>NC_139020.1:180772131-181372131 GCF_964662115.1 Mustela nivalis | reverse complement strand
ATTAAAAAACGAAAATGAAAATGAAAATGAATTTTTGTTATAAATAAGATGCTTAGTTATTTAAAAACTTATAAAAAAATCATAGAACCCCATTCCTCAAGCTATTGTAAGTGATGGATATATTGTGATTAATACATTGCTGCATTTGAAGGGACAAGCCCATTCACTTTCTCCCATTCCTTTTCCATTCTGAAACTGTATTCAAAGAAGCTGTGTAGAATGCCCAGAAATTTACAGGTTTTTTTTTTTTTTTTAAACAAAACCAAAAACAAAAAACACTGGATAAAACCAAACCACCAGGGGCGCCTGGGTGGCTCAGTGGGTTAGGCCACTGCCTTCAGCTCAGGTCATGATCTCAGGGTCCTGGGATCAAGTCCCGCATGGGGCTCTCTGCTCAGCGGGGAGCCTGCTTCCCTTCCTCTCTCTCTGCCTGCCTCTCTGCCTGCTTGTGATCTCTCTCTCTGTCAAATAAGTAAATAAAATCTTTAAAAAAAAAAAAAAAACCAAACCACCAGTGGCAATTTTTGAAATAAATCACAAGAAGCTTTTGGTACAAGTAGAAGACATGTTTCCTCTCAGACCACATCTAAATAGAGACAAATGAATATATATCCTAACCAGTGCAAAGCATCTGGAGCTCCAGAAAAAAAAAAAGCTGAATTGCACTGCTAGAGGGGGGTGGAAAAGGGAATGATCCATATGCCTGACTGTCAATATTAGGATTTAATTGTTTCCATTATCCCTAATAAAAATTCAGTGCCATCTTTGTGGTAACTCTGCAAGGCAGGTGCCGGGTCTTATTCACTGTCACCTCCCCAGGGCCTCACTCAACATGTGCCACTTAATGATGCTCAATAAATGTCAGAGGGATAAATGAACGATGGAGGAAGTGAATAGAGGAATGAGTGTTTGCATGAAAGGGGGGCGGAACAGGTGGACCTGGATAAATAGTGTGGAAAAGAAACACTTAAAGAGAAGAATGAATACAATTTGGCTACAAATACATGCCTTGAGTGATGGAACAAAGCTTCTTGATTTGTAAGAAGCAAGAGAGCTGAATTCTACGATTCTCTTCTGGTTGAAGAAGTCAGAATTCTGATGTTTTGTGAATTCCAACATTCTCTGAATCTTTAAGCTTGGTTCCAGACAGCATTATTGGTAGTGCCTTTAATGGAAATTTGGTATTCAGGAAGGAGGGCCCATTTGGGAGAATATAAAGATACATGCTTTGGGGTCTGGGGTATTTGAAGATTGGACAATGGAGCAGAGTTATTTAAGAGAACTGGAGATATGGGAGGAACTAGAATCAGAAAGGGTTAAATGTATGGTTCTCAAGTCCTTTCTCTCTAGGGCATATAGTTTTGTTGCAAAGTGATTGGCTAGCTGAACATTTTTGGTATGCCCTGACCATCAGTCATGATTTATACAGATAGAGTAGAGAGCACTGCTTAATTGGCTAAATTGATTACCTGGAAGTAAGGTGAAGTGAATAGAGATTCTAAAACAATGGCAATGATCATAGCTCCCATTTACTGAGCATTTATAATGTGTCGGGTACATTCGTGTTTTCATGTGTTTTTACATTGAATTCTTGCACGCCTGTGATATATAGATCAGGAATTGGCAAACTTTTCCTGTAAGGCTCAGATAATAAATATTTTAGGCTTTGTGGGCCATATAATTCCTGTCACTGCTCCTTGACTCTGCAGTTGCAGCAGGAAAACAATCATTGGCAATATGTAAATGAATGGGGAGTGGCTTCATTCCAATAAACCTTTGTTACACAAACAGGCGATAGGCCAGATTTGCTAACCATGGATGTAGATCATCACTCCCATTTAATATCGTCTAATCTGCAGAGCCAAGACTCCAACTCAAGGCTGTGCCAGAGCCTGCTCTCTTAATCACTCCATTATACTGCTTGAAATCAAGCTTCAGAAAGGCGCTTTCAGCAGAGGAGGGATGACCGGATGGGGTAGGAAAAATTGGTGGCAGGAAGACAGGGAGACATGATGGCAGAAGTCCAGATATGATCCACCAGCCTCCAAAACCAGGGAGGTAAAGGTGGTGATGGATGGAAGAGAAAGGGTGGAGGTCTACTGTGGGGATAGAATCTTTGTGGTTTTGCAACTAATGGAATACAGGGTGGTGTGCTAGAATTGGGAATGTGTATATGAGGGTGGCAGAGCATTGTGTGAAACCAGCTTCTGACCTTGTGCTTGTGTGTTGTGGTGCCTCATATTGAGCCAGCCCTGCTTTTGTGAATCAGAAAGCTGCTTCTCCCCAGGCAGGAAGAAAACACATGCAGTATGACCATCAGTTGAAATCTCCTGAGCAAACTCCCTGTCTTGCCAGAGTTTCAACACCGTGTCAATTACAGGGCCATCTTCTCTACATGATCCAGCCCTGACCTTGCAGTTAATCAGAGACTCACTTGGGTAACCGCTTGGCAGTGGCCCGGCAAGTTCCCTGTAAATCTGTGACAAACTGGGTCGCTCGCATAAATGCTCTCATAGCTGCAGATTGTTTGAAGGGCCTAAGAGTACTTTTTGCACATTTTCCGATTAGTGCTGAGGCTTTTGCTGGTCATGTTGCCTATTACTGAGAGGTGCCAGAGCCTGCCAATGGTGAAATGTCCAAGCTTTTTGCTCTTACTGAAAACAAACCCTTCCTTGCCCCAGTCTCCTTCCTTTGGTCCCTACACTACAACATAAGCCGGGGTCCACCTTGGATCCAAGCTATGTATAGACATGATGGCTTCCTTAACTAGATTGCAAGCAAGTTGAGGACCAAAAGCAGCAACTCATTTGTTCTTCTAGGCTTTGGGTTAACACAAAGGGAGCCTGCTGGTTAAATTGAACATCAGACCAAAAAAGGCCACAGAAACCTCATGAGGATAAAGGAGGGGGCTAAAGTACAATGAGAGCGTATGAACAGATTTTTAGAAACACTGCTGTAAAGATAAAGGTGATGTTCACATTTTTACAAGATATTTACATGCTGGAAGAATTATGAAGCTAGGTGTACTTTCTTCTGTGGATGAAAGAAATAGTTTGTTAATTTTTTGTATATGTATCTAAAAAGAGTTCATCTGCTTGGAGAGCACAGAAAGTAAGGCCACTACAGAGGTCGAAGAGACGCTGAGTAGTCTCAGTAGAAGCTGAAAATGTCAGGAGGGTTTCTAGTCTGCCTTATAGCAGAAGCACCGGCTAATGACCGGCTTAGTGAATCAGGCACACCCACCCCAGACTTCGCATGGTTTGGTATTTTGGGATTTCCCAAGAGCACACCTTGAGACATGGTTTTTGTCTTATTGTTTATTTGGGAAATAGACCCAGAAGCTCCAGGGAAGAAAGGGGGAAAGTGAGAGAAGGCACAGAGGAAAGGCCTTTAAAAGGAGTGCTGGTGAGCAGGTATGAACAGCTGAGTCTCAGTATTCCTGACTGCCATCTGAGGAATCTTCCAGAAAACAGATTAGAAGTGCCTCAATGAGAAGCTTGGCTCTTTATCTACTAGGTTCTATACATCATTGGTTGATGGTTTCCCCAGGGCATGGGGTAAGTGAGCTCCTGGGGCACGAAAGGAAGTCCCAGGTGGGAAAGTTAAAGACATTGGAGATGGAAGGTGGCTAGCTTGCCAGGAACTGTCCACTGTAGTGGCAGATCAGCTCAGAGCTGGGCTGGGGGGTATAGGGGACAGCACAGTTCTTCAACAGCAGCTTCTCCATGTTGGAAGCTGGATGCTTTTAAAAGGAACTGTCCTTGGTTATAAAGCCCAGGTTGGAGCACCCATCTACGTTAGAGTGCAAAAGTCATCAGTGCTACACTCCAACGTCATTCCTCTTAATTCTCACAACTACTACATCATATCAGCTGGGGAGAATATAGAGCCTTACGGAGGAACGCATAACTTGTCTGAGATCATACAACTACTACCTCAAGGAAAGAAGTTTCCATGCCAAGACAGTTTAACAGATGGTCAACACCTGGTTGCTGTTCTTCATACTTAAGGAGATTAACACTATTATAATAATAGCAACAATGATGATGTTTCTTTGACTTTGTAGAGCACATGTCAATGTGCTTTCTCAAACATCTTGTTAATTTTGCTTCATTCATAGGGAGGTATCTCTATTCTCTTTTTATAGGTGGGGAGACCGAGTCTCCAGCATGCAATCATTGGCCCAGGAGGCCATGTAATTAAGTGCAGTCTGAGTGCAAGTTGAGTCTCTACCCAATGTGCTTTCTTGGCCTCCCTGTGGGCAGCGGAAGATGAGAGTACCATGCAAACAGCACAACTCATTTTCCTTGTAGGTTTAAGCCTCCTCCTAGTCAATTCCCAGGAAATATACCTTGAGGTTAAAGGATCTTTTTGCAGAAGTTTTGGAAAATGCTACTGTTGCAAAGGTAAACACACAGCCTTAATGCATATTCTAGTCTCCCTAGTTGCAGGATGGAATTAGCAAACAGTTGATGTAACCACCGGCTATCCTCTGGGGGGAAGAAAGATGTCGAGGGCACATGAGAATCTGGAGAAATGGTTCCATAGAGAATTAAGAATATTTGAAAAGAAGTCTCTGGTTGTTACCACTGGATGTGTGTGAGCTTTCCCTCTGGGTTTAAAAGAGAACAAAATGAGATTTTAAAAATATTTACGTAGTGACAGGTTGCTGATCTATGCATTTGGATTTCATCTGCTTTCTTTCATTTTGGAAAGATGAGTGGTAGAATTCTGAATGGCATTACAGATGAAACATTAGAAATTTTGACTCTATGTAGTTGTCCCCACAACCAACAGAAATGTGTACTTCTGCCAAGGCAGGTGGTATAAAGCTGGACGAAGGAATGGGTCACAGTCCCCAAATGCACTGATGTGCATTCAGATTTAAAGGCACATGAAACCTTGGGGCGCCTGGGTGGCTCAGTGGGTTAAGCCTCTGCCTTCGGCCCAGGTCATGATCCCAGGGTCCTGGGATCGAGCCCCACATCGGGCTCTCTCCTTGGTGGGGAGCCTGCTTCTCCCTCTCTCTCTGCCTGCTTCTCTGCCTACTTGTGACCTCTCTGTCTCTCTCTGTCAAATAAACAAATAAAATCTTTAAAAAAAAAAAAAAAGGCACATGAAACCATCAGGTCAATCACATCATTCCCTTTGTGTATTTGACCATCTGGGTTTTCTTCTGGTACTTTTATGATAACTATGAATGAGAGGTAATGAAATGCCAGGCCTAGATTATTGGACTGAGTGACATAGAAAAAAAGCAAACCCGATTCTTATTGGTGTTCTTCTTGATATAAAAATCAAACCAAAAAGGGCAAGAACAAATAGTAAAAGAAAACTGTTATCAGAAGCTGGTATCAAATAATGTGTGCATAATTGCTCCCTTGGAATCAATATGTTTTACAAAGCACCAGAAAAAGATTGTGGGCTGTTTAAGGCTGCATCGGATGAGTTTTTACACAATATGCATATGCTGAGCAGGGCTAGGCTATTCTTTGAGTTAGCTCTTTCAGTTATCTGCTGTTGCCTAATGAAATAACACCATACTTGGAGGGTTATACAAAAATGATTTACTAAAAAGATTTTATTTATTTATTCATGAGAGACACAGAGAGAGAGAGAGAGAGAGGCAGAGGGAGAAGCTGACTCCCCACAGAGCAGGGAGCCCGGTGTGGGACTGGATCCCAGGACCCTGAGATCATGACCTGAGCCGAAGGCAGAGGCTTAACTGACTGAGCCACCCAGGTGCCCCTACAAAAATGGTTTTATTCATGTGTTCTCAAATCACAGTTCAGCTGCTCCACTGGGGCTGGAGGCTCTGCTTTCAAGATGGCCTCGTTCCCATGGGTTGGTGCCGCCTGGCTGTCAGCGGGGCACTTCCCTGGATCTGGGGCCTCGGTTCTCATGCACATGTGCCTCTTGACATGTCTAGGTTGGACATCTCACAGCATGGCCATTTTAGGATGGTCAGATCTTACCCAATAGCAGGCTTCGCCCACAGTACAATAGCAGAAGTCATAGACTTTCTTAAAACTTAAGCACAGGGGTGCCTGGGTGCCTCAGTTGGTTAAGCATCTGTCTTCAGCTCAGGTCATGATCCTGGGGTCCTGGGATCGAGTCTTGCATTAGGGTCCCTGCTTACTGGGGAGTCTGCTTCTTCCTTTCCCTCTGCCCCCTCCCCCATTCATGCTCTTTCTTTCACTTGCTTGCTTTCTCTCTCAAGTAAATAAATAAAATATTAAAAAAAGAAAAAACAAACTAAAGAGGCACATCAGCATTTCTGCTACATTTCTTTGGTCCCAGAGATGGTCCATATTCAAGGGGAAGGGCAACACATGGGCATGAATACTTGTAGTGTCCTTCATTAGGGGCCAGTAAACTATGTGAGCTCTGTGTATTATAACTAAGGACCAGTTTTGCACTTTCCTTTGGGAATCCGATTTGAGTGCCAAGATATGAAGTCAATGTCCGGCCATAGTGATCAGGGATAGGGTGTGTGCCCATCCTTGCAGGGTGGAGAATGGTGCAATGTGGGGAGAAGTGTAGGGTAAGACATTTAGGAGCTGCTGAATGAGCACTGTCTGTTTAAGCTGTTTTTAAAAATCCATAGCACTACCTGTTCACATCCTTAAAATGCTATGAACAACAGGAAGCTTATTAACTACTTGAAATGAATATTTTGCATTTATTATATTTTGCAATTATATTATAATTTGCAATTATTTGAACAGTTCCCCCCTTATGCCTTCGAAGGGGCAAACCATGGAGATCTTAGGTGATTTGATTTAAACTCGTAGTACTAAATTGTCCATTTCCCTGGAAGAATTGTGGAAACTTGGCTAAAAAATTTAGCACACCATTATCACTTGGCATGATAACTCCACATCCTTTCTTCCAGGTGGGGAAGAACCATAGCCTCGGAACAGAGGAAAATCTGTTTCATTAAAATTCAGAGTTCAGTATTAGGGAATATACCTCCATCAAACATAGTTATCCTAGCCAGCATCATTAACATTGATAATTTGTTACTTAAGTCTCTGGAAATGTATCAAAGTTAGGGTCTCTACCCTTGCTAATGGGACTTGTAAAGCAAGCCTTGGAAGTTTGTATCCCAAAGCAATATACCCGTTGATCAAAGTTTCAGGACCTATGAGTTTAATGGTCATTCTCATAATTAAGATTTCTGCCTGATGTTAATTTCCCTAGGGACTGCCCAACTCCTTAGAAGGGATATTTCCTAATTTATGATACCTTGTTAGCAAGGGCTGTGTAGCACCAAGGAAGATTGCTAAGCATGTGTAGTCTGAATCATGACAAAACGAGGGTAGCCAACAATTATGGAGCATTCCCTCTCCGCCACACACTGGTGAATTTATGATCATAATCTCCAGTTTTTCAAGAGAAAAATAGAAATATAAAAGAATTATGTAAATTAGCAGAGCCAGGACTCAAGTCCATACAGCTTTACTTCCAGGCCTGAGTGCTTGACTCTAGTGGACCACCTGTAATGGCTACCATTCTAGACAGGTGGTTCTAACGTGTGGTCCATGGGCCAGGACTTGTGAAACTGCAGATTCTTGATGCTACCCCAGATCTCTTGGATGAGAAACCTAGCAATGTATGTTTTCTCCCTCCTGGTGATTCTCATACACGCTCATATTTGAGAAGCACTTGTTTTGACTTATACTTCCAGAAAAATGCTATTAATCACAGGGTTCACTGATGAATGCTGTGACATCATGGGCTTCTAGAGGCATCTAGTACTCAACAAAGATCAATGTACTTCAGGGAAATGATCCACATCCAATGAACATTCCAGCTATAGTGTAACTTAATGACCACGTCTTTCACTGTTGGATTGGAATCTGAATTGACTGTTTCCCAACTCTCCAGTTGATTCTCTGCTTCGGTTTCCTTCTCATATTAAAATATAGATAATGATGCTTGCTTTCTTTCCTCACAGAAATAGTCTAAGAATTAATGAGCTATATTAAACTCTTTCAGTTCCTGGAAGAAAGGAAGTATATAAACAGTATATTAATATTTTAAACAGGTTAACTTTTTCTATGTGAATAAAAGTCTTTTTTCTTTTGATGATCAAACATGTTGCCTTTTCCCAAAAGAATTTTTTGATTTTTAAATTTCTTCTTTAAAGGCACCAACCAGATTTCTTTTTCAACCCCAGAGGAAAGAGTAGCAGGATAAGAAAGCACTTTTTTTCTGAAAAGAGCTAAAGTTTTTATATCGGTGTTTTACAAATAATAAGAGGCAGTGTGGTCCTATACCAGGAATGCTGAATTAGAGATCGTGGAACACCAAGTTTAAGCCCTCTCTGTTACATATTAAGGCCCAAATTAGGGTGCCTTCTTCCTCTCTCTTGGCGTCAGCTTATGGAACTATAAAAAAATGACAACATAGCACAGAATTAAAGAATACGGGTCCTGGCTTCAAAGAACTGTGTGCAAATCCTGACTTGGCCATCCCCAGCTGTGTGACCTTAGGTTAGTGACCTACCCTCTGATTTTTCATCTCCTCATATGCATAATGGGGATCGTAATAGGATTAAATAAGGCAATAAATTTAAAATGTTCAGTTCAGTGCTGGGCACTCCACAGTAAGTGCCAGCTGCTGCAGGTATAGACTTGATGATCCCAAAGAGGACTTGTCACTTCGAAATTTTAGGATAACTTCTGGTAGTTTCTCCCAGGATCTCCAGTTGCTTTCTTTCCTAAGGATTCAACATTCATCGTGTATTTGTTGAGCACCCACTATGTGCTGGGACCATTCAGAGCACTAGGGCTACACTGAGCATAGATAAAATTCTTTGCCCTTCAGCAGTTTCTTGAATTATTCCAGGTCCAAAGAAGTACTCAATACATTCTGGTTCCATCAAACAGAAATCCTTTTTTGGACTGAACATTTTCAACACAGACAAGAAACTATTTTTCTTAGCCATCACCTCTTCAACGAGATAAAGAATTTCCTTTGATGAGCGCTTTATTTATTTATTCATTTATTTATTTATTTATTTATTATGAAGTCATGGCTTACCACTCAGCACATGTATAAAGAATTATGGGAAGGAGGGTGGCATCTCTATCTTATCTTGCCTGGCTTGGAGGAGACTTGGAAAATGAGGGTAGGTTGGGAAGGAAGGCATGGCAGCTTGGTTTGCAGGAGGCAAAGACTTTGGAACTCCATCTCTTCCGTAGCCAACTCCTGCTTACACATTAGGAAGAAAGGGGTTTTGAAATTCAGCGACCATCTGTGTAAGGGGTTTTTTATCTAGAGGTTTTGGGACATCTGAAATGAGGCTGCTGCAACCCCTTGGGAGAGTGGTGGTGTTCAACCTTTCTGGATTCAGACAGAATCCTCTTCTGATACTTCGTCTCCATGGCACAGGACCAACAGTGGGGATCTCAGCAGATGTGAAGATTTTTAAGCAGGAAGGAGTGCACTTCTTTTATTTCTTACAACATAAATTAAACATCACAGCAGACATCAAGCTGGAAAAAGTTACAGGAAACTAAGGTACTTCCAGCACTTTATTAATGCAGTCTGGCCAACGGGTTCTGAGGGGCGGTGAGATCACCAGCAGGTAGGGAGCCCTGGGTGATTTGCAGCCAGCCCCACAGACAGGCTGGGGCTCAGGAGGGCAATGACTCTGGCTCCAGATGCTGTATCATATCCAGGTCTGGAAACAGAGATCGGAAACATGGGCAGAAAGACAGAACTGAAAAGCCTTATCAGCAACTTGCAGCAGTACCAAGCCCCGGTCTAGACAAGCTGGGGAGTGTCAGGACCAGAAGCCAGACTGGGCTGGAGACAGAAGTGGCCAAGCAGTGGTCAGGCTGGAGTTAAGGCTGTGACAGATGTTTGTCCCCGTACAAAAGGGAGTAAAGTTAGGATGAAGCCAGCTGGCAAAACAAGATCAAGCCCAGATTATTAGGACAAACCGGAGACAATTTTGGTGTCCCAGGAGATGCATTAGTTTCCTAGGACAGCCATAACAAATTACCTGAAATCTGAGAGCTAACAAAAGATACTTGATCTCTCATAGTCCAGAGCATCGAAGTCTAAAATCAAGGTGTTTGTAGTGCTAGTTTCTCCTGGAGGCGCTGAGGGAGAATATGTTTGTGCCTCTTTCCCCAATTCTGATGGCTATGTGGCAATCCTTAGGGTTCCTTGGCTCATGGATACATCATTCCAATCTCTGCCATTCTCTTCCCATCACGCATCTTCTCTTCTTCTGATTAGTATTCCTGTCACTGGAGTCAGGGTCCACCCTAAATTCATCATGATCTCGTCTTAAAATTCTTAATTATATCTAGGAAAAGCCTTTTACCAATAAGGTCACCTTTATAGATTCCGGGGTTAAAACTTTGTCATATCTTTTTAAGGCCACTATCCAACTCACTCACTCTAGTAGGTATAGAGTTAGAAAACTTGGGTTTTAATCCCAATTGATAATAGGATGGTAACTACCCCCCCCTTTTTTTAAACCATTTGTCAGGCACTCATTCATAATCAACAAACATTTATTGAGCATCTACTGTATGCCAGAGACTCTTCTAGATTCTGGGAACTCAGTGATAAACAATACTGGCAGAAATCTCTGTCCTCCTGGAGGCTGCACTTTAGCAGAGGTGGGTAGAAATAGACAAGCCAGTAATAAATAAACTGAAGTATATGGCATGTTTGATGGTGACATAAAGAGAGTGTGAATGAGGGAAGTGGATGGGAAGTTCTGGGGGTGTGAGAAGGTTGCAATTTTAAATAGGATGGTCCAGGAAAGCTACTATGGGAGCAAAATCTTGAAGGAGGGAAGGGAGTTAGCATGGTAGACGCCTGGGGAAAGGGTCTTCCAGGTAGAGGGAACAATGAAGTGCAAAGAACTTGGGGCTGCAGGCTGGAGAGTGAGTAAGCAGGCCAGCCAGGCAGAAGGGGAGTGGGCAAGAGGGAAGGGTTGAAGTAGATGAAGTGGAAGGGGTTGACAGCTGTCGGATGGTACCCATTCAGCTGGCTCTCCAGTGGAAGGACTTTGGCATTTGCTTGGAGGAGAAAGAGGAGCCACGGGGAATTTTGAGAAGAGGTGTGACATGATGTAGTTTCCTGACCAGAGGATCACTTCCTAATCTGTCCTGAAAACAGACCCCTGTGAAGGCAGAGGCAGGACTTGGGAGACCCTTGGAGACCCTATTGCCCAAATCCAGGAGAAGGATAGCTATGGCTTGGGCCAGCGGAGACTGGGAGAAATGATGGGGTTCAGCATGCACTCTGGAGCTTGAACTACTAGAATGTGCTGATGGTTGAATGTGAGAAATGAAAGAAAGGAGTCAAAGATCTCTCCAAGGTTCAGGGCCTGAAAGCTGGAAGTGTGTACTGAGATGGGGTAGTGCTAGTCCCTGCATGTGCATTACACAACTTACTGCTCAGCCCAGTAAGGGTGGTAATCTCACTCTACCCATTTTATAGATGAAGAAACCGAGTCTTTCAACACTTAAGTAAACTGTTAAGACCATAAGTACCTAAAATAAGACTTGATCTCTGATATTTATTATCCCAGATTCCTAACTCCCAAAGCCCCAGTTTTTCCCTCTATAAAGAGGATTTTATTATCTTAACTGCATCCACAAAATTGTAAGAGTTGTATGAGAGTGGACATAGAAATGCTTCATAAGCTACAATGTACTATACAGTTCTGTAGGCTATCACTATGTAACAAAATATCCCCAACTTTGTGATATAAAAATAACAATTTATTATTATCTCTCGTGGTTTTGGAGCATCTTGCTTGGATGTGTCACATAGATGCAGTTAGTGGTGCTGGGCTCAGAGTCATCTCAAAGGGCTGGCGGGTGATACTCACTGTTGGTTAGGACCTCAGTGAGGATTGTGGGTTAAAACACTACACACAGTCTCTTCATGTGGCCTGGGCTTCCTCACCGCCTGGTGGTGGCATCCTAAAAGTAAACATCCTTAAGAAGAAGAATCAGGTAGAAGCCATATTGTTTTTTATGATGGGGTCTGGGAGGTTTCATAAAATCACTTTTGATTAAGGCAGTCAGGGGGTTCCATTAGGATCTAAGGAAGGGATGCCACCTCTTGATTGGGAGTAGCAAAGTTACATACAAGTCACGGTTAAGGGAAGCATGTGGGATGAGAGATATAGTTGTGACCATCTTTGGGAACTATGACCTGCACCAAAGTGGAATTAGGCGCACTGAGTCGGAAGCCAGGTGCAAGTCAACAGGAAGAGAAAATCAGAGCAGGTTACTAGGAACAGTAAACTGTTCTCCCAGGGTGACAGCAGATTAACCACACAGCATCCCACAGTCAGATGATGATGGATGTCTGAGCTCAGATCAGGGAAATTCTGTTCATTGTTGCATTTTTTCCCTATCTTTTTATATGATTTGTTCCTGAATTTGTAAAAAGAGCCCCAGGTAATAGTGTTATTTAAAAAAAAAAAAAAAAAGCTATTGGGAAACACATCAGGGATATAGTTCCCCATCTTCCCACCGTACATTCAGAACCAGTATAAAAGTGCTGGTGTTGGGTCCTGTTGTCTGCCTCGATGGTGGCCCCCTACAGAGCACAAGGGCTTTGGGCCTGGAAATCCCACAGTCCTAGCTTTAAAGTTTCTTTTAGCTGGATGATCTTGGTCAAGTTACTTAATTTCCCAATCTGAAAAATGCTGATAATGATGAAATAATCATATAATGTGCCTCGGGGGCTAGAAAACAGAAAGTTCTCAATGAACATTAGCTTATAATACCACTATTAAATAAATGCACTATTGCTTTTATAAAAAGGATCTCACAAAAACAGCATGCATGCTGTTTCGTATCTTCTTTTTTCATATGACAGTTGTATTTTGAACATCTTTAAGACTCTGGAAATAGACACCTATAGCAATCATTGTATTTATGAGATGCATACCTCCCCAGTGTAGACATGAACTGCAATTTGCTTATCAGTTTCTAATCGTTGGCTATTTAGCTTTTTAAAAACTTATTTTTAATCCATTGCATATAACACTGTAAAAACCAACTTTAATCCTTGTCTAATTATTTTCTTACTGCTTGGCACATTTGCTTAATAAACAAACGCATATTGACAAATTTCTACAACTGGATTTGCTGGACTCAAACTGTCCTTTTCAAGAGTTTTTAAAATTTATTTCTTATTATGTAAAATTTCAAAACGTGAAAAAATCAGAAAGGACTGTTTAATAAACATCGATATAAGACCAGCATCTATATTTAGTCTGTTAACATTTTGCCACATGTGCTTGATCTGTGTTTTTCCTAAGCATTGAAAAAGAAAACACATCCATTATGACATTTTGCTCTAATGCTACAGTATGTTTTTCATAAAAATGAGGATTTTTCCTACATAACCATCATATTATTATATATAACGAAATTAAGTATAATTTCCTAATATCACCTAATATAGTCTATTTAGAAATTTTCTAATTGTATAAAATCCATTTTACATCCTTTTGTGGTATATTTTCAAGTCAGACCCCACGCAAGAGCCTGAATTACCTAGGGTCATTTGTCTCTTGAGTGTCTTTTAATCTAAAGTCAGCCCTACCCCCTTTAGCTCCCGCTTGAACACTCAGTTGTTGAAGAGCTCAAGCTGGTTGACTTTTCCCTTTCTGACCCTTCAAAACCCCCATTTAAAGAAAAGTCTCGGAATGAAATTGCTGGACCTGAAGGCCATCGTGGTTGTAGGCAGCCCTCCTGGTGTGAGCACTTCATAGCCTCCAGAACTATGAGGTTTTCCTTGGTAGACAGGCACGCTCTATAAAAAGGGTTGGCTTTGGCAGAACCTGCCCTCCCCCTTCTAGCAGGGACTCAAGGGTCTGCTGTTCAGTATAAAGCTTCCTTAGGGAAAGGGGGAACCACTGTACCAGAAAGAACAGTCATTTCAATGGAGAAAGTGGCCTGAAGTCCAACACAAGAAAAGATGTTTTGAGAGATTTTATTCTACTCCATTCAGAGGCTGGTGAGTTTCTCCTGGGCACATTTTTATTCCTGCTGCTGGAGGAGCTGCAGCAGAGTGGCATTGTCACAGACACTCCTTGAAATTCTGGTTCTGCCTGTGAGTAGGGTGACTTGTTACCTTGGGGGGGGGGATGCTTAAAATCCCATTTTACTTAGCACTCTGATACATCCCAGGGACTGAGTCCTTTTTGGAGGACTCAGCTGTCTTTCCCCCGCTGGGGGGGCGAAGATATTGCTACTGAGAGGTGAACAGGTCTCTTATCCTCCAAGACCGGGCTTCTCAGACGCTTATGTACATAAGAATCACCTGAAGGGCAAGGCGAGCTTGAGATAACCAGAGATTCTCCTGTAGATGAAACCCAGAAACCAACTTTTTTTTAATAGCCATCCTAAGAGACGTTGACTCAGGTGGTCCACCACCCCTGAAGAAATCTGATCTTGGAGCCTTGGTTTACTTGTCAGTGAAAGGTTACTCTTTATAGCAACTGTTACGCCCCAGATACCTTCTCGCTACATTACACACATTGACTATTAATCCTCACAGACACTTTATGCGCCAGATTCTCTTTGTATCCGTATTTTTCAGGTGAGGGAATCAAGGCTCAGCGAGGTTAAATAACTTCCCCAGTGTTCATATTGCTATTAGGCAACAAAGCCCAGATATGGTAGTACATGTGGACTATGGTGGTGTAAGACTTAAATTGATTTGAGGGCGCCTGGGTGGCTCCATCGGTTAAGTCTCTGCCTTTGGCTCAGGTCATGATCCTGGGGTCCTAGGATCAAGTCCCGCATTGGGCTCCCTGCTCAGCAAAGAGCCTGCTTCTCCCTCTGCCTGCCCCTCTTCCTGTTGTGCTCCCTTGCTCAAATCAAATAGTCAAATAAACTATTTGACTCAAATAGTCAAATAAACTAATAAAATCTTAGAAAAAAACCCTTAAATTGATTAGTAAATTCAAAAATTCTAAGAGTAAGAGGCTACTACTATTTGGTGGAATGCAAAGACTATTTCCCATTATGGTTAAAGAAGACTGTCTGAGGTGCTCTGTTACTCTATTCAAACCGAGGTCGACTCTCTAGAGATTGGACGAATGCTTGGCAAATAGAGAGTACTCAAAGCTGGCTTGTTGAATGAATAAGTAAATAAGTTCTGATATATTCCAATACTCTGCAAATGTTAGTCTTTAAGCCCTTACAAAAATGATACACTTCCCTGTGCCCTCTCTTAATATCTCTTCTTGGCCCAGTTCTGCTATACCCATACAGTGCTACTATCAACTGGAGATCCACGGCAACCATGAATTGCCAAGTGACCCAGCCGCCTTTGTTTTCTCCTGTCCATCTGCCATGTTGAGATGGTGGGGAAATCTTTGAGGTGGACCTCTTCAGCGCAGAGTCCTAATACTGGCTGAATCACTGAGACCCTAGTTTGGTCCCTTAGTCACTTCAGGCTTCTACTTGGCTCCCATAAAGGAGAGTTCTTAAAATCATAGGTTTGCATTTAAATATCAGCTCTGACAAGATGGAAATGGGTTAAATTCTCTGACTGTGATTTGCCACCTGTATCAGGTGAGGGGATGTTGTCAGTAATTAGCAGTAAAGGCTTTAGAGATATTTTGCCAATGTTTGAGTCTCTGCTCTATTGTTTACCAGCTCTGCAAACCTTGGGAAAATAACTTGCTTATCTGAAAGTTGGGGCAAATAGTAGTATATACTTTAGAGGATTAGCATGAGGATAGAATAAGCAATAAAACATTATAACACAGTGCCCACCATAAAGTGAGTTACCACTAACAGTAGCCAAGTTATTGCTCGAAAATGAGGTCATCATACCTACTCCTTTGGAAATTTGAAAGAATGTAAATTACTCTGATGTTTTGTAACTGCTCTGTCAATAGTAATTGTTATGACTACTATCCCTGCACCATGAGGTCAAATTCTGAGATTTACAAGACTTTGGCCAGCACTAACACTCTGTGATTTTTAAGAAATAACGAAATTAATGACCAGCCATTTAAACTTTGAAAGCTAGGGCACCACCATAAGAAATGACCATAACACATGACTTTGTTTCCGAGGCTGTTTGGGAGAGGAGGAACTCTGACTGAGGGATGACTCTCAGAAAACAAGATGTCGGCTTCACTGGTGAGGATGGATATAAATGTTTCCATGAGAAATTTCACTACGGGAAGATTAGACAAGATCCTTGAGATCCGCTATTCTTTCGACTAATGGAAATGCCCGGCCTTCTGAGTGTTGTTATAGTGTTCAATCTGGGGATAAGAAACACACAGCCCTTGAGGAGCTTTCAGAAACCAAAGATGAGTCTTTCTTGTTGTCAACTCATTGTGGTGAGCCTATCCAGCTTCTCCCCTGCACCTTAGGACAGACTGCTGGGGCAAGGTTGCCAGATAAAATAGAAAATGTCCAGGTAAATTTTAATTTTTGGTCAACAATGGCTTTTTAGTATAAATATATCTATATCTGTATGTATCTATGTATGTATGGGCAATATGTCCCAAATATTATAAATATTTATCAGCTAATGATGACAACCATAGGATGTCCTGCTGGATGGTGCTTCTCAATCTTTATTATAATATAAATCACCTGAGAATTTTATTAAACTACAGATTCTGCTTCAGGAGTTGAGAGGTTGACACTACTACTTTGAGAATCTCACCTGAGTGGCAAATGTGAAGGGTAGACTCTCTCAGACTTGCCAGACTGGAGTCTCACCTGTGGTGCTGACTGAAAATACAGACACTTAACCAGAACAACACACCACAGACTGGGTGATTTAAATAAGGGCAGGGCTGAAATCCAAGATGAGGTAACAGCGGGGATTCTTCTGAGGCCTTCTCCTTGGCTTGTGGACAGCTGCCCTCTGCCTGCCTCTTCACATGATTTTTTTTTTTTTTTCCCTGTGTCTGTGCACCCTTGGTCTCTCTCTCTGAGTGTCTTAGTCTCTTCTTAGAAGGACGCCAAGCATATTGGACTAGGGCCCACCGTAACAGCCCTGTTTTGACTTAATTATTTCTTTGAAGAGCCCATCTCCAAATAAAGTCATATTCTGAGGAGGTGGGGGTTAGGGCTTCAACATAGGAATTTGGGGAGGACACAGTTAGTCCTTAACTGTATCTGGGACTCGTTGAGACAGAATTTCTGTGGGAGGGGTTTCCAGAGACTCAATTTTACCAGCTAGAAACTCTGGCTGAAGATGACGACCCCAGGTGAAGTTTTACCAGGTGACATTTGGCCATGAATCAGAATCACCTGGAGAACTTGTTAAGACCTCCAGGTTTTTGATTTGAGAGGCAAGGATGGAGCTCCAGATTCTGCTTTTCCAACAAGCGGTCATTCTTGAAAACTACAACCTTAGACAAATCCCTAAAGCCTCTGCAAACCAGGAGAGTGGTCACGTCTCCTCATGTGGCTGTAGTGTGGATTCCCGAGATCAGGACCTTGGATTAGGTGAAAATGAGTTATAGTGATGCATTTTCTACAGTCTGTGAGCAGGAAAAAAAGTCAATGTATTTTCATAAACTGAAAAACATTGATTTTTTTAAAAACTTTCCTCTGATTCTATGCTTGAAAATCAGTGAAGTATATTTCGTTCTTATCCCCATAGTGGTCTTTATTGAATCGCACATTATTAGACCCCATGAGACCATTTTCCCTGATGTGTATGGGCTCACAGATCAAATAGACAGAGGTTTCAGATGGAGAAGAGTTGAAAGGGTGCCAAATTATGTGATTAAGCCTTCATTCTCTTAAGAAAGTGCTTTCTTGTTACAACTTAAATTCCTGAGCCGTGAGTTACTTTGATGTTGGTTGTGTTAATAAACATGTAAACAAAGTCTTGCACAAAGAGAAATTAATAGTTCTTTTTTTTTAAAATTTTATTTATTTATTTATTTTTACAAATCTGTAAATATTTTTTTTTTTAAAGATTTTATTTATTTATTTGACAGATAGAAATCACAGGTAAGCAGAGAGGCAGGCAGAGAGAGGAGGAAGCAGGCTTCTCCCGGAGCAGAGAGCCTGATGCGGGGCTCGATCCCAGGACCCTGGGATCATGACCTGAGCCGAAAGCAGAGGCTTTAACCTACTGAGCCACCCAGGCGCCCCTGTAAAGATTTTTGATTCAGTCTTTCTGGCACATTAGGAATCTAGAATTTGGCCAATCCAGATAAATAGAGAAATCTTGAGCAGACGGACCTCTCTTTATATGTCAGTTTTGTAAGGGTCTCCCATTAAAAACCAATGCTTTGTAATTTTCTTTTTTTTCTGAGATGAGATATAAGTGACAGGTTGTTAAGCAATTTCAAAGGCCTTATTTATAATAATGGGACCATAAATTGATGATTTTATTGTCATAAGTAGCAGGTCCATGCATCTCTTGGGAATCCAAGAAATCAGCTAGGAGATGGTTTCTGCTGTTGTGTGCTCTTAAATGTATCGTTTTCAAAGCTTCATCTCTCCTTCAGCACCCTGGGTTGAAGAATGCTCGCTACTAGGACTTACATGAGAATTAAATGTGTCCAAAGTCACTACTATGCATTCACTGAAGCCTAATAACATCATATGTGACAGGTGTTTTGTTACTTATATGAAAATACATTGGAATGTGTTGTTGTTTTTTTTGTTGTTGTTCATTTTAACATTTTCTCCCTTTTTTTTTTCCTTCTCAACTAACTGAAAAATCAAAACATGAGATCTGTGTTCAATTAGGGAAACTTGTCCAGAAACATTGTAAGCTTTTTGTTTGTTTTGTTTTTAGATCTTGAAATGATAAGAAAACCAGACCCAGAGTTTAAACCTCTAGACCAAGATCAACCATCTGGCAATGACAGAACGGAATTCAAACATAGGATTTTGACTGCCAATGCCATTTCCTTGGGTCAGTACCCTTTCAGTTGTTCTTGAATTCAAGGTCGACAGTCCCTGGGTTTCATTGTTAAAAACTGATACAGGGAAAATATACAAAAGGAGCAAAACATCCAGCTGATTAGAAGGTCTCTATGTCTTCTCGGTAATAGTCTTTGTTTATTGGGTTTATTAATAGTTCTGTCAGATTTATCAGTTTTATACATTAGAATTCCTGGTCAAGAGGTAAAGTATGGTGGAAAAGTAGAAGAAGTCTGTTGAAGATTGAGATGTAGTATTTAAAACATCGAAGCAACCTGGATCCTGGGGTGTTAGTCTAAGTGTTAACCCTTTAGTTGTTGAATTGGAGAAGTTCTGGACAGCTGAGGTAGAGGTTGGATACTTAAGAATTTAGGACAGTGGCTATTCACCAACCAATAAATGTTTCAACTCTTTAACCACTGGCAAAGCAATACCGGTGTGAACAGGATGAATACCTACTCAGGTTGAAAGCCTATGTCCCGAAATAGCCCCATTTGCTTGGATAGTTAATGAAAATTGATGTTCCTGGTAAAAAGACAAATTCGCAGCACCAACATTTTTCATTTTTCTGGGCTACTAAGAGCTGTGAAATAAAGGTTAAAATTAAGGTTTTAAGCTAAAAATGCCAGCTATTCTTAATCATAAGTATGCATCATCATTGCCTTTGCAGTCTTCCCAAAATTCATGTGCCTTTGAATTTTGCTATGATTCTGATTCAGTAAGAGTGGGCTGTGTCCCTGGAATCTGTGTTTTTAAGTCTTCCCTAGATGCATCTGCTATATTGGATAGCTCCTGTTTTACCCTCTAGATGTACACTACACTTTTTTTAGTCATGCTCTAATCTCAGAAGGCCACACTCTGTGGACTGCTTTGGTGAACTCCCTTGCTTTCTGGCTTCCTGTTGGGTGCAGCCAGCAGAAAGTTAAAGAGGGATGTGGAAGGAGGCAAGGAGAAGGAGGCTGGTCTATTTTAGTCCCTTGACTCCTTCTCTAAGGGATCACTTTGTCACTTTATTTAGTCTTTTTTTTTTTTTTTCCCCAAATAAGGGATCAGTTTGGATTGGCTTTCACTTTGACCAAAGATCAGAGGCTCCTTCAGAGCTTATGTCTTTCTTTCCAAGTTCTTGTAACTGTTCCCTCTCTTGACCCCTTCCAGCAAAGATGTGGTGACAGCTCTGCTGGCACGAATATCAGGGCACTATTACAGCTTTCATAATTTCCTTCACCCTCTGTAAACATTTTCTTTATTAAAACTATCCCCATTATTTAATCTTGCCATTTACTTTCTGGTGGAACTTTTTTTTTTTTTTAAAGATTTATTTATTTTAGAGAGAGAGAAAGAAAGAAAGAGCATGTGTGGTGGTGGAGAGAGAAGAGGGAGACAGACAGGGAGAGAGAATCTCCCGCAGACTCCCTGCTGAGTGGAGAGCCCCCTGGGGGCACCATCCCACGACCTTGAGATCATGATGTGAGCCAAAACCAAGAGTCCGGTGCTTAACTGACTGAGCCACCCAGGGGCTCCAGTGGGACCCTTTTCTAATAGGCTCTGCCTTATCCACTTCTCCAACCTTTCACTGAACTTAGATGATCTTTAAGAAACCTCCCATTGCCAATATTCTAACTGTCCACAAAGCTCAGATGAGTCAGGGGGAATTCTGCTATAGTTTATCTAAGGTACAATGAGAGGTAAAGGAAACCAGCTGGAATTCTAGTATTCTCCTTCGAGCATCTTGCTTCCCTTCGTGTGAAATGCCTGAAGAAAGTCTGGCCAATTCTAGGTGGCAAAGGGTAAATAAAATGAGGATGATCCTAGGGACAAAGAACTTAAATGGACTTTGTAAGTTTTATTCAAATTATATAATATGATTGAAATATAAAAGAGTTTGCTCCCAAGGAGAAATCCTTAAAGAAGCCTTAACTAGGTCTCTGTTTGGCAGCAGAATTTTATGACTCTCAGTATTTGCATGGTCAATTAATCCCTTAAAGTGATGACTAGTAGGCAATTTATTTGGATGGTACAAGAGGCTAATTGGTAATATTGTTACACAAAATCTTGTGGGCAAAAATTATGCCTGTCTTTTAAAAAAATGTGCCTTTGGTATTTGAAGGGAGAGCTCTAGTGCCTTGGGCCTCAGAGGAATTCAGCCTGCTGATGTCAGAATTAATGAAGAATATGGAAACTTAAGTGTAGGATGGATGGAATGAAAATGCATTAAAGATTAATGACATTAGACTAGTGGGAGAGCCACATTTTCTGGTGATCAAAGACTTTGAGGCTTTCATCTGAAGTGCCTGGGAGAATGTTGAACATCTTGGAATTTGTCATATAGCCTTTGGTTAAACTTTATCAGCCTGCTATTCAGCAAGATGCTCCAAGAAATACCTCCCTACCCTCAAGCTCTGATCTATTCATTCATTCAATAAATGTTTTTTGAGTACCTACTCTTTGCCAGGCTCCCTTAAAAAACCTGAAATCTGATGAGTGTAATACATACATTGCCACGCAATGTAGGGACATGGACGCATTTTCTTAGATAATGCAATGAGAACACATTTACTTTCTGAGGTGGAGTAATTACTTTTCTTGTAATATTATGTATTAGGATAACTAGAAATCCTCCAGTTGTAAAATACTCCAAGCATTGGGTGGGCTATAATAAGAAACACTTGATTGTAGGAAAAAGTCAGGGAAATTCTCAGAAGCTAGAGGATAAAACCCCCAAGAACAAGAGAGGGGAGTAGGTGCTCCTGTTCTGTTTGCCTTGTGCGTAAAACAGAAGGGGAAACTTCTCACAGGGCACATATAAAAAGGGACAGTTCAACAAGAGTGTGAATTTGCAGACACACTGGGCAGTCAAATTTAAGCCCCACTGCTATGTTCTGAAGGAAAACAAGATGGTGCTCTGAGAACATCCAGCTAAATAGTCTGGCTACAATTGGCCAACCATGTGTTATGGAGGCTTCACTGAAGAGACTGTGCTTAGAGTGGGATCTGAGGCTGAGTTGAACCAGTGCAGGGTAGACCAGGGGTGAGCAGTCCTTGCGGAAAGCTGACTGTGTGAAAGTCGTGTGGGCCAGAGAGGTCATGGTGTGTGGGAAGCGCTGAGAGTCATGCTATAGTTGCAGGGAGTATATCAGGAAAATCTGTGCTGTTCCTGACTAGAAAGCTAAGCTTCTAAGGGTTCCATCTTTATAGGCAGGATTTTCACCCCCATCTGAACAGCAGTGGGCACCTCCTGAGGGTTTTAAACAGTGTCATAATATTAAAATTGTTATTTTTAAAATCTCCTTCTTGGGGAGCCTGGGTGGCTCAGTGGGTTAAGCCTGTGCCTTCTGCTCAGGTCATGATCTCAAGGTCCTGGGATCGAGCCCCGCATTCTGCTCTCTGCTGAGCGGGGAACCTGCTTCCCCCTCTCTCTCTGCCTGCCTCTCTGCCTACTGGTGATTTCTCTCTCTGTCAAATAAATAAATAAAATCTTTAAAAAAAAATTCCTTCTTGTCACTTTGTATAGTAGGGGGTGCAGTAGGGGAAGAGGGGAAGATGATTCTGGGAGAAAGCACATGGCTTCAACCCTGGTGGAAACCAGAGCATCATGAATAGAACACCATGAACTGTAGGGAGGGGAGCCAGCCCCCAGAGAAGGACGTAAGACTTTGTCCAAGGCTTCGATTTTATGTCTGGTACTTGAAAGGAGTAGACAGACAGAACACTCTACTCCAGATGAGCAGGACACCTGTGCTGTCCAGGTACATGGATGTTTCTAGCCGAAGTGTTTAAAAACAAAATGTGAAATATAGAATAACAAAACAAACCCTCCTGACCGCCAAAAATTTGTTTTTATGGATCACCTGGGTGACTCCGTTGGTTGATTGTTGGGCTTTTGGTTTTGGCTCTGGTTGTGGCCCCAGGGTCCTCCTCAGATCGGGCTCTGTGGGTTGTGGTGAATGTGGTGGCTGCTTGGGATTCTCTCTCTCCCTCTGCCCTCTGCTCTCTGTCCCTTCGCCTCCACTGCCCCCTCTCACAAGCTTTCCTCTCTTAAAAAAAAAAAAAAGTTTAACTTTTTATGGAATAAAAGAGAAAATTGACTAACATTAAGTTTGAGAGCAGAAGTGATTATAGAATGTAGCTATATATTGATTTCAGGATTAACACATGACAAAGTTCATTTTGTTTTGCTTTTTTTTTTTTGGTCATTCTTCCACCCTGCCCTAATTTCTCACCATTACACTTCCATGGACCATTTTACCTCTGGCTCCATATCTTCCCCTAATGATCAATATCCTCCCTTTCTTTCTTTCCATGTCTTCATCTGGATAATTTTTATTTCTTTCATATTTTAACTTAATAACAAAAACTAACACCATTGGCAGCTTATGTATCACTGCAGTGCTAAGCACTTCTAGGCAAACAGTTTTTTAGTTCTTACGATGACTATGAGATAGGTGTGTACATTCCTATTTGCAGATGGGAAAGCAGACTCAGGTAAGCCAAATTACATGGTAAAAGGTCCAGTGGTTAGTAATAGTAGAACGAAGATTTAAACCCAAGCATTCCACACACAGAACAAGCAAACAGTTGATTTAGGCAACTTTTTATTTAAAGATTTTATTTATTTATTCGAGAGAGAGAGCACAAGCAGGGGAAGCAGCTGGCAGAGAGAGAAGCAACCTCCCCACTGAGCACAGAGCCTGATGTGGGACTTGATCCCAGGACCCTGAGATACTGACCTGAGCGGAAGGTAGATGCTTAGCCATCTGAGCCACCCAGGTTTGCCTGATTTAGGGAACCTTAAATTGGTTGTACATCACCCAGGATCTTGTTAAAATACAAATTCTGATTTTGTGGGTCTCAGTTTTGCTCATGTGTGGACCCTACTGAGTAGCAGTGGAGTATGAGAGGCATTCTGGGAATATTTATTAAATGAAGCAACGCATGAAAGAATTCAAGTAAAGAACGTGCTAAGATGTGTATATTACTGATTTCTTTGTTTGGAGATCCTATTTTGACCACGCACTTAGGGTTGTCTGAGTAACTTTCTCAGTTAAGTATTGATGGGGCCCCTGCTATAGATGAAGTACGGTAGGAGTTGTACCCTTGGGACCTCTTTTCTAACCTGGAAGCCGGGGATGGCACTGTGATACAGGCAAGGACTCTGGCTCAGTGGTAGGCTCCTGGAGTACGCTCACTGCCAGCCAGCTCTCCCTACCGCTTGTCATCACAAAACTAACCACCAGTGACCAGTGCCAATCTTGGTGCTAAGAAGTGTTTTACATTTCACTTGATTCCTTCAACATCCCTACACTGGTGATACTCTTGCTTTTCCCCTTCTGCACATGGAAAAGCTGGGGCAGAGAGCAGTTGAGTAGCTTACCCAGAGACACAGCAAGGCTGATGACCTTGGGATCCAAGTGGTTCTAATGCCAGAGCCCCATTTCTTTATCAGGATGTTCTTGTCATCTGGGACCACAAAGCAGCAAATAGAGTTAAAATGTAAAATATAGAATACTACGCAAAAATGCAGGGATTTTCACATTGATAAAGATTCCTTTCATCAGTCTTGTTTCATATTTTTTAATGCAAAGGAAAGAAAACATAACTGATAATGCTAGCATTCCCTTTACTCTCCAGCTTCCCATTTCCTCTCCCACCATCTTCTAAGATGGGGAGCATACTTGAGGACATTGTTTTCTATTTCTAGACATTTTTTTTTCTATTTTCTGTTTCATATTTCCAAACTGCTTGTTTGGTATTTGAGTATTCAGAATACCCCAAAATTACAATGTGCGGTATGTACATTTCTTTCACATTATGTTTTTGATAGCTGTGTGTGTCGCATCACATGGGTATAGCTTTTTCATGTTATATTTTCTACTCCATCTTAATTATCTCTTCCACTCTTGGTGGATTTTTGGCTTTTTATAATACAATTTCATGAATTCTGGTTCAAATGTTTTCAAACAGTCTTCTGGGATACAAGTGCAAGAATTTTGTAGGGTATATACTTAGGAATGGAGCTGTCAGATTGTATATTATGTCCCTTTTAGAAGTTACTGATATGTTGCCAAATTATGCTGCAAAGGGTTTGTAGCAACTCAGTTCCTTCTAGAAGTGAACACTATTATCAACACTTTATGAGGTCAGATACTTCCCCCCTACTTGAGAGTATGAAATGGTATGCTATTATTACTCTCATTTGCAGTAGTTTGGTTGCTAGTTGAAGTTAAGCTGTGTGTGTGTGTGTGTGTGTGTGTGTGTGTGTGTGTGTGTGACTACTGGGTTTCTATTTTCCCTGTTTGTATCATTGGCTTATCTTTTTCTGAACTCATTTGCAGAAGCTTTTTCCTGTTCTGAATACTGCTTCTTATTTATGTATGCATACAAATAACTGTTTGCATTCCTTCGCTTCTTTAGATTAAACTATATCTAAGCTGATGCTTTTCATTTGGGCACATTTCGTTTTTTCTTTTGTGAATTGTACTTTTCCTTTATTAAAGTCTTCTTTGGCAGAGGCAGTATAACAGAATGTTTGGGAGCTTTGTTTCTGGAGCCCGATCACTTGAGATGGACGCTGGGTTGTCCCTTCCTATCCTATCCATCTTGTCTTATCATATTACATTCATGAAGACCTTCATTAGAGGATTGAACAGGAGAGGTGTTGGAAGAGGTGGGGTCAGTGGAGTTCCTTGAGAAGCAGCAGCATTGGCATGATTGAGAATTGTAGAATTTTGTTGCTGGCGCCATATTGTTGTATGGGTTTTAGTCAAGTGGTCATTGGCAGGGAGTAGTCATACTGTGTGTGAGGAGAGCAGACTCAAGTCTGAAATGCTGTAAACTATTGTAGGTCTATCACTAATCTGCTGTTTGATTTCATATATTTTTTTAGTTGTCATTTTATTATTCAATGTCCCTCACTAGATTTGTGAGGATAATGCCTATGTCAATATTATTGTTCCAAAAGCCTAAAATAGTATCCAGCCTTTTTAAGGTAGTTAGTAGATCCTAGAATGATTAAATTAATGGTCTCACTTTACCTCTCTATTTAATAATATCCGTAAAATGAAGTCAGTGGAACTTGCTTTACCTCCCACAATGAGCTGGGAAGTTAAAGTAAATCATGTGCTTTGAAAATCTACCCATAATTCATGCCAACCACAGTACATGGTGGGTAGCAACAGGCAAGGAATCACAAGTAGGTAATATGTTTGCCTCTTTCTAGTACTAAAATGTGAATTCTATGAGAACAGGAATCTCATCTGACTTGTTTGTGGCTATGACCCAGACACCGAGACTATTGCCAGGAACACAGATATTTGTTGGATAAATGGAGTAGAATTTAATCAAGATATCTTTAGTAGACTCAGAGAGAGTAAAGAAAACTATAAAGTCGAATTCAGTGGTCTGCTGTGAGAATGTATATATGAGTCAGAGTGTATATGGGAAAAGTAGAAAAGAAGAAAGTAGAAGAAAAAAAATGAGTGGAAAAACTGTAAATGAGAATGAAGGAGACATTGTCTAGGACTGAAGAAAATCCTAGACTGAAAAGGTCAATTCGATGTTTTTGGTTGTCTTTCAAACGGAACAGGATCAATTAAGTGACCAATCTGATTGGACAAAACCTATCATTAAGATGGTAAAGGAACCACAATTTAACTGTAAATGCTAGATTTAGTATTTGTAAGTCTATGAAGAGAGATGAGAGCAAGAAGTCTGCAGCTCTCTGACCTTTTGCATTCTGCAGAAGTGCTTTAAGACTTGGATGGCTGCCTATGCTCTGAAAACAATAATAATGTATCCTGGAGAACTTTGAATTTATATTTGGATTTTGCCTATCCTAATATTCTCTATGTTCTCATAAAAGTAGCTTTAGTAGACATCTGTTGTTTTTGTTTGCCTTGCATCTTTTTTTTTTTTTCCCCCTCTCCTAACAGTATCCCAGTTTGTTCTGGGGAATAACCTCCTGGTCTCATTTTTGTGTGAGGATAGACTAGTTTTCTATTTCCAGGAGGGGCCATGTGACCCAGGTCAAGGCAGTCAACATAGACCATTTTTCTGGTCACAATGCTTGACTCCGAAATGGAGCCTCAGACCCAAGATAGGCACAGACTCTTCAGTCTCGGGACTTTGGATCTGACTGTTTTGAAGTCCCCTTTCCACTAGGGCTGGTGCATTGACTGTTATTCAAAAGAAAGAAACTGAAAGAGAGAGAGAGAGAGAAGCTGCCCCCAAAGAAGAGGACTCAAAGAAAATGAAGAAAATAAAGAAAAACTGAATCCTGGTGATGTTGTTGTGCATCTGAGTCTTTTTAAAAAATTCTTCTAGTCATTTCATTCAGGTCAGCCAGGAAATTCCTACTTCATTGAATTTCAGTGCGGGTTCATTTGCAATTCAGTAGAGTCTTGATTAATATATTTTGATTTAAAAAATAGGATTTTCCATTGGAATTGAGAGCAGTGTTCAGACCTAGGCTAGTTGAAAGTCAGGAGTCTAGGTAATCAGTTACTGAAAACGCACCTTTAGAAACTTCACTTCTCATTGGTGTTTGTATGTCTATACATAGAGGTGAGTGCATATCTAGAGCTAGAATTAGATGATCTCAAGGTTATTTCCAGGTCAAAAATTTAGAAGCTGTCAGAGACAGCTTTTCTTGTAATGACCTCATGATCTCTCTTGTATTTGCTGGAAGCTTCTGATGACCAAGGCTACCTCTTATAAAATTCCCCTTATATCTGCTGAAGTTTCCTAATGTCCTGATAACAGAAGGAGGCACTGCCACTGTGATGATGATGATGGTGATAATGAAAGTAGCTACTGTTTTGAATCCTCACAATACCAAGAGCTTTACTTAAGTCATTTCACTTAATTCTTACAAGAACCCAGTGAGGTAGGAATTAACATGCGATATGTAATCATTGATTCAGCATGAGAATCTTGGGTTTATTCAGTTTAACTTTACCCCACCTGCCCTGCAAACACAGATAGCCTCTCTGTCATTACTCTAATCAATGCCCACAGTCTTATTACCATTTGAGGGACATACAGGTGCCTAAGAAATTGAGAGGTATATTCATGGAGTGTCACCAGGCCAAATGAGTTGAAATCTATCAAATCTTCTACGATAAATACAAATCTCTCCTGCCGGGTGTTTATAGGTGATGCGGTGTTCTTTTGGCTTTCAAGGGAGGATCACCTGACAGGTTCTTCCTTCTGTGATGGCTGGGCAACTAGGGATGAGGGTGACCAATCATCTATATGACCCACTAGTTTACTTGAACAGTGTTATTTCAAGTTATCCTCACATCAGTTTGCATACCTGGATCTTCCTGGGTAAATGATCTTCAGTCTTTTAAGGCAGCTATCCTTAGGATTGGATTCTAACCTCCCAGAATTTAAAAAAAAAAAAATCAAGTAATTCTTTTACTTCCCTTTGATCCCTCTGCTGCCTCCTCCTTCTCCGCCTTCTCATTCTTTTTGCAAATGTTTTCTCTTCTTGTTCTTTCACAGTTGACAGGAAGGAGTCAAACTCAGAACACAAATTATTAGTAACAAAAAAAAAAAAAAGTCTTTTCTTCAAAATCAAGAACATAAACTTGAACCATGCCAAAAGGTGAAAGGATATTCTTAGAATTAATCTTTCAATTTCATTAAAAAATGAAAAGAAAAAAGGGTTGATTTTCCTTATTAAAACATTGTGCATGTTCTTATTCTAAGACCATTTCAATCCTCATTTTACAGATTAGGAAACTGAGGCAAACAAAATTTAAATAACGAGTCAAATGTTACAGATTTACAAGCTAGAGAGTCAAACCTACATGGGACTGAGAATCAAGTCCTGCTATTATCCACTGAGCTTGCAGGAAATGGGCTCATGAATTTTTAGGAAAATGATCCTGGAAAAATTTACAAATAATGGCTTTTAGAAAAGATTCCTTTTTCCACAGGTTGTTAGGGAATGAGCCAATAAAATATTTAGAAGTCCATGTAAGTTTCTAAAATATATATAACCAATACATAATAGTCCTTCACAGTGAACATTGTTCTCTGGAATTTGTAGTTTATCAATAAACCTCTGGGTACTGGTTTTTGTTCTCACTTTAAAAAGGACTTTGATATGGTCTATATATAACTCTACTGTTAAACTTTGCAACTAACACCCATTTTTAATGACTTTATAGCTTTATTTCTCAATAGCTAGTGGGGCTATGTGTTAACTATTTTAAATAATTTCAGTCCTTAGTCCTTTGTGATCCTGTAGAAAATGGAAATAATTCTTTCTGTATGAACAGCTATTGGCTTTTCACATTTCCCATGAAAATTTTTTGATGAATAGGAAGTTTCTCCTCAGCAGTTCTTGATATGTCTTTCTGCTTCATTTCTGTGTCAGAATATAGGAAACAAAGCATGTTTATTAAATACCATAAGAAAATCTGTCCACATGCAAAGTAAAATAGTTAATTATACAATGTTCAATTTGCTCATTGTTGATAGTGAAATCTGCTTTTGGTTAACAATTTTCAGCTGCAGAAACTGAATATCACTTTGTACAGAAAGTTTGGTTTTCAAAATGAGGATGTGACTGACATCTTTTTATATAACTACCTGCCTTAGCTTACTGCTGTACATAGTCACCTCTAAACTACTAATATTTCTTCTGTTGCACATTTTCTTTCATGGCTTGAGAACTAAGGCATCGGATGGATGGGAGTGTAAATGTTTCAGACTGCAACTCAATGTAGACAGTATGTCAGTTGCTGTCCGTTGGATGTTAGAAATAGTATGGATATAGAATGTCAAGTTCAACCTGTTGGACTACAGGTAATATTAGAGAGCTTCTCCATGTTCTTTCCACAAAGGATGAGGAGGATTTTGCTTTGTCTTGTTTTGTTTTGCTTCAAGTCCATCATAAAAGACCCCTGATGATACAGTCATTGTACCAAAGTTGGAAGAGAGCTCTAATGTGAAAAATACCAAAATGAAAATGGAAATCTAACATGATAGGCTAAAAAGGTGGAGAATTCCCTTAAGATTAATTCTGATAACAATAAAGATTAAGAGGCATCAAAAATCCAATAATGATATCAGGGTGATTTGAATTAAGATCTATGCAGGAGGAGAGGTAAAAAATAGAAGTCTTAGGTGAAAGCAACCATCGCTTATGTAATGTAGTCACTTAAATAGATACTGCAAACTTACGTACAGGCTTTGAACCACTACATAGAGCATCGTCAGATTATATTTAGAATGTGAACTCCTTCCCTAAGGCAGTTTTGGCAGATGGGAATGGTCTAAAATTCTAGGGTGGCTTTATCCAAGGAGGACCTGGGGTTGTGGCTCAGAGATGCAGAGACCATGCTTTCTCCTCCTACCACTGCTGATATTTCAAATTCAACTTGGAATTGGGTATCATTCTCCCTCAAACTTGCTTCTTCTTGAATATCCTTTATGAAGTTGTAAAGGGAAACACCGTCATTAGGATGAAATGGGGGTAATGCACCCCTTAGTTTTCAGCCTGGCACATAGTAAGGTCTCAGTAGGTAGAGAGCTTAGAGGTATAATGATGACTATGCATCACTTCATTTACTCCTTTAAGAACTTCATAAGGTAGGTACTACTATAACTTCCATTTTCAGAGGAGGAAACTGAGTGTCACAGAAGTCAGGTGGTTGAATCAGGGTGGTTTGTAGGCTTCAGACTAGGTGGCAACCTGAGGTCTCTCTGACCTCAGAGAAAGCTGGCTGTGTTCGCCAGTAATCTCTGCAGGCTCTCTGGAGTATCCAGTATGATTGGATAAAGATGATGAAGGGGAAAGAGGTTGTTATTCCCACATTCTTTCTAGCTGATCCAAAAGACCTGCTGCTTTGCTTTGGATTTTTAAAGCTTCCAACGCCACTCTGTCATATTTCGAATGTTCTTCTCAACTGGAGAGAGAGGAAACTGCATTAGCCATTAAATTGGAAACATGGCCATATTCTGTTTTCTGAGTGAACTTTTTAGCACTTCAAAGACTTGGAGTACAGCTTAATGGTGTTCTAGCTGTCCCTCGAATTAAAAGTTGAGTCGAGTGTTGTTTGCTGGTTTTTGTCCCCCTTTGGCTGATATTTAGAGAAGTAATTATTCTACTTGAGGCTTGCAAGGATGTGTGTACCATGAAACAACAACAAAGATAGACCTCTTGAGGAGTGCTGTGGATTATTTATTTTCCCCTTAATATTCCTTACTGAGAACAACTCACTGCCTACATTTTTTGACCCACTATAAATTCTTCCTTAATAGAAAGGTAAAACAACTTTAGATCTATCTCTCTCAAATTTATATCATCACTAAATCATGCAGTAAACAACAACAAAAAAATATCTTCTAGTTCTTAAGATTGCCAACACAGGGGTGCAAAATCAGAGTTAGCTATTACCAGGCACTGATTAAACACACCCAAAGGGGTCATTCTCCAAAGAGGCTCATGCAGTAGACCAAACAGGATTACAATTGCTCAATGATGAATTTAACCCCCTTCTATGTCCCCTCCTTTTGGCCATACCAACGGGTAGTCCTCTTTCTCTTGTTTAGATTCCCCAAGCATTTGCATTCCCCATGCTTGCATTTTGACAGTTGAAGTTTGTTGATGTTGTCCTTGTCTCCCTCTCTGCTTTCTTCCTTTTTATCACATGGGTTGAGTAGTCATTATGTTCTATATTCCTGCAGAGGAACAGGGGCAGATAAGACGCACAGATCCTGGTCTTGAGGCATGACATGTTCTATCTTCTGTATTATTAACACAGCTCCCGGTTTGAGATATTCAGGAGATGCTTGGTAGATACTGGGTAACTTGCTATACGTAAGCATGAAGCAAGAAGATGATGAATCTCGAGTTCCTCCCAGTAATGACCAGAAGAAGCTTTCTGAATTATCTCCACCTGTGGCATATGGAAGAGAAGAAGCAGCAATTTTAACTCCTTCTAAGTCAGGAATACTGGGTTCTGGGAGATGTGGGTCAGATAGGTAAGAATGGATGATGGGAACTGAGTTCTAAGATGGCAAGGATTTGTGGGACTTGTGGTAACCGAGAATGGCATACTACATCTAAAAGTATCCAGATTCAAATCTCTGAAAACAAAACAAACAGAGCAAAACAGTGCCTATAGTCTTGTAGGCTGCTGGCTGATGGACTCTGATTAAAGAGAAACTGGGGCATGTTCAGAGGAGACTAGCATGGATATCAAGGGTTCCATCATGTCTTTAACCCACTGAGCCACCCAGCCACCCCTGTGGGTTCCATCATATCTTATGGGAAATAGTTGGACCTGGATACTTTATCCTAAGTAAGTGAGATCTCAAATAGAATTTTCTTCAGATATCTGAAGGACCGACCAGAGAGGCATATGACTTCTTCAGTGTCTGAGGCAAATATCAGGAATTCAGTGGGAGAGAGAGATTTTGCTTGAATATATTTGCTTGCATTTTTCAGTGGATTGTGATGAATAATGAATTCCTGTTACTGGAAGTGTTAAGACTTAGCTTGAAGAACTTACAGCTGGCATGTTGAGGAGGGGTTGAAATTGAGGATATTTATGATCTTTATCAATTTTTCTAATTATTGATTTTGTGAAGGTCAAGGTGTAGAGAGACATTCTGTGTGCATAGATAAATATTAGCAACTTTTCATGAACAATTCCTTGCAGATACAGATGAGCACTTTATCCACTATGCCAGTGGTGCCCTGGGTATGTGCTGAATGGAGGTACAGAGGCCTTCAGTCTTAGGGATCTGTCAAATCTCAAGCTGGACATGTGTAGATCACTGGAAAAATATTATGGACCTCATAGCTTATCTGTCATCAGAGTTGATGAATATTTAGAAGACATATTCACTCCATTATTAAATAAATAATACCTTTAAAGTCTAAAGAAAAAGAAAGTAATAGGCTATCAGCCTAAGGAATTGTTATATATCCTAGCATAACAAATTATCCCAAACCACTGTGGCTTGAAATAACAATAATCTTTTATTATTCCATGACTTTTGTGTATATGGAAGCCTCTGAGTGGCCTGGCTGAGCAGTTCTGATTCAGGGCATCTCATGAACTTAAAATCAATATATCACCATTGGTAGGTTTGACTGCGTCTGGAGGATTTGCTTCCAAAGTGGTTCACTCACATGGCTGGCAAGTTGGTGCTAGCTACTAGTAAGAAGCTTCAGTTCCTTCCCACTTGGCCTTCTGCAGAGGTCCTTTTCAGTGTTTTCATAATATGGGGATTGGCTTTCCCAAGAGTGACAGATCCAAGAGAAAGTAAGGCAGAAGCCATAACATCTTTTGACCTCAGAAGTCACACTCCTTTGTTTTGCAATATCCTATTGATTTTTTAGGCTAGTCCTATTCATTGTGGGAGGGACTACACGAGGGCATAAGTACAGAAGTCAAGAATCACTAAGGACTGTCTTGGAGGCTGGCTATTACGTCTCATTAGCCCTACTCTTGTGGATTCATGTCTCAAGTATTCATCCACCTTTGAAATATCTTAGTCAAGAAAAGTTTCATCATAATTCTCTTTTAGGGTTATGTTGTTTGTTGTTTAAGTTTTTCATTATGAAGTCACTCATAAGGGTGTTTTGAAGGACAGCCTGACAGCTTCCATCCTGGATCCCTTGGAGTGCAATTCCTCCCATAGTCTTTTGTACTTAACAAGTGGGCTGGGAAAAACTCCTAAAAGGAGATATTGAACAACCTAATATTATTGGTCCTTTGTTTGAAAATTTTAACAAAGGGCTGAAAATGTTCAGTTCTTACAATCTCTGGTATATACTTAAAACATATTTACATAGAGAGAGAATTAAGAAGTTATCTGCCTAGCCAATTATATTTATGTATATGAAATTCATATTGTCCTTCATTACTTTATGACACTTAATCCATGGCTCAAATCCTGACAAACTTGACTATTTTCTCAGTAAGAGAGTCATGAAAAGAAGGTTATATTGAGTCCACTCCATCAGCTTTTTGATGGGCTTGCTAAACCTATCAAAGAATTGCTGTGTCAGAATATATCATTTTTTTAAAAATAGGTGCTTGTATGAGATATTTTTGTTTTTCTGGTTAAAATTTTGCAGCACTGTTGGTTGCTAATTTTTTTTTCTCTCTACCACAGATTGTTATGGTATTTAACGTTTATGTGTTCTCTCTTAGTACCAACTGGGGCCATGGCCAAAATTCTGATAGGGAGTGGGTGGTGGGGCTGGAAACTATATATATAATGGCTGAACAGCTGTGATAATCTATGTTTTTGAGGCAATAATCATGAATAATGCAAACTTAGCTATTAAAATAGAATGGGGGATGACATCTTGTTGGGTGGGAATTTTAAGGAAAAGCTATAGTTTTAGAGTTATAATGATAATACCTATGGCTAGGTGTCAACATTATTACTCACTGTGCACTCAGTTTAAGGATAAAAATGTAACATCTTTCATTTAACCCCTGAAGAACAGGTGACAGAAAATCTATACGATGTCTTCTTTTGAGAAGTCTTCCCAAATTGGGTCAATGCTCTTGCTGAGTGCTCCCACAGCTCCCTGTCTTTATCCAACGTTAGCAGTTTTGATGACTCATTGACTTGTTGGTATCTCTCACAAGAACATTGATTCAGTGAGACAGGATCACTATTAAATTCCCAGCAATTTCTTTCCTTTGGGTATTAATATGGCCTCCAGAAAGCCCCAGGCTTACTGAGAAGAAACTTTTTTGCTCCACAAGTTTCCACCACAAGTATGAGGCATATAAACACCTGGTTTTCATGAGACCTCCTGGAGTCAGCTGTTCTCCCATGCAGTTCACTTTCCTCAGGGGGACAGAAATATATTAATTGGCATGAGTGGTTTCTAGGTAAAAGACCTGCCAAGGATGTGGAACTTGAAGCCTTTGACTACTGACCAGGCTCATACAAGAAGAGAGAAGTGAGGAAGGCATCCCAACCAGTTGAACCATAGGAGCAAAGACAAAGAATGGATATGGAGAAACTAGAGAGGCAAGAAACTATTGGCAGTAGTATTTGAACTTGTTTTCTAAACACGAATAGCACAACTTACCCATATGCTACTTCGCTCTCTTATAAATGGTATTTTATGCCATTCTTTATACCGTTATAGACTAAGTAATTTCAAACTCTGGGCAGGGTAAGACATCTCCAAACCATCTGGAGAAGGCAGAAGGAGTTGATGTTTTTAGCACTCCGTGTATTGGTTGAGCAGATTTTACCCACCTGGGTGATAAACTTAGGTGTTAACAATAAAGCTGCTGAAGCAACAAAAGAAAGATAACAAGTGACTCAATGTGGTTTCTGAAAATAGAAAGCAGATATATTAATCTATAAAGACAACGATTTTCTTGCAACGAATCCTAAAGCAGAAATTAACTTAGACTTCTTACACAAAGGATATTGAGACAAAGTGGTGGGTAATGCTTCATCGATAGCTGTTCAAAGATTAAACGTTATTGGTTCATTGGCAATACAGTGTGTGCGACGGATAAAAGTAACAGGTACCTCACATTTCACTTTCATTAAGTGATCATATGTCTTTCAACCCCTCACCTCCATAGCTGCTGGTGTTCTTTCTGTCTTTCCCAAACACAAACAGATATGGTATTCATACATGTGCAAAAGCAAAACACCTAGGCTCTCAGGACATCTGAAATACTATATGATGCCTGATGTGTTTGAAAGAACACTTTGTGTTGGTGTCTTTGCACTGAGGTCATTTTCTCTGTTGAAATTTTAAATGCATGCAAAATATCATTAAGTAGTTCAGAATGTGATTTATTATTAATTGCCACTAAGATTTACTATAAGCCTCACTATGTGTTAGGTAGGCCCTGGTGCCAACCACTCTACAAGTGTAATCTAATTTAACTGACCAGTATTTGTATAAATTAATAGTGGTTTGGATAGAGTGGAGGCAATTTATTCACCTCCTTTCTTGGAATTCACATTAGAAGCAAGGTCATTACTTCCTTATCTCCCTGTTTGAATTAAAATAAGTACGCTAGGACATTGGTTTGTGTTTCCTCCCCAGATCCATATCATTCAGGATCTGCCTACAACTGTGAGCAAGGCGGCTGTGAGTTTCTGTCCCTGCCAGATGTTTCAGGCCATACTCAGAGACAGACAAATGTGTCCAGTGGAGCAGTCACCACTTGTATTGGTGCCCTTGTCTTTGGCAGATCCAAATAACCTCACTGAGCAGTTGGGAAATGCTGGAACTGTTCCCTGGTTGGGATAGTGGTTAGGTGCCCTCACTTAACACAGTGGTTGGAAAAAACAATAAACAAATACATTTTGTTCACATTTTAGTTCCAATATTAAAAAAAAAACACCCCACATATTCAAAGTTTCTAAATCATAAATATTTAGGTAGTAAGTGGTAAATAAATTCCCTAAAGTTAACGGGTCAAATTTGGAACACTAGGTTTCCACTTAATGAATAATTCTTATGCTAAAACACAAATTCCCATTTCCCAACTGCCAGTGAGATCTCAGAACCATAACCATCCTTAATTTGTGTATGTTTTTCTGGGTTAATTGCAGTAAGGTACTGTGGCATGCGTTTTGTTTTAATATTGATGCAGTAGCCCCAATTGAAATAATTTTCATCATTCTATTTGGTCTTATTATATATTTCTGGATATCTCTTTTGAGTATAGTGGGATGGTATGCTAAATGTTCCTCAAATAAAAGAAGTTTAAAAAAGCCCAGAGAATTACCAGTCTGGGATTTTCACCTAGAAACATAATGATCCAGTTCTATGACTTGGCTGGCTCCACAGGAAGGTAGAATCACTTCTGGCCAGCTGTTGCTTATATAGCATCTTGGCTGTCAATAGCAGGAGAAAATGCTTTTCCTTCCCCCAGGCAGAAATGAATTTGGAATTTGGGGAAGCATTGAGGAAAAGGTCAAGCCTGGTGGGAAAGGGCATCTGAAGCAGCTGGTGAATGCTACTTTTGTTCTTACAAGTCACTGGCTACTTCATATTCTAGAAAACATCTATAAAAATCTCTGAAGTTTCTTTACAAGTATTGGTCTTTGGTATTCAAAATTCACATTCTAAGTTATGCAGTGATGACCTCAGATGTTTGCAATAGACACCAATATTCAACTTTCCCAGGTAAAGTGAAAGAAAGTGTCACTTAGCTAGTGAGTGAACCTGGTTAACTGCCCAGCATGAAGAGCTCATTGGGGCTACGATATTTGACTATTTCCTAAATTTAGTAACATTTGTCCATTGATTAAAACAATCACAGTGATGTTGTTTCTTTGGGAAAATAGCTCCCAGGTGAAAGTGAATTGGAGTAAAGGTTGAAAGGTGGGTTATTGGTAAAGTGAGGATACTCAGAGGAATTATGTTTCTTGGTATGATTAGCAAGGAAGCTGTCACCCTGTATTTTTCAGTTTGAGCATCTGTGATGATTTCATTATGTATTTTGTTCTCATAGTCAGGACATGGATGTCATTTAATGTGTGTGCTTTAGTAGACAGTTTTATTTCAGTATAAATAACAACATATTTAGTGGCGTGATCACCATTGGGATGGGACAAAAATAAATTAAAAATGACTTAGCCTTCAGTGATCCTCATCTTCTAAACATTTACCAAACCTGACATTGGTGTCTTTACCCAACTATGACACTGTGTATTTTCCAAAATTAAATTAAGAGTGAGAGTTAAAAAGGAAAAAAAAGAGAGAGAGAGAGAGAAAAGAATCAGCACAGCGCTGGTTAGAAGCCAACCTTGCTCTTACAGATAAAGAGAGGACAGAGATGACATCATTGAAAATGAATAAGGATGTTCAAAAGTTCTCTTCTTCGTTAAAGCAATGAGAAAACTGGAAGACGTTATCCAAATCAACATTTTCAGAACCTTAGAAATTAACAAAGTCTTATAGCACTCTGGGGAAATGTTCATGAAAAGAAAGACAGGTGAATCTTCATAAGAAGAGTGAGCTTTGTTCCCTGTTAAGTTGCTCTATTCCCATCTCTTTCTCTATAGCTCCACAATAACATTGAAAGCAGCAGACCACAGTCTTGGTGAAAGCATTATGGGACAGAATGTGGCTGGAGCTGCTTCAAAGCCACATTCCTAGAGAACTGTCATTATTTCACCTGTCTGATGGTTCCTAAGATGACCCCAGTTATATAGCTGCCTTATATAATCAGGCTTAAAGCTCATGCATTGTAGAATGCCTTGGTGAGGAAAGACTATTTCCTGGGACACCTGTCAAAAATGTGTAGGGGTGACTGTTTCACTTTGTGGTTTCCTGAGGCAATGGACAACAATTGAGGTAAACAATAAGCTAATCAAAAAAGCTTAACAGGAAGAGCTGGGAAATAAAATCTATAAAGGCTTCAGAAAACTCTCACCTATTTCTAGGAATTTAGAAAGCCTTACACATTTGTAGCTCTGTACACATTCCCAGGACTGTATGAATGCTTAGGAAAGACCTGAGTTACATATCCTAAACTCTTGCCTTTGGCTAACCTTGATGTTCTGTGTAAGCACGAGGTGAAGACTATGGTAAAATTGTCAAATGGCTGACTGAGTTTAAGATGTGCCCCAACATGCAGGGGTGCCTGGGTGGAACAGTTGGTTAAGTATTTGACTCTTGGTTTCAGCTCAGGTCATGGGCTCAGGTGTGTAGGATAGAGCCCCATGTCAGACTCTGTGCTCAGCACGTGGAGTCTGTTTGAGATTCTCTCTCCCTCTCCTTCTGCCCCTCCATTTGTGCACGCTCTCTCTCTCTCTCTCTAAATAAATATTTTAAAAAAGAGGAGATGTGCCCCAACATGCACATGGTACTCCTAAGCAAAGACTAGGATGCCTATTGGTTTTCAGTGTTTAAAATCTCTTTAAAATAATTAGCAATCACTAAGCTAACTCAGCAGAAATTTCACTGGCCAAATAAGACAAAGAATACAGATTTTACAGAATTAGTTCAGAAACATCACTAGATAAACAATAATCAGCAATAATAACAAGCCCAGGGTAAAGATTATGATTTTCAAAAATTTCTACATACGTTACGTAAATGTCTGGTTTTCAACAAAAATTATGAGACATGCAAAGAAACAAGAATGTATAGCTCATCAACTCTTATTTATTTCAGTTCCATCAAGTGATGAACAGATAAAGAGGATATGATACACACAACACACACGCACACACACACACACACACACACGCATTGGACAATTACTCAGCCATAAAAAAAAAAAAACTTGCCATTTGCAACAACTTGGATGGCGCTAAAAGTACTAAACTAAGTGAAATAAGTCAGTCAGAGAAAGATACATACCATGTGATTTCACTCATTGTGGAATTTAAGAAACAACACAAATAAATAATGGAGGAAAAAGAGAAAGGCAAACCAAGAAAGAGACTCAACTATAGAGAACTGATGGCTACCAGAGGGAGGTGGATGGGGGGGGGATGAGTTAAATTGGTGAAGGCGTTTAAGGAGTACAATTGTGGGAAGGAAGGGAAGGGAAGAGAAGGAAAAGAAGGAAGAGAAAGGAGGAAAGGGAAAGGAAAGGAAGGGAGGAAGAAAGGAAGGAAGAAAGGAAGGAAGGAGAAAGGGAGAAAGAGAGAAAGGGAGAGAGAGAGGTGGAGGGAGGGAGAAGAGAAGGAAGGAAGGAAGGAAGGAAGGAAGGAAAAGCTCAAACATGAGAAAGAAGCAGTTGATTAAACTCCCTGAGAAGGGGCGCCTGGGTGGCTCAGTTGGTTGGGCAACTGCCTTAGGCTCAGGTCATGATCCTGGAGTCCCGGGATCGAGTCCCGCATCAGGCTCCCAGATCCATGGGGAGTCTGCTTCTCCCTCTGACCTTCTCCTCGCTCATGCTCTCTCTCACTGTCTCTCTCTCTCAAATAAATAAATAAAATCTTAAAAAATAAATAAATAAACTCCCTGAGAAATCCCAGATGTTGGACCAAGTAGATAAACATTTTAAACTGGCTATTTTAAATAAGTTAAAAAAAAAAAAACTGAAGGAAATGTTTGTGAAAGTAAAGACAATATGAGAACAACTTCTGACCAAATAGAAACTACCAATAATGATATAGAGGTCATAAAGAAAGAACCAAATAGAAATTCTGGAGTTGAAAGGAATAATTGCTGAAATTTTTAAATTCACTAGAAGGACTCAGTGGAAAAACTGAGTAGGTAGAAGAAAGGATCATTGCATCTCAAGGCAGGAAAACTGAGATTACCCAGTCTGAGGAACAGAAAAGAAAAGGAAGAAAGAAAAGTAATCAGAGCCTCAGACACCCAATGGACATTCACAGATATTGTGTTCACACACTGGGAATCCCAGAAGGGGAAAAGAGAGTAAAAGTAGAAAGAATATCTGAATATGGCTAAAGCTTCCTAAATTTAATGAAAATCATTTATTTACACATCCTAGAAGCTCAATAAACTCAAAGCAGGATACCCTCAAAGAGATTCACACCTAGATAAAACATAATCAAATTGTTGAAAGACACAAACAGAAAATCTGGAAAGCAGCAAGAGAGAAATGAGTCCTCCTTTAAAGGGATTATCAATAAGATCAATCCCTGACTTCTCATCAGAACCCATGTAGGCTAGAAGGAGTATGGTTATATATTCAATGTGTCCAGAGACAAAGACTATCAACCAATAAATCCATCAAAACTATCCTTTAAAAATTAAGGAGAAATTAAGACCCTCTGAGATAAACAAAAATCGAGAGAATGCTATATTTAAAAATTCACTAAAAATGGGCCAAAAACTTAAATGTAAGAACTAAAAAACTTGGAGGAAGACACAGGTCTAAATCTTTTTTTTTTTTTTTAAGATTTTATTTATTTATTTGACAGAGAGAGATCACAAGTAGGCAGAGAGGCAGGCAGAGAGGCAGGCAGAGAGAGAGAGAGAGGGAAGCAGGCTCCCCACTGAGCAGAGAGCCCGATGTGGGGCTCGATCCCAGGACCCTGAGATCATGACCTGAGCCGAAGGCAGTGGCTTAACCCACTGAGCCACCCAGGCACCCCCACAGGTCTAAATCTTTATGACCTTGTATTAGGCAATGATTTCTTAGTTATGACACCTAAAGAACAAGCAACCAAAGAAATCAACATGTTAAAGGACACCATCAAAAAAGTAAAAAGACAATCTCCAGAATGGAATAAAATATTTATGTACACACACACACACACGATAATACACTCTTTTCCTATATATGTTGAGTTGATTTTTGTATATGACATGAAGTGGTGTCAAGCTTCCTTCTTTTACATGGGGTTATTCAGTTGCCCCTGTACCATTTTTTGAAAAGAATGTTCTTTCCCAGTTGAATTATATTGACACCTTTGTTGGAAAATCAATTGACCATGAAGGTGTGAGTTAATTTCTGGATACCTAATTCTATCCTCTTAATTTATATGTATATCCTTATGCCATTACCATACAGTCTGGATTATTCTAATCATTAAGCTTTGATACTAGCTTCAGAGGGAGTTAAGATTGGATTTAAGAGAAGCGATTATCAGTTTAACAGGCAGCTGACACAAAGACACACACTATCTTTATGTTCAATGCAATGAAATTTCCCACAATGCACTTTGCAAATCAGGCTCATGGCAAGGCAGAAAGCCAGCCATACTCGCTTGTTTGACAGAACGAACAAAGAAACATCATGTGGGAGTGTGACATTTCTAAAATTTGAGTCACCCAAGTACCACTGCAGTATTTTTTGCTGTAGCCACTTACCAACTCTTTTGTCATTTTTTCTATGAATTGATTTACTTAAATGCCTAATTGTTTTATTTATTCATTTAGTTATTTAGATTTATTTTTACAGTCTTGAGGTCTTTTACTTTTTTTTTTTTACTTATCTTTTTTACTTTTTTTAAATTTATTTTTTATTTATTTTCAGCATAACAGTATTCATTATTTTTGCACCACACCCAGTGCTCCATGCAATCTGTGCCCTCTATAATACCCACCACCTGGTACCCCAACCTCCCACCCCCCACCCCTTCAAAACCCTCAGATTGTTAATACTTTTTTTTTTTAACTTACTTTTTAATTTACTTTTTATTTACTTTTTTTATACTTATCATGCCATGAATTCCTAGGGAATGTGTTCTAGCAGCTAAGGCTCCTTTCCGTTGGTTCTCACGAAGTGTGCTTCTCTGGTTGGGGCCAGCTGGTGTTTCCATTGAACCTTTTTCTTTGGCTTCTTCTCTTCCTGAGCATTTTCTTCTCACACTTCAGGAAGCTGTCTTGCTCTTTGAGTGCTTATTGTGCTTTGTATTGGTCATTTGGCAAATTACAAGAAGATGGAGGTTCTAGCCAAAAGGCAAAACTCTAATTGTTTCAAATGACAGATCTGTACTAAGCACGTTGTAAGAAGTGATATCTGTGAAATCATGAATTTTACGTGTTAGCAATATGTCTTTTAATACATGTTAGAATAAAGACAGAATTATTAAAAATAAAGATGGTACCCTTTTTTAAATATTGAGGGTTTTAAAAAATTGTGTTACATTAGTCACCATATAGTACTTCATTAGTTTTTGATGTAGTGTTCCAAGATCCATTGTTTACATATAACACCTAGTGTTTGATGCAATGTGTCCTCCTTAATACCCATCAGCAGGCTAACCCACTCCCCTATACCCAACCCACCCCCCCACAACCCTCAGTTTGTTTCTTGAAGTCCACAGTCTCTCGTGGTTTGTCTCCCCCTCTGATTTCCCCACCTTCATTTTTCCCTTCCTTCTTCTAATGTCCTCCATGCTATTCCTTATGTCCCACAAATAAGTGAAATCATATGATAATTGACTTTCTCTGCCTGACTTATTTCACTCACTCAGCATAATCTCCTCCAGTCCCATCCATGTTGATGCAAAAGTTGGGTATTCATTCTTTCTGATGGATGCGTAATATTCCATTGTGTATATGGACCATATCTTCTTTATCCAATCATCTGTTGAAGAGCATCTCAGCTCTTTCCACAGTTTGGCTATTGTGGACATTGCTGCTATGAACATTGTGGTACATATGGCCCTTCTTTTCACTGCATCTGTTAAAGATAAGAGTACTTAGGGAGGCCTGGGTGGCTCAGTTGGTTAAGCGTCTGCCTTCGGCTCAGGTCATGATCCCAGCATCCTGGGATCGAGTCCCACATCGGGCTCCTTGCTCAGCAAGAAGCCTCTGCCTGCCACTCTGTCTGCCTGTGCTCACTCTCTCTGACAAAAAAACCAACCAAACAAATAAAAAACACACAAAAAAAATGTGTTAAAGATAAGAATACTTAAAGATAAGAGTACTTAACCCCTAACATTTTTAGGAGCCATAAGGCATATGAATAGCCAATTTTAGGAGATACTGCTGTTTACAGAGAGGCTTCTTTGAATTTATTTGACTAGATTTCTAATTCCATTATATTGGTTTTGTGATCCTTGATGAACAATGCAAAATTCAGTGGCCTTATCTGAAAAATGTGAGCAAAGTATGTCACCCATATTATCTATCATTTACTGAGGTTCTCCTGGAAGACTGATCTTAGAATAGCCTACCAGAAATTACATAGCTAGGTTGTTCATTTCCTATTGTTGTGGATTGAATTGTGTCCCCCCAAAAGATATATTGAAATCTTATCCCCTAGTACCTGTTAATGTGATCTTATGGTAGGGTCTTTCCAAATATAATAAAGTTAAGATTAGGTCATACTGGGTTAGAATAGGTCCTAAATCTAATGACTGGTGTCCTTATAAGATGAGGGAAATTTGAGGCACCTGGGTGGCTCAGTGGGTTAAAGCCTCTGCTTTCAGCTCAGGTCATGATCTCAGGGTCCTGGGATAGAGCCCCGCATCGGGCTCTCTGCTCAGCAGGGAGCCTGCTTCCTCTTCTCTCTCTCTGCCTGCCTCTCTGCCTACTTGTGATCTCTGTCTGTCAAATAAATAAATAAAATCTTAAAAAAAAAAGATGAGGGAAATTTGGATTGATACACATTGTGAGAGTACCATGTGATAGTAGAGGCAGAGATTGGAGTGATGGGTCTACAAACCAAAAAACAGAAGGATTGCCAGAAGGTAGAAGTAACAAGGGAAGATTCTTCTGCAGAGCCTTTGGTGGGTGCATGGGCCTGTGACACCTTTATTTCAGTCTTCAATGCTCCAGGCTGAGAAAATAAATTTCAGATGTTTTAAGCCACCTGGTTTATAGAAATTTGTTACTCATCTCTAGAGAAATAATACAGCTATCCTTTTTTCTTTTTTTATAAGTAAGGTAGATGAAGGTGGGGATCTTGCATTTTCATTCACTGTTGATTTTCAGATCCTGGACCAGTTTCTCATATTTGGCAAATGAAGTTGACCCTTGAATAATCTGAGTTTAAGCTGCACAGGTCCCCTTACACATAGTTTTTTTTTTTTTTTTTTTTATAAATTCAGTATAGTAAGTGTATTTTCTCTTTTCTTATTTCCTTAATAACTTTAATCTAGCTTCCTTTATGGGAAGAATACAGTATATAATATATATAACTTTAAAAACATGTGTCAATTAACTGTTTATATTATCAGTAAGGCCTCCAGGCATTAGTAGGTTATTAGTAGTTAGGTTTCAGGGAAATCAAAAGTTATACATGGATTTTTCAACTCTATCGGGTTTTAGCACCCCTAACCCCTGCATTGGTAAGGTCAACTGTGGTCAGTTCATACTTTCTTGAGTGAATCAATCCATAGGCCTCTTTTAAATACTGAGTTATACATTCATTGTATTATTGTATAAACCAAGCCTTAAGGAGTATAAGAAACATGGCTAAGGTTACACAGTAGTAAATAGTGAACTAGGATTCAAATTTAGTTTATCTAATCCCCAAATATCTGTCATTTTCATAATACTCTGCCTACTGCAAAATATAGAACAAGAATCAAATGATCTTAGAAAGTCCTTTGAAGCTGAGAACCATGGTTCTCTGATAACATATAAGCATTTTAGAAATTATTGTTTAATATCACGTTATCACTTGGAAAAACATTTATTGAGGTTAGGACCCCTACAGGGAAAAGCAATAACAACTAGTTTTCTTTTTTTTTTCTTCAGTAAATATTTATTAATCACTTACTATGTACCAGAACCCATACAGATTTTACTTGATAGATCACTTCATATACTTTTATATTAGTCTTGCAAGTTGAAATAATTATCATTTCCATTTTATATATGAAGAAACTGAAACAAAGTCATAAAACTTGCTGAATGTCACAGCTAGGAAGTAGCCAAACATAGATTCAATCCAGACTTTGAAATTACAAATCTCTATTATCTGAAGTGCTTGTACCCTCCCTTTACATACTGCACCCTTTCCACCATGTGCTAGTCCAGCATCTTGCAGCTCAGAAAGTTTTTCTCTAATGTTATGCATCTTATGGTATGTTCCTTATATGTACTGCTGATCTGGCACTCCTTTCTCCCTAGTGGTCCACATCTAGAGCTACCCCATCAGCCTCCTATGCATACACACAGAAGATACATGGCTCCAGTTAGTTAATGGTACAAAGGAAGGTGCTGTGTGGGGACCTGAGCATATTTTCCAAATTTTTTAGGATGACCACATTCCGAACTGTTTCAAGCTACCATGTTGCTTCCAAACTTCTCAAAAAGTTTTTAGTCACTTGCACTAGTATCTCTTGGGGTGCTTGTTCAAAACACATTTTCCTGGGCTTTACTTCAGACTTACTGAATCAGAATATTTCTAGGAGGGGATCTTCCCAAATTCAGCATATGTTATTTCCATTGTCTGCAGTGTCTCCTCCCAGTTTAATGACTTCAACAGAAAAATTCTCTTGGGGACACCTGGGTGGCTCAGTGGCTTAAAGCCTCTGCCTTCGGCTCAGGTCATGATCTCAGGGTCCTGGGATCGAGTCCCGCATCGGGCTCTCTGCTCTGCAGGGAGCCTGCATCCCCCACTCTTTCTCTCTGCCTGCCTCTCTGCCTACTTGTGATCTCTGTCTGTCAAATAAATAAATAAATCTTAAAAAAAAAAAAAAAAGAAAAATTCTCTTGTTTTTCAGGTGTTAGCTGAGATGTCCCCATCTCTAAGAATATTTTTCTTTATTCCAAACTAAAGGTGAGATGCTCCTCTTTTGTGTTCCCATTGAGCTTCTTGGTATTTAGCGCCCTGTGTGCTCTTAATATCCTTGTGTCTTTACCGATAAGTCTATTTTTCACATCCCTGTGAGCTCTTTGGGACCAAGGACTTTTACTATCATATCCCAAGGACTTACACAGTCTTTGGCATATAGCAGTCAGTCAATAATAGACAAATGGACAAGTAACAAGGGATAATGATATTGATGAGTCATTAGGAATGCTTAATTTCTTTTTTTTTTTGTAATATAATTTTTATTTTTTATAAACATATATTTTTATCCCCAGGGGTACAGGTCTGTGAATCACCAGGTTTACACACTTCACAGCACTCACCAAAACACATACCCTCCCCAATGTCCATAATACCACCCCCTTCTCCCAAACCCCCTCCCCCCAGCAACCCTCAGTTTGTTTTGTGAGATTAAGAGTCACTTATGGTTTGTCTCCCTCCCAATCCCATCTTCTTTCATTTATTCTTCTCATACCCACTTAAGCCCCCATGTTGCATCACCACTTCCTCATATCAGGGAGATCATATGATAGTTGTCTTTCTCCGCTTGACTTATTTCGCTAAGCATGATATGCTCTAGTTCCATCCATGTTGTCGCAAATGGCAAGATTTCATTTCTTTTGATGGCTGCATAGTATTCCATTGTGTATATATACCACATCTTCTTGATCCATTCATCTGTTGATGGACATCTAGGTTCTTTCCATAGTTTGGCTATTGTGGACATTGCTGGAATGCTTAATTTCTACTCAAATTTCTATCAAGAACACGTGAAAACAGAATATGTCTTCTTTATTTAGTGTTAGCATGGAGATCACATTTTGTCCCTCACACTCAGCCATTACAGGGTTTGAGTTAGAATTAATGGTCATAGAAAGGCAGAAGGAAACCACAAGAGTTGATTTGTTTGTCTTACTCATCTAGTTTGAAAAGGACACAAATGTGGTAAATTTAGGTGTTAATGGGACAACAACCGTAGCCTCCTAAATAGTTCTGGGCAAGGCTGACATGGTTTCTGTTGAAATGCATGAAGAAACCCAGTTATGACAAACACATAATTTTGCAAATCACAGTATTTCAAACAAAACACACCCTTTTGGCAATACAAACTAACTGCAAATTAAAGCAGCCAACATTCCTTTCTTTTAAAAACTAGGATGTTTTCCTTTTCTGATACCACATGGCAGGTGTTCCATTCATTTGTAGGCCCTTAAATGCTTACAGATTGGACTTAAATAACTAGTAGCCTTCATGCTCATATATGTGAAAAAGAAAAAAAAAAAAACGCTTTTGGGATTCCTTTCCTTTGCGGTTCATGTATTTACACAAACTTGCCCTTGGAGAGGACAGGAAAACTTGCTTTGCTCACCCCAACAGTAAGTTAGGTGTTTTGGTGAGTTGGAGGTTTTATAAAGACTCATGATTCATGATAGAAAATATTCTTAGGTCTGGTCTTGAGTTTGTCTCTACTCAGGTGGCTTTTGATAAGACTTGATTTCTAATGTATTTTTTAATCTCCTAATCTGTCAGAGGAACAAAATCCTAGCTCCTTTGTTAGCTTATATTTTTAATTCTGAGGATTTAATAAGGCAATGTACTAAGGAGGGTTTATCTTCTACTTAATAGACAGTTGCTTAATAAATATCAAGAATAAATAAATAAGTAAATGAACCAATGTGTAAAAAGGAGCTTTGGAGGTATAGAACTACCAAAGAATAGGAAGCCTGCCATAGGGTCAGATATTTCTGAAGAAAATTATTTCTGTAGGAGTCAGGCTTCTTCCTACTTACCCAGAATCTGTTAATCTCATCATCTGAACCCTGTACTCTGTCAAACTAGTCCTGAGAGAAAAGGGCCACACATTGGGTAAATTTTGATGAAAGGAGAACCATTAAGGACTTACCATAGGAAGGAATGATTGGTGCCCAGGTAGAATGTTTCAGGGTAGACCCCTAGATTGCCTATCTTGGGGTTGGAAGCAACAAAAAGGTGTTAGGAGCAGGTAGGGATTGCTTAGAGGAACCCAAGCTGAAAAGGCAGCTTTTTGTACTAATTGAGACAATTTCCAACTTCTATATAGAGTTCTGTGCATTGGACTTTGGGGTCCTAACCAGTCGTGTGCTGGTTCATATTTAACAATCAGTTCTTCAGGGTGAGGGAAAATAAAAGCCGAGACGATAGTACTTGCTGATTTCCATGGTATAAACACACCCACTGTGGCTGATTTCCAGCCACTGTGTGTTTAACAACAGGCTCATAAAATCTCTGAAAATTTAACAATCAACTCTCATGAGCTGGCGTACGCCAACTCAGGCAAATAGTGGCTAAGGTAACTATGAAGTTATAAAAACTTTTTATAAAAAATTTTAAGGAGAAGAGAGAATTTGCTAACAGACTCGCAGGCTCCCGTTACTTAGCTTCAGTACTTCTCAAACCGTGCAAGTTCTTGGGTCATCTGTATCCCTCCTGTTCCTTCCATGCCCAAATGGGTTATTTTGAAACCTGTACTTCAAATGTATCTCTAAAGGATACAGACTCTTTAAAAATGCGACCACACTACAAAAAATACTAACAATAATTCATTAAAACCAACAGCTATACACCCAGCATCCAAATCCGCCTGATTTCATGTATTTTGAGGGGGACTGCGAGGGCATATAGCTGTCACAGTCAAATCTGGACAATTGCCTGTAGTTGATTTTCAGTCTTTTTTAACCTGTAAGTTCCCTCTTCCTTTCTCCACCTTCTTTATTTTCTTTATAGTTTATTTTTCCACAGGCTGAATTTTGCTGGTTTTACTTCCATCATGCTGCTAACGCGTTCTCTAGTCCCCTGTCTTTCTTCTATAAAACATAATTGGATCAGGCTTGATCTGAATTAGGTTTCTCTCTCTCTCGCTCTGTGGGTGGGTGGGGGGAGGCTACATGCTGCCACAAGGGTCTTTCATGGAGCAGGGTCTTTCCTTCTGCCTCCGAAGTTTGATTTTTGACAGACACTGCAGCCCCAAGATGTGCAAATCTGCCAGAGATGGTAGAGGCAGGATCTGAGTGTGCCTAAGGTGTAGGCAGATGAACAAGCTCTATCACCTGGAGTCTGGCTGCTGCTTCTAACTTTCTCTAGCTACTGGTGAGGCCGTAATACACTTAGAAGGTTGCTCTTCTAATTTGAACAAGGGTCTTTCCCATTGTGTCATATAAGGGGACACACTGTGTCTGGTTTTCTTTCCTTTAGTGATATTAAGATTGATCATTGGGTTCATCCTGAAGTGGATGACATTCAACATTGCCAAACAAACAAACAAACAAAACAAAAACAAAAACAAAAAAACAAAAACAACCAACCCAAGAACAACAACAGCAACAACAACAAAAAAATCTAAAATATATATACTTTCTTTCTCAGTCTTGAAGACGCCTTTTCACCACAAAAACATAAATCAATATACAAGTATAAACACTTACTAAATCAACCCATCTATTTTATTCATGATCACTTCCCATTTGAAAGCTCTTGCTGTGTTTATTTTCTTTGAAATGAATCTGGGACTTTGACTAGGAAGCTATAAATCCAGTTTTTGATGAAATACGACTTCGCCACTCATGCCAGATTGGAAAGCGTTCCTTGTTAATTTTTCTTCTAAGCATTGGTTTGGTAAGCAGTGAGCATTCAGTTTCATTCCTCTCAGGGTGACAGAACCAGAAATTTAGTTTCCGCCTTCTAGAAACTTCTGACTCCCAAGTTTGATTTTTGACAGACACCGCAGTCCCAAGATGTGCAAATCCGCCAGAGATGGTAGAGGCAGGATCTGAGTGTGCCTAAGGTGTGGGCAGATGAACAAGCTCTATCACCTGGAGTCTGGCTGCTGCTTCTAACTTTCTCTAGCTACTGGTGAGGCCGTAATACACTTAGAAGGTTGCTCTTCTAATTTGAACTGTGTGAGACTTTGGCTGGAGGGGAGTTCTGTGTCCCAGTGATAAAAGCACACATAAAACACCCCAGTGCCTGATCATTCTCCCTGGCTGTCAGTGAATCATGTCTAATAGCATCTCCATGCAGTTTGCGCCAATTTGCTTGCAATGGCATCCTTTTCCGTGGGCTTGCTGCTCAGCAGGCCCCGAAGCAATCTATGAATAACTTCCCAACAGATGCTGTTTATGAATTGAAGCAAATGGCTTCCCTGTTTCTCTTTTTTCTCACTTCAATAATTTTCAGTTACATTACGATGAATATTTATAGTCCTGTAGCAGTGCATAAAAATGGAGAACAAGCAGACCTGGGCATTGTTTCCTACGTGAGTGCTGTTCTAATGGGTTTTGGCTGACTGGTTTTAATAATGTTCTGCTGATGGACTGAAAAGAGGATGCAAATTGTAGATCAGTCATTTTCATTCAGTGTTTTAGCGGGACGGGCACTGACGGAACGCTGGCTGTCTCCTCGCACGCAGACGACACCTTCGCTTGCCACAACGCCCTGTTGTGTAGTGGTGGGTCTCCTCTTTCTACTCTGTTTGAGTAATTCCAAACACTTGACTTCATCAGAGACTCTGACACTAGTGTAAGGGCTCATTAGGTTTATTTTACCACTCTCTGCAGGTATTACCGTTTGTGACTCGAGTGACAAAGTGCATTAGAAGCTGCAATCCGACTAATAGAATATTCCTGGGAATTAATATGTAAAATCACAGGGAATACATTGGTTTTGATTTGCTGGCTTCTTCTATAGAAAACATTGAGCCACATCTCTACTCTAAGAGTCCTTTTCCAAAATGTCTCCTAATCCCATGGCTTCTTTAATGTCACAAAAAGGAGAGACTGTATATCCAAACATACCTCTTACGTTTGAGTCTAAGGAAGCAAACTCCTCTGTCTTCAGGGGCTTATGTTTCAAATAGCGGATACACCTTACTTGCGTTTTCTATTTACAATAATGAGTTAGTTAACTAGCCTATATTTTCCAAACCATTGACTGTGTCATATTGGCCCACATACAAATAATTGCCTATTTGGCTATTTGCTTATAAATAAGAATGTTGAAAATTATATGTAAATATGTATATGCATGCACAGTGAATATATATTGAAGCCTCCCAAAATATTCAAATTGTCCCATTTTCTACTCTCGCATTATGAAATACTCACCAACTCCTGAAATGAAACCATATTTATTATGCATGCAAACCCACAATATCTTTACCACCTATCATTTGTATGCTATACACAGAAGGTTGTGCTGTAACACAACAATAAAAAATAAAAAAGGCAATTTGAAGAGGAGTATGTTTCTTGCTCTAACTGCAGAAGATGCCAAGAGTGATTTTCCTTTGAAAAGAAATATAACCCACAATCCTGAAATATTCTAAAAATTAATGAAAAGCTCAAGAATTTAATATTTGATACAGAGATGTTATTTTTAAAGAAACCAATATATAGCATAATGTCCCAAAGTGATTACCCTGACACAAAAATACAAAAATAAGACACTCTGGAAAGGTTTCCAGGCCTGGAGCAAAAGGACTAAGAATAGACTGAGGTCCCTACTTTTATAGAACAATTCACCATAGTACTTTTCTATTTGTTTTAAATAATAGTAATACATCATATAAGTAATAAATGTCGGTAGTACATGAAGCTAATGTGAAAATTGTTCTCCCTTCTAGGATAACTACAGTTCCCAGAGACTTGTTTATAATTTTAGATGCTTATATTGAATATGTAGGGTTCACACAGGAATGCCTTTCTTCAAGGGCAATATATGCTCCTTCACTACTAGAAACATCTAGATTTTTTTTTTTTTCCAGTTTTGTGATCAAAAACTGTCCTGATTTCTAGGTAGACAAGCCTCTTATTCAGTTTACTTCTTCACCCAAGAGGAACTTGGAGTCTGTTAAGTATGCCTTTTAAAAAGAAGGGGGAGGCTTTGGGGAACATTTTTACTTGCTAATGATCTTCTCAGTAATGACCACAACATCAGGAAGGAAGTCCACTTCCTAGCAGAGAGGTGCTGCAAAAAATGTAATTTGGTTATGGAGAGTTGTGTTTGGGAAACTGAGGTCTGGAATGTTCTAAGGCTACACTTGGCCCCGTGGGACTTTGAATCTAGATCTGCGTGACACCAAAGACTGTCCTCCGGATCAGCATGTCCTCCAGCCTGTCTCAGTAGCTCCCAAGTGGCTGGAGGTTGGAAGAACTCCCTGATAAAGAAGATCATCCTATAGCATGCCACCTATGCTCCAGATAACTTTTAAAGATTTTATTTATTTATTCGAGAGAGAGAGTGAGTGAAAGAGCACAATTTGGGGGAGCTGCAGAAGGAGAGGGAAAAGCAGGTTCCCCACTAGGCAGGGAGCCTGATGCGGATCTCAGTCCCAGGATCTTGGGACCATGACCTGAGTTAAAGGGACTAAGCCACCCAGGTACCCCAGCATACTCCAGATTAATGAGACCTTCCAGATCAACCTGTTTCTGTCAACTGACTCCTCCTTTCCTGACTGGAAGGTCTGTTATTGTTTCCACATCAGATGGAAATTGGGACAAAAGGTATTGTAAAATTTGTTTGTATGTTGCTTATATCTGTAGCTGTCCAAAAAGTCTAGAAATGTAGGCAAATAGATCACTACTATAATGTCATCAAAGAAATCTTCAAATTATAGAGATTAAAATGTAATCTATGTTTCCAAACTTTGTGAATATCTTATGGAGATAATTTGAAGAAAATATTTTTTTTTTCCTTTTTGAAAGTGTGCTTGGATACACTATGCTATTAAGTATATTATTCTTTGATTTTGACATCCATGGTGACGAAATTGTTTTGTTACATTTTCCATGTCTATCCTTTCTTATCCTGTCTCATCTGTCCTGTCATATCCCACACCCTACATAATTTATTTATCCATCCATCTCTTTATCAATTTGACAAATTATATTTGTTAAGCAATTACTAGCAGGCACTGTAGTAAGCACTAGGGATTCCCTAGCAAACAAGATAGAGCTTGAACCTATCCCAGGGGAATACTACTTCTAATGGGATTTGTAGACAAGCACAAGACTTATTATGACACAGTAAGATAAATTATAAATAAGTAGGGGGGAGAATATGTAAATGTGCCTGGGTAAGTGGATTTGGGGTGGGGGAAGATGGTATATAAAAAGAGACCAGGGGTGCCTGGGTGGCTCAGTTGGTTAAGTGACTGACTCTTCATTTTGGCTCAGGTCATGACCTCAGGGCTGTGAGATGGAACCTGGTGTCAGGCTCCCTGCTGAGTGGAAAGTCTGCTGGAGATTCTCTCTCCTTCTGCCCCTCCCCCCACTTGCACTCTCTCTCCCAAAGTAAATAAATAGACTCTAAAGAGAGAGAAAGAGAGAGAGAGAGACCAGAAGGATAGGTAAGAGTTGGCAGTAAAATGTGAAATATGATGTAAAAATATTCTAGGCAGGGACTAGAGTATGTAAGGGCCAAGTAGAAAAAAAAGGTCATGGCCTTGTGAAGAAACGAAAGGTCTGTGTGTCTGGTATCAGAGTGTAATGGGTAATTGAAAGGACTGAGCAGAGACAGAGACATACAGAATACATCTTTAGAGATGATGACTGGAGAGGTAACAAAGTCTGGTGAGGTGTGGTTTTAAGAGACCATGAAAGCCACGGTGAAGACCGTGGGTTCCATTATTCTGAAGATAACGGGAAGTCAGGATGGGTTTTAAGTGGAGTTATGACATGAAATTTTCATTTTGGAAAGATTGCTGTGAACACAGCATGACAATGCATTGGGAAAACAAGAGCATAGGTTAGAAGGGTACTTAGAAGGTTGTTGTGGTCCATGGAGAGGTGACAGTGGTCTGAACCAAGGGTTTCCAGAGAAGTAGATAGACTAGTATGTTTCATGGGAAACCACTATATTGCTAACCAGCATTTTCCCCAACTTGATGTTCAAGGTGCTTCCCATTATGGAGTTTCTCCCTCAGTTAAACATTAAAACGGATCAGGGTCAATACGAGTTCTTTATAGTCTCCTGAAAAAACTCCCCCTTTTGTTCTTCCTGACTTTTCATATTATTCTTGTCTCCCTTGTTTGTCTCACCAATATTCTCTGTGAATCTTTTATATAAATTTATATGAATTTATAAATTTCATATGTATTTGGTATATCTTAAAGCGCTGTGGGGAAGTACATAGGTTTGGGTATTGGACATACAATGAGTTTACGTCCTGGCCCTGCTACTAAATATCTAAGTGACTTAGTGAGCCTCAATTTCTTTACTCTTAAAATGGGCAGCATCATCATTATCTTTACCTTCCAACTTCAGAGACAAACACCCACAACAATTAGCCTTAATGACCTCTGATGGTTCATTAGGCCTGAAGGCAAGTCCATGATTTATAACAAGAGCCTCCAGGCAATTCTAAACTGAATGTGAGAAATGGGGCATTAGCCTGTGTTCTTTTTCATTCAGTGTAAATATAAATTCAAACACTTTAAGGTAATCTAACCTAAAAACTCCATCCTGGGAAAATCAGACTTTGTAAAACATTAACACCACTTGGCAATTACATGTAAACCTTGCGTTATTTTATTAACACAACCCAATAACTAGAGATTAGATGTAGTTAAAAATGATTTCTGCCCCAGTCATCATAAAAGCATGCATTTTTAACGAACACATTTTTAAACACCACAGAAAGTAACTCATGGCAATTTTTCATGGAAATTACTTTTTTGTTTCTGGACAAAGAGTTCAGAGCCAATCAAAAACCAATCAATATAAACACTAATGTAAATCATAATTAAGGATGACAAATAGATTCTTGTACAATGTTAAATAAAGTATTTGTAAAAACAAAAATCCAAAGTAACATTTAAAAACCAAACCATCACTGTCTAGAGGACATAGGCTGATGACATTCTTGCTAATTTCTGTAGAAATTTTTATGTTACCAGCTACTGACTGGAAGTGCCTTATTTGGGGTTGCAAACCTGGAAGTGTTAGTCTTGTGATATCTTAAAGAGAGTTTAGGTTTTCATATAGACACGATTCATTTTAGCCAACTCTCAATATTCATTTGCTGTATCGTTAGGGTCATGTGGTTCTGAAATTTTTCTGCAGGACAGGGAGGGAGACCTGTGATGTATATGGGGCTCTGAGAACGTAAAGTGCTGGTGGACATCTCTCGTGTCTTCAACTGAAGTCAACACCTGTAAGAACTCAGGCAAAGCAAGAACATAGATGATGTTGATTTCAAAGCAAGGGCTTATAGAGGAAAACACAGGCAACAAAAGCTTGGACTAATTTTAGATAACATTTTTAATAGGAAGCCATCTTTTGGAGGGTAAATAGGCACAAGGGATGCCTGTTCTATTGTGCTCCAAAGAACATCAATCACACTGGGAAGTAATTATTCCCATAGTATCCAGTATAGAAAATAAAGGCAAAACATCGGTGTATTCAGACCTTATAGGGATATCATGATGATTAACTTGTTAGTGAAGGGGCTGAGCATTTGGAAGGAAGATGTAAATTCATTGGATCTTTGTACAGGTAGTTAGTTATATTTAAATAGGAGCTATGCATTAGAAGTGTAGCAACCCTTCCAAGCTTCCAGGATTTCTAATGAGTTATTTAATTTTTTATAGTCCTAATGTGTTGTCTGATCAATAAAGTATAGATAAAAGGTACTGTACAAAGTTGCAGCTTATATTATTAAAGAACACAAATTTAAGTTGATGACTCCAGTTTGTGCTACTTAAAAGTATATTTCTGTTTCAAGTCACCAGCTGTTTATTTTGTATTTTGCTCTTTGAAGGTAATTTTCAAAGGGATCTCCATATCTGAGGCATACAGAGATCATTGTCTTTAAAACTGAGTCCATAATGTGGCTTCATGTCTCAGGCTGAATTTGCCTGCATAAATGATTTTTGGGCTGTGGGGCTCTTTGCTTTCACTAGGCTTCTGGGAAGGCTGAGCACATGTGTGTGTCCAACCTTCTGAATACAAAGCATGACTGTACCAAAATCAATGGGCACCATTTGCCGTTTTGGGAACAATGATCATGGGCCTGTTCCTCTCTACCACCTAGAAAGTGAAATGGCAGGATTATCTTAATAGTTTAGTTAGTCTTTTGCACTCAGTCAATCTTCAGGCTAAGTTTGCTTTGTTCCTTGCATTACCTGGGCTGGAAATGGTCCCCTAAAATAAGTTGTGATTCAAATTATTGACTTATTAGGTGTAATGATAATCCTTAGAGGTATATGCTTCTCATGGGCTTGGTACATAGACCTGGAAAATTTGACAAAGTGTTTTAAGATCTAGATTTCTTTGATTTTCGTTCTCTTTCTCTCTTTTTAAAATTAGATATGCAGAAATAGCTTGCTAGAGTTAACTGGCTATGTGGGTTCTCCTTTTTTTTTTTTTTTTTGTCTCAGCTCTATTCAAGCTAATAAGAACTATTTTTTAAATTTATTCATTTAAGAGAAAGAGAGAGAGAGAGAGAGAGAGAGTGAACAAGCACGGGGGAGGGACAGAGGGTGACGGGGACTTGGGACTCAATCCCAGGATCCTGGGATCATGACCCAAGCTGAAGGCAGATGCTTAACCAACTGAGCCACCCAGGTGCCCCTGATAAGAACTATTTACTGTATCTACTCTGAGTGCTCTACCCTCACAATTTAAATATATCATCTGATGTATTCTATGCAAGGACTCTAGGAGACTTTGCAATGTTTTCTTCCTTTTACAGATGAATGAGCTCAGAATGATTAAGTAACTTACTCAAGACAATAAATACAATGTTTAAATCAAGGTATGATGGACCTCAAAGTTGTTCTATGGCCTATGGCCCCCCGCCTACTAATTGTGTAGACCTGGCAGTTGATCTTATTTCTGTGGGTACATTTTTACCATCTATACAATGAAAGGTTCACAGTAAGTTACTTCTAGGGCTTCTTGCAACAGTATAAAATTTTGATTACATTATTTTAATGCTCTTCAATAGAATGTAATTTGGCATAATAACTGTCTTTTTTTGGACTCATCCCTATTCAAGAGGTTTAGTTAATAAATTACTAAGCACTTTACTAGGACCTGTTATAGAGGGGGTTTTGCCTACTAGATAGGGTTTCTTATGGCAAGAACCTGGGAAACAGCATTTTTAAAAAATTTAATTTATTTGTTTTCAGTGTTCCAAATTATTGTTTATGCACTACACCCAGTGCTCCATGCAATACACGCCTTCCATAATACCCACCAACAGGCTCACCTCACCCCCAACACCCCCCCCAAAACCCTCAATTTGTTTCTCAGAGTCCACAGTCTCTCTTGGTTTGCCTTCCAGTCTGATTTCCCCCAACTCACTTCTCTTCTCCATCTCTCCATGTCTTCCATGTTATTCCTTATGCTCCACAAGTAAATGAAACCATATGATATTTGACTTTCTCTACTTGACTTTTCATTCAGCATAATCTCTTCCAATCTCATCCATGTTGATACAAAAGTTGCATATCCATCCTTTCTTATGGAGACATAATACTCCATTGTATATATGGACCATATCTTCTTTATCCATTTGTCCACTGAAGGGCATCTTGGTTCTTTCCACAGTTTGGCGACTGTGGCCATTGCTGCTATGAACATTGGGGTACAGATGGCCCTTCTTTTCACTACATCTGTATCTTTGGGGTAAATACCCAGTAGTGCAATGGCAGGGTCATAGGGAAGCTCTATTTTTAATTTCTTGAGGAATCTCCACACTGTTCTCCAAAGTGGCTGCACCAACTTGCATTCCCACCAACAGTGTAAGAGGGTTCCCCTTTCTCCACATCCTTTCCAACACTTGTTGTTTACTGTCTTGTTGATTTTGGCCATTCTAACTGGTGTAAGGTGGTATCTCAATGTGGTTTTGATTTGAATCTCCCTGATGGCTAACGATGATGAGCATGTTTTCATGTGTCTGTTAGCCATTTGTATGTCTTCTTTAGAGAAGTGTCTGTTCGTGTCTTCTGTCCATTTTTTGACATGATTATCTGTTTTGTGTGTGTTGAGTTTGAGGAGTTCTTTATAGGTCTTGGATATCAGCCCTTTGTAGTGTCATTTGTGAATATCTTCTCCCATTCCATGGGTTGCCTCTTTGTTTTGTTGACTGTTTCCTTTGCTGTGCAGAAGCTTTTGATCTTGATAAAGTCCCAGAAGTTCATTTTCACTTTTGTTTCCTTTGCCTTTGGAGATATATCTTGAAAGAAGTTGCTGTGGCCGATGTCGAAGAGGTTACTGCCTATGTTCTCCTCTAGGATTTTGATACAATCATCCCTCACACTGAGGTCTTTTATCCATTTTGAGTTTATCTTTGTGTATGTTGTAAGAGAATGTTCAAGTTTCATTCTTCCACACATAGCTGTCCAATTTTCCTAGCACCATTTATTGAAGAGACTGTATTTTTTCCACTGGATATTTTCTCCTGCTTTGTCAAAAATTATTTGACTATAGAGTTGATGATTCATATCTGGGCTCTCTACTCTATTCCATGGGTCTATGTGTCTGTTTTTGTGCCAAGACTATGCTGTCTTGGTGATCACAGCTTTGTAGTAAAGCTTGAAATCAGGCAATGTGATACCCCCAGTTTTGTTTTTCTTTCTCAACATTTCCTTAGCAATTTAGAGTCTCTTCTGGTTCCATACAAATTTCAGGATTGTTTGTTCCAGCTTTTTGAAAAATGCCTGTGGCATTTTGATTGGAATGGCCTTAAAAGTATAGATGACTCTAGGCAATATAGACATTTTAACAATGTTTATTCTTCTGATCCTTGAGAATGGAATACTCTCTCATCTATTTGTGCCTTCTTCAGTTTCTTTCATGTGTCCTGTAGTTCTTTGAGTACAGATCTTTACCTCTTTGGTTGGGTTTATTCCCAGGTATCTTATGGTTCTTGGTGCTATAGTAGATGGAATCGATTCTCTAATTTCCCTTCCTATTTTTTCATTGTTAGTGATTAAGAAAGCAACTGATTTCTGTACATTGATTTTGTATCCTGCCACATTACTGAATTGCTGTATAAGTTCTAGTAGTTTGGGGGTGGAGTCTTTTGGGTTTTCCATATAAAGTATCATTTCCTCTGTGAAGGGAGAGAGTTTGACTTCTTCTTTGCCAATTGAATGCCTTTTACTACTTTTTGTTGTCTGATTGTTGTTGCTACGACTTCTAGTACTATGTTGAACAACAGTGGCAAGAGTGGACATCCTTGCCATGTTCCTGATCTCAAAGGGGAGGCTGTCAGCTTTTCCCCATTGAGGATGATATTCGCTGTGGGTTTTTCATAAACAGATTTTATGAAGTTGAGGAATGTTCCCTCTATCCTTATACTTTGAATCATTTTAATTAAGAATGGTTGCTTCATCTTGTCAAATGCTTTTTCTGCATCCATTGAGAGGACCATGTGGTTCTTCTCTCTTCTCTTATTGATTTGTTCTATCACATTGATTGATTTGTGAATGTTGAACCACCCTTGCATCCCATGGATAAATCCCACATGAGGTGGATAATCTTTTTAATGTACTGTTTGATCTTATTAACTAGGATCTTGTTGAGAATCTGGGCATCCATATTTATCAGGGATATTTGTCTGAAATTCTCCTTTTTGGTGGGATCTTTGCCTGGTTTGGGGTTCTGGGTAATGCTGGCTTCATAGAAAGAGTCTGGAAGTTTTCCTTCTATTTTTGTCTTTTGAAATACCTTCAGGAGCATAGGTATTATTTCTTTTTTGAATGTTTGGTAGAATTCTCCAGGGAATCCATCAGGTCCTGAGCTCTTGTTTTTGGGGAGGTTTTTGATCACTGCTTCAATCTTGTTACTAGATATTGTTCTATTCAGGTTGTCACTTTCTTCCTGATCCAATATTGGAAGTTTATAGGTTTCCAGGAATGTATCCATTTCATCTAGGTTGTTTAACTTATTGGTATTTCACTGTTGATAATAATTTCTGATGATTGTTTTTATTTCATTGGTGTTAGTCGTGATCTCTCCCTTTTCATTCATAATTTTATTAATCTGAGTCCTCTCTCTTTTCTTTTGGATTAGTTTGGCCAATGGTTTATCGATCTTATTGATTCTTTCAAAAAACCAGCTTCTATTTTCATTGATGTGTTCTATAGGAAACAGCATTTTTAAAAATATTTCTGATATACTATTCTTCTCCACAGAGATCAAACAAAAAGGTCCTTCCAAACACTAAAAAGTTAAAGGTAGATTCATTAATTATAAAACTTATAATACTCACATTTTATTCCACTAATTGTCATGGCAGATTTTTTTTTTAAGTAAATTGCAAGGACTGATTTGCAGTGAACTATAACAATCAGCTAAAAATTTATTTTTAAATTATACTTGTTTCATTTCTAGGACCTACCCTGAGAAGATAAAAAACAGAGCCCTTTCTTAACTCAATTAAGAACACCACAAGTGATATCTCCATTTCCCTGTGTTTTCTCCCAGCATGAGATGACTCAGCCAGAAATAGCATGATAATATCGCAGATGTTCCTTTGCTCGGATAGCTGGTTATTGCTTATCTCAATGATATTTTAATACAAACACACAACTGTTCACCCTGTTTTATGGCTGTCAGAATTTTTGCTTCATATTTAACAAATGGAAGTTTATGAGCAGATGTATCATTGACTCAGATTTACTTTTCCCTCATTATGTTGCATGGAAAAGCTAACTGCTGGAGAGGGTATTAGCTGCATCTGCACTGATAGACTATTGGATTCAGGTTGTTCATCTGGCCTGTCAGTTGTCACCAGCTTCCTAGCCCTCTGAGCTTCATTCTTCCTTGTTAAGACCAAAAGATCAAAACAATGCAAGCATGTCCTCCATTCCTGATAATGAACTGTGTTTAATGGCCCCACATTCTCCCTGTGCTCCAGGAACAACTTGGCCAAAATACTCAGACATTTTCCTCCACCATTATCATGCACAAATGATGGCATGTGTTTGGCTCAATGCCCTCAGCAGGCCTTTGGAACCAGACACATGGGACTTTGAGTTCTGACACCCTATTGATTTAGTTATATGACCTTGGTCAATTCGCTAACACTTTGATCTGGTCCTTTTCTGTCCTCCAGCCTCATTTTGAGCTTCCATCTAATCACACCTCCATCACACTGGCCTTTTAATGGTTTTCTTATGATAAGATGCAGGCTTTTTCTGCCAATGGACCTGAAGCCTCACCCAGGATGAGGATGATTCCCTGGGACATTCATCCTCAGTGGCATTGAGCAAGATGCTAGGCTGTTAGCAATCACTTCCGCCTACTGGAAAGTCAGTCTCCAAATCCATGGAGATGAGGCAGAAGGTTATTGAAACAAACAAGCAAAGCAGACAAGTGAGATTGGCAACTGGAGACCCTTCCAGAAGACCTGCTGGCAGTTCTTACTCCAATCACAGTATGATCAGCAGCTGGGAAACTTCATAGGGACAATTCAGGCCAAAAAATTTTATAACTCTCACTGAATGTTGAGGAGTCTGGTTGCAGGCCAAAATCCTATTTATGGTCTTTGAGACCCAACCAGAAGCAATTACAAGGCTTTGCCCAGCAGGCCGGATCAGAAGGAGTTGCCCTCCCCACACCAGAGCTGGCACACAGGCAGTGATTGCAATTTTCTGGAAGGAGGTGCCATCAAGGGCATGGGAACCTAGATCAGCCTCACTTCGATGCTTGCCTATATTCCTGTCCCAGACACCTTTGCTGAGACCTCCTGATCGGGGTCATGGCTAAGGTGTTTCTCACTTCTTTGACTTAGTACCTTTCCCTTTGGACCCTTTCTTCCTCCTCTCTCTTCCTGCCCTGGCCCATAGGCCCTTGAGCATCCAAGAGCATTTTTTCATTGTTCTGCAGCCATGAGATGCATTTCCACATCTGCATTGGCTACCTCTGCCCCTTGCTGAGTATACTTCCCTGGGCAAAATGGAATAGGGAGACCGCACCTCTGTTGTGTCTTATTATATTACAGTAAATACATAAAGGCTCAATTGTTACTATCATTTTGCTCACTGTCCTAATTGCCCACCTCAACACCTGCTTGTTCAACAGATAGGCTGTTGTTTCCTGTTCTACACATCTGAAAAATAAAAACAAAGAAAAGCTAGAATTTACTGAACACTAGTTTGGTACTAGGGGCTGTAATTTAAGAGCTTTACAAAAATTAATTAATTGAACAAAATTTGAAAGTAGTTACCACTTCTATTCCCATTAATTCTCATTAATCTGAGACAATATCAAGTTAAGTTGTCTTATTGCACATGGAGAAGTGAGAAAACCAGGATTGAATCGAAGTGATGTGGGTTCAGAGTCTGTACTCCTAACTTCTAGGCTAAATGACTTCTCCTTTACTTCCCTTAAAAGGACCTGAGTTCTCTGTCCATGATTCTGATATAGTCCCATTGACCATGTGACCGTGTTGCTATGAAATCGGGGATTTCATTTCCCACCTTGGACATTTTGAACTTGAGGTCCAGCCATATATTCATCCCGCTAACTTCTATTCATTTGTTATGTTTCAACTTAAAGATCATTTTCTCCAAGAAACTCTCCTTGACTCCTCTCTGCATTTATTCTCATGAGGTCCTGTACTTCTTCCTTGAGCACTTATCACAATTGCATTCAAATAATTATGTGTGAACTAGTCTTCTCTGCTAATCTTAGGTCCCCTGCAGATAAAGGTCATGACTTTCCTGGTCATTACTGTACCTCCACAGTGAGGTGCAATGCAAAGCTCATCAGAGAGCTGAATGCAAAAATTGTGGCTGAATAAATCAAAATTTCCTGTGTATAAGCTTCTTCCTTTATAGTGAAAGAAGAAAAGAACTATTTTATAGTTTTTTTGTGTGTGAAGATCTAGTATAACTAGATATTATTGTATTATAGATATTATATATCTGTAATGTGTCTAATACTATGTAAAGCAAGGCTTGGCATATAGTAGTTGTTCAATAAATACTAGCTATGTTTGACAGGGTTCTTCAAAATGTTTTCTTCCTTCTCTGTGGGATGATTATTTATCCTTGATCCTTTGAAGTTAGGCTAGCCCTAGTGACTTGCTTTTGCAAGTGAAAGTGATATATGTCATTTTTGAGTAGACACTTGGAGAATCATTGGTGGTTCTTTAATGCTCCCTATTTTTCCCTCTGTCACAAGGCCAGCCAAGTTCTAGATATGGGCAGCTCTGTCAAAAATGAAGCGTGTGTGAGATGACATGCAACCTAACTTTAGTTGGCGTAGATGTAAAGCTCAATCCAGAAATAAAACTGAGATTTTAGGCTCGTTTCTCACATTCGTAAAAGTTAGCAGAAACTGATGTAGTAAGCTTAATGCCAGTGCCCATACAGCCATGGGTATACAGTGGTTCTTTTTGAAACTTATTACTGAGGGCCCTTATTTCTGTATCAGATGTTCCCTTAACAATGTGAGACACACACCTGAAAGAATATGCAAAGTAAAGGTGATAACCAGCATTTGTTATTTATAATAATATCAGAACTTTTGTAAGTGCTTTGCAAGTATTAACCCTCAAAAACTTTGTGAAACCAAGTAGAAACTTAAAATACCCTTTTCACAGGTGAGGAAACTAAGGGACAGAGTAGTCAAATTTCATGTTCCTAGGCTAGACAACTAGTTAACAACAGAACCAGGATTGGAGTCCAAAGCCTAAACTTTATCAATGTACTACATTGATGTGCATATGTGAGGAGAAAGACAGACAACTCTAAAATGCTAAGAAGAATGTGTATCATTAATTATGATTTAGTTTCTTAATATAGAAAAGGGAAGAATGGACTGTATTGAGATTCCTGCCAGATGTAAAATTCTGCCATTCTACTTTATTTGCTTTTCTTCCATAAGATGAGTAGTATGATTCCTCCAAGAAAAGGATCAGTCCTATGTATTGGAATCTTCCACTTGCTATAGGCAAGTGTGAGGGGACCAAAGTTTCAAATCCATCATTGCTTGGAAAGCACACCTTCATAAGAGTTGTTCTCAAAGGGGTTATTCAAACCCTTCGTCACTCACTGGCTTAACAAAGTTTCCAGGGTGTCCACACTAAATACCCAAACAATCACTCTGACATTGGTTAGGTGTCCCAGAGTTTCAAGAAAGTCAATACCCAGGTGAGACTTCTGAGTCTTCCATGTAAGTCATGGAAAGATTTGGGCTTTCATTTTGTAGGAAGTGTAAGGAAAAAAAAAAAATAAACACACTTTGAATCATTTAGGAGATGAATGAAAAGTTGAGAGAAAGCGAAATGTTGGAGTTTTTGGAAGTAATAAATTTGGAGTCATCCATGTCTGGTTTCAAATCCCAGCTCTGCCTCTGGATCATGTCGAAGCATATCACTTACAGTTCCCAAGTTCTGGGTTCCTTATCTATAAATTGAGCATGATGAATTCCTAAATTATATGGTTACTAAGAAAGCTAAATTTAATTTAGCATATAATAAATGTCCCCAAAATTAATAAAGTAGCTATTATTTATAATTAATTATTAAGTAAGGAACAGATTTCTTTAAAGAATGTTTCTACATTATAGTATGCTGGCTAGGTACTTATTAACCTAGATATCTCCCAGAGGACTTTTCAATGGATTGGTAATATCATGAATGTACTGTAGAAATACTGGCTCCTTCTTAAAGATGTTAATTATATTTGGAAAACAGCTAAGGAAGGCCTAGCATGCCCCAACTATGATTGAACACAGTCTCTAAGCAGGACCTAGATAAGTGGATATCTCAAGGAAGGAACTATATTAGCATAACAACAAAATCAGGTAAAGCAGAGACAATAAAATAGAGCAAAAACAAATAGATTTTATAAATATAAAGTGAAAACCAAACCACTCTAGCAATTACAGCTTTCATATGATTTATGCCTTTAATTTGTCTAAATCAGTGACCCATGGAGTATTGGCATAAAAATTTCAAATTCAGCAAAAACCTAAATCACTATACGGAAACAGTGAATTTTTATTAGTTATCTTTCTTTCATTGACTTCCCCCAAACAAAATGAATTCTTCCTGGAGTGAGGCAAAATGAAGTATTATACTTTATGAAGATATTATCGATTGGTGATTCTCAGCATCCAATATGTCACAGAAACACAGAAACACAACTTGACTGTGAAATCAACAGTGCAGAATTGCTATTCAAAACCTTTCCCCCTTTTATTCTGTCTACATTAACACTAGATATCACTTTTATCTGGTAGAAAGCAACAGAAATGAATTCTGGCTAACTTGGGTTAAAACAAAAACAAAAACAGAAACAAAAAAACTTTTTGGGACACCTGGGTAGATCAGTGGGTTAAGCATCCAACTCTTGATTTCGGCTCAGGTCATGATCTCAGGGTTGTGAGATCAAGCCCTGCATTGAGCTCTGCTTTAGATTCTCTCTCCCTCTCCTTTTGCCCCTCCCCCCACTCCACTGTGAGCTCTCTGCCCCTCTCCTTCTGCCCCTCCCCATACCACCCCCTGCTCACATGTGCATGTGCACATTCTCTCTCTTTCTCAAAACAACAATGACAGCAAACTTGTTGGAAAGATAAGGTATGGCTCAAAAGGTCAAGAGAACAGATAAAAATCCAGGCCTCAGAAGAGACAAAAATCAATGCCATGGAGGTAGGAGGCATGGACACATAACCAGTCTTTTCAGGTCCCCTCAGATATGGTGAAATAGCTCCGATGGATTCCAATCTTGAATTATTCCACTTAAAATTCAAATACTTGAGGAAAATTGTCTCATTGTCATTCACCAGAGGAGGGCAAGTTACCTTAAATGGTGTTCTCAAAGAAGAGATGTTCCTCTTTGGAAATATCTCCACCGGTTTGCAGAAATAATTATAGTCCTGTGAACTAAAATCTTGATTTTAGCCCATTGAGACCCATGTTGGATTCCTGACCTACGGAGCTATAAGTTAATACATTTGTTGTGGATTAAGGTACTATATGTTTCGTGATTTGGTGTGGCATCAATAGAAATACAATACATTTTCTTGTATAAATTTTTTCTGATTTTTGCACCTGGTGTACTTATATTAAAAAAGACAACAGATGCTAAGTGCCCTCATATCCTAAAGTGGGAAGTTGGTTAATTCTTAAAGACAGCAGAAAGCTCAAGCAGGAACACATCTCTCATAGGTAACCCAACTAGTCCCATCTCTCAAAAGTAACCCAACAAGTCTATAGCTACAACCACCTCCTTTATTTAGCTCTTAACACACCAAGCCAATATTTTCCTGCCCTAAATCATCCCAGAAAACAAGTGGCAGCCCCCGTACCTCAATTATGTGTCAGAATTATGCAAACTAACCCATCCTAGCTGCTTACTCTGCCCTGCCTTGACTTTCTTATAGAAACCCCAATAAAAGCTGAGGCTTGGACTTTCCCCTTGTTCCTGTCTTCTTCCTCCTGACCATCCTGATGCTTCCTCTATGGCTGTATGGCATGATATGAAAGGAAAGGTAAGTAATAAATTCTTCTTCTCTTAACTTTGACCTTCCCATGTCATCATGTGGTCAGACCTGTGTATAATTTTAGAAATCCTGTGTATAATTTTAGAAAAATGGCAAACCTAATTCTGCTAGGTTTTGAGAATACCCACCTCTGGCTTGTGTAGGCAGTTAAGTTTGGAGGGAAGTAGAAGGAAAAATGTTGGTGTGGTATACCCTTTTGTTTTCACACTATTCCTTCATGGAGGAGGGAAGGGCTGAGTGTCTTTTTACCTCAACCCAAGTGGGATGTGATGCTGGAGGACGACTAAGGGAAGGGGACAGCTATCTTATCTTGCTTAGACCTGAGGTGTGTGTTGGGGGAATAAGAAATGGTATATGATTTCACAGAAGCATTCTGAAGGAGATTCCACCCAAGAGAACTCCCAGGATGAGCCAAATAACCCAAGAGAGAAATAAATTGCAGTAAGTACAGGAATAGGAGGAAAGTTGAAAGCAGCCAGATGGAAAAGAGGCATTGCTGGTATCATGGGAGCTACAGTTAAAGCTCTACAAGGGAGAGTGTCTCAGGCTTAGCCACTAAACCCCAGCATCCTTCTGGGTTAAATTCTTCGTGCCTCAGAGGCCCATCTGAGGAAGAAGCTATGGAGGATGGGCAGGGGAGCAAGAGAAGCCAACCACAGCTCCTTTCATCACTACAGACTTCTCTGTTTTAAGTATATTGAACTGAGGAAGGAGAGTTAATATCCCTTGTACCTTCATTTCTTACTGCAGGCTGTGAAAGTAAAGCCTTCCATTCCCAGCTTCCCTTTGTTTAGACTGTACCAACTTGATGTTCCAGGGGAAGGTTTCAGAAAGTAGAAACAAGGTATAAGTGCACTTTGGCTTCTGCTCAGTCTACAGACATGCCCCCAACAGGAAGATCTGAGGGTTCTGTTGATGGGTCCCAATGAATAATCCTGAGGTTATGATTTTAGGCTAAGGTCAAGGGCATGCCATCTGTCTTCTTGGCACAATGTGGGTCTAGGAAGCAAGATGTTGACTGTGAAACCAATATTTCTAATGGGAGTATTTTTCTGGTATCTCTGTTCATTCTGGCCTGGAGTCGGCCCTTCCAGGTAGTTTCCTAATGCCCTACTTCTTGACAGTGTTAGAGGCCATAAGTCTCATTTTGAACCCATTCTTTTCTCTTCTAAAGTAGTGTTTCTCAACTTTCAAGAATAATGTAAAATTAAAGTTATAATGTCCCTGAGACTAAATTTTTTAGTTACTAAAAATGAGACCTTTCATGTGACTGGAAAGGATAAGAGAAACTGTGGGATTTCTCCAACTCTTCAGTGAGAACAAGAAAGGGTGAGCACACAGGTTGACAGGGACAGCGGGAAGAAATATTCCTTCATTGCATCCTGTTTGGTCCAACTTTTCTCCTATATCAGTTACACAAACAACAGAGTAATTTGTAGACCCAAAGAAACAAATCTAGTACAAAAACAATGTTATTACAGAGCAGATACCATAATTAGAAACACTAAGTAAGAGAATCAACATTGAAAATTGAATTATTGACATAGAAGGATGACTATATAATTATTGTGAATCCTGATGAGATTCAAACAAGAAGAATGCTAACACAGAAAGAAGACTACAATAACTAGCATACAAATAACTGATCTCTCAGAGGTGAATATGTCCACCAAAATAAAAACAAAATAAAACAGAACAAAAAAGATGCATTCAAAAATAGAACACAAAAGAATTTCCCTAACATGAAGAAAGAACTATATCTGCATATCAGTGAGCACGTGTTGATCCAGGAACATAGTCAGTGTTTTGGGGTTTTAGGCAGAAAAAGAAATCATGTACTGGAAGGAATCTGGTTGGTTTCAGACTTTCCTACAGTAATATCCAATGCCAAAAGTGAGAAAGAATGTCTGTAGTTTTTTTTTGTGTGTGTGTGTGGTTTTTTTTAAAAAGATTTTTTACTTGTTTATTGTCAGAGAGGGAGCACAAGCAGGCAGAGTTGCAGGCAGAGGCAGAGAAAGAAAGCAGGCTTCCTGCTGGACAAGGAGCCTGATGCAGGACTCTATCCCAGGACCCTGGGATCATGAACTGAGCTGAAGGGAGCAGCTTAACCGACTGAGCCACCCAGGCATCCCGTATGTCTGTAGTTTTTGATAGAGAGTACCACCAAAGGAATTATTGCTTGCCAGAGTGACTCTTATTTCCAGTGGTTACAGAGCGACATCATGAAACATAAAAAAAATTGGAGAAAGTAGAGTCTATAAGCCCTTATTCAGAAAAAAATGTCTTGAAAACCAAAAAGCCAGCCAGTTGAGAGACAAATCAGACTAGGAATTGAGGAATGACAATGCTGGGAATGACCGAATATCCAGAGGGTGGTACTGACTGGATTTCAAAATAAATGTAATATCATCATAGATACAGAAGAGGAACTCAGTCAACATCCCTGCTACCCTTGTTTTATGGTACAGTTTGTAAAAATGATGCCTTCCTTTCCTATCATTTCATGATTTAGACTATGCCAACTGGATGTTTCAGAGGACAGTTTCAGAAAGTAGAAATAAAGTATGGGTGCAATTAGGCTTCTGTTCTATCTGCATGCAGATGGAACATCTTCCCTTTGATGGGAAGCCTTGAGTTTTCTGTTGACCTACTCCAGTGAGTAATCCTGAGATTATGGTTTCAGACTAGGGTCGAGGGCATGCCATTTGTCTTCTTGAACAATAACGTGGATTTAAGAAGCAGAATGTTGACTGTGAAACCCATAGTTGTAATGGGAGTATTTTTCTGGTATTTCTGTTGGTTCTGGCCTGGAGTTGGCCCTTCCAAGTAGTTTTCCAATGCCCTACCTTCCTGACAGTGGTAGAGGCCATATGTCTCATTTTGAACCCATTCTTTTCTCTTCTAAAATAGTGTTTCATGTTTCAATAATGTTCAATAACTTCAATAATGTTGATATTTGGGGTCAAATAATTCTGTTTGGCAGGCTATACTTTACATTGTAAGGTGATGAGCCTCTCTTTATGAGGTCCCTATAGCACCTGTCCTCCTCCCCCCACCCCCAGTTGTAATAACCCAGAATGTCTCCAAACATTGACAAATGTTCCCTCATCACCAAAATCATCTCCTGTTGGAACCACTCATCTAAAATCATGCTTCCTGTTTGTTCTACAGCTCTTCTGATCCTCTCTTTCCATTCTGTATTTTGTAAGATTTGAAAAAAAAAAATGGAGGTTTCAAATAGTTCCACAGAACAAGAATTTGGAGCAAGGAACATGGCATGACTTCCTATCTCTGGAACAGTAGGACACTGTTTAGGGAGATTGAATCACTTTCTACCTGGGTATGTAGCATGAACAGTGGCTGGACACAGTATTATCCCAAATCCTCATTCTTTGATTCTTTAAGGAATCTTCCATCCTCATCAATTTACAGGTACAGGTCTTGGGGTGTTAGAAAACCATGTAGCAGAAGCATATTCTAGGTAGGGAATTTACTTTGCCTTACCCTGATGTCCAGTACATTATTTTGTAAAGTCTATTTGTATTATTAGTAATATTCTAAAAAGAATAGTTCTTATCTTATACTTTGATAAATTATAAGATGATTATCTTCTATTCTCATTCTGTCTCTCTTTCCTCTATTGAATTTTGAGTCAAGACTTTTTATTGCTTCATTTTTCAAATTACAAAATATAATATAGGTTCATTTCAGAAAATCTGAAAAAATAGAAATAATACAACAAGCATTACCAATGATTCAACTGGCAACTGGGGCCTGTTACTTATGTTTTGTTGGATTTTCTTTAAATGCTTTCCTTTACATTATTTTTGTATGTGTGCATGCATATGTTTGTGATCATATGCTTTTAAACAAAATTGCCATGTTAGCACAGATGATATAATTTCCATCCTGTTTATTCACATAGCTGTATTTCATATAATTGTCCACATAACATCATCATGAAAAGTCATGAATTTTCGTTCCCACCATTTGTGTTTTTCAGAGCCAATCTTCTTCATCTTTTCTGTGCCATGCACTTATATTCAATAGGTAATTACCAAGTAGTTCCAATATGGCAGATTCTGGCTTAGGTACTGAGTGAGGACACCAAGAGAAGCAAGAAATGGTTTCTGTCCTCAAGGAACTTTTCCACATAAGACATATGAAGCAACAATGTCAGTGCCATTTTCATTACTGCCACGGTCTCTGAAGCAACATCTTTGCAATTATTTAAAAATAGATATTAAGCTCCTAATTGCACAAAAGACTGATTTATGCAGGAAGCTACCGTTCTCAGGCAGACATGCCCATACAGAGACACATCTCTAAATCAGTGAGCTGTTCACATCAATCAGAGGGTAAGGACAGTGCATTTTAGTGGAAGAAGGTCGGGATTGGTACCTACTGAGGGAATAGAGCTAGGAAAGTGACCAGAGGCCCAGTTCAATCAGTAATTTGCCCAGCCAAACCCCAGGGAAACTTTAAAGCAAAAAATTTGTGAGAGAAAAAGACCAACTAGTGGCACCAGTTGGTGGAGCATATTTTAGGCAGAATGTTACCTTTCACTTTAAATTTCAGTGTCTGCTATATTTCTTAAAAATAGAATAATAACCTATAGGGGAGGTGGGTGGGGCATGGGTAAAATAGGTGATGGGAATTAAGGAGTGCAGTTGTCTCCATGAGTTGTATGTACTGAAGAGTTGAATCACTATATTGTGTACCTGAAACCAATATAACACTATGTGTTCACTATACTGGAATTACAATTAAAAAAAAATTTAAAAACCAAAAAAAAAAAAAAAAATAGAAGAGTAACTGAAGTCATTTGTATCCATGCCCCACTTTCAAACAGCCACACCCTTCTGACATTACAGACATGTTTGACTTGAACTCACCAGACATGTGGAAAGAGGGTTAAAAGTTTCAAGTTAAGACTTGGAATCTTGGGGCACCTGGATGGCTCAGTGGGTTAAGCCTCTGCTTTCAGCTCAGGTCAATGATCTCAGGGTTCTGGGATCAAGCCCTGCATTGGACTCTCTGCTCAGCAGGGAGCCTGCTACCCCGCCACCCCCTCCCCCCGCCTGCCTCTCTGCCTACTTGTGATCTTTCTCTCTGTCAAATAAATAAATAAAATCATTAAAAAAAAAAGACTTGAAATCTCTTTGTGATTCTCTATATGTAGAGTGTAAATGAGCTAAACAATAGTACAATTGGCTTTTGCTGCCATATAATCATGAAATTGTGCTGCTCAAAGACACTTCAGAAAGAATCCCTGTCTGCTATCTGTGGGAAAGAACCATGCCCATTTCGTGTGGATCCTTGGGGGTGATGTGAGTTCCAGGTCAAATGTCTCCTTGTACCTGTTCAGCCTACAGGCACTCTCACTGTGGGCGTCAGTTGCTTGCTTAGCTTCCGATAGAATGGCCCCAGTGGAGGCTCCTGTTCTTTTGGTTCTAAAGTTTTTATGATCTTCCCTCCTCTGGGGATGGAAAGGAGATTACTGTGTGAAAATCACTGTGCTCAGCTATGGTAGAAGCCATAGCAGTTCCAGCCATAGCTCTGTACCCATAGACGTGTGTCTTTCCCAGTGGCCTTCCAGAAGGTTCAGGGAAGATAATAACCTGTAAACCAAAGGTACAGGAAAGTTAATAGCCCATGGGAGAGACTTTGGCCAAGAAGTGATGGTAGTGGGGAAACAAACCAGCAGATAAAGTGCTGCTACTTTTCCTCTCAAGGGAGCAGGGGACGGCCTTTCAGCATGGCTTCCGAGTGACTGAGTGATGGTGGTATGCTGGTAAGGGGCTGAGGAGGCTGAGGTTTGGAACATTCCACCCAGCCTTGCTTTCCCTACCTCCCTGCCTCACTCCCCCACTTTCCCTCACTCTTTCGTAGAATTAAACAACCTTCCATAAAGTGTGGACACATTTTCAAAAAATATGTCCTACCAATCATGATGGTTTAGTGACAGATAACTCTTACTTTTGAACTTTATTTAATTTCATGGACATAAATAAGACATTTGTAGATCATCTCCCTGAACATGATAGCAAAAACAAAACAAAACAAAAAAACAGATTTCACCTCAAATGATCAGTGATACTGTAGTAGAATTCAGTGGCAGCAATTTTCATATAAAGTCCCTATGCCAGGGGGGTGGGAAAGGTAGAATTCAAGACCGTCCATCTGGGATGGGAGCTTCTTAGAGAACTGTATTATAGGATGCCAATATTAGGTCATTGGGCATCACTGTTTGGGGAAAGGCATAAATGATTTTATGAGAAAACTCAATACACCAAAACATAAATTCTCTGATGGAAGTGGGCTTTGCGCATTCCCAATTCTTAGCATCTGACCCTGCAAAATGTTTCATTGCAAAAGGAAAAAAAAAAAAATAAAACCAACAAAACTAGAACAATGCATTGTACTGGGGCATACCACCTTCTGAGAAGCCACCTGGATATTTCTTTCTTTCTTTTTTCTTTTTTTTTTTTTTAGATTTTATTTATTTATTTGACAGAAAGAGAGGGATCACAAGTAGGCAGAGCAGCAGGCAGATAGAGAGGGGAAAGCAGGCTCCCTGCTGAGCAGAGCGCCTGATGTGGGGCTCGATCCCAGGACCCTGAGATCATGACCTGAGCTGAAGGCAGAGGCTTAACCCACTGAGCCACCCAGGCACCCCCACATGGATAGTTCTATCAAGGTCTAAAATTTACCCATTCAACCACATTTTCCAAGACGGAAATGGCACCAAAAGAGAAAGCTCCTTGGACTTAAATTTATTGTACATACTTGATACTCAATGGGATGTTTTCACATTAAAATAAGGTCCCTAAAGCAAAAACTAACAATGTACCAGAGGAAGTAAATTGGGGATATTGGCTGCTGAGAAATCTTTGAAAGACTATCTGAGGTATGTAATATCAGTATAACCATATTGCCAATTTCAGTCCAGTCAAATAACTTAAAATGTCTTTCAGAAGCAGTAAGTTAAATCCCTAAATCTTATCCCCTGTGGATTTAGGAAGCAAACCAGAGCTCCACGTCCAGGCCACGGCTCTGTCTGTTGGGACAGTATTTCCAGCACCAGTAAAAAAATGTTCTTATTCCCCGATATAGTCCAGCCCCCAGATTACTTTATTGCAACTTTTCTTTGACAGCTTATTTCCTTTGAGTAGTTGCTTATTATAAAAACCAAAGGGAAATAAAAATATATATAAATTTTTTAAACTACTCTTTTTTAACTCCCTCATTATGGCCCACTGAGTTTTTAGAAGCATGTGCATTAGTGGAGTGTTTGCAGTATTCATGACTTGAACTTCTAATTTATGTGCTCTTAAATGTACATTAATCATCAGCATACTAACTATTAATATTATACTCTGAGGATTTTCCCTCCAACTACTGTTCTAGGCAAAAGGAATATTCTTAAAAACAATATTCATTGACTTCCATAAACAGGCAGGTCATGTTGGAACATGGGCCACTGGCATTGATGTGTGGATGGTAGCATTATGAGAAGTTATTTACTACATGAAATTCCAAGCTTGCCAATTTTTAAATGTTAATGGCCTTATGGTGAAAAAGAAAGGTTTATGTGCTCCACCAAGGGATTTCAGAATTTTGTAATCTTGGCTTGGGAATGGTTTGATTGTCCAATAAGTCATTTTTACTTCTCTCTTAATTATATGTGTTTATGAACTTTTATAAATTTGAAAGCAAAACTTTCTGGAATGTTGAATATAATAATTGAGTCTAAAATACTGAACTTAATATGCTGGGTTTACTGATTTGGGGGGAGGACAGATTTCTCTGTGGATCCTGGAGGAAAAATGAACCAAAATAAATTTTAAATGGATTATGCGGATTTGTCTAAGCAAATCCAGAATGTTCAGCTGCATTTATAGGAAATTCTAATTGACTTACTATAACTTGAATGTATCATCTTTAACAAATAAGAAAGAGCTGCCCAGGGCCCAGCTTATTCTAAGAGATTTTGCCAAGTTGTCCATAAAAGTTCTAGTTCATTACTTAGTTTTTTATTTATAGTATGCGAAACTACTTTAAAAATGTTCAACTCAAAATACCTCCCATCTTTAGATAATATGCCTTAGGTGTATTTTACCTGAGTTGTTGGTATACTAATTTCAATACATCAGGAGTCCAGCCTTAAAGTCTTTATTTTAAGATATGGTTAAAACTTGCTGAAATTGGGGCGCCTGGGTGGCTCAGTGGGTTAAAGCCTCTGCCTTCGGTTCAGGTCGTGATCCCAGGGTCCTGGGATCGAGCCCCGCATAGGGCTCTCTGCTCAGCAGGGAGCCTGCTTCCCCCTCTCTCTCTGCTTGTCTCTCTGCCTACTTGTGATCTCTGTCAAATAAAATAAAGAAAATCTTTAAAAAAAAAACTTGCTGAAATTATTCATGAGATGCTACTACAGTTAATAATATGTTATAGGCACATTATCTGTATAGATAATAATCAATTCAAAATCATTACCTAAACACTTGCTTCATAATAGAAAAGCTATATGCTTTCCTTATCACAACTTACAAGTGTATTACCATCACAAAGTTCAGTTCAGGGAATGTGTAAAAATTCCCGTCATTGTGCATAATATGCCATTTGTAATTTTCATTCACCTCTTTGAGAAACATCTTTTCAGCAATGATTAAGTTGTAAGTAGTAAAAATGCTGAAATAATTTAGTAATTATAGAGGATAACTAACCACCCACTAGTAGAAAGAAATGGAAAATAGGCAAAAATTACTCATGTTAGTATCATCAAAGATAATTATTGCAACTTTGGTATATCTATTTTTAGTCTTTTATCTATAAAGACTCTGTTTTTGTTTTTAATAGTGCTTTGTACAAATATATAATAAAATTCCATTCTGTGTTCTACTAATGATATAGATGTTTTTCTATGTAATTTCAGTTCCCTAATGGTAGCATGAAGATGTCAGGTAATTGCTCCTACAGAAAATAGTTCCAAATGACTTGTAGATAGGCTTTGCCATCTGTATATTTTCTTCAGTGAAATGGTTTTTTTTAATGTCTTTGCCCCTTTTCTAATTGATTATTTGTTAAGGTTATCTATATATGCTAGATATTAGACCATCGGGAAAATGCAAATAAAACCACAAGGAGATAGTCTTGCACACCAATGAGCATGGTTAAAATAAAGAATAATAACAATACCAAATATTGGAGAGAATGGAAAAATTGGATCTCTCGTGCTGATGGGAATGAGAAATGGTATAGTCACACTAGAAAACAGTTTGGTGATTTCTTTTTTTTTTTTTTTTTAAGAATTTATTTATTTATTTGACAGAGAGAGATCACAAGTAGGCAGAGAGGCAGGCAGAGAAAGAGAGAGAGAGAAGCAGGCTCCCTGCTGAGCAGAGAGCCTGATGCGGGGCTGGATCCCAGGACCCTGAGATCATGACCTGAGCTGAAGGCAGAGGCTTAACGCTCTGAGCCACCAAGGCACCTGGTGATTTCTTTTAAAACTAATATGCAATTTAAAAAAATCTAATAGGCAATTATATATGACCTAGCGATTATATTCTTGGGCATTTATCCCAGATAACTGAAAACTTATATTCACTCACACACATAGGCATACACACATACACACAAACCAAACAAGCTATACACAAATGTTCACAGTAGCTTGATTCATAATAACTGGAAAAATTCCAGATGTCCTGCCACAAGTGACTGATTAAAGAAACTGGGTGTGTATTTATTCCAATGAATACTGCTCCACAATGGGAAGGAAATAGCTCTTGATAAATGCCACAAACTGGATGAATCTCTGGGAAATTATGCTAAGTGAAAAACGCCAATCCCAGAAGAATACATATTGTATGATTCCATTCATGTGATATTTTGTAATGATAGCGTTTTTGAAATAGAGTACAGATTAGTGGTTGCCAGAGGTTAAGAAGGGATGGGGGCAGGAGGAAGGTAGACATGATCATAGAAGGGCAACACAAGAGATTCTTCTGATTTTATCTTTCCATTGAGTATCTTGACTATGGTGGTAAATACACAAACTTATAACATCTTATAGAATAAAACACATATGCACACAAACAAAGAAAACTGAGGAAATATGAATAAGATCAGTGTATTGTATCAGAGTCAATATCCTGGTTATGATATTGTATTGTAGTTTTCCAAAATGTTACCATTGAGGGAAATTGAGTAGAGCATGTATGTGATCTCTATTATTCCTTACAACTTCATATTAATTACAATTATCTTAGTAAAAACTACCCCTACCTCCCTTATCAGTTGGAAGTAACAGATGATAGAGTTCAGAACACAGAAAAGTTCGACATTTACAGAAAAATTTCTGGAAGTGAAAGAGCTGCAGAGGTACTGAAGCCCCAAATCTGAGTATAAACTCTCACCAAACCCCTAGCTGATCACATAATTACATACGCTTGGAATAAGGGAGACCAGAAAGAATTGAAATAGAAACTAGAGGGTCAGCTACTGTTGCAATTCAAAACTGCTGCTGGTAAGGTTTTGAGTTTGCTGCAATTTTGACCACTTGTATTTTCCAAATCAAACACAACTCAAGTGGCAGAAAGTAGACTCCTTACTGATCTTAGATATCAGAGGTATGAAGTTTAGTTTAGAAAAACAATTGGAAATTTAGAAGACAGCCCCCAGAAAAAGGGAACCACGGAGAGAATGAATCCTAAAATCTGAATGTAAAGTATTCCTCAAGTCTTTGGCTGACAGCTAAACTATGCAGGCACAGGGGACTCCCAGGGGTCAAGCCAAACAAGCAACATCTGGAAGCCAAAAAAAATTGATCAAACACCAGCTGCTGCACATAACAGGGAGGACTATTTCACAGTTTGATTCTAAGAAAGTAAATGACCCAAATCAGTAATCTTCAGTGTATCCCAGAGATACTAAAAGGTGTAATCTACAACACATAGCTTCAAACCAAAAATTAAGTTATAGTTTTAAAACAACATGCATTTTGAACCAAAATACTTCTTTGCCTGACTATGAATGACGGTCAGTAGAAACTGACATTGGTAAGCCCTGATGATGTACTGAGCAAAGATTTCAAAGAAGTAATTTTAAATACATTCAGATAATTAAAGGAAAATATAATATTAATGAGTAAACAGATAGGGGATCTCTCAACAGAGAAGTGTAAGCTATAAGAAAAAAAAAAACAAAGGTAAATTCTAAAACTATAAAGTACAACTCTGGATATGAACATATCATTATATGAGCAAAACAGAAAATTAGAAATAGCAGAAGAAGGAAATCAGTGAAATTAAAGTTAGATCAGTGGAAATCATCCAATATGAACAAAATGGAGAAAAATATTTAGTAAAAATGAACAAAATTCTCAAGAATTATGGTGCCATATTGATTAGTCTTATATATGTGCAAGTGGGGCCCACAAGGTCAGGAGAGAAAGTGATAGAAAAAAAATATTTTGAAAAAATAATGGCCAAATCTTCTGAGATTTGTAAAGAAAACCCATTAGTTTAGAGGTCCAAGAAATTCAAATATGATGAACGCACACACATACACACAGAGCAATCCAGTCTCTGTACACCATAGTGAAACACCTGAAAACCAAGGTTATAGAGAAAATCTTCAACACAGCAAGAGAAAAAAGACACATTACATGCAGTGAAGCAATGATATGATCAACAAGTGACATTGCTGGAACTCATGCAAGCCAGAAGACACTGGAGTTACATATTCTTCCTCCTGAAAAGTTAGAGCAAAACCGAGAACTGGCAGCCCAAGAGATCTATAGCTAGTGCAAGTATTCTGCAAATATAAAGATGAAATAGAATTTCTTGAGAAAAACCTACAAAATGTGTTGCTTAGGAGACTGGTAGCAGAAATACTAAAGGAAATTCTTTATATTAAAGAAATGACACCAGATGATAACATGGATATTTGGAAAGAAATAAGAAGCCCTGGAAAAGATACATATGTAGTGGAATATAAACTATTATACAAGTAACTTTTTTCTCTTCTTAATTTTTCAAAAAACGTAGTGTAGAGGTTCAAGTTACATTGGTATAACTTATATGAAAGAGAGAGCAAATGGAATTATACTGTTTCAAGACTCTGATATTCTAATAAAAGTACTAATTCAGTATTAAATATAATAGTTTTGAGCTAACAATGCATGTTGTTATTCCCAAGCATCTAAGAAAAATAAATACAGAGAAACATAGTTAAAAGTTAACAGAGATTAAAATGTCCAAAAAACCAAAGAGGAGTTAGAGAGGAAGAAGGGAGGAACAAAAAGAGACAAATGGGACATAAGTAGCACAATGGCAGACTGAAGTCCTGTTATTTAATAATCACAATAAATATAAGTAGATTACCTATTCTACTTAAAAGGCAAAGCTTGTTGGATTGGATTTTAAAAGATCCAGCTATATGCTGTCTATAAGAGATGCACTTTAAACACAGAGACACAAATTGGAAGTGAAAGGATGGAAAATGATGCAATATTCAAATAGTAAGCACAAGAGGAGGACAAGTATATTTATATATATTAGATGTTAACATAGGGAGTAGTACTAGAAACACTGATATTTAATCAAAACAATATAAACACAACAGGAAGATAAAACAGTTATAGAAGTCTATGTGCCTAATGAGATAACTTCACAATACACAAAGCAAAGAATGACAGAACTAAAAAAAGTAGACAATCTAATAATTATTAACAAGTATAGTTAGAAGCTCCAATACTACTCTCTCAGTAGTTGACAAGACAAATAGAACATCAGTAAGACTTGAACAGTATGAACCAATTTGACCAAACTGATATATTTTTTAAAAAGACTATCCTGTGACAGCAGAATATACATTCTTTTCATGAACACATGGAACATTGACCAAGAAACACCAAACGCAGGGCCATAAGAGAAGTTTCAATAAGTATAAAAATATTGAAATCATACATAGGATGTTCTCTAACTATAATAGAATAGACAGAAAAGAACAACTATATGATTCTACTTATATGTGATATCTAGAGTAGTGAAATTCATAGGGACAGAGAATAGTAGAATATGGTGTCCATGGTCTGGCGGGGGGTGGGGAGGGGAGGAAGAATGGAGAGGTATTGATCAATGGTCCAGAATATCAGTTTGGGGAGAGAAGAAAGTCCTAGAGATGATTGAGAGTAATAGTTGCACAACTTGTGAATGTATTTAATGCCACTGAACCATACATTTAAAAATGGCTAAAATGGCCAAATATGTTATGTGTAATTTAAATATAGATTTAAATTTAAAAAATAAATTATGGGGGTCCCTGAGTGGCTCTGTTGGTTAAGCACCTGCTTAGGCTCAGGTCATGATCTCTGGGGCCTGGGATCAGGTGCTGCATTGGACTCCTTGCTCCTAAGAAGAAATGGAAATCATTTTGAATGTAATAAAAATGAAAATAAATCATTTTCAGTTTTGTGGAAAGTAGCTGAAACAGTGCTCAGCAACACTTTTATAGGTTAATCACTTATACTTAAAAGAAGAAACATGTCAACTCAAGCTCTAAACTTGCACCATAGGCAACTAGCAAAAAAAAAAGAGCAAGTTAAATTCAGTAAGAAATAATTAAATAATATAAGTAAAAGCAGAAATCAATGTGAAGAAATACTATGAACAATTTTATGCCAATAAGTTTGATACTTTCTATGAAATGGACAAATACCTTGAAAAGTACATTTTACTGGGTGCCTGCCTGAATGTCTCAGTCATTTAAGCATCCGCCTTCATCTCAGATCATGATCCTGGGGTCCTGGAATCAAGTCCCACATCAGGCTCTCTGTTCAGTGGGGGGTCAGCTTCTCCCTCTACCCCCCCCCCACTTGCTTGTGTTCTTTCTCTCTCACTCATGTTCTCTTTTTCCTCTTTCTTGGATAAGTAAATTAAAATCTTCAAAAAAAAAAAAATAAAATACATTTTACCAAAACAGCCTCAAGAAGACATAGAACATCTGAATAACCGTATGTCCATTAAAGACATTGAATTCATAATTTAAAAATGTTCAGGAAAGAAAATGTAGAACTATGTGGCTTCACTAATGAAGTCCACATTTAGTGAAGGAAGTATACTAGTCTTCCACAAACTCTTTAAAAAAATAGGAGGATCCACTTGCAAACACACTTTTGGGGGCCAGTATTAGACAGATACCAAAGCCAGATTAAGATATTCCAAGAGAAGAGACTACATATATATAGATGCAAAAATCCTTAACATAATCTTAGCAAATCAAATTCAGCATTATATAAAAAGAGAAGATAATCACAAAGAAGAGAGTATAGTCCCAGGAATTCAAGATTTGTTCAACATTCACATATTAATGACTATAATATATCATATATCACATCAACAGAATAAAAGGAATAAAAGGTTATTTGATCATCTTCATAGTAGTAGAAAAAATTTAACATACATTTGTGCTACAAAAAAACCTTCATAAAACCAGCATTAGAAAAGTGCCTTTTTAAAATAAATATTTTATTTATTTATTTGACAGAGATCACAAGTAGGCAGAGATGCAGGCAGAGAGAGAGAGAGAGGGAAGCAGACTCCCTGCTGAGCCGAGAGCCTGATGTGGGACTCCATCCCAGGACCCTGAGATCATGACCTGAGCTGAAGGCAGCGGCTTAATCCACTGAGCCACACAGGTGCCCCAGGAAAGTGCTTTTTCAACTTGGTAAAGAACATCTACAAATACTCATAGTAAGCATTATATGTAGTTAAAGACTGAGCATCTTCTGCCTAAAATCTAGAATGAGTCAAGAATGTCTGCTTTTACCACTTCTATACATGTTGGACTGGAGGTCCAAATCACTACAACAAGACAAGAAAAAGAAAGAAGAGGCATCTATATTGAAAAGAAAGAAAGAAAACTATCTTTATTTGCAGATGACAGTATCAGGTATGTAGAATCCTCAGAAATATATTTTCAAAGCTATAAGAACTAGCAAATTAACTTTATGCAGCATGACAGCAATATACAAAAATGAACTCTACTTCTAATATAAATAATGAACAGTTGTAAAATGAAATTAAAAGTATAGCTGCATTTACAGTGACACCTAAAATAAGTAGAGTTCTTGGGAATCATTTTAACAAAGATTAATGTGTAAGATCTATATACTAAATATCATAAGCATTGCTCAGATAAGTTAAAGATGCACTAAAAATGGAGAGAAATGCCATATTCACAGAGTGCAGACTCAATGTTATTAAGATGTCAATTCTCCAATATTGACCCTATTCCATTCCTACCAAAATTCTGTCCAAATTTTGGTAGAAAGTGACAAACTGTTTCTGAATTTATATGGAATTAAAAAGGGCCTGGAATTGCTTACAGAATTTGGAAAAGGTTAAATTCGAAGACTTATACTACTTGATTTATTTTTCCTTTTGATTTCTTTTTTTTTTTTTAATTTCTTTTCAGTGTAACAGAATTCATTGTTTTTGCACCACACCCAGTGCTCCATGCAATGTGTGCCCTCCATAATATCCACCACCTGGCTCCCCCAACCTCTCACCCCCAGCCCCTTCAAAACCCTCAGGTTGTTTTTCAGGGTCCATAGTCTCTCATGGTTCATCTCCCCTCCAATTTCCCTCAACTCCCTTCTCCTCTCCATCTCCCCATGTCCTCCATGTTATTTGTTATGCTCCGCAAATAAGTGAAACCATATGATAAGTGACTCTGCTTGACTTATTTCACTCAGCATAATCTCTTCCAGTCCTGTCCATGTTGCTACAAAAGTTGGGTATTCATCCTTTCTGATGGAGGCATAATACTCCATAGTGTATATGGACCACATCTTCCTTATCCATTCGTCCGTTGAAGGGCATCTTGGATCTTTCCACAGTTTGGCGACCGTGGCCATTGCTGCTATGAACATTGGGGTACAGATGGCCCTCCTTTTCACTACATCTGTATCTTTGGAATAAATATCCAGTAGTGCAATTTCAGGGTCATAGGAAAGTTCTATTTTTAGTTTCTTAAGGAATCTCCACACTGTTCTCCAAAGTGGTTGCACCAACTTGCATTCCCACCAACAGTGTAAGAGGGTTCCCCTTTCTCCACATCCTCTTCAATACACGTTGTTTCCTATCTTGCTAATTTTGGCCATTCTAACTGGTGTAAGGTGGTATCTCAATGTGGTTTTAATTTGAATCTCCCTGATGGCTAGTGATGATGAGCATTTTTTCATGTGTCTGATAGCCATCTGTATGTCTTCATTGGAGAAGTGTCTGTTCATATCTTCTGCCCATTTTTTGATATGATTATCTGTTTTGTGCGTGTTGAGTTTGAGAAGTTCTTTATAGATCCTGGATATCAGCCTTTTGTCTGTACTGTCATTTGCAAATATCTTCTCCCATTCCGTGGGTTCCCTCTTGATTTTAAGTCTTGGTATAATTCTTAGTATAAAGCTACAGTGAACAAGGCATGCCATAGTCATTATTAAAAAATAGACAAATCAGAGAAACAGAATACCATCTATAAATGAATCCATGCATATGTGGTCAACTGATTTTCAACAGAGGTGCCAAGTTAATTTGGTGGGAAAAAGAAGAAACTTTTCAATGAATATTCCTGGTATAGTTGATGTGATAGGCATAATAATATTCCCCAACCCAAGGGTGTCCACATTCCAATCCTCAGCCTGTGAGTATATTTGGGTACATGGCAAAGAGGAATGGAGATTACAGATGGAATTAAATTTTTTAATCAGCTGACCTTAACATAGGAAGAGCATACTACATTATTGAAGTGGGCCCAATATTATCATAGACATCATAGAGGAAAAGGGAGAAAGAGGGAACCAGAGAGATGTCATGGTGAGAGACTGGGCTTAATCTTGCTGGTTTTAAAGATAGAGGAAGAGGGCTACAAGCCAAGGAATGTGAACAACCTTTGTAAGGTACAAAGGACAAGGAAATGGATTTTCCCTCAGAGTCCTCAGAAAGGGACACCAATTTGTTAATAAGTTGATTTTGATTCAGTGAGATTTATGTTGAATTGTGAGATAATAAATTTGTGTTGTTTTAAACCAATACATTGGTGTCAATTTTCTACAACCATAGAAAATAATATAATTGGATATATGTATGGCAAAGGAGGGGATCTCAGCCCTTACTTTATACCACTCACAAATTAAATGGTAATGAATCATAAGCCTAAATGTAGGATCTGAAATGATAAAACTTCTGGACAGAAACAGGAAAAACATTTTTATCTTTGTGTTCTTGGTTCAACCAAAAATTTCTTAAGTATGATATGAAAAGCATAAAGTATAAAAAAGGAAAATTGATAAATTGGACTTCTTTAAAATTTAAAAACAATTTCTTTTCAAAAGACTCAATAAAAAAGAAAGGTAATTGACAGATTGGGAGAAATATTTACAAAGTCTTATATCTAAGAACTTGTATCCTACATGAAGAACTTAGAAAACATACAACTCAATGATAAAATGGGCAAAAATTGGGCAAGACACTTCAGAGAGGAAGAGACATGACGACCAACAAACACATTGGAAATACTCCATGTTACCAGCCATTTGAAGATTAAATTAACAAAGAAAAACCACCAGACGCACACTAGAATGGCCAAAATTAAAAAGACTGATATTAATTCTTTGTAAGGAAGTGGAGCTAATGAAACTCTAATTCATTGCTGATGGAATGCAAGAATGTTATAGTCACTTTGGAAAACAGGTTGTTAGTTTCCTATAAAGTAAAATAGACACTTACACTTATGACTTATTGGCTCTTTTCCAGTTATCTACTCCCCCAAAACATGAAACATAAGTCTACCTTGGATTCATATGCTTCTAAAAATATGTATAGCAGCGTTATTTGTGACATCTAAAAGTTAGAGAATACTATTCAGCAAGAAAAAGGAGCAAATTACTGATATATGCAATAGCATAGATAACTCTCCAAGTTATGTGCTGAATGAGAGAACTCAGATATAGAAGGATATATACTTCATGGTGCCATTCAAAAGAAATTCTAGAAAATCCAAACAGTTTTAGTTGTTGGTTGCCAAGGGTGAGGAGAGGAGATTGTTTGAAACAGGGTGAGAGGAAACTTACTGAAATGGGGAAAATATTCTCTGTGTTAGGTGGGTGGTAGTTATAAGGCTGTATTTTGGGGTGAAACTTGTAAGACTATACACTTAAAACTAGTGCATTTTATTATGTACAAATTATACCTCAGTGAAGTTCTTAAGCAATTAAAGTATAATGAATTTATAGTATTTGTCATGTTTAGTCTCTAACATAATAAACACTAATCACTAATCATGAAAAACACTTACTGGTCTTACTCAGGGTTCATAGCTCCTGATTTTACTTTTCTTAATTATCAGACTTCATTTCCTTTTCAAGTATTGGAAATAACCAAGATTGGTCATTCAAAACACATCAACTGATGTGCATGGGACTTAATCAATCAAAAGGGTCATAGGCCAGTGCAGGAGAGTCCTGGTGTAAACAGCAGGTATAGGTGAATTGATGCATAGTTTGTGTATCGTTCCTGGAAACAATAATAGTAATGTCTACTTCGATATTGTTGTAAGGATTAAATGAAGTAAGGCATGTGAAATGTTTATCAGAGTGCTTGACCCATAATTCACCATCAGTACCAATTAGTTGTTATCTTCATGAAATCTGTGCTCTTCCCAAGGAGAAATAGGCATCAAGACAGTAGGGGTCAGAAGTTGTTTCTGCCTGTCCAGCATATCTTCCCTTTCTTCAGGTAACTAAACATATTTTTTCTTTTGGAAAATTGTCCTTTACCCAGTCAGTGAGGTCTTGGTTTGGCAAATAATCCCAACCAAACCTTCTGGCAGAGCCAGTCATGATATTTGATCCTTGTGCTTCGGTGATTAAATTGGGATGGGCCCTTGATCCAAACCTGGCTAATTAGAAATGTACTGTGACCTAATCACTCAGTGTTGGGGTTACTCATTGCTATTTTCTGTGCCTTTTTTGTGGAAAAGTTAGCCAGAGGCAGCAGCCTTCCCTGTGGCAGAAGAGTGGGAAGCTAAGTATAGCAGAGCTCTAGGGACACTGTGCTTCTGGAATCAGCTGAATATCTTGACTTCGCAGTTTTATGAGTGAATAAAATATTTCCTCCGCATTCTTTTTGCCTACATTAGTTTGATATGAATTACAACCATTTGCAACCAAAAGAATCCAGTCTTGCAAAGTTTGGTTTTACCAAGAACATTTTTTCATGCACAACATCATTTTCATCTCTTCTGGTTTTTTTTTTTTTTTCTTGTTTATTTGAAATATTAATACTTAGGATCCAGTAGTGATGAATGACAAATTTTGTTTATTTCATGACACACCAGATTTAAAAGAAAATATTCTTAGCCCATTGCATACGAGGCTATGTGATACTTCTAGCATTCAGGCCCATTGTTGTCAGTTTGCATTTGAACTGGATATAAGCAATGCATACACACATACTTGGCCAGTCTTTGGGAACAAAATGAAAAATTTTGGAGGGTTTCAAATGTTTACTTAAATGTAGACATGCCATGTTGATAGTTCTGAAGCTAAGATAATTGACCTTCATCATACTTAATGTACTTCAATTATATTCTTTAAAAAATCCTTATTCATGAGTATGCTGGTAATTTACTTTCCCTAGGAAATGATGGCATTTGATTCCCAGTTCTGCTGCTTATTGGCTGTGAGACCCCGAGTAAGTTTCCTAATTTCTCTGTGTCTGTTTCCTCATCTCTACATTTAGGGTGATAATTGTCCCTGTTTCGCAAGAAGGTTTTAAGGATTAAATGAAGTAGTATCTATAAAGGGCTTAGAAGAGTGCCTAAAACTTAGCAAGGGCTATCCAACTGTTTTGCTGTCACTATTGTCACATCCATTTTCTTTGTTGAAGTTGTGTTTCAATAGGATGAGGAGGGGTATATAAAAGATAGTCTTAGAAAGTTTCTCACGGCCATTGTCATGAATGACGGGAACAATGAGTTAATTAAATTGAATGGATGAGAAATTTCGGTAGGACATACCATAAGGTCATGCATTCCCAGTGCATCTTCCTTAGCATGTGTTTTGCCTAGGATAGGGGCTCACTGTGGGTCAAATAAAATCGATTCTCGGTAGTGTGTAATCAAAGCCCACATAATAACCTTGTTTACCTTATGATATTGGGAAGTCTGGGTTCTCACAGGTGACTGGCTTAGGTAATTATAGTTATCTCCTCTGCGAGTAAAACGTTGACAATAACAACAAAAACTTAGCCATAAAATGAAAGAGTTTCTACAATGAATTATAGCTTTCTTTGCCATCTTAAGTAGTATTTTGAACACAATTTTGTGTTTTGTGTAAGATAGCTTAGGGTTATCTTTTTATGCTATTATTGAATCATGTGGACAACAGTGGTGTCTTGAGATGCCCTTACTAATCCCAGCAAGCTGGACTTTTTGAATACTTGTGTCAGATGCTGTATTATTTTTTGTCTTACTGAAAGTGTGTCTTAGCTTCCCTTTTCTTTCTTATTTTTTTATAATAGCCTATGTACCAAGAAATGAAATAACTAAAATTATTCAAAGTGTGTCTAAAATAACAATAAAGTGTAGGGCGCCTGGGTGGCTCAGTTAAGTGTTTGACTTGATTTCAGCTCAGGTCATGACTGCTGGGTGGTGAGACCAAGCCCTGCATTGGGCTCCCTGCTTAGCAAGGAGTCTGCTTGAGATTCTCTCCCTCTCCTCCTCTCCTTGCTCACTTGCTCTCTCTTTCTCTCTCCCTCAAATAAATAAATAAATCTTTTAAAAAAATGAGTAATTAAGTCATTAGTGAGTATGCTTTTCTAAGAGTAAAGCACATTAGTTGGTGTATATTATACATTTTAGTGTCTCAGGGATCTGTTTGGGTTTTCATTTGCCCAAATCCCTTCACCTTACCCCTTGAATTCCACATATGAGTTTGTTAAAAAAAAAAAAAATTTTTTTTTTCTTGATCTGAATGAACTATTGTCATGAGGCATCTGATAATTCCATCAGCCCAACTAGGGGTACTTTATTTATTGTTAGCTTTTAAAATAGGTGATATGGGTCATTTGTGTATTAACAGGAAAACTTTAGGACTTAAGGTTAACAAATTCCTAAATAATATCTATAATATGCCACTTGGATATGCACTGAGTTTTTCAATAGTATAAAAATGTAGTTTTTGATATGAATTGTCTTGGTATTATGGTCTTTGTTAAACATTCAATATAACCAAATTTGCATTCAGTTCTTTTAAATATGTAATATAGTCTGCTTTTATAGTGACTTAAATATAAGGTGGGATTTGGGGTAAAGGTTACACCTGGACCTTTTGTAGTCAGAAACTAGTGATAATAAGAAAAAAAATGAATCTATTATTTGTGGTCAATTGTATACTAGTGAAGTGACTCTCCTTTGCTTTGAAATGTAAGCCATGATCTAAAACAAAGGATGAGAGAAGTAAATGACACCAACAATTTACAGGCTTGATGTAGAGCTTCGAATATATATATTTTTTTCACTATTTGGGTTTTAAGCAACAACATTGAGGGTAAATGGCATTTTCTTTTTTTTTTTTTTTTTTTCCTAATGGCATTTTCTTAAATGCTGGTATGTTTCAGAGGAGTCTTTCACAATATGGAAAAGTCGTAACTTTCACCATTAGTTTAAACAAAGGGGTCTGATCTTGCCACCTATAAGTCACACAATTCTCATTTTATATTAATAGAAGTTATGCCTAATTATCAAGGGTAGAGCAGATTTCTAAATTATAGTCTCCTTTAAAAGAATTATGAGTGTAACCTCTTAACACTGGCGAATGTTAAGAAGGCAACTCTTTGAATGTTGAGATAAAAATATGCCCCCTAGTGGAGGGTTATATTTTATGCATAACTGAGTGATTTTGACTCAAGTGACCTATACTGAGAAATAGATTTAATAGTAGAAAGATTGTGGATGGATGGAGCCCTGCCAGGCAAGAACAAGAAGTTCAGAGCATTAACGGTAACTGGACCAATACAGGACATGATGTTATTCCCAGAATTATCAGGAAGAGAAAATAAAATAGAGGGAAAAAGTAGTGTGAACGGTTTCCCTCCCTTACCTCTCCAGATGTACAAGTTAATGTTTCCTTAAACCGAGTTTTTATATCAGAGTTCTCTCTTGAAACATTCAGTGTTGTATAGGCTTTCATCTAATGAGAAATAAACCAAAAGCTTTTGTTTATTTTTGTAGCAGTCACCAAGTCTTCAGCATATAATTCTCTGAAGCCTGTTTGTGAGTGTTCTAAGAAAATGGGCTGGCTGCTTCATTTCTGTGATAAAGCCAGAGTACACACTAATCTTCCAATTTAAAGTTCAGGTAAGAATATCCACTAGTCGTCAGAAGTAAGCTAAGGGTCTCTCTCTAATAGAATTACTACTTCATGGAATTGCTGGTTTAGAAAGTAAGGGTTCTTGGTTCTCTCCCTTCTTCCTTTTCCTCTTTTCCTTCCCACCTGCGTCCTGCCACACTTCTTCTTCCCTTCTTCTTCCTCCTTCCTTCTCTCTCCCTCTCTTCCTCCATGTTGCCTTTACTTCTGCCTCCCCTCCCCTTTTTTCGCCCACCTTAGTCCCTATAACATCGTTAAAAAAGTATTCTAAATTTTAAGCCCTTAGAAATTTTTATGGTAGAAAAATGAATCTGAAACGTAATCTGATTCTTTAAAAAGAGAATTGCACTCTCTGCTCAACGGGGAGATTGCTTCCTCCTTTCTCTCTGCCTGCCTCTCTGCCTGCTTGTGGTCTCTGTCAAATAAATACATAAAATCTTAAAAAAAAAAAAAAAAGAATTGCAGATTCAATTTCTTATAATAAATTGCTACTGTTTTATTGACTTTATGTTTTTAGGACTTAGGTAGGACTTAGCAAGTGTCATCTGAATTTGGTGGTAACAGGAAAATCAACTGACTGATGAACAAACAAAAGAAAATACCAAACAGACTATATGTCTTTCGTATGTGACACAAAACAGACTGAGAAGAGTTTAGAAACTGTATCACTGATGTTTTTCTGGGCTAAAAGGAATTTAGATGCATTTGTGGTGTACTTACACTGTTTTTAAGAGGAATTTTAGGAAGGGTGGTCATCAAGCCACAAGCATTCCTATAAAAAATGCAGAGTTCTCAATTGTATAAACTTGACTTCCAAGTAAATATGGCCTTTGTCTTTGAACTCAGGACTCGTATCTGTACCATCACCTCCTATATGATCTAATCATTTCTGGGCTTTGGGTGTATAAATCACACATTCCTGGCATTTGGTAGCACAGATGCTTTTCTTAGCATCTGATTTTCTTTTAAGGATATAGACTGATTTCCTACATAGGCATTTATAGAAAATATAAGGCTCACTAATATTATTAAGTCACTAAATGTGTGTGTGTGTTCTAAGTAATTACACACTCAAAAGAACTTGATCCAAGCTGAAGCTGAATTTTCTCTGTTCTTTCAAATTCTGGGGCTTATTTTATTTAAATCAGTGACTACTGATTGAGCTAAAGCCATACCATGAGTTCATCAATTATTGTTTAAGGAGAGGAGCAGTGAACAGTCTCCAATGATCTCTAATTTCCTGGCACTCATACCCCATCTCTCTCTTCAATGAAAGGAATCAAAAAAATTGGGGGGCACCTGTGGCGCTCAGTGGGTTGAGTGCCTGACTATTGATTTTGGCTCGGATCATGATCTCAGGGTTGTGAGGTCAAGCCTCACCTTGGGTTCTGTTTGAGATTCTCCCTTTCCTCTGCCTCCCCCTGTCTCTCTCAAATAAATAAATAAATCCTTAAAAAAAAAAATCAGAAGTTGAATAGAAAATTGGAAACGAACAGTCTTCTAGACACCAGTCGGCTTCCCTTCCCAGTTACTCAGCAGCAGGAACCACTGTGTACGTCAAGTCGGCTTGTCTTGCTTCAGGTCTGTCTTAAAATCTGTATTTAGTGATGTGAAGTGATTTCTAAGATAAACTGTAAAATGCAAAGGAGCAAGGAGGGGAACAAGTATACATACATACACACAAATGCACACACACATAATTTTGTGTATACATATACATTATGTATACAAACAGATTTGATATCTCTGAACGGATGCCTAAGAAATTGGCAACGAGACTGTCTTTAGAATGAGTCAGGGGAGGAAGATGAATTTAATTTTCACTGTATGTACTTATTTAAATTTAAAAAGAAGGATGCCTGGGTGGCTCAGTGGGTTAAAGCCTCTGCCTTCTGTTTCAGGTCATGATCCCAGGGTCCTGGGATTGAACCCTGCATTGGGCTCTCTGCTAAGCGGGGAGCCTGCTTCCCCCTCTCTCCCTGCCTGCTGCTCTGCCTACTTGTGATCTCTGTCTGTCAAATAAATAAATAAAATAAAATAAAAATAAATTTAAAAAGAAGTTTAAGGGGCACCTGGGTGGCTCAGTTGTTTGGGTGTCTGCCTTCGGCGCAGGTCGTGATCTCCAGGTCTTGGAATCGAGCCCCACATCCAGCTCCCTGCTTGATGGAGAGCCCTCCTCCTCTGCCTGCTGCTCTGCCTATTTGTGCTCTCTCTCTGTCTCTCTAATAAATAAATAAAATCTTCAAAAAAAAAAAGGAGTTTAAAAGTACCTTCCTTCATACAGCTATACTAAGCTGATATTAAAGCTGATCTTTTTAATCAGATGTCTCCTAATTATACAGGAAGTCTGAAATAAATTCCTTACCTCAACACCTTGGTGAGAATCATGTCTCTGTGTGTGTGTGTATCAAAGCATACTGAAAATTAGGACCTAAGTATTGGCTTTGTCACTGTAGATCTACTGGGGCTATACTGAAAAGGAAATCTAGAAGATTCTGAAGTCAATAAAGCATTTTTATAAATCCAACTGTAAGTTTGTGTATACATACGTCTCACAAGAATCTTAAGGAACGTCTGATCGTATTAAATGATATACAGGGATACTATACTCTACTGAACCTCCAAAGGCAACTAATGCTCTTAGTTTAAAAGAAAATTTTGAAGAACTGATGAGAAAACATATGGTCTTTAGCAGGTAGATATGGTTGAGTAAAAAAACCGCCCATAATAATGACTTAAAATAATGAGCATTTATTTGGCTCCTAATTCTGCTGGGCAGTTCTAACATGCGGGTCACCCCCGGGTGTTTGCGATCAGTCAGGGGTGGCCACAGGAAAATGGTAGGCTGGATCCGCTCATGAGTTTGGGGTCCTGCACATGTCTGGAACCTCAACTGGGAGAGTTAGCTGGACGGCCTCCTACCTATATTGTATCTCTTCCTTCTGAGGTTGTTCTCATGGCCAAAACAGATTCCCCAAAGACACAAAGTGAGCTCACGTGACCTCTTGAAGCCCAAACCTAGTGTGGCACTTGCTTCTGTTGCTGCATTTCATTGGCCAAGCATGCCCTAAGTCGGCTCCGATGCCTGGCCCTGGGGAATTAGACTCCACTTCCTCGTGGATGGCCTTCCAAGCCATTATGCCAGGGGCATGGATCCTAAAAAGGAAACCACCATGGCCACATGGTTTTGAGCTTTGGACCAAGGACCCTGGGTTGGGTGAAATGTATATATCCTTGAAGTAAAAACATACTTCTCCAATTCAAAAAAGAGTAACGTTAAATTTTGGTTTAAGAATGGATCATAGTAATTTCATAACGTTTATTTGCTTTCACCTTCTTTTAACACAGTAATAATAGCTGTCATTTATTGAGCACTCATTATATGCCAAATACTCTACAACTCATAAGATATTTTATATACATTTACTTTTTTAAAAAAGATTTTATTTATTTATTTGACAGAAAGACAAGCAGGGGCTGTGGCAGACAGAGGGAGAAGCAGACTTTCCACTGAGCAGGAAGCCCAATATGGGGCTCAATCCCAGGACCCTGGGATCGTGACTTGACCTGAAGACAGGTGCTTAACCAAGTGAGCCACCCCAGGCGCCCTACCTTTCATTTTTAGTATGACAAGATAAGATCGATGTCATTCCTGTTTTCCAGACAAGTCCACTAAGTGTCATCAGTTGACAGTAAGCGGCAGATCCAGCAACTAATTCCAGATTTGTGTGACTATAAAATTCAGACCTTTCCATAGTACAATACAGTCCCATATCTGGGATTAATTTTTGTGAATTCCCATATTGGTGCGCTACATTGGGATCAGGGCGGGAAGATAAGAGAGAATGAAAGAGAAAATAATTTAAATACTATGGAAAATCCAACTTGCCCTTTTATCCAGTGAGCATACATTTTACAGGAACTATGAACTATAAATCTATTACCTCAGGTCATTAGAGCTCCCAGATGTATGTGGGGCTGGTATGTTTCTGATCGTTTTGTCACCCCTTAATAAAATGGCTATAAATGCAAGCCAGCTTCTTTATCTCATGCTAAATAGGAAGAAAAATGATTGAATTAATGATAGAGGAAAAGCCATATATCTTGTGCAGACTGAGTTGTAATTCCATCTCTGTTATGCTGTACTACTCGGGACCTTTCAAAGATAATTGAGTCCATATACTTTTCATTTTAAGAACAAAGTTCTGACATTAAACCTCAAATGGTTGCAAATTCAGTTACCTTTGTTTTATTATCTGAAGGAGTGGATTTTAATGTTTGTGTAATAAAATGCCTTTCTAAAGTGGAATATAGAATATTTATTCTGTAATTTTCAGGTGTGCTAATACAGTTAAGCCTATCCAAAAAATAAATGACATAACTATCATATTGCTACCGCAATGCTATGAAAACCCTACTCAACCCATTTTGTAGAAGAACTAGATTTTTGCTGTGTGTTTTACAAATGAGTCACTAGTTAATTTATAAAAAAAATATTCTGCAGAAAGATGATAGTGCTGTTATTAATTACACTTAGCTGTTCATTATCATAAAGTTAACATGAAAAACAATATATAAATTGAACAGACACAATTGTTACAGCATTTCATTTTTAACACTAAATTTAATTGAAATACAGTTTTCATAGAGAAATATATATGCACATGCAAGTGTATAGCTCAATATATTTTCACAAACTGGACAAACTTGTGGGAAGCACATTCATAAGCAGGCACATCACAAGACCCTCATGCTTCTTTCCAGACATGACTCCACCCACTTCCAACTACCCATGATTCTGACTTTTGAACAGTATAGATTAATTTTTTCAACATTATACTTTATATAATGGAACCATATGATATGTACGTTTTTAAATTATTTTTAAGATTTTATTTATTTATTTATTTTACAGACAGAGATCACAAGTAAGTAGAGAGGCAGGCTGGGGGTGGGGAACAGGCTCCCCGCTGAGTAGAGAGCCCGATGCAGGGCTCAATCCCAGGACCCTGAGATTGTGCCCTGAGCTGAAGGCAGAGGCTTAACCCACTGAGCCATCCAGGCCCTTGATATGTACATTTTGGTGTGTCTGACTTCTTTTCCTAATTAATTATTTTTATTGAAGTATAGTTGACATGAATTAATGTATTAATTTCAGGTGTATAGCATCATGGTTTGACATCTATATACATTACATAATGATCATCATGGTAAGTGACCCATCTGTCACCATATAAAGCTATTACAGTTTATAGTATTATTGACCAGGTTCCTTATACTTTACATCCCCATGACTTACCTATTTTATAAGTAGAAGTTTGTACCTCTTAATCCCCCTGAACTATTTCACTTATCTCCCCACCATCCTGCCCTCTGGCAACCACCAGTTTGTTCTCTATATTTACATATTTTTTATTTGTTTATTTGTTTGTTTTGATTTTTAGATCCCACATTTAAGTGAGATCATATGGTATCTGTCTTTCTCTGTCTGACTGACTTCGTTTTGCATAATATCCTCAGGATCCCTATGTGTTGTCACAATTGTTTGTGTTGTCACACAAACATGTGCTGTCACAATGTGTTGTCACAACGAGATCTTTCTCATTCTTTTTATGGCTGAATGGTATTCCATTTTATATACATGCTGTATCTTTTTCATCTATTCATCTGGCGACAGACACACATTGTTTCCATATCTTAGCTATTATGAATAATGTTAAAATGAACATCAGGGGCATATATCTTTTCTAATGAGTGTTTTTGTTTTCTTTGGATAAATGCCTAGAAATAGAATTGGATTGTATGATCGTTTTAATTTTTTCAGGAATCTCTTTACTGTTTTCCATAGTGACTGCACTAATATACAGTCCTACCAACAGTGGACCGGGGTTCTCTTTTCTCCAGATCCTCACCAACACTTGTAATTTCTTGGGTTTATTTTATTTTATTTTTATTTTAGTCATTCTGACAGGTGTGAGAGAGTGTCTCAGTGGTTTTGATTTTCATTTCCCCTATGATCAGTGAGGTTGAACATCTTTTGATGTTTTTTTGGCCATCTGTATGTCTTCTTTGGAGAACGATCTATTTAGAACCTATGCCTGTTTTTTTACTCATGTTGTTTGGTTTTGTTTTTGTTGTTAAATTGTATGAATTCTTTATATATGTTAGAAATAAAGTGCTTGCTTCGGCAGCACATATACTAAAATCGGAACGACACAGAAAAGATTAGCATGGCCCCTGTGCAAGGATGACACGCAAATTCATGACGCGTTCCATATTTAAAAATAAAAGAAAACAAAGAAACATCTTATTGAATATATCATTTGCAAATATCTTCTGTAATAAGAGAAGTAGGTTGCCTTTTCATTTTGCTGATTCTTTTTCTTTGCTGTGCAAAATCACTTTAGTTTGATACAGTCTCAATAGTTTATTTTGCTTTTGCTTTCCTTGTGAGAGGAGGCAGATTCTGAAAAAGATTGCTAAACCCTATGTCTAAGAATTTGTTGTATTCTTTTAGGAATTTTATGGTTTCAGGTCTTATAATTAAGTCTTTTTTAAGAGTTTTTGTTAAATTCCACTTAGTTAACATACAGTACAGTATCAGTTTCAGGTATATAATTTAGTGATTCAACACTTTCATACAACATCTGGTGCTCATCACAACAAATCCGTTCCTTAATCCCCATCACCTGTTTAACCCATTCTCCCACCTACCTCCCCTCTGGTAACCATCAGTTTGTTCTCTATAGTTAGGAAACAATGAATGAGCTTAGGAGTAAAAAGAGAGAGAGGTAAACCAAGAAATAGACTCCTAACTATAGTTAGCTCTTTAATGTGTGTTGGGTTTGTGTGCATAGTGTAAGACAGGAGTCCAGTTTCTTCTTTTGCATGTAGTTGTCTGGTTTCCCCAACACCATGTACTGAAGAGACTGTCTTCTTACCATTGTATATTCCTGGATCTTTTGCCATAGTTTAATTGACCATATAAACATGGGTTTATTTATGAGTTCTCTGTTTTATTGTATTAACTTATATATCTTTTTTTAAAAATATTTTATTTATTTATTTGACAGAGAGAAATCATAAGCAGGTGGAGAGGCAGGCAGAGAGAGAAGAGGAAGCAGGCTCCCTGCTGAGCAGAGAGCCTGATGCGGGACTCGATCCCAGGACCCTGAGATCATGACCTGAGCCGAAGGCAGAGGCTTTAACCCACTGAGCCACCCAGGTGCCCCTAACTTATATATCTATTTTTGTGCCAGTACCCTACTGTTTTAATTATTATAGGTTCATAGTAGAGTTTGAAATCCGGGATTGTGATACTTCTGACTTTGTTTTTTCTCAAACTTGTTTTGACTATTCTATGGTTTTATACACATTTTAACATTATTTGTCCTATCTGACTTCTACTCGGCATTGAGTTGATAAGTTGATCCATGAGAGTTCATATGGCAGATGGCTCGTTCTCATTGCTAATGAATGGCTATTCCACTATTAATCCATCCCACTAGGGTGAACATCTACGTGGTTTCCAGTTTGGGGCTGTGAGAAATAATGCTGCTATGAATACTTGAATACTCACTCTTTTATAAGTGTGTGCCCATTTCTGTTATGAATACACTTAGAGATGGAATTTTGGGGACATGGATTGTGTATGTTTTCAATTTTGGTAGGAAAATGTCAGTTTTCAAAAGTGCTTGCTTCTTCACACTCACATCAGAAATATATGACAGTTTCTAACACTTGCTATTTTCTACCTCTTTCTTTTTAGACAGTGTGATTACCTCTTACCTAAAATACTGTAATAGCTGAAGTTTCCTATGATTAATACGTATAATCGACTGTAAGGTTTTAGGTTAACAATTCCAAGAAGATAGTTATTTAAAAAGAAAACCTCTGATTATTACAAGGAAGATATATTACAGCCCATGCTTATGAAAACAGAACACAAAAAAAGTTATAGAATTAACTTAAAAATGAAGGCAGCTGGTTTATGGTCAGTAATGGCTAACTCATGCTGTATAGTCATTAAAAAACTTTTTAATTCAATTATCTTTCCTTTTTATCAGTGTATTCAATGACTTTAAGTTTTCTTTCCCAAATATGATCACGGTTGGATGAAAGTTAGAAAACAATCCTTTCAAAGCAGTCTGTGCATTACAGTCTTAACACCAGTTCTATATAGAAGAAACATCTGTGGTTTCCTTTTCTTAGCATATGCTTAAGTTTGCCTATACATGCAAGTTCCCCTTTTGCAACTCAAGAAATAAAGCATTTCTCAAATAATAAACTTCTAGAGAATGTGTGATTTAGGGGAATTAAAGTTTTCATCAATATTTGATTAGGGAGTTATGATTTATAAAGTCAATAGTAGCATTTTTGTGAATTGCTCAATAAATTATAAATAGATGAGAAAAAGTTAGAATAATACAAGTTATAGGAAGACAGTATTTATTATTCTACATAAACAATGGTGGTAAAACTTCAAAAGTTGGTGTTTCTCTATTGTATGTATTGTTCTGCAAAGGGCTTTATAAATCCAAGAATATAATCATTTTCAGATGTTATTCATTATTTTGTTTTGATTCTATGAGTTGGTTCATTTCTGTAACTTTAATGGAAAGGTCAAAAGAAGTATTGTACCTTGTACAGTTTAACCACTTATTATTTTAATTATTCCTTTAAAAAGTCATTTAAAAGGAGACTATTCATATTCATATGCAGGTCATGACTCTTTTTTTTAACTTTTTTTTGAAGATTTTATTTATTTATTTGACAGAGAGAGACACAGTGAGAGAAGGAACACAGCAGGGGGAGTGGGAGAGGGAGAAGCAGTCCCCTTGCTGAGCAGGGAGCCCAATGAGGAGGCTTAATCCCAGAATCCCAGGGTCACAACCTAAGCCAAAGGCAGCCACTCAACTGACTGAGCCACCCAGGCACCCCAGGTCATGACTTTTTTGAATAGTGTTGTAAGGGCCCCGTTGGCCAGAGGGAGTCATTCTGTGTTTATGTAGTGAACTTAGATTGACCCCGCCCCTCCCAGAGGAACTTACTTGCAAAGCCTAGATACAAGGGCAGGTCAGGCCAGGTGAAGACATTCAATCAGTGGGGCACGCATATATCTACTAGGGCAAATTGAAAATCAATTGGCCACCCGTGTGTCACCTAGCAGTTTTTTCCTGTGTGTGGCAGACTTAGCATGACTGTGCAGTATTCTCTGCATATTGCAATCTCATTGGCCACCTGTGTATAGTCTGGCTAAACTACCTCTATAAAAGTTAGTCTGTGAGGCTGGGAGGCGTCGCCTCTTTGCAAGAGATGGCCCTGACCGGTCAGTTTGATTCTCAATGCTGGGCGCGAAATAAAGCTTTGCTTGACCTTCGCTTTGTATCAGTCTCACTCCTTTGATTACGGACCCTAACAGTGTATTTTAATCTTGTGGGAGAAAGGCAAAGGGTATGAGCAGAATGTCTTTTAAACATGTAAGTCATCTTTGGGAGAAGACCAAAAAATAAAAAAAAATCACCTAAAACAAATACCAAACAATATGGAAAACACTAAGACCTCTAAAGAAAAGGAAACAGTAAATGTAACTTTTCCTAGGCATTACATTAACATGTTTAGCATCCTACATAGTATTTAAGTTCCCAGAGAATGATAACCAAAAGAAAAAAACTCTTTTATGTGTGTTATTCTGTTTTACAAATGAAGATATTGAAATGCAAAAAATTAAGAACAAATAATTTACCAAGTCACAGAGCTAATGGGTTTTCAGACAGAGGATTCAAATTATTGAACAATAGAAATGCCATCTTTTAACTAACCTAGACATGCAGGGGAACTTAGTGAAGACAAAGCAATCAACATAAATGGGGAAAGGGATTGTGACAAAAGTGGGAAGAAGATGTCCTAGAGGGGGTGACCTCAGCAAGGAAACTTTACATTAAAGGGATTCTTGGAGATATCTCATGACATTGAAAGCTTGCGGTTCAAATGTTGCAAAATGATTCATACTAGAAAGGAGCATGAGATTTTGCCAAGACAGAAAAGATATTGGCTCAGGATTGTAAGTTTGTGATGAGAAGAGGAAGACAAGCACTACTTGAATTACCCTTGATACAATTTTTTTTAATAAAAAAATAAAACATTTATTCTTACTTAGCTTGGGCTGCCATAACAAAATACCGTAGACTGGATTATTAAAACAACAGAAATTTATTCTTCCCAGTTCTGGAGGTGCTGGCAAGGCAGGTTTACTTCTGCTGTGTCTCTTGATTTGTAAGTGACGATCATCTTCCTGTGTGATCACATGGATTCTTGTTTGTGAGCATGCACTAAGGAGAGAGGCAGCTCTTTTTGTCTTCTTAAAAGGCAATCCTACTCAATCCTAACAGATCAGGACTCCCACCTAAGCTATCCATTTTAAGGGTAGAAACACATTTATCCATCCATTTCCAGCCCCGAGTGGTCAAAAGTGGACGTTAACCACCTCACCCTTCCAGAAATTAAGTGGCTTCTTTTAGGAATTTCATACCGTGATGTCTCAAAAGTTTTCGGGAAGGAAGCAAAAGGGATATGACGTGTAGCAAAAACTTCTCATTAAAGGAATCCCTGGAGCTATTTAGTGACACTGAAAGGGTAAAATGATAAGGATACAATGTTAGAAAGGGATTCCCCCTTGGAAAGGAGTGAGTCACTGTGAGATTGCACCATCAAAACTTGGAAGAAACCGTCATCATATTGGCAACTGGAATGAAGATGGGACAAGGAGGATTTAATATTTAATTTACATATATACATATATATATATATATAGAGAGAGAGAGAGACCTGTGTATTGTTTATTGTGTATTGTTTATCTCTACATTTCATAAGACTATGACTATCAAAGGTGATTAGATGAGCAGAACCTGAGATTCTTAGATTAAGTTTGTGGCCCTGAAAAGTCTAATGATACCCCAGGCTTGGGGTGCCTGTGTGGCTCAGTGGGTTAAAGCCTCTGCTTTTGGCTCAGGTCATGGTCCCAGGTTCCTGGGATTGAGCCCCACCTCAGGCTCTCCACTCAGCAGGGAGCCTGCTTCCTCCCCTCTCTCTCTGCCTGCCTCTCTGCCTATCTGTGATCTCTGTCTTTCAAATAAATAAATAAAATCTTAAATAAAAAAAGATACCCCAGGCTTGTAGAATCCCTTGGCTCTCAGTAGAAGTGAAAGCAAATTCTCCATGGTGCAAAGTATCCTCAGGGTAGACACTCTCGTTCCCAATTGACTAAGGTCAATCCACAGGAGCTCATAAAACACTGTAAGTGAGAGTCAGCAAAAGCAAGCAAACAATCAAATTTAGATACCTTATTATTTGATTGAGGAATATCAGATATGGAATATAAATTACTATGTGAACACTTTGAAGAAATGAAAGATGTAGTAAAATGAGCAAGCAACATTTGAAGTTACCAAAATAGGTCTTTGATAAGTAAAAGTCTATTTTTGCATCTGGTATGCTCATTTTTTAACATTGAAACCATTCTCAAAGACTAAGATACATGGTTTCTATGTATAAATACATACAGAAAATAATTGAAAAACTATTAGAGGAATGACATCACCAAGATGGCAATGTTGTTATTCCTGACTTTGCTCCCCCTCACAAGAAGGACAACTAACAACTATTCAAAAACAAGACATCACTGAAAGAATCCAAGAACACCAGGGGTGAGTCTAAAGCACCTTGCATCATGCAGAACAAGACAGGATGATTAGATGGGTAAGAGAAGCGGCTACATGTTGACCTCATTGTTCCTCTCCCAGGCCAGCAGAGCATCATGCAGAGAGATGTTTCTTGAGCCTTTAGTGTCTCAAATTCAATTCAAAAAGAGAACCCAGGGAACACAACGAAAAGCCAGCATTGTGGCTTGCTTTGCAGCGGTCCCTACTCTGATCTTGCACCACAGGAATTGCAAGGGTATCTGCAGGGAATCTGACTGTGACAGGGAAGACAGGAGGGGCTTGCAAGAAATAGTACATGGATCATACCTGCAGTGCCCAAGTTATAATCCCAACCAGCAGCTTTGTTCATCTATAGAACTGAGTTGGGAGCTCACTCCAACCAGGGAAGTCAGCTGAGTACAGACGTGCCGGGTTTGGATCCTCAATCAAGAAAGGTTTGCCTGCCCTGGAGGTTTGCCTGTGTCCAGGCAGGAAGCTGAATCCCAGCCCCACATACTGTGGAAAGGGTCTTCTGGCCCCAGTTAGACTGGGAGGACTGGCAACTTCTGGAAGCAGCATGGCCCCATGGCCTTTGAGCTAAGAGGTGGGGAGCCAGAGCTCTTTGCCAAGGGCAAAGCCAGTACTAGGTGTGAAGATTTGCCATGAGATGCACAAACAGGGCAATTAATTCAAAGCTTAAGCCAAGACTAACTCTCAGCCCCTGCCAACTGGAGAGCCTGTTTGGGAAATTGAGAGTAGACTGGAGTGGCCCTTCCCTCTTCCACCCAGGCAAGGTAGCTCCACCAGCTAGGGTGTCTTTCACACTATCTGACCAGAATTCCTGGAAGCTGTGTGACCAAGTGCCACAAGATGAGAGAAGTGAGCGGGGTTCATGGTTTGTAGAACAAAGCCAGTACCCATGTTTGGCTAGGGTAGTTAGGGGGCAGTTTGGCTGAGTTAAGAGAGCAAACAAAGAGCTTTACCAGCTCTAGAGGAGAACATGCCTCAATATAATAAAGGGTGTACATAACAAGCCCATAGCTTCATTATACTCAGTGGTAAAATGTTGAAAGCTTTCCCTCTAGGAACAGGAGCAAGACAAGTGAAGTGTGCCCCCTCTCACCTACTCTTACTTAACATAGTACTAGAAGTCCTAACTAGAACAATTAGGCAAGAAAAAGAAATAAAAGTTGTCAGAATTGGAAAGGAAGAAGCAAAACTTTTTCTGTTTGCAGATGACATGATTTTATAAATAGAAAATTATTTAGAATCAACTAGAAAGCTGTTAGATCTAGTCAATGAATTCCATCAAGTTGTAGATACAAAAATCAGTAGTGTTTCCATTCACTAGCAATGAATTTTCTGAAAAAGTAATCAATTTCACCTCCAACAGCATCAAAAACAATAAAATGTTTAGGAATAAATTCAACTAAAGGGGTGAAAAATTTCTACTCTGAAAACAGTAAGACATTGATGCAAAAGCTGAAGATAAAAATAAATGGAAAGGTATCCTGTGTTCCTGGATTAGAGGAATTGATATTGTTAAAATGTTAATAGGACCAAAAGCCATCTAGAGATTCAAGGCAAGCTTTATCAGATTCCAATGATATTCTTTACAGAAATAGAAAGAAAAGAATACTAAAAATTTACATAGAACCACAAATGAAATGACCCTGAATAGCCAAAGGAATCCTAAGAAGAACCAGGCAAGAGACAACATACTTTCTGATTTCAAGCTATATATAAAGTTATAGTCATCAAAACAGTATGGTACTGACATAAAAACAAATAGACCATATGATAATTGACTCTCTCTGCTTGACTTATTTCACTCAGCATAATCTCTTCCAGGTTTCACTTATTTGTGGAGCATAACAAATAGCATGGAGGACATGGGGAGTTAGAGAGGAGAAGGGAGTTGGGGGAAATTGGAAGGGGAGGTGAACCATGAGAGACTATGGACTCTGAAAAACAATCTGAGAGTTTTGAAGGGGTGGGGGGTGGGAGGTCGGGGTACCAGGTGGTGGGTATTATAGAGGGCACGGATTGCATGGAGCACTGGGTATGGTGCAAAAATAATGAATACTGTTATGCTGAAAATAAAATATAAATTAGAAAAAAAATTAAAAAATAATAAAAACCAAACCAAAACAAAACAAAACAAAAAACAAATAGACCAAGAGAACAGAATGGAGAGCCCAGAAATAAACCTAAGCATGTATAGTCACTAATATTTGACAAGGAGCCAAGAAAACTAAATGTAGAAAAGACAGTGTTTTCCACGGATGATGCTGGGATAATTAGATATTCATATGTAAAACAATTAATGGTACCCATATCTTACACCAGACACAAAAATTAACATGGTTTAAATACTTAAATGTAAGACCTGAAACCATGAAATTTCTGGAAGAAAATATAAGGATAAATTTCCTTGACACTTGGTAATGATTTTTTTAATATGACACACTTAAAGCTCAACTAACAAAACAAAAAAGAAACATCAAGCTAAAAAGTTTCTGCACAGCAAAAGAAAACATCAATAAGGTGAAAAGACAACCTTTGGATGGAAAACATATTTACAAACCATATATCTGATAAGGGGTTAATATCTAAATATATATAGAACTCAAATAAGTAAATAGCCAAAAACCCCCAAATAACCCAACCCAACTTAAAAATGGGCAAAGAAACTGAATAGACATTTCTTCAAAGAAGACATACAAATGGTCAACAAATACATGAAAAGATGTTCAGCATCACTAATCATCAGGGAAATTCAAATCAAAGCCATAATAGATATCACCTCACACCTGTTAGGTTGGCTTTTGTGGAAAATACAAAATCATTGGCAAGGATGAGAAGAAAAGGGAACCCTTTTGCAGTGTCAGTCAAAAGGTAAATTGATGCAGCTGCTATAGAAAACAATATAGAAGTTACTAAAAACTGCTAAATATAATTACCATATGATAGAGTAATTCCACTTTTGAGTATAAGTCTGAAGGAGTTGAAATTGGTATTTTTAAAATATATCCACACTTCCATGTTCATTGCAGCATTATTTGTTATAACCAAGACACAGGAACAACCTAAATGTCCATGAAAAGATAAATGGATAAAGAAAATTTGATGTGTTCATACAATGGAGTACTGCTTAACCTTAGAAATAAATTCTGCCATTTGTGAACCTGGAGGACATCAGGCCAAGTGAAATAAGTCAGACGCGGAAGACCACATACTACATAATACTACTTACATAAGGAATTTAAAATAGTCAAATGCACAAAAGCAGAGAGTGGTGTGGTGGTTGTTAGGAGCTGGAGGAAGGAGGAAAGGGAGGTGTAAAGTTTCAGTAAGGCTAGATTAGTTAGTTCACAAGATCTTGAGTACATCTTAGTCCCTGTAGTTAATGATGCTGTATTGTATACTTAAAAATTTGCCAAGAGGATACATCTTATGTGTGTGGTGTTTTTATCACATATAAAAATAATGATAAGTAAAGGAGGTGGGAAGAAACTTTTGGAAGTGATAGATATGCTTCTGGCATAGTGATGATTTCATGGACGTACACTTACCTCCAATCTCATCAAGCTGTATACATGAAATATATAGAACTTTTTCTACGTCAATCACACTTCAATGAAGTGATTTCAAAAAATCTTTATGTAGTTTTCCACATTAATGTGTTTAAGGATAAAAACCACATGATCTCAGTAGATATCAAATAAGCATTTAATACTTTCCACACTCATTTGCAGTAAAACTATGGAGAGAAATTTCTTTAATCTCTTAAGGAGTACCAAACCAGCCCTCAAAATCTACAAAACCCTATCGCAAACATAATTCTTTATAAAGATTTTATTTATTTATTTGCCAGAGAGAGAGAGAGAGAGCGAGCGAGCGGGCGCACAGGCAGAGTGGCAGGCAGAGTCAGAGGGAGAGGCAGGCTCCCTGCGGGGCAAGGAACCCCATGTGGGACTCGATCCCAGGATGCTGGGATCATGACCTGAGCCGAAGGCAGCTGCTTAACCAACTGAGCCACCCAGGCGTCCCTCCTGTTGCAAACATAATTCTTAATTGTAAATCAGTAGAAGCTTTAACTTTAAAACTAGGAAATAGGCCAAAGATGCTTCTTTTACTGCAACTATACAACCCTATACTGGAGGTCACAGAAAGAGCAGCAAAGAGAGAAAGAGATACAAAGAGTATAAGAATTGCAAAGGAAAAATAAAAGTTCTTATCATTTTTTGGCATGTAAATATAACAATAGAATTTAATAAGGTTGGTATAATACCAACAGTTAAAATTTGCATTTATGTACAACAGCCAAAAACTTATAAAACATAATTTTGAAAGAAAAATATTATATTAGCAACAGAAAATATATGGTACCTAGGAATAAATTCAACAATAAATGTGCAAGACTTAGGTGGAGAAAATTGTTAACATTCTATTAAATTATTTTAAAATGTAAATAAAAATATGTAATTACTTTTATAAATAGGGTTAATATTGTAAAAATGTTAATTCTTCCAAGTTGACCTATAGATTAAATGAAATTTTAATCCTAATCTCAACAGACTTTTGAGAAAAGCTTTATAAGCTTGTTTTAACGTTCAATGAAAGATTATATATCCAAGAATAATCAAGAAACTTGTAAAGAATAAAGCAGAGAATGGTGAACATATTAACTCTACTAGGTAGGAAGAATGATAATAAATTTTCAGTAATTAGCTTAGATTAGTATGTTAGCCAAATTGGCCAATGGAACAGACTCAGAAGAGCCCCAACTTTAATGGCACTTTTATACATGTAGGGTCTTTGCAAATTAATGGAGAAAAAAAAGAATCTTTCAGTAAATGATGCTGGAACAATCCATTATCCAAACAGAAAAACAGACAAAAAGCAGTCCAATAAAATGGGATTTCTATCCATGCCCATAAACAAAATCAGACTTGAATTAGGAACTTAAATGCAAAGGTAGTATTTATAATTTTAGAACACAATATTTAAGGTATCTTCATAGCTTTAGGATTTAAAAAACCTTAACACAGGGGTGGGATTATGGACATTGGGGAAGGTATGTGCTTTGGTGAGTGCTGTGAAGTGTGTAAACCTGGTGATTCACAGACCTGTACCCCTGGGGATAAAAATATATGTTTATAAAAAATTAAAAAATAAAAAAAAAAAACTTAACACAAAAATTGTTAACCATTGTACTAACTTTTCGAGGCTGCTGGAACAAATTACCACAAACAAATTACCACAAATAAATTACACAAATTATCACAAACAAATTATCACAAACAATTACCACAAACTGGTTTACAACACAGAAATTTATTCTCTCGCAGTTTTGGAATCTAGATATCTGAAATCAAGGTGTCTGAAAGGCCATGTGCCTTCCAAAGTCCCATTTCCAAAGTTCCAATTGTCCTTTCCAGCTTCTGCTGATTGCTGGCAATCTTTGGTGTTCATTGGTTTGCAGTACAAGCATTCCATTGTCTACTTCTGTTGTCATGTGGTCTCCTTCCCTGTGTCTCCTCTCTCTGTGTGTCTAATTTTTCCTCTTACAAGAAATACCAGTGATTGGTTTAGGGACCACTTTAATCCAGTGTGACCTCATTTTAATTTGATCATATCCATAAGGACCCTGTTTCTAAAGAAGGTCACATTCACATGTTCTGAGTGGACATGAATTTTGGGGAACTACTATTCAACTCAATTCAACCATGAAGGAAATTATTTTTTTTAACATTTTATTTATTTATATGACAGACAGAAATCAGAAGTAGGCAGAGAGGCAGGCAGAGAGTGATGGGGAAGCAGGCTCCCCGCTGAGCAGAGAGCCCGATGTAGGGCTCGATTCCAGGACCCTGGGATCATGACCTGAGCCAAAGGCAGAGGCTTTCACCCACTGAGCCACCCAAGCAACCCATGAAGGAAATTATTGATAAAACTTTTTTGACTATTTACCGTAAAGAGAATGAGAAGATAACATAAAAACTGAGAGATGTTAGTAATATAAATAATGGACAACTGTATATAAATATACTGTATATGATATATAAATAACTCTTACGAACCCATAAGAAAAATAAATAATCCAAGAAGAAAATTGACTAGGGTCATGAATATGCAGTTCACAGAAGAGGAAACATACATGGTAGGTTATCTAATGAATGTGTGCCAAACCTTCTTAGTAAGCAGGGAAATTCAAATTAACATCATAATAAAATATTATTTTATTTATGGGGTCTGACAATACCAAGTGTTGATAAGAAGTAGCATAATATATCTAGGAATAAACTTAACCAAAGGGGTGAAGAGCCTGTACTCTAAAAATTATAAAACACTGATGAAAGAATTCAAAGACAAATTCTTCAAAAAGAAATGGAAAGAATTTCATGGTCACGATTAGAAGAACAAATATTGTTAAAATGTCTGTACTACCCAAAGCAATCTACAGATATAATGCAATCCCCATCAAATTAGCAACAGCATATTTCACAGAACTAGATAATCACAGAACAAATAATCCTAAAATTTGTATGACGTGCCAAAGAACAGAACAAATAATCACACAACAAATAATCCTAAAATTTGTATGAAGTGCCAAAGACCTCAGTAGAGAGCAATCTTGAAAAAGAGAAGTAAAACTGGAGGTATCACAATTCCAGACTTCAAGTTACATTGCAAAGCTCTAGTAATCAAAACAGTAAGATACTGGAACAAAATGTAGACACATAGATTGATGAAACAGAATAAAAACAAACAGAAAAAACCTCCCACACAGTTATATGGTTGATTAATCTTCCACAAAGCAGGAAGGAAAGGAAAGAATATCTAATCTGAAAAAGACAGTCTCTTCAACATACGGTGTTGGAAAAGCTGGAGAGCAACATGCAGAAGAATGAAATTGGAGCACTTTCTTACACCATACACAAAAATAATCATAAGATGGAATACAGACCTAAATGTGAAACCTGAAGCCATAGAAATCATGGAAGAGAGTACAGTCAATAAGGTTGCTGAAATTGGTTGTAGCAATGTTTTTCTACCTATGTCTCATGAGGCAAGGGAAATACAAGGAAAAATAAACATGTGGGACTACATAAAAACAAACAAACAACTTCTGCACAGTGAAGGAAATAACACAACTAAAAGGCAACCTACTAAATGGGAGAAGATCTTTGCACCTGACATATTTAATAAAGGATTAGTATCCAAAATATATAAAGAACTGATAAAACTCAATACTAAAATGAGAATAATCCAATTATAAAATGGGCAGAAGACATGAAGAGACAGTTCTCCAAAGAAGACATCCTGCTGACCAACAGACACCTGAAAAGATGCTCAACATCACTCATCATCAGGGAAATGCAAATCAAAACTACAATGAGAAACTACCTCACACTATTCTGATGAATGGCTAAAATAAAAAACACAAGATACAAGAAGTGTTGAATAGGATGTGGAAAAATAGGAACTCTCTTGCACTATTGGTAGGAATACAGACTGGTGCAGCCATTATGGAAAACAATATGTAGTTTCCTCAAAAAGTTAAAAATGGAACTACCCTATGATCCTGCAATCACACTATTGGGTATTTACCCCCAAAATACAAAAGCACCAATTCAAAGGGATATATGAACCCCTATGTTTATTGCAGCATTTTTACAGTAGCTAAACAATGAAAACAGTCCAAGTGTACACCAGTAGATGAGTGGGTAAGGAAGATGTAGTATATGTATACCTATATATGTATATATATATATACAGTGTATATCCACACAATGGAATATTATTCAGCCATAAAAAGGAATGAGATCTTGCTATTTATAAGAATATGAATGGGGCTAGAGACTATAATGCTAAGTGAAATAAGTCAGTCAAAAAAAGACAAATACCATATGATTTCACTCATATGTGGATTTAAGGGGAAAAAAAGAAATAAAAGGGGGGAAAAGAGACACACACACACACAAACCAGGAAATAGATTCTTTATTATAGAAAACACACTGCTGGTTATCAGAGGGAAGGTAGGTGGAGGGATGGGTAAGATGGCTGACAGAGATTAAGGAGTGCACTTGCTGGGGTACATGGACTTGTTGAATCACTCAATTGTATACCTAAGATTAATATAACATTGTATGTTAAAAAATAAAATTAAAAATTAAATTAAAAGAATGTAGGATAATAGAAACTCTCATACTTTACTCGCGAGATTGTTCATAAAAGCATATTTAATAGAATGACTTTAGAAGTAGCCCAATATTCTTTGTTGGAATAATAGCTATATTGTGGTATATTCTAAATGCATTACTGTACAACAATAAAAAAGTGAATTAATTATAGGTACACAAGACAGAAAAGTTGAGGGTTCAACCAAGCAATATTATTTGATGGTGTGTATATATATACACACACACAATCAATATAATTTTTAAAAATGCAAGGGAATGATAAATACAAAATTCAAGATAATGGTAGCCTTCAGGGAAGAGACAGAAAGTAAAGACAGAAAAAGAACATATAGTATTGATAATATTCTAGTTCTTGGTGATAGGTTCATATGTGTTTCTTTTATTAGGCACCCTACAGTAGATGCATGTTACATTTGCTTTGTGCATAGCAAATATTTCATGATATAAATAAAACAAAATTCATATATTTTTAAGTGTCATGGTATGGGAAACCAAATATATTCAACACTTTGAAAATAGCCACATTTTCGGGGTGCCTGGGTGGCTCAGTGGGTTAAGCTACTGCCTTCTGCTCAGGTCATGATCTCAGGGTCCTGGGATTGAGTCCTGCGTCGGGCTCTCTGCTCAGCGGGGAGCCTGCTTCCCTCTCTGTCTCTCTGCCTGCCTCTCCATCTACTTGTGATTTCTCTCTGTCAGGTGAATAAATAAAATCTTTAAAATGTAAACTATTAAAAAAAAAAAAAGAAAATAGCCAAATTTTCATTGCACTGTTGATAGGTCAGGATTTAGGCAGTGATTAGAATGTATTGGCAAATCTTATAGGTCCTGGATTCCCACTGTCTGTACTGGAATCATGATCCTGCATTTATTAGCTGTAGGATTTGGGGAGAGTTTCTTAACTTTTCTTTACCTCCATGATCTTGTCTTTAAAATGAAATGAACCCTGCTTTACAAGGTTGTTGTGAAGATTATGTGAAAAATGGGGCAAAGCTCTTATACACAGCTGCTTGAACACATAGTAAGTACCTAGTGAATAGGACCAATGTAGATTAAATCAGAAGTCTAAAATGTGGTCACACACCTGCTCTCTTGAACTCCTGCCATTGCCTTGAGTAAGCCTTGCCTGTGGGTAGCTGCTTTTATCTTTGCCTGGACTCCAGAATAAGCACACATGTGCCCAACGCGTGATGAGGAGACAAGGTCAAGTGTGCCTGCAGTTTGAGGCAGAGCTGCCTGTCAGATCCTAATGTCTAAATAATTATTATTGGTATTGAGCCTTTCCAAGATAGTCATTCCTGGGTCTGCAGGGTTTATCTCAGTCAAGTTTTACCTAGACAGGTTAGATTTAGTGCCTTGAAACACTGAGAATTTTTAGTTTCTATCTTGAGCAGCTGCCTCGAGCATAAAATCTTGCTCCCATCGACCTTGTCCCCTCTCTAGCTCCCGAACACATGGACATGGATCAGTTTGCTTTGGCACACTGCCACTGTCAAAAAGACCTGACAGTAGAGAAGAGACACACCATGTCTAGTTCAGTAAACAGCCTTGTAACTAGCTACTTGACATCTCTCTGAGGAATGTCTCTATTTTTTGTTAGAGCATCACACCATTCATGAAACACCCATGCCCAAACTGTCTCATCAATCTGCATTGCACATTGTCCGGTAGCCAGGGTCAGGATTATGTTGCCTCCTGCGTAATGAAGGGCCGTCATGTCAGAGCGGTTACAGTGACTCGCCCGAGGCCACAGAGCTTTGAAACAGTACAGCGAGGCTCAAATCTGCAACTTCTGATGCCAAATATTGGCTCTCTTTCCCTGCTTCATAGATGCTTTTTAGTTTGTCCAATTTTCTCCCTTGAGAATATACACTTTTCAACAGATTGTGTCACCAACTGATAGGGTCATTCTCTTACATCACAGTGGTGCCAGGAACTGTGCTAAGGCGGACGTAGCAGCAGCCTGGCTGTTTCCGAAACAGTACCTTCTGGGACTCTCAGTCTTTGTTGATTTCTCAAAATGTGTTTGGTTAGAAGATCTGCAGGTAGGGGGTGCCGAGAGTGTTAAGGATAGATCCTCACCTAAAGTAACTTAGAAACATGTGAACTCATTCACTAGCCCGGGCATTAATGAGAGATTGCAGAATCAATGCACTGAGCCCTCTTTTCATAAACTTATTTGGAAATTAAGATATCATGTGAAATGAATTGATAAATGAATTTAAGATATTTTCTTCAAAACTTCTACATAGAAAGGGGGGGTCGGGAAGTAATGGAGGCTTTCTAAGGGATTGCCTTTGTTAGAACATAATCAAACGTTCTTGTTAGTAAAATTCTTTCAAGTAATGTTGCATTATTTTACATCACATACCTGATTTTTGTCAAGGAAGACTGGAATAGTTTCTGAAATAGTTTCTTCTTATGGGAAGAGAACCAGCTCCTGTGATTTAGTGTTAGGGCTGAAACCTTGGCCATTTGCTGTCTCATTTCCACAACTTGCTGCTTGGGTGACTTGAACAAGTGACAAGATCTCTAGACATAGGTTTCTCATCTATAAAATGAGACAACTAATAAGACTTTTCTTGTAGTTTCTATGAAGATTAAATAAGACAATGCACTGACAATGCTTAGAAAAGTAACTGAAACTTGTAGGTGTTCAAATGCTAACAATTTATTGTTCATTGTTTCTCAGACATTAACTGGGTGTGACCTTTGGCAAGTGATTCCATCGGTGTCAGCTGCTTCATCTAAACAGCATATGGGACAGATTGTTGGACCTGAGTATGATATGGTAGTTAAGAGATTGGACTCGAGTCAGATTGCTTAGGTTTCAGATTCCATGGGCAAGTGCCTGAACATCTCTAGGCTCTAGTGCCCTTTCTTCTTAAATGCTAAAAACAACAGAATCTACCTTGTAGGGTTGTTTGGGAGAATGAATGAGGAAAATGAATGGAAAACACTTAAAATAATACCTTACATGTGCCAATACTTAAAAAAAGGTAGCGCTAATACAACAGTGAGGGAATTGGAATAAAAAGCCAAAGTTTATTATGCTTGTCTCCCTTGATCTGAAAGAGTTGACTCTCTAAACCTCTACCGAGAGTATTTTGGAATCAAGCCATCGACATCTTTGTGCTGTTAGTCGCCTGTCCCTGGGTTGTTAGTCTCTGGCTCCTGCTGAGTAGCTCGGCCTGCCCTTGGCTTCGGGCCTTCCCTCCCTCAAGGGGCATGTTTGGGGCTGAGCCAGAGTCCAAACACACACACACAGTGGGTCCCACAGCTCACAGCTGCTGCCAATATGTTGCTTAGAACACATTCTCCTTCAGAGAGTTCCTCTTCGCTGTCATTCCAGAGGTGTTAGGATAGAAGATGTCCCTCTAAAATCCCTGCCTTCTGCATTCGATGCTTTTTCTGACAGTTCTGGAATTCCATTTCTGTGCATCCCTTACCCTAGGCCAGCCACGTATTATCATCTCTCATCCCTTATCTCTACCTCTTTCATCCCAGCCTGTAAAAACCCAGGCCTATCTACCCTTAAAGATCTAGCCAGAAACATTTCTTTCTTCACAATTAATCAGAAATTCTCTCCTGCATCTAAACTTCTCATAATCCTTCAGGAAGGAAAAAAAAAAAAAACAAAAACAAGAAAAAAACCTGAGCTCTCTACCATGGCCTGTAGGATTCCGTGTGATCTTGTGATCTGTTCTTGTCTCCTCTCTGATACCATCTCCTGCCTCTGTTCTTTAGTTACACAAGCCTTCTGTCTGTTCCTTTAGGATTCCAAGTTCATTACCACCGTATTGCCTTAGTACTTACTGTTCAAGTCTGCCTGGAAAGCTTTCTTCCAAAATCATTTTCTGCGCTTCTTCGCCCAACCCTTCAATTTTTAGCCCTCAAGGAGGACTTTCCTGACCTCCAATTAAACACACACACGTGCGCACGTGCGCGCGCGCGCACACACACACACACACACACACACACACTTTCATTCTGGCCACTCTTGCAAAGGAGCTCACTGCAGGTGATTTTTGTACCCCCAGGAGATACCTGGCAATGTCTGCAGGTATTGCTGGTGGTCATAACTGAGAAGGTGCTACTGGTACTGAAGAGCCAGGGGTGCTCCTTAACGCCCCACAACAAATAATTACCTGGCCCAGTATATCGGTAGTGCTAAAGTTGCAAAAGATGCTTCTAGCATGTAGTCTTGTTTTCTTTTCTTGAAGGAATTTGACATTCTTTGAAAGTAGCTCATTCCCTCCTTCTTTTTCTGGCTTTACTTATTATTTCCTGATTTAGAACACAAGCTCCACAAGAGCAGGAATCTTGTCTGTCTTGGTCAATGTTGTATCACCAATGTCTGCTATGATGCCTGACACTTGGTAGAAGCTTTAATCATTTTAGTTGAATTAATAAAACAGTCAGTGAATAAATTCCAGCAGAAGTTTACCATGCATAGTACTTAACCATAGTGGGTCATGCGTGTGGGAGGTGTGTGTGTGTGTGTGTGTGTGTGTGTGTGCGTGCGTCTGTATGTTAGTTATTTATGCTTGTTCTTGGATTACATGGTGGTAGGGATATGACCCCCAAAGGACAAGCATAATGAATAAACATAGGTTGGCTGAAATTAACTCATTTAGAAGAAAGTACCCAAAAGAAGTATACTTTGCTTTTCCTGTGTATCTAAATTTCTGTGTAGCAATCCTCTGTACCATGGGCTGTTGATCTTTTTCCTTTCCTTTTCTTTTCTTTTTTCATTTTATTTATCTGAGAGAGAGAACAGGGGGAAGACCAGAGGGAGAGGGAGAGAGAGAATCTCAAGCAGACCCCAAGCTATGCATGGAGCCCAACAAAGGGCTCAGTTCCAGGTCTCCGAGCTCATTATTTGAGCTGAAATCAACAGTCAGACACTCAACCAACTGAGCCACCAGGCACCCCTGGGCTGCTGGTTTTCTTAACTGTGCTCTGCTGAGATGGATTTACTGTTCTTAGTACATTTAATTCTGATTTTATTTATAACTTTGTTTTTAGCTACCTAAAAAAATTAACAAAACCCAACAAATATTCACATAATTTCTGAGAACACATTAGAATTCCCAACACCAAACTTTTGAAGCCCAGTTAACCAACTCCTTTGTCCAGACTTCGGAATATCACCCCTACTCTCTGGACTACACACTATACTTCTGTGCATAGGTGGTGTTCGAAATCCAGAGAACATGCTAATGAATTGAGATTAATTCTAAAGTGTCATTGTATTAAAATTAAGAAATGTACTTGTCTGCTCTTTGAAAACCAAGAAGGTGAGAGCAAGCTCAATGAAATGCCGGTGATATTTGGTAATGCTCTCCTTTGGTATAGTTCTCCCAAGAGAATAACACATAGGGTGGTGATAACATTGTGTGTAATATGCATTCACACGGTCCTGTTTAGGATAGTTTCAACAATTATTATAAGCGTGAGAGAACTTTACTTATTGTCATGGAATTGGAGCACTATGCACCTTTGTTTGAAAGGGAGCCGTCCAAGTGTATCTATGTGAGGCTTATGAAGCCCTCTGTGCCTTCATCACTCCCACATTTCTCCTGCAGTCTCTGTAAGTAGAGGACTAGATGCGTTCCTGCATTCATAAAAGCAGGGAGCTGCGCTAGGTTTCCTCCCTTCCTCTGGAAAGGAGGGCAAGGAATTCCAGAAGATCAAGTAGATATGGGGTAGATGAGATCAAGCTTGATAACTGTGTTAACTTTTCTATGTTCCTATTAAATCTTTTTCTGCTTGTACAAAACCTACATCATCCTTCTTTTCTGATGGTGAACTTGCCTATTTTTCACCTTACAGTTGTCATTTTCTACTTTATGTATTTTGAATGATGTTATTAGGGTTATAATAGCTTAGAACTCTATATCTTCTTAGTGAATTAAATTGTTATTTAGTACTAAATGATTACTATTTGTATAAAATTATTATTTTGTCCCAAAGTATATTATGGCTAGTACGATTACATCTATACCCATTTACCTGATACATCCTTTTTCTTTTAACTCCTCTGAGTCTTTACATTTATCACCTATAACTGGAAGATAGCTGCTAAAGTTTTAGAAAACAGATAATTTTGTATAACTAGACTAGAGAATTTGCTAGATGATTAAACCCATTTACATTCACATGATTCCTAATATATTTGCACTTATTGCTGTCTTATTTGTGCACTGTAACTCTTGCTTTTCTTTTTTTTCTCCCCCTTCTTTCTTATCTTATTTAGATAAAATTGATAAAATTATGTTTACTTCACTCCATTTTATCCCTTGATTTGTTTGGAACGTCTATATCCTATATCCATTATTGTCGTAATGACCCAAGCTATTGTAACTTGCTACCTATCTTAATGACATCTGAAGTTAATCAATATCTTTATCACACTACTGAGTAATAAGAACTTAAAGCAGTTTCTTCAGATCACCTTCCTCCCAACTTACATATTACCATTTTCTCTGTTTTAGTTTTAATCCCTCCCAAATTAGACAATACTATGACATTTCTTACTGTTAGTGGTTTTGTTTACCCACATATGTGGCAGTATCTTTTCTCACATCTCCTCCTGCAACTCTGCCCTTGCATGTGATATAATTTTCCTTCTGCTTGATATACATCTATTAGAGGTTTTTTTTAGTGAGAGTTAGAGCCTTCCATAAACCGCTCAGTTTTAGTGGTGACTCTTACTCTCAGAATAGTATGTGTGAGCAAATTCTTGGTGTTATTAATGGCTATACCTTGAAGTAAATTTGGCTGTTCTTCTATTTCAAGTTTTTGGATGCTGTAAATTAAAGGAAATGGAAAGATCCCAAGTGGAACTATTTAAGGAACATAATAAGCACATTACCACTATTGGTTGATGTGATGTTGTCATTTTTCTGATTAAAATTGGTAAATATCAAGAAGTTCTTATGGTTTATCCTCATATTATAGCTATTCACATATGAATATACAAATGCAGAGAGAATGGGACCCCAAGATTGGGGATAATCTTACTTATTTTACAATATTTTAATTAATTCAAACTGCCTTTTTATTGGTAGACCATAACAAGAAAATATACCTTTGAGCATAAAATTAACTGAAGCTAATAAAATAAAAATTTAGTTTGTTTTACATTTTGAAGTTCTACAAAATATTTCATTTCAGAAAAGAATTCCTTTAGCTAAAGGATGAAAGATATATTTTATCATTACACATAGGATGAAAGATATATTTTATCATTACACATATGATTCTTTACCTGTTTAGTACTCTTTGCTATAGAACCTTAAATGATACTGTTGTTTTGTAATTAAAGAGCAGATATTCTCTGCTTTATCTTAACTAACTGACACAAAGTTTTTGAAAAAACTTCTACAAAAATGTGAATCAATGCAGACTTTTCTGTCATGGACCTATGCCTGACATTTCTGTGAAGGTTAAGTACAATTTACATTTTTAACTGCATCTGAAATTCTGTAACTCCTTTTATATACATACAGTGATATACTCTTACTTAGAAGAGGATTTGATGTTTCAATAAACCAGTCTAGAATAAATGAATTGTTATCAGTCTGGCTAACAACATAATTCATTGCTGTTGTTTTTTTCTTCTTCTTCTTCTTCTTTTTTTTAATTAATGTATAATGTATTATTAGCCCCAGGGGTATGGGTCTGTGAATCGTCAGGTTTACACACTTCACAGCACTCACCACATTACTAAAATAATTGTTAAATTAATTGTTAAACTGTTAGTTCTTAAAATTTTATGTTTCCTGGTAAGATACAGTATCTCTTTCGTTTACCTCTTTTATTGACACAAAGTGCTGGCATGATTTATTATGATAATATAGTCAAAATGACTTTTTTTTGCCTATAATATACTTCTATTTCATATAGCTCCTGGAAATATAAATAGTCATCCCCATTATGCTTTTCATGCTACTTCCTTTATCTTTTCATTTATATTTTAGAACTAAAGATATAATTTTGATGAAAAATAAAGGGCAACTTAAGCAAATTCAATCATTATGTAACATCAGTAATTCTACTTTTAATAATTTTATGACTTGTTGCTTCAACTAAAGCTTTATTTGATAGAATTATTCTTCCATGGAAGGATTATTTAATATAGATTTTAGTTTAAGAAAAACAACAATGCTGATATCATTATCACTATCAGCAACATTACCTCAGCAACAACCGTAGTCACCGTTCTTTTTATCATATTCTTCTCTGCTAGTTCACTTAAATTATTTCATTTATTCCTCAAAATCCGACACAAGTAAGTAAATAAAACATGTAATAGTCATCATCTTAGAGATGAGAACAATGAGTTATGTGTCTTTTAAGGGACTTAATCAAGCCAAGACTTGATACAGGCTTTCTGTCTCTGCCATGTTCTTCTCCCCCCACTCACTCAATCCCAGTACTTGTAAAACCCGAACCTGTCACCCGGAACAAGCAGTGAATTCTGTGTAACCTACAGATACTTTACCAAAACAATTCTTGAATCTCAAAATAGAAGTAAATGCATGGGGGTGCCTGGGTGGCTCAGTGGGTTAAGCCTCTGCCTTCAGCTCAGGTCATGATCTCAGGGTCCTGGGATCGAGCCCCGCATTGGGCTCTCTGCTCAGTAGGGAGTCTGCTCCTTCTTCTCTCTCTACCTGCCTCTCTGCCTATTTGTGATCTCTGTCTGCCAAATAAATGAATAAAATCTTTAAAACAAAAAAGAAGTAAATATGATTTTCATAGATTCATTTCTTGTCACACCTTGGACATTAGCTACAGTTTGGATAGACGAAAGCCTATATAGTCTGACTTGATAGTCACTAGATATACATCACTGTTGAGCACTTAAAATGTACAGAGTCTCAATGGTTTTAAGTATCAAAAACACTGGATTTCAAAGACTTAGTTTGACAAAGAGGAAGTAAAGTATCTCAATAAATTTTAATATTAACTATATGTTAAAATGAAAATATTTTGGATTTAATGTGGTTAACATATTATTAAAAGTAATTTCACCTATTTTAACATATTATTAAAAGCATAAAACATATAAAAGTATAAAAAAGTATAAAAAATATTTTAACATATTATTAAATATTTTAACATATTATTAAAAGTATAAAAAGTATAAAAAAGAGTATAAAAATATTTTAACATATTATTAAAAGTAATTTCACCTATTTCATTGTGGTTATTTAAAATGTATAATAATATATGTGGCTGACATGCATGCTTCACATTTTATTTTTATTGGACAACACTGTTGTAGAGTTTTCATTTTTCTTGGGTGTGTACCCCTGGTTTTATTCTTTATTTAGTATGTTGCCCCTTTTAAAATGATTGAGACTTTTATGCCTGTATCTAAGACTCATATTAACATAATCATCTGTTTATTTCATGTATTTGGCACCCTACACTTTAATCTAGACCCTGTTATGCTATTTAAAAATTTATTAACCCTTCCTAAATATGTGAAATGACTTTCAAATTAGAATTTCAAGTGTGTTTGAAAGGACTAATGTGTTGTAAAAAAAAAAAAGTGTAAAGGCAGAGGGAGAGAATTAGATTATAAATCAATTTTATCCTATAAAGATAGGATAAAACTGAATAATAAAATAAAATTAATGATAAAGTAAACTTAATGATAAAGTAAAATTTTACTGAATAATTATAATGGTAAGTTCCACCTGAGTTTCTTCTCTATTGTAAACACCATGTACATACTTTCCCTATGTGTATATATATTATATATATTGTATGGGAAGTTCTTATATTAATTATAATTGTATAACATATATAACATAATTTTTATTAGATATCTATAATATATATTAGGATCTTATGTTAAGGAGAATATGTATATATAAATTTATATATTTATAATATATTTTATAAATACAAATATGAATAATATATATTATTATATAATATAAATAAATAAGCTTATTTATTTAATAAATAAATATTATTGAAATATATATTATGTATATATTGTTACTTATATATAAAGAGAATATATATATAAAACTTTCCCAAAATGTGTATGTTTGTGTTCATATAAATGTATATGCATATATACACATGTTTCTCAAGGAACAGCTGGCTTAGTGAACATACAACACTTAAAACAGTGCCTTTCATAAACAAATATTAGCTTTTATTTTCTTAAAAATTTTGATTGAAAAATACCTTGCAGATCCATCTATTCCCAAATGATCCATGTCACCAAGGAACTTCATAGCAAATATGATATCACTTATTAATAAAAGAAAGCTGGAGAAACATATTGAAATACCTTCTTGTCCTTCCATACCCTTTAACCTAAATATGCTTTCACTTTTGCAACCATAGTCCTCATATTTCTATTGTTTTTAGATTTTTACTACTGAAGAGGAAGTGATAATTACTTAGTCAAACTCCCTTACTTAATAAATGAAGACGATGCCACCAAAAGAATTTAAGGAAAAATTCTTGTGCTCAAATAGTAATTTAAAAGATGCAAGAGGTATTTTATTGAGCAGTTGCCGCAGGCCAGGGGTACAGAAAAACTTTGAAGATAGTCTCTTATTTAATCCTCATAAGAGGCAAGTACAATAAATACTGATACCTGTCCCCTTGCATAGATTTGAAAATGGGAGCTGGAAGAAACTGAGTTGGTTGCCCAAGGTCACACATCAGGAAGACTGACAGCCAGTGGACAGACCCTGGTTTGATTCCAAAGCTTGTGGACTTGACCTTGTGTTATGCTGCATTCCTTGTTAGTTGTTTCATTTGTTTGTTTTTAAAGCAAAGTGACAAAACAAGGGAATAATGAATTAATTATCCCTGGTCAGTCTCCACTGAAGGTGAATTTAGGGCATTTGTCCCCTCTAGACTCTCACTGGCAACAAATGACAACAGGGAAAGGAGGCAGCCCCAGTTTCACAGTTCTAGAGCCCCAAGCAGGCACCCCCATAGAACCTCTTGATCTGTTCTCTTCAGTGGGAATGGACAGACAGGGAGAGGAGTTAACAGGGTTATGATGGACAAAATATGTGGACACACTTCCTCGAGGGACATGTAAATTGATTTAAGGAGCCAGCAGACAGAATGTGAAATGGGTTGTGAAAATGACTTTTTGCTTCTTCCCTGTCTAGAGACAAAAGAATTTAACTTATAATTTTTCAGTAGAATCTTGAAGTTATAAAAGCAAATCTTTGGATTTTTAGTGTGACAGAGACAGTGTTAATGGATTAAAGTAATTTTAAAATTAGGTAAAGTCAATTGAATTAATTCAATTTCTTATTTTTTTAAAATTCAATTGCTTATTAAATGAAAATGTCAACTTTTCCCTTTATTATTACACTGTTTTAAAATTTATCTTAAGTAATTAATCTGAAGTAATATAAAGTCTACTGGGCTTAATAATTTGAAGAGTCAAATTTGATTGTGGAGATGACATGAATAGTTTGGGTCCTTCCAGCTACCACAAATTCTCCACAGATAAATCATTCAATCCTAAACTGAGGGAGTGGAAGGAAGAACAGAAGATAATACTTATTCAACCAAAAGTATCCTTCTGTTTTACTAGATTCAATGAGTACAAAATAAGATAGGTCTAGAAGAGTAACATGAGAAGTGGTTACTCCTGGTAAGAGTGAGTCTGTTAGTTTCCTATTGCTCTTACACCAAATTACCACAAACTTAGCGGTTGTAAAAAGTAAAGGTTTGTTGTTGTTGTTGTTGTTGTTGTGTGTGTGTGTGTGTGTTTTAATCTTATAGTTCTGTACACCAGAATTCTTACTGGACTAAGCGTCAGTGTGTTTGCAGGACTGGAATACTTCTGGGTGCTTTAGAGAAGAATCCATTTCCTTGCCTTTTCAGCTTCTAGAGCCTGTCTGCATTTCTTGGTTTATAGTTCTCTTCCTTTATCTTGAGGGCCGCCAGTGGAGCATCTTCAAATCTGTCACCATCTGTCTCTCTGTCTCCTGCTTCCCTTTTCCACTTACCAGGAACCCAGCCTTCACCACAGAAACACAATTGCCTTGTGCCATCCACTTCTGTGACCAGACATTGCATATCCCTCTCTTCCTACATCCCCTACCATCAAGTATTGGTAGCCACAGGTCCTACTTTGAATTAGTGTTGTTCTCATTCAGACCACTTCGATTTTATTGTATCCATTATCACCCAAGAAACTTTATCTGCCAAGAAACAGATTTTTCCAAGATACAGTTTGCTTGGTCATCTGTCCTCATGTTTTTGCAAACCTGCACTCTTGTAACAACACCTTTGGATTCTTTCTCTTTATAATGGTTATGTGTCACCACTGGTATTGTTTGTTCTACCCATACAATATAATTTCTACTATTCACAGAGCTACCTGGCTGAATCCTAGTTCCTCATTTCCATTTTGCCATATGTATAGTTGCTCACAGTGTCTCTGTGCATACCAACACATATATCTGGGTATGTGTATATCCACATATATCTGGATGTATACATATGCTAACAATATCTGGGTACATAGACAGACATGCACAGTATCTGAATGTGTGTAGAGGTACACATATGTAATTATATGTGGCGTATGGAGATAAGTATTTGGCAAGAACATACTCACTTAAGTGAAGAATATCCAGGAATTGTACTGAACAGAGAGTTTAGAAAGTCTGGAAGATGAATTATCTGGAACCAACTGTGATGAAACTATATGGACAGTTGTTTCAAAAGACATTGATTGACTAGTCTCTCTTTATAAATACCAAACCTTGGTCTCTGAGAGCTAGACAGTTCTCACGGACAGAAGGTATATCTGATCACAAGATCTGAGGAGTATTTAATCACCACTGAATCAGTTCATAAAAACAATGTAGTCTTATATTAAAATGGATCACTACTGGTGAATTAATGGTAGACCCTAGATGTTATTTTCCCATGACTTCAATCACTGAATAGAAACCATGTTGTGAAAGAAATAAGCCAATAAGCCTTAATGTCAGATTCAGTAAATGGTAATTCTTTTATATTGAAGTTTGGTAAATTATTTGATAACTCTCCTACCACAATCCCATGGAATTCCAAATAAATCAGTAGATTTTCAGTTTAGTTGTTTAGTGCTTGTAATGAATTCTTAATGTCTAACAGCATCGACTGCTTACATTTGCCTGGGGTCTCTAAAACTTTATAAGATGAAATGATTTTTCTGGTCCTGGGTGTATGGTTGTCATAGAATTAAAGTGTTTCATGAATTTCATATTTGCGTAAATGACTTCCATTCTTTAGTCTCTTGCGGGAAAGCATAAATAGGTGGAGCTGCATTTAATGGTATGCTGTCTTGTCTAGATTGTGTGTGTTATGAATGACATGGGTCTCAATTGTACTCTCATGTGTCCTTAAAACAAACCACAAATTCTATGGGACACATATTTTGTTCTTTGCTGAACACTGAGTATATAAATGATAATTTAAGGGCCATGAAACTAAAGTCAGTATAAGGCTAGGAACAGTATGTTAATTTTGTTTAGAAACATAAAAGAAAGCTTGTTTTGAATATCCTTAAAAGTTTAATAAGAGTGTCTTTCAAGGCACTATGGGAAAGCAGCTCACAGGAAAATAAATATGGATCCATTAGCTTTTACTAAAATGTGCCCAGATATCCAATTATGAAATTCTTGTAAAGTCAATGATTTTCTCCTTTTAGGATCACTTAAAACAAGTGGTAAGAATTATATCGTTATATAAATAGGAAACATTCGTGTATCTCAAATGGATTTCTGTCTAAACTTGGGAGATTGCAAAACTTAAGCATGATTCTGTGTGAGCACTTTGGAGAATTCATCAGGAGAAATCAAAACAGCATAGAGGAGTGAGTTGGCTGGCTGGCCTCTGGAGAACATTTCCTCTGCACTCAGATAACTAAGTTCCTTCAGCTAATCTCTACCAAGGTCTTACTAGGATGATACTTTGTTTTAGGCACTAGGGATACAGTCCTGGATATGGTAGGCAATATCCCCTCCTGGTGGGATTTATCTTCTTTGGGGTGACAGACAAAACTCGAAACAAATTGTTATGTAATACATCGTCACAGAGTTATTTATTGTGCTATGAGGAAAAATCAGGCAAACTCAGGGCCCCAAATGATAGAAATGTCACCTAATTGCCCCAGGTTTAACTTTTCTTACAAGGAACTTTACGAGTTCTACTTCCACAGGAATTAAAGCAGCTTGTAAAAATACACAAAGCCCAGAGTAAATACATAAATACTTGAAGAAGTTGGGTATAAGGTTAAAAAAACTGTTATATGCCAGGATTAAATTAGTTTACAGAAATGTAGATCTTATAGTCCAGTACATTGGCTGCACAGGGCCCACAAATTTGGCACTAAACCTGTTGTTTAAAGCAAAGAGAAACATTCAAGCATTTTATTAGATTTGTTATCACCAAAATATGAATACCATCCAGGGGTTCATGAGAACATTTTGCTGACCAAGGAAGATTTTCTGGTATGGAATGGATACTGTGCCATAGAGTGGGTGACTCATTGATATCCCCTAGTGAAGGCCAGTTGATGACTTGATGATGACTTGAGACCAGCTTGACAACAGTAATTAGAGGTCAACTTATCTCAGCCTGAGTGTTCATTTTTTCCTTGGACTTGGGGTGTGTGTGTGTGTGTGTGAGAGAGAGAGAGAGAGAGATGTGGGGAAATGTGTTAGACCTCTTTGAGAATTTAATGACAGCTATGGACTCTGTCTCCTAAGTATATCTGCCCATAATTTGGCACACAGTATCAGGATATCAAGGAGTTTCTGAAGACCAAGCAATTTATTATAATATTAGGGAAAAAAGGAGAAACATACTTAGTGTTGTAGGCTTTGATTTTAAAAAATTTTCATGTATAAATATCATTTGGCCAGTTATTAATAAAACCATATGTTTTTGAAAATTAAGATCGTCTAAGAAAGGTTAAGTAAGCAAGACATTGGCATCTCTGCCAGTATGTTCACAGGTTGGACAAGCCAACTCTCACATTGCACTTAAGTCCATTGACATTTATGTCTACACTGTCTAGGTGTCTACTTTTTCTTTCTATTTTATTCACTTTTATATTTTTAAGCAACACAGAAAAGATTTCTGTGACAGTGTGATAGCTGCTTGTCAGTATGATTTCATATCCCAGGAAATTGAATTAACTAGCTAACTAATAGAATAGAATGGAATACAGTGTAACAAAATCCCTCTAGTTTAGCCAAAATTGAAGCTCAAATCGCAGAAATATCTGTCGTGACAGTGAAGAAAAAAAGACCAATCCAGATGGATAAATCTCTTAATTGCAAAGCATCAGTTTTGAACACTTTGGTGGGGCAACATTGAGAGCATTTTTAATAATTTCACCTACTGGGACTCATTTGACAAAATCTGCAACACTTACATGCCTGACCTGTCTAAACAAAATTAAATGAATCTGAATAAAAATGCTCATTGTGACATGATATAACTTTACCCATTATTTTTCAGCAGTTCATTTTCTATTTCCTCTTTTTTTTTCCATTTTCTTCCCTTTGATATCCAAACCCTGTATTGGAAGCCCCCCCCCAAAAAAAAAACCAAACCAAACCAAAACAAAAAAACAAAAACCAAAAACCAAAAAAACAAAAAACCCAACAACACCAAAACAAAACAAAACAAAACAAAACAAAACCACACCAGAGTGTAGAGGAGTCATTAGTTACCATGGAAGAGAAGTACGATCTCTCCATGGGGCATACAAGTCTTTGGTACTCAAGTGGTGGTACAAGTTAACAAATTGTAAATGCCTACTTCTGTTTTAGAGCTCCACAATGGTAATACCCAGTAGGAGAGAAAAATACATTTTATTAAAAGAACATAATTTCCTTTAGTATAAATTCCTCTTCAGGTACATTGCATAAGCCCTTGTTTTATGTAAGTGGATCTTTTGATATACAGTGGGTGTGTTTCTTGAAAGTTCAATACCCATGATACATTTCTAACTTGAGCTCTGTTTTCACAGAGAATTTGACTACATGTTCAGAACACTTTTAATTTGTGACTTGCTAGTGTGCTGATCATTACTTAAGAGAATCATGAACTATAATAAAAAAGTACATCAGTAACAGTACTAGTTTGGGCATATTCTTTAGGGTTACCCACATGTGAAACAGCTTGCAGCAAATCAGTGCCTGAGATTCAAGGTGCAATTCAAGATTCAAGTCACAGTTAATGTTCTTTCTCTTGGTATATTCAAATCTTGTGACTTCATTTTCCCAGTCTTTCATTTGCATTATTATAACATGGGTAAAAATAGTACATGTGGCATAGAGTTGTGAGAAGGATTGAATGGGTCAATGCATGTAAAACACACATGGAAAAGCTCTGTATAGAGATTGCACTCAGTGGGGCTAGCGACCATGAGGATGGTAGGCTTTCTCTCAATTGGCAAATTCATAGCTGTCTCTCTGTATCTTAGTTCAGTCCTAGTTGATCTGAAAGATGGCATCCTATTTTTCTGGTGGGTTCCAGTTTTGCACACATACTTTCATGAGGTTTGTTTGTTTGTTTGTTTGTTGTAGTCCACCTGTAATTGCAAATGTGATGCGTGATTCCTATAATGCTATGGCATCCTACCTAAAATGCCTCCAGGATCTCTCTGTTCTTCTGCCTCAAGACTTTTTCTAAAGCCATGAACAGTTCTTAATATGCAGGGAAGGTAACACCCACGGCAAATCTCAACCACTGCAGGGAGAGAGTCTATATATAAATGTGCCAATCTCTCTGGTTTTGGAGAGACCCATTCTGGAACATATTCCACATGGTTCTCAGATGGTCCCAGGTATAAATGAGTTCAGTTTCTTATAGTCGTCTCCAGTTCAATAATGCTGCTTCATTGGCTTCTTCTGCTTCCATTCTTCCTGCTTCCTGGATCATCCCTTAATTAAACTAAGCAAGATTTTTTCTCAGGTTTTTTATGGCGGAATCCAACTTGACATGCCAAATATAACTCATATTTTCACTCAGGCCATCTCTATTGTAGTCTCCAAAATTGGTGAAAATTCATCCTGTTACTTTTTGTGCGCTGCAGGAACAAGGAGACAAACTGAGAAATCTAATTTTATTTATATAGAAAATCCATAAACCTAAGTAGATTTTCTTGAAATTTTTTTTATGAATCTCCACATACTAAGTAAATACATACTTAGCTATCCAAAAGATGCTTACTTTTTAATCTTATTATGCTTTCCATCAAAGAAAAAGTCTTTATAATTTTAATTATATCCTCACTTGTCTATTTTCTAGGTTTGGGTATTGAGGCACTTGTGATTTATGACCAATGAGTGATTTCAGGTAGAAGCTGTGAATGGATGGAATCTATGGGAGAAATAAAAATTGAAGGAAAGGAAAAGAAGATAAATTTTTATCCTGTGGCGGGTTGATTGATCAGTCAGCCCAACCATGATTTCTGCTCTTCACCATTTGGCCAATTGAACTGACCAGTAATAGAACATATCTTGATTTAGGGCTAGACAGCTCAAATCTCAGTTACCTAAACCTCCTCTACAAAATCAATTTGTGTTGCTCTGTAGGTATTTTTCCATATCCTATGTCTGTCTTTCCGTCCATCTTTGGCTATTATAAATACTTTATTTAACTTTTACCTTGGAGAGACATGCATGAGATTAGTAGTTATTTTTCAATGAGAAAATTAATTAAGATAAGGACTCTTGCAACCTGATCTTCCCTTTATGGACACTTTGATGCAACAACAATCCCCAAAGGGATGAATCTTAACCAATATGTCTATCATCATGTAAACTAATAGCTTGTAGAACAGATTTAGCTGGAAGATATGTTGGTTTGGCCTACACAGTGATGATGATGATTTGATTATTAATGACTTGTCCGTTAAAGATCAAGGAGGGCTTTTTATGCCTATTTTATTTTATTTTATTTTTTTAAAGATTTTATTTATTTGACAGAGAGATTGCAAACAGGCAGAGAGGCAGACGGGGCTGGGGGGAAGCAGGCTCCCTGCTGAGCAGAGAGCCCGATGTGGGGCTCGATCCCAGGACCCTGAGATCATGACCTGAACTGAAGGCAGTGGCTTAACCCACTTAGGCACCCACGCACCCCCTATTTTATTTTTTAACATTAATTTCAGTGTAGTTAATATACAGTGGTATATTACTTTCAGGTGTAAAATATGGCGATTTGAAATTTTTATATAGTACTCAGTGCTCATCCAGGTAAGTGTGCTCTTAATCCCCTTCACCTATGTCACCTACCCCCCATGCACCTCTCCTCTGGTAACCATCAGTTTAAAGAACAAGGTGTTTTAAACAAAATGACTACTTCAAGGTTCTGAAACATTTGAAATTAACAAACCCACATCTCTGTTCCTAGGATGCACACATAGCCTAGAGCTCAGTATCAGATGTCCTTCATCTGATGGTTTGAAGTCACCATGGTCCCCCCCATATGTGCTCACTTCTTGGTCTTTGACTTTTGTTCCCCTTATCCATCTGCTTCACTTATTTATGCTACCAACCTACCACCTGAAAGATTTGAATTTGGTTCAAAGTTTTAATATCCCAGAGAACACAAAGTAAAATACCTTTCCTTTTTAAAAGCCAAAATAAATCTAGGATTCAATGGTGCACTTTAAATCAGCTAATTCTAGAGCTCACTGAGACCTTCATAATTTGGTCCAAACTCCCTTAACTTATTGATAGGGAAACTGAGGAACAGAGAAGTTAATCTCTACCTTAGGGTCACATAGCTAATGATAGACTATGACAGCATTCAAGTGGTCTTGGTAAGACTTGGAAGGTGCTCCACTTTTTCTCTTCAGTAGAAAGACCATAGGCTGTGTCTCCAGGATTTTGGTTATCTTAAAAAACTATCATTTTTAAGTCAAGGCGTTTTTAAAAAACCCAATTACAAGACTAAGAATGTCTTTCAAACAGCCAAGATGTAAAACCATTATGTTTTGAAGCAGTCTGGGAAGATGTTAGGAGCGTCTTGTCAAGACGGTAGATCAGTAGGAAGGTGAGAGCACACACTGAGTGAAAAAAGAATGTGTTAATAGAAATCAAATGTTTAAAAAGGCTGACTGTATTATTCCTCTTCTAAATATTACTTTTTTAGGTCATTATTAATCCTAGTATTTTGTTTTATTCTTCACATTTGAAATTTCTTCCACTATAAGATTCAGGCTTTATATAAAAAGATAATATATTTTCTAATCTATTTTAGGACCTTCTTAAAGGTCACTCTGGGAATGATCTGAGAGCTTTAACAGGACATATGTACTATAGTCCTCATTAGCTACTCAAGCAAAAACTCTTAAAATTCAAAGAATTCTGAGTTGGTATTAGGATAGAGGAAAGGGACCATTTTTCTTTCAAAAGCAATCCAAGAATTCAAAACTCCAGTGGATGGCCAGCGGAGCCCATTAAAAATTTCAAGATGTGACATGGCCTTGATTGCTGAATTGGCTGTGCAGACAGGTGAGAGGAGGGGAAGCTAGTGCTGCTCAGAGGTAATAAAATCCATATTAAATAAGAGCTGTTCTCTAAGATGATGCCAAGGTTTCAAGGTACCAGGTAACTTAGATATCTTGTTTGTGTATTTGTTTTTTGTGAACTAATCCACATGCTTCTCCCTACTTCCCCCACTCCCCAAAACAACAACAACAACAACAAACAGAAAACACCCTAGGTCATATGTAACACATACTAGTTTATATCTACTTTTAAATAGGTGTTTCACATTATTCTAATACTCCATTAACTAATCTCTCTCTACTTCCACCGATCACCCCTTATAATCTCTTCTCAACCCATGAGCACAGTGTCCTGCTAAAACAAAGATCAAATTGTGTCACCCCTCTGCACTAATCTTGCAATTAGAACAAAGATCTAAGTCATTATGATGCCCTACAACCATGTTTCTCAAAGGATGGTCCCTATATTATAATATATTATAACCAATATTATCAGTTTCAGAAAATTGTTAGACATGCATATTATTAAGCCTGACTCCAGATCTACTAAATCAGAAAGTCTAGGGGTCTAGGAGGGCAGCAATCTGTGTTTTAATAAGTCCTTGAAGTAATTATGATACCCAGCTAAAGTTTGAGCACCATTGTGTTATAAGACTCCATGCTATTTAGATCTCGTTACTCATGGACTTCATTATGCTGCCTCTCCTCAGCCTACCCTGGCCACTCTGGCCTTCTTGTAGCCACATGAATATACTAAATCCACTCTTACTTTAGTGCATTTGTACGTGTTGTTCCCTCTCCCCTGGATACTCACACAGGTGGCTCTATCCCAACCTCAGGTCTTTTCTCAGATGTCATCCTCATAGATGAGGCACTCTCCCAGACCCCCACTCTGCTCGTTTCCTAGGACCGCCATTACAAAGTGCCACAAATGGGGTGGTTTAAAACAGACAGCATTCAAGTGGTCTTGGTAAGACTTGGAAGGTGCTCCACTTTTTCTCTTTAGTAGAAAGACCATAGGCTGTGTCTCCAGGATTTTGGTTATCTTAAAAAACTATCATTTTTAAGTCAATAGGAAGGTGAGAGCAGTTCTGGAGGCTAGAGTTCCCAAGTCAAGGTGTCAGCAGCATCATGGCACAGTTCTGGAGGCTAGAGTTCCCAAGTCAAGGTGTCAGCAGCATCATGGCACTTCAGAGACTCTGGATAGAATCCTTTCTTGCTAGCTTCTGGTGGTGGTCATAAATCTTTGCTGCCCTTTGGCTTGTAACAGCATTGCTCCAACATTTGCCTCTGTCAACACACGGTGCCTCCCTGTGTGTCTTCACATTGTCTTCGTAGAAGGACACTAGTTATATTGGCTCAGGAGCCCACCCTACTCCAGCATGACCTCATCTTAACTAATGACAGCTGCAAAGACTATTTCTACATAAGGTCACATTCTGAGGTACTGGAGGTTAGGACTTCAGTGTACATTTTGGGGGGATACAATAGAACCCACAGCCCCCACCTATTAAAAATTGCACCCTGCCTACATCACTGCCTTTCTCACTTCTGTCATTGGTTTCTTTTCTGGCTGTTTATCACCTCCTGATCCACCCTATGTTTTAGTTGTCTATTTTGTTTACTCCTGACTCCCACCTCTAGCATTGAAGTTCTATAAGGTCAAGCATTCTTAGCTGTGTCGTTGGCATCCTCAGAATAACCACAGCCCTTACAACACAATGGGAGGTCAAAAAATATTTTTTGAATGAACTAAAAGGAGACTATTAACATTTTATCATTAATAAGTCTTATGATTTATCTTTAAAGCACAAGAAACAATTTCTGCATTCCACCCCCCCCCCCGTCCATCATCTCTTGGATGCTAGGTATGGAGAAAATAGTATCATAAGAGCAAATTCATTCTGAAATTAATGGTAAGCTCGTGAGCAGATAGAGATTTCTATAAGGGGGAAAGAGTCAAGGGAAGCTTTGGGTTTTATTAGGTTAATAATTAGGTTATTATCATTAGATTAATAATTGAGCTGGCTACCAGGAACCAGGCAATGGACAGATATCCAAAGTATAATTGGTGAAATCAGGGCAGAGTGAAAGTCTCCTACACTGAGGTCTCTGGAAGTCATGAAGCCTCCATTCATTCATTCATTCATTCATTCAACAAATACTTGAATATCTAAGTGCCAACATCTGGGCTTCAAGCATGGCTGTAAGACTGGGTCTCTGAACTTCTGGACACTGCACTGGAGTATGGGATTAAACGTAAGAAAGAGCATAGTTGTACACCTTGGCCTTTGTCATGGGGCAAAGCTTGTTTGAACTATCTTTGTACCCACTCCAAAGAAAATCAATTTCCTCTCACCTGATCTAGGCACAAAATAATACAGGCATTTAGAGGCCATGTAGGAGCTCACCAAAACAGAAGCCTGGATTGGAATTTCAAAGGTAAGACTGCTCTTGCACAGGCCTTATTATTAAAGTCATCGCCGAAGCTTCTCCTTAAGTAATGAAATTAAGTGAAAGAGCTGATGAGTGAACCAAGCTAAAATGTGAGGCTTTAACCTTACACCCAGATTTGCATTTCTGTTCTGCTATTTAGGAGTCACATAAATTCGGAAAAGGTACCTAACCTCTCCGAGTCTCTGTTTTCTCATCTATAAACTGGCATTTATCTTTCAGTGGTTGTGAAATTAATACAGATGACAAATATAAGTATTTAGCACAGTGGCTGGTCCACAACAGGCACTCAGTGTTAGAGGAAAACACAAATCCAGATGTGGATTATTATTATTATTATTTATTTGAGAGGTAGAGAGAGACAATGAAAGAGAGAGAGCATGAGAGGAGAGAGGTCAGCAGGAGAAGCAGACTTCCTGCTGAGCAGGGACCCCCAATGTGGGACTTGATCCCAGGACTCCAGGATCATGACCTGAGCCGAAGGCAGTCGTTTAACCAACTGAGCCACCCAGGTGCCCCCGATGCGGATTGTTTAAGTTTGGTGGATCTCTGCTTCTCTTTAGTGGCATCTGGGAATAAAAGAGATGGAGCCATAAACACACACTGAGCCAGAGATCTGAAAAATGGAAAACAACTACACACATGAAGAAATGTTCAATGGTATCAGGAATGACATAGGAAATTATAAACTTCTCTTGCATTCTGTTTTTAGGGGCATGTCTGAATTTGATCAGTTATATGAGTTTGGGAGGACAATTTTAAGTCCTATTTCATGACATACCCCAGGGACGTGGACCATAATATTAAAGCACAGGGTTTCATCTTGGTATTGTTAAAATTAAGCAAAATGGCTTTGGAGCCTTTCTCTTAAGCAGCTTGCTTAACCATGTTGCTTACAAAAGACAGCAGTGAATTGAAACTGAACAGTAAACTGTGCTCTCACCATCTGTCTTGAAACAAGTATGACATAGGAGTGGCTGTCATTCCGACTGTTTGGGAAGCAAAATCACTTATACATTTTTCCAGCCTTGGGCTGAGCACTCTGTGCAGAGTTGGAACCAAACAATTAAAAATGGTTCTGGTTCTGAAGGTTATTTCCAGGGCTTGCATTTCAACAGGAATGCTTCGAAGGTGATATTTAAGTTGTTCAATGATAATTTATATTGCTTTATTAGATTGGGCAAATTAAAACTCTGAAGATAAGATACCCTCTTCCCTGTTCTTCTGTCCTGTTTTTCCTTCAAGTTTTCTCCAATTGATCATTGAAGTTTGGATAGGCTGTAGAGGTGATTCAACCCATCAGTAAGCAACTATCAGGGTCTTTGCTTTGCTAACCTGGTGACTTTTAAAAAACCACATTGGTGCTATGAAGTGTGTAAACATGGCGATTCACAGACCTGTACCCCTGGGGCTAATAGTACATTATATGTTAACAAAAAAATAAAAAATTAAAAATAAACAAATAAATAAAAATTAAAAACCACATTAGCAGCCACAATCCAGTTTGTAGCGGAGAAAAATAGCACTGATTTTAAATTCTGGACCTAGACAAAATGTCCTTTTTTAGAGCAATTATGTCATCGGTATTTTCGAGATGGAGACAGGGAATGAATGAAAAGCCCAAAGACCCTCCCCTCTCCTTTGCTAGATTCTCCAGCATGCTGTCAGGATAGTTTGCTGGCCCACTTCTGAGGAAACATAGAGATCTTTTCTTACAGGTAAAGCATTTGATATACATTTTTCCTTTCAGGAAATATGAACAGTGGCCTTTTTAGGTCAGATATATAGGTCTACATTATGGATGGCACACAGCGCTTGCTTTTATAAACTGATTGCTGTTCTGTCCTTGCTTACCCTAGAGCAGAGACGATGTTCAATCCAAACGGGCATATTTCTGCTAAATGACCTTTGCTCAACCTTACGTTCATTAAAAGTTCACAACACGCGTACAGCCTTGGGTTAAACTAGGTTGGGCGTCTATTTGGTAATTCCTTGAGCAGTAGATTTTTTTTTTTTTTTTAATTTAAAGCAATACAGAAGAACTCTGCTTTACTGCCAGTACCAGGGGGACGGCTTTATGAGGAGACATAATTTGACTTAGAATATTCCCCCTTCTTCCAGCAGTGTGCTGTATTTTAATAGCGCTCCCATATATTATGCAAACGAAATGTTTTACAGACTTGTCACAGATGGCAGTTGGAAGTGACTATTGGACGATCACGCCATATCACCCTCTTCTGAAAAACAACAAGCTTGATTTGCCTCCCCGTGGTCCCTAAGTTGAAGAGCATAAGCCACAGAATTAAAAAAAAAAAAAAAAAAAAAAAAAAAAAGAACTTCTGAAGAGTGAAGCAGGGGTGAAAAACAGTGTTCTTTAAAGAATGACTAGGAAAAACTGCCTTATGGTGTGGTCCCCGAGGGAGAGAATTTCATGCCTCCACTAATAAGAATGATTATTTTTCACTATAGATTATGCATTGTGCTCAGAGGAAGACGGGGGAAGGGGGAAGCCAGTGTTTGAAAGGTTGAGGGGCTATTTATTTCCTACAAAGCTGAGTGCATCTCATTAGCAAAATTGTGGGTTACATAGTCCTGTTCTGGTCTGCTCTTTCAGGCTTTCCCAGAGCAATTTTAGAGCACCCCCAAATGGCACGTTTCCTGGTATCCAACTTTGGCCGCAGATGCCTTTCACACATTCCCGTGCAAGCAGCTCATGGCCCTCTGACCTTTATTTCCTGAAAGAAGAACCTTTCCTTCATTTTAAAATATTACTCCTGTTTCTAAATCTGGTCACCATGATCATTTCCACGGAGTTCAGCTTATCTATGGAATGAGTCACACTTTGTTTTAGTGAATGCATTGTGGCTGAAAGAAATCTAGCTAAGCTTGTTCAAGTAGAAATGGGGGCTGTTGATAGGACACGGACATTTCATACACCTAGGTACAGGAAAAACTATAATGTCAGGGTCTCGTGGGAGATGAAACTGGAGCGTGAGTCTGAATCTCCAAAGCCTCGGGAGACTCAGCAGTTATGGAGTTGACACACTTCATTCAAATTCTTTGTCATCATTATGCCTTGGCAGCCTTTTCTATGTCCTTAGTTTTGGGCTCTGTCACCAACCCATATGATGTTTCACAGCCCCAAATCCAAGTTCCTTGGAAGTAAATCTGTGGGCCTGACTCACCTTTTCTCTCTATTTTCCAGGTCAGTGGCCTACCTATGGCTGATCCTTCTTTGCATTAAGTATTTATTTCTGGTGCAATCAGATGCAGCTGGATTGGGGCACACTGGGGCGGGAGGAGGGTATGGAAGAAGAGTCATTGCTGTTGGACTATCAGACGCTATGGTTGGTGACAGGTAGTGTGGGAGGAGTGTGGGTATATCTTCTAAGACAAGGTAGTTACATTTGTTCCCAGGGACCTTTATGGAATAGACTAATGTGGTATATCGGCTAAGGTAGAGTTTTTTTGTAGAAGCTAAATGTGGGCATGGTGTTTTTCATTTATATTGGAATTATACTGAGTAAGCATTTTTTATTTTTCCTGAATCTGTTCCTTACAGTAATTAAAAAATAAGAGACTTAATACACACATCCTGTGTGTGTGTGTGTGTGTGTGTGCACGCACGCCCGTGCTTATACACACGCACATACAGTAGGAACAGAAGAGGAAGTAGTATAAACTTTCAGTGCCCAGAGAGACCTTACAGATTCTCTGACCCTACCCACCCATTTCACAGATGAAGAAATCCGGACTCATAATAGCTGAAGGGCACACAGCTATTAAATGGCAGAAAAGAAACTCAGACCTCTTGAGTCCTCATTCAATGAGCTTTATAACCCAGATCTATTATATTTTTCTCTCCAGAAAGAAAGACTTTATTAATTTAAACAGGCCTAAATATATATCATACCATGTCATCACATGGTTTGCTTATTACCTTTACAGTCCTACCTCAAAGGTCCTCACCACAATGGTCTGTCTACCTGACAGCTGTCTAACGTCAGTCCCACTCTTCATCCCCCCAGGGTTTCTGGTGCATCATTATTTTTATAGCTTTACTTCACTTACCCCAGTCTTTAATCACCTCATTGATTCGTTTTCTTGTTTTTCTCCTCCAATGAAATAGAAGTTTCCGTAAAGAGAAAGATAGTTCTCTTCCACACATCTGCATTCCCAGGTTCTGCAATCCTGCCCAGCATAGCAGAGACACAAAATTAGTGAGTCACACATGTATACATTTAATAACTATAAATAATTTTGAAAATAAAATTTGAGGGAAACACATAAACACCTTTTGGGTCTCGTGTTCCTGATTATTGAGGTCATGCAAAGTATACTATCCCTACAAGATTAAATTTTTCTAAAGGTCTCTACATATTTTCGAATGCCACATAACAATTTCAATCTGAAACAAAACCTGGAATTATGGCAAAGGAAGGCAGCAACATCTGACTCAGATGTGACTTCACCTGTGTGGGTGTTTTTTACATAAACTGTGAGTGTGCTCATGATAGAGTAACTTGGCTTCGAAAGGCTGCACCCCAAATACTCTCTTTGTTTGTGAATGTTCCTGTGACTCTCTGACAGTAAGAACTGTTCATTCTTATTTCTGGCTCTTGGCAGCTTACAGATGCTTCCTGTTAGTGCTCCTGGCAGGTTACTGGTGGGGCCTGTTGTTTATTGCCCTATCTATCAAGTCCTATTTATTTTTAAAATAAACTTTAAGTATACTGTAAACTCCCTTCAAAAACAGATTTTTCCTCCTCTTTTACACTTGACAAGCCTCTAAAAGGAATAGTAACTCTGTCTCATAAATATTTGAACCTGAACCTTTTAGGAAAGAATTATACTTAAGGTACTGAAGAACAGGAACAGTCTCTGTCTAAAATATCCCTTACAGCTCTCATTTCTTGCTCTCTCTCCCTCTTTCATTCTCTCTCTTTTCCCCTTGATCCTTTAGTTTTTAAAATTGTACTTTCTCATTCCTGCTTCTCTACTGTCCTTCCCTCCCCTTAGCCATTCCACCCCAAGTCTAATTCTCTAATCAAAACTACCATCCATATCTTACTTAAACACTGGTTGTATATCGTAAATGTCCTTATCAAAAAGGTTAAAGCGCTTGTTATTTACAAGCTCATCGGGTCTGCAACTCTCTCTTGGTCCTCCATCATTCAACCCACCATTCCTTTCATTGGTAAGCTTTAATATTTTCCAGCATGAAGCTGGTGAGAAAAGATATTGACAAGGTGCAACATAAAAGAGCTTGGAATTTAGAGTCATACTGACTCAGGTTCAATTCAAACACTACTACTTGTTAGCTGTGGCTTTGAGGATGTCTCCTAACTTCTCTTACTGTATTTCCTCGTTGGAAATGTGAAGACTAAGAACCCCTATCTGGGTAAATGTTCCCAAGCATTCTCTAAATATTTCCAGATCTTCTGAACACATTCCACCACTTTTGTTTTTCAGTTTAGGCATAATTAAATGGCTTGTGTTGGCTAATAAAATCTGAGTAGCAGTGATGTGCTTCACTTGTGAACAGAAGTTTTTAGAGGCAGTGTGTAAATTACTGTGGTCCCCTTCTTCAGTGAATCAAATATAGAAATACGTTGAAAAGGAGCCTTTAACATCTGTGGCCTTGCCTATCAACAATAAGCAGGGCCTTCTACTGATCCAATGTGGATATGTGGCATGAAGTGTTGGGCTTGCTTATCACTGCTGCAGAACTTATCCTATCCTGACTGACATATTCACTTTGCAAGATTGTTTGGAGGATGAGTGACAGTATATATAAAATGATAACTGCCTTCATCAGTAACATTATTATCCTGTTACCATTGTTATTTTGTTAGATTCTGTGTGTTTTTTTTTAATTCTGTATTTTGATTTTTCTCATTATCTTACTGTGCTATAAATATGTATTTGCATTTCTGCCATTCAGTAAATTATGAAATCTTTGAAAAGGACAAGATATTTTATGTGTCCTTGTTCAGGCTCTGACCACACTCTGACATAGTAACCAAAAACAACTATAGATAATACATTTAAAAAAATGGATGTACTGGTGTTGTAATCAAACTAAATTTATGAAAACAGGAGACAGACTTCAGTTTGCTGACTCCTGATTTAGACTATTCTTATTCTCCTCCCTCGTTCTGCTTTTCCATCTCTCATTCTTCATTTGTCTTTTTCTCATCTGGATGGGCCTGTACTCCTTACTGCCACAGGCAGATTTTTAGCTCATTGCAGACAGAAATGGCCACCAGTAGCCACAAGTCTATGTCATATGGGAAGTAAATCTCTTTCTCCCTAGCGTTCTTCTTGGTTAATACTTTCACAATCAGACCAAGCTCTGTTGTCAGGGGATGGGAATTCCTGACTGAGCAGGCCTGAGTCATCTAACTATCCCTGTGATCAGAGAAGGGTTGGAGCACTGTGATGGATGAGGCTTTCAGTATCACCAGGGTTAGGGATGGGAGAAAGAAGGTGCTTGGTAGATGCAACAGGAGGCTCCTTACAAGCCTCTTTTCTCCTGCATATGCAAAGAAGCAGGAAAGAACCAAGGTCAGAGGGCCATCCCTTACAGTTCCTCATTGTGTAGTACCCTTGTTACTTTCTAGCCAGTCTCCATGGTTATTCCTCAAAGACCTGGTATTTGGTCTGGAAATAAAAACATTGGTTGGGGTTTCTGAAGGCTTGTATATGAGAAGCAGGAAAGAGAGCAACCAAGGAAGGCTCTAAAGTTTCTGTCATAAGCACTTGGGTGAGTAGAGGTACCTTGCATTTAGATGGTTAAAAATCATTTCTCAAACTGTGGGCAGCAGGATATGGGAAATCAGTAATAGGAACAATACCCAAGTGGCTTATAAGTGTTTTTCTAATCAGAGAAAACTCACAAAACTTTGTAAAAGGTAATAAACAAAGCAATAGGGTGGTATATGAGTCAGGATTCTCTGGAAGCTCTCCAAATTCCTCTCTGTAACAAGGGGAACATCTGTAAATTCCTAATATGAGATGTCATAATTAGGGGGGAAAAAAAACCTTATTATTCCTGGCCACATAAATTCTTCCTAAGAGACATTACTGGCTATCACAGATACATGTTGGGCACTCAAAAACTGAGTCAGTTTGATACACCAGTACTTCTTCTATTTTTACTTGGCTCAGAAAATTTAATGAAATTATACAAATCCCTGAAATCTAATATTTTTATGTGATAAGATTGTGTAAGAGGAGGGGGTGGAAGAGAAGTTTAGAAAATGTGGTGACAGATGGCAAGTGGGCTCAGGCACATAGTGTTCCTATATATAGGGGAGGGGACAATCTGGTTAATCAAGGGGAGGGGGAGCATTTTTAAATTTAGATTCAAGTATTTTATATATTCAGCAACATAATTTACTGAAGCAGCCTAGCTGGATAGAACTTTTAAATATTTTTTTGGTTGGGGGTGGGTTGTGTGATACATATTTTCAACAGTTTTACATATTCTTTTATGACGTCTGCATTTAAAAATTAGATGGTAGCTGCAGGCTTTGAGTAGGTCTTTTAAGAGAGTGCTGAGAATATCTATTTCTAGAGAGAGCTCCTTCCAAGGAAATTTAATGACATTTTAAAAATTAGGGTCATCACAGCTAATTTAGCAACACTGGAGAATTAAAACAAATGTTCACAATGAAGATAACTTTGAAGTTCAGTAGAATGAACAACTGGTTGGCAGTGAGGACACTGGTGACTGAGATCCAGTTCTAGGTGACATAAGACAAGGTAGGATGTGTCACCTTGCACAAGTCATTTCAGTGCTTTGGGTCTTAATCTTCTTATTTTTGAAATATGAGTTTGGATTAAATAATCTTTGGGATATTTTCGGTTTAATGTTTCCACTGTTGTAGGCTTTCTAGTAATGCTCTGTCAATGAGGATCCTTTGGGTTCCAAGTAATGGGAAGCCCTACTCAAAATGCCTGAAACGATCACAGGATGAGTTTAGGATGGGTTGTGTGGACTTTAAGGATGGTTTGGTTAAGAGACGGACATTTCTATCACTTGCACACTTGGCTTTCCCTGGTCTGATCCTGATCTAAGGCTGGCATCCCTTTAGGATCTCTAGTGCCTGTTAATGACTTTGAGTCAGTGACCTGCTTTGTTGTTCAGGTGTGGACAAAAAGAGAAAATCCTTTCCTGAATCTGTCTTGGAGGAATGCAGAAATGTCTTTACAAATTTCCCCTCACCTATCATTGGCACAACTTGCCTGACGATGGCCAGGGAGTGGGGCTGCCCTGAACCATGGGAGAGATTCCTCAAACCAGCTGTCAGCCCAATAAAGGGATTGTGTGCCTGAAAATCAAGAACAGGTGATGTGTGTAAGGGAGGCAACCATGAAGTTCACCAGCTGTTTCTTGCTTAGAAAACTTAATTCACATAATCTATACAGTAAAATAAGAACTAGGGAAAAAAACAAATTAATAATAGAAGTTTACATGATCATTATGATCATATCAAGCACTTAGTAAGCATTCAATAAAGAGGCATGCATTGTGCTAACCTTAAACAGATTAAACACAGTGAACATGCCTCATAGTTGGCAACTAATTAACAGTTCTGGTCACTATAGTGACCAGAAGTCCACTGCAGTAAGTTTTGCTTTAGTACAGTCGTTTTCAAAGCTGGCTGCAAGTGGGAATCACTTGGGGAGCTTTGAAAAATACTGTCGCCTAGGTCCCGACTCCAGCAGTCCTGGTGTGATTGATTTGGGGTGGAGGTCTGGACATTGAGAATTTTTATAAAATTCCCAGTTTATTGTAGTTCACAGTCAAGACTAGAACCTCTGGTTTGGGGTACTAAGTGGGGGCATGATCAAATACATTCTACCCCCCAGGAGTCACATTTAAGTTTCCCTTGAACTCCTTTTTCTAATTCCCTTCTCTCCTACTCTAAACTAGTAACTGCTAGATTCTCCTGTCTAAGCTGGGACTCCCAGAGATACCACATGGTCCCCATTACAGTATGAAAAAAACCTGAATGTGAGGGTGGAAACCAAGAGTGGGGATGGCCTGCTGTCAATATGGGGTGTTGGGAGAAAGGGACAAAGGGGTGGATGAGAGAAAACAAGAAGCAGTGCAAAAAGCCTTTCTCTCTGGCACTGGGATGTGGTTGGTGATGCACATTTAGGCATTCTCAGACTCAGATTCCCACACAAACACCCATACACACACAGACACATCATCTGAAATTCTTCCCTGCCTCCTCCCTTCTCAGCCCACTGCCAACCGCTTGCTCAGAATATTGCTGCAAATTCATAGAACACCTAAAACATGAATAAATGAGAAATGGCTATGTTTATTCATTCACTCTCACTTTCATTTACTCATCTATTCTATAAATATTGATTGAACACCTACTATGTGCCAGGTACCTTGCCAGATGATGAGTGAACAGTCATAAATAAAGCAGGAGCTTATGGCACATACAGAGGCCCTGCATCTGGAAAGTTATTTGGAGCTGATGGTGTAAGGATTATCTTTTTCACCACTTCTTGAGTTCTGTTCTTTGCCCTGTTCATTGAATGGATATTTGCTGGATAAAGGAATACCTGAATGTATTACTGAGAGAATACCAGAGGGACTGGAGTATGGTGAGGGTAGCAGTAGGTAGGAAGGACTAGAATGATATTTAGGTTGGAAATATGGGTATAAACTGGTTATGCTGGGCATACAGCCTATGGCTTCACAACAAAATCAGACATTATATCCTGTGCATTGGAAAGCTGTTGTATATTTTCAAACAAAATGATGAGGACTGGGAAAGGCCAGAGGGATTAAAAAGAGCCATTTGGGCAAAGAATCCAATGTTACGCAAAGATGGAACGAGACATGCAATAGCTGGGAACCAAGAAGGCATAGTGTGTTTGCTGAAGAGAAGGGCATCATGCTTTACTTAAATACAGAGATGAAAGATCGTCTAGTGGAGAGACAAGGGAACGGACAATTATTGTACAGAGCAGTAGATGCTGGGAGCAAATGCAGTTGACATTGAACCTTATGGGATGGCAGAGGGGTCCTCTCCAGTCTAGACTTGAGAAGCCAAGAGATCCTCCATGGAGAATGAAAGACCAAAACAGAACCTAAAAAAGTGGGTTGATTTAGGAGGTGGAAGAGGTAGAGGGGAAGGCAGGTAGAAATGGAAGGAGGAGCAGAATGTTGCACCCAGAAAATGGTGAATCTACAAAAGCACAGAGAAACATCTTAAAATTTAGAGCTAGGCACACCTGGGGGGCTCAGTCGGTTATGCGTCTGACTCTTGATTTCAGCTCAGGTCACGATCTCAGTGGGTGGAGATTGAGCCCAGAGTCGGGCACCACCACAGCACTGGCTGTGGAGTCCGCTTGAGATTCTCTTTCCCTTTCCCTTTGCCCCTCCCCCGACTCCCACTCATGCTCTCTCCCCTTTAAATAAAAATCTTTAAAAAAAGTTTAGAGCTGGGGCTCCTGATGGCTCAGTGGTTAAGCCTCTGCCTTCAACTCAGGTCATGATCTCAGGGTCCTGGGACAGAGCCTCACATTGGGCTCTCTGCTCAGCAGTGAACCTGTTTCTCCCTCTCTCTGTGTCTGCCTCTCTGCCTACTTGTGATCTCTGTCTGTCAAATAAATAAATAAAATCTTAAAAAAAAATTTAGAGTGAAATCTTAGTGACACATATAAATCAAAGTAAATTTTAAAAGTTTATAGAGACTTAGAATGTCAGGCACTGTGGTACACAACCTTATAATAATCTTTTGAATTAGGTATCAATGAGCAATTTAGGGGAACTTATTTGCATAGGATCTAACAGTAAGTGGTGTGGATAAAATCCAGAGTCTGTTCTCTTAGCTTTTCTGTTGTACTGTGTTACTGACAAAGTCAAAAAATAAAGAAGTAAAAGGAGGGAGGCCCAAGGAGATACAGATTATTTTTATGTGTATATGTATAAATTCACACACATACACACTTCTTTTTTTCTCTACTTTTTTTTTTTCCTATTTCTGGAAATTATCTTTCCCCCTTAATTAAATCTCAAACCAGAAAAAAAAAAAAAAAGAGATAATCAACTATAATGACATAAGACAAAGACCAGTAAAGAAATTTACTCGAAGACAAATTATATTTAAACTTAGGGTGTCAAGAAAACTTAATGGGATTTAAGCCCACACTAGGCAAAGAGGATTTATGTTTGTCTGTTGGTTGAGGTTAACCATTGGTACAGGTTGGATTCTTTTTTTTTTTTTTTTCTTTTCTTTTAAACAGGTAGGGTTAGGGTTATTATCAAATAATTTTCAGTAAACTGGAAGAAAGATTACCTGATAGTAACCTTCCAGGACAAGGATAGAACAAAGGAGGTAGAATATTCTCGGTTTCCATTAAGAGAAAATAACAACAAAAACAATTCAAATTAGAGTATATAATAAAGAAGATGTATGATTTCTTAAAGGTTAAGAGTTTGCAGGTAGGGCTCACCTCCCAAACACCACAGGTTTGATTCAGAAACTCCACTAAGCCTTCAAGAACCTAGCTCATTTTCAACTTTCTTCCAGCTTACTGAAAATTATTTGCTATCGCTGGTTTTATTTTTCTTAACCTAGCTGGCATATTTTCGAACCGTGCTATCCAATACAGTATCTACAAACCATATGTGTCTACTTAAATTGAAATTAATTAAAATTAAATTAAATTAAAAATTCATTGCCTCGGTTGTACTGGCCACATTTCAAGTACTTAATAGCTACATGTGGGTAGTGGCTACCATCTTGGCCAGCACAGGCATAGAACATTTCCAGCATTACAGAAAGTGCTCCTGGATAGTGCTGACTGAGAGAGAGAGAGACAGAGAGCCATTAAATGAGGAGACTTGTGTTCTGATATCACCCAGGCCACTAAACTCACCATATTCCCTTGGGTAAACTTATTCTCTTTCTTAAGTTTTTTAATTTCCTCTAGAGCAGAGAGGTTGTACTAGGAGGTTTTGGTGGAGGTTCAATATAATGAAATTCTAAGTGCTTTCTTTTGATTTTTAACATTTGTAGACTTTTCTTTATTCTTCAGGGATCAGCTGTGAGCTCTATCATCAGATGGTATTCAGACGGATATCAAGTACTGAAAACCAGGGCTGAAAATTCAGGACAGTTTCATTTCTTCTAGAGAGAGAGAAAAAAAAAAGTCCAACACAAATTTAGAAGGCAGATATGTATGGGTTTAAATAACGTATGTGCCAATTTCTTTGACTTAGTTCATAGTAGTTGACTGATAGAACAAATCAGTCATCAGGAATATGTCACCACTTTACAAAAGCATGTTATTGGCTACCAAAAGAACTAGCAAATTGTAGTGGGGAGGGCACACCATCTACTTATTTCTAGAGAAAAGTTCATTTTGCATGGCATCTTGATAGTGAACTCATACTTTACTTTTGATTGATTTGTTATTATTCATTTATTTATGCAAACATTTGAGTGTATGCCAGCTACCATATATATGCTCAATTCTGAAGATACATTAGTAAATAAGATACTGGTTTTCCTTGCTCTTATGACTCAAGTAAGGAGATAAAGAGATATCAAGCAAGTAATTCCAGAAATAGTTATTTACAATGGTGGGGAAGGCTATAGAGATGACATCATAAGGGCTACAGGAGCATATACCAGGAGAACTTGATCTCTTTTGGGGCCAGAGACTACCTGGAAAAAGTTTCCCTGTCCCATTCAAAGACCCAAGAGAGGACTGTAGTAGGAGTCAAGAGTGAGAGTGTTATAAAAGAGAGGCCAGAGAAGCAGACAGGGACCCGCTGATGCAGAGTCCTCTTAACCATGGTCATGAATTTGTGCTTTATTTAAGCTCAATGGAAAGCCACTAAAAGTTTTTTAAATACAGGAATGGCATGATCAACATGCACCTCAGACATATTCCCTCTTGCTGCAGAGTGGGGACCGATGGGTGAGAGGTGCACATTTGACGGCAAGTGGACTAGTTAGGAAAATATATCGTAGTTCAGATGAAAGATGATGGTAGCCTCAACAAGGTGTTTGAATGAAGAGGGAGAGAATGGGTATATTTCAGGCACAGATAGAAAGTCAAATTAATAGGAGTGACAGGATGTGGGAGTTCATAGAGAGGGAAAGGAGAAAGACCTTCTTCATTTCTGGCTTGAAATATTGGGATTAGTGATGATGAATACAACTTTGGATGTGTTTTCGGAACCATAGACATCATGTTACTGTTTTTATAATTATCATCAAAGCAGTCATTTTCATGGCCTTCACGTGCTTATAATATATGTTCATTTTCCTGTAATAAAGAGACCACTTGGTCTCTAACACAACAGTTTATTTATTACTTTGATTACAGAGAAGAAAGTGAAGCTGTTGCTTCAACTTTCTCTGTGTTCTAAAAGAAGAATAAAGACATGAGAAGTGGAAGAACAAAAGCAATGACCTTATTCTTTCTTCCTCTTCTGCCTGGAAGACAGACAAGATAAGCAATGAGGAATTATAATTGATAAAGTAATTGTAGAGATAGGCTGCTAGAGGTGAAAAATGAGACTCCGACATGAAGGTTATCTTTCCTTCCAGGCTGAGAAAATTTTCTTGCAGATCCTGAAAATTCTACTTTATGTACCCAGATCCAAATATAGAACTACATATCACTAGTTTTACAAAAAAATGATTTAGCCTCTGTTCATGCTCTGTTACTATTAATGATTCTTATTCTCTCTTGAAGAGAACTTAGCTTTTTTCTTTGCTTTTGTTTTGTTTTTCACCTTGAGAATGCTATGGATTTTTAAGAAATAATTTTTCTCTTCTTAACTTCACTAGAAAGTAAAAGAAAGCTTAGAGTCAAAATAGTGTCCCCTCTATATCATTGGATGATTTGCATTTCATATTCAAACTTGACATCAGGTTCATCTTTGTTTACTTGCAATCTTAGCAAGAAACAATATGTTTTATCTTTATCTTTTGATTGATTTGTTTCTTGCTAATATCACTTCCTTATATTTGCTTGATTAGAATTTAGGTTCTGGGTATCACAGATAAGTCTGAATCATAATCCTTCCACCTTATGAGAGGTGTGACCTCAGTTCAAATACTTTACTTCTCTGAAATTTGAGTTTCTACCCTAAAAGCAGAGATCATGAAAATATAGATCTATTAGCACTTTTGTAAGTATTTTTCTTAAAAATATTTTATTTATTTGACAGAGAGAGACACTGCGAGAGAGGAAACACAAGCAGGGTGTGTGGGAGAGAGAGAAGCAGGCCTCTGGCTGAGCAGGCATCTGGGCTTGATCCCAGGACCCTGGGATCATGACCTGAGCAGAAAGCAGAGGCTTAAGGACTGAGCCATCCAGGTTCCCCAGCACTTTTGCACTGAATGTAAAGGCTCAGCCAGGGATTGATACATAGCAAGAGCACCTCCAAAATAGGAATTAATACAGTAGCACCATCATCATTATTATATACTATTAATCATAATATTTTTATTATAAATTATATATTATATATACCCTCAGTCATCATTAATATATTATTATAACTCCTGTTCTCTTACTGTGCTTCATTTGCTTCCTCTTCATCATGCTTTTTTTCTTTTTAGCTTAAATATATTTTGAAGCAATGGAGGTACAGAATAGAGAAATAAGGCAAGTATATACAAATCATTTAGGCCCCAAAGGTAAGACTGACAAGCTAGGCATATTGCTATGTATCTGGTATAGGGCACATAGGACTGCTTGGTAGAATGGAAAATTTGGTGAGTCGTAGGGAAAAATAGCAAAATAACACCAATGATTTACATACACAAATGGGAAAAAGATAGGGTAACATTATTACTTAGCCAAGGGAAAAGGTATATTACCTTCTTATGAACATAACATGATTTAAAGCAGAGGTTGTCAGCCAACTGATAGGTAGCCCCAGTGACCATTTAAAAAAAAAAGAAAGAAAGAAAGAAGAAAAGAAACTGGGCTTTAGTGCTACTAGAGGCATATAGATTAGATGGAAGGTGATGTGACAATGATCCTTTCATCCATGCTTCCATTTTCATTAGACAATGGAAATGAAATAAGAAAAAACATCAGGGTTTGGAAATCACAACCAAAATGTTTAATTTCAAGAAATACGATTTAAATGGTGTACATGTAAGCCACTTTAATTTGCATTGGATTGAAACTTGGCATGTTTCTTTGTCCAGATGTAATTTATTTAGATTCCTTTAGTTGTTTTTCAATTTAGAAATATGCATAGACATAAAATGTTGCGTGTCTTGAATTTTTTTTTCTGCATATTTGTGAATTAAAATTAGCAAAATTATTATTAAATGGACTGGTCTTAAGCTGAAATAAGATGGCTTTTATTTCTTTGTTTAAAAAAAGATTTGAGAGATAAAAAGAGAGAGAGAGAGAGCATGAGTAGGGGGAGGGACAGAGGGAAAGGGAGAAGGAGACTCCCTGCTGAGCACAGAGAGTGCCATGGGGCTCAGTCCCAGGACTCAGATTATGACCTAAACTGAAGTTAGACACTTAACCAATTGACCTATCCAGGTGCCTCAAATAGCTTTTATTTCTAATACCAAGAAATGAGAAGTGTGGTAGTCAGGAACATGAGGGATTTTCTTGTGGTACCTGACACCTGGATGGGGGAGTTGGCCCCTTCAATGGGTTTCCCATGTAACTTAATAATACAAAGTATATGTGATTTCTTTCTTTCTTTTTTTTTTTAAAGACTTTAATGATCACTTGGAGAGGCAGGAAACACTCTATAGGATATAGAAATCACCTTTGAACATTTGTTCTTGGTCCTTCTCTTCCTGAGCCTCTAATGTATTTCTATCTCTGTCTCTCTGTCCCCCACCATTTTTTCTCCCTCCTAGTTTTCTCCTTGTTACATCCTCTATCTCTCTATCTCACTTGTTATTATGCAGGATGATTTGTGGAATATTCTTGGCTATTTAAGCATTATGAGTGTTTTGGCTTTTACCCCTAGTTATTTTCATTGGGCTTTTGGTAAGAAAGAATGTGGGTTTCTCCATGGGGCAATGACTTGCTGAATATTCTTGGCTATTTAAGCATTATGAGTGTTTTGGCTTTTACCCCTAGTTATTTTTAATTGGGCTTTTGGTAGGAATGAATGTGGGTTTCTCCATGGAGCAGAGTTCTAATAAATAGCCATTTCACTTTCTCACATAAACACATGGGCATACACACAGATACTGTTTGAAGTGTGTACCTTTAGGAGTTTGGCTTAATGTATGGTTTGAACACCTAACTGTGTAGCTATCTTGAATTAATGAAACTGGATGGGCTACAGTGCTGTAGTCCTTCACCTTTTGAAATATCGTGCCTGCGTGAGCAGGACATAACCATAGGCCACATGAGTGATCAGTCTATAACTCATGGATGACCAATGTCCTGAGGGATTTCAGCAGCTTGGTTTGATGTGCATACTGCTGGCTCCTCAGAGCTTAAGGCAGAACATAAAAATTCAATTAATACATAGATAGTACAAGTTAAAATCCTCATCAGTCAGAGTAGACTAGGTTGTGCTGCAATAACAAAATAGCTCCCAAATCTTAGTTTTTTGAAGAACAAAGTAGGAATAAGGGAGGGCCTGGGCTCTATGTGATCACTCAAGGATCCAGGCTGATAGTGTGACTAATCTCTATTCTTGGGGCAAAAGAGGGGGTTGGCTCAGCAATTAAATGTTGCAGCCTCAAAAAGACACCATCAATTCTGCTGATACTTCATTGGTCAGAACTTTATGGCCCACTCAGCCATAATGGAATCAGGAGACACAATCCTACTATGGCCAGATGGTGGAGAGGCCAATTTTTTGAAAGATGTGATCAGGGGCACCTGGGTGGCTCAGTGGGTTGAAGCCTCTGCCTTCATCTCGGGTCATGATCCTGGGATCCTGGTATCGAGCCCCGCATCGGATTCTCTGCTCGTCGGGGATCCTGCTTCCCTCTCTCTCTCTCTGCCTGCCTCTCTACTTGTGATCTCTCTCTGTCAAATAAATAAATAAAATCTTAAAAAAGAAAGAAAGAAAAAAAGAAAGATGTGATCAGGTAGTTTGCTCTTACAAAATAGTTGGAAGAATAGACCAAATCGCCTTAAATTCCAGTATTTGTTGAAGTTCATATCATTTAGGACAAATGGCCATTGGCTGCAATACAATGGACTACAAGGTATTTGGAAGAAAAACATAAAACTACATTGATAGTCTTGTTCCATTCATGCATATATAGAAAGTCTTTATTTCAGTCTTTTTAAAAAAATTAACAATGCTTATCTGAGTGCCTTGAACATAATCCTTTAGTATTTCAAGTTTATTAAATTGAATGAATTTGTAGTAACTATGTTTAGCTTTAATTTAATCCCTAGAAGGGAGGAACATAATGATTAGTTTTTCAAAATGGTAGCCCTTACTACTAACTTCCTTTTAACTTGAATGCATTAGCATAGCAAAAACAAAATAAAAAAAAATTAAAAAAAAACAAATTCATGGAGCAGACTATTTTCCACACTTCTATATTTCTAGTCAAGAATGTACTCAATATATACCTGTTAAATGGATAAATAATACTTTTTTGAAACTATCTTAATGGTAAAGAAATGAGAAAAAGTAATGGTTAATTTTGGGGGGTTGTTTCAACCCTGACATTTTTAAGATTTTATTTATTTCTATAATAGAGAGGGAGAGTGTGTGTGTGTGTGTGTGTGTGTGTGTGAGAGAGAGAGAGAGAGAGAGAGCATGAGCAGGGGAGGATGGGCAGAAGGAGAAGGAGAAGCAGACTCCTGGTGACCAGGAAACCTGATGCAGGGCTCAGTCCCAGTATGCTGGGATCATGACCTGAGCCAAAGGCAGATGCTTAACCAACTGAACCAGCCAGTCAGCCCAACTATGAAGTATTTTCTTTGAGTGTCTAAGACATGGGCTTTTGCACTAGATCACTGGAGTTTGAAACCAGCTCTATCACTTACAAGCTATATTACCCTATGCAGGTTTCTTAATCTCCCTGTTCCCCCTGGGAACACACCTTATCCATGAAATGGAGATAATAATAATAATATTTACCTTATGGGGTGAGTAAAAAGGATTAAATTATACCTTATAACCAACATACTATAGAGTAGTACTACTCATAGGAAAGGTTTAATAAGCATTAGGTGCCACACTGCTGTTATTTGTGCCTTCATACTGCACCATCGGTATACAATTTCCATATGTATCACCAACACAACAATAATGAACCACAAAAATGACACATGCACTACTGTTACTTTGATTTTTTTTAAAGACATCTATTTATTTATTTGACAGAGAGAGATCACAAGTAGGCAGAGAGGCAGGCGGAGAGAGGAGGAAGCAGGCTCCCCGCCGAGCAGAGAGCCCGAAGTGGGGCTTCATCCCATGACCTGAGCCGAAGGCAGAGGTCCCCACTGAGCCACCCAGGTGGTGGCTACTTTGGTGTTGTTACATGTACATTACATAGTGGGAAAGACCCGTCGGAAGGACCCATACATCTGCAGGGGCTGTCATTCTTACACTCTGTGTAACATGAGCAAAGGTGATGGTTTCCCAAGTCGCATGGTGGCATCAACCGTTCTTTATCTTTTTTTTTTTTTTTTTTAAGATTTATTTATTTGAGGTGAGGAGGGGCAGAGGGAGAGAATTTTGAAGCACACTCCCCTCTGAGTGTGGAGTGTGATGTCGGCCTCGATCCCACCACCCATGAGATCATGACCTGAGCCTATACCAAGAGCCAGAGGCTCCACCCACTGAGAAACCCAGGTGCCCCTTTGACCCTTCTTTATAACACCTGTGTAAGGCAGAGATACTCTGAGGCATTTCAAAAGGTTTGTGAGGAGGGAAAATCATGAGAATCATCTTGATTTTGAAAAAAAAAATGTGAAAGACTTAGCCTATGACATTGGCGATCACACTGATCTTATTCTCTGCCTTGTCTTCAAGCATCTGACACATAGTAGGTACTTTATAAGCAATTCATGAAATAACTGAATGAGTGTTTCTGAGAATCAGTGCTCATGCAGTCTATAAGTGAAAAGTAGGTCACCTTATGTGCATTGTTAATGTTGAGATACAATCACACTATTTCCGGAGAAGAGAGTGTCCGAACCATAGTACTAGAAACAAAATGTTCGGTTTCTGAGTGTTTCCTCTCCCTACCCCAGCATGTTATTGAGGGTGAGGGAGATTTTTTAAAAAACGCTTTGAGCATATTTCTTTGTCAAAACCCAGTGTCTGGTGCTGAAAATGACATGTTTCTATTTATTAAACATGTTCAAAAATCTCAGAAGATTTTTATTGGGCTTATGCATGTAAGCATCTATATTATATTCCAAGTATGCCATATTCCCAAATTTAGCTGCCAAAACAATTGACAGACTTAAATTTGTATAAACCTAACAATATTTTTGGCTCACATACTGGTTCAAAGGCCACGAAGGGGTAAGAAATGGCCCATATAGTGCACTTTTGCTTTTACTATTAGTAGTCGAACACCCATTAACACTATCAGTATTTTGCAAAATGCTTTTTTTGTTCTTCCTTCCCTCTTTACCCTTTTGGCAAATGAATGGTATCAGTGAAAGCTCTAACAGAACATACCAGACAATATAGTGTTAAAGTGCTGCTTGAGTTGCTGAAGAGTTAGTGGGCAGGCATTACAATTCCCTGTAGCTGTAACAGAGGGTAATGTCACTTTAAGACATGTGATACTTTACAGAGGAGGGATGTATTGAAACAGACTACTGCTACTTACAGCACCAGCACCGTATAGCAGCCCTGCTCCTACATTTTGCTGCCTTACTCTGCCCTGACTGCACAGGACTGGGGATGGTCCATCATTAACTGTAAACTGATTCTCATCAGGATCACTTCAAAGGTCTCATCAGACAGAGGTGACGCCAGGAGATGATTTAAAGGTGAAAATGACAAGGTTTCTACCCCTCAAACCTTGGTTCCTTTTCTGACAATACAGTCTGAATGAACCCGATGTCTTCTTTACAGTGGAAATAGCATTGGAAGAGAAAAACATATTTTTTAATCCTGATAAGAAGATTATTGGGAAGATCTTTAAAAAAAAAAAAAAACAACCTCCAATTGTGCACAGATGGATTTTAGAAAGTGTTAGAGCTTTCCAATGAACACTAATAGAGTACTCTGCTCTTGGCTGGATTTTTCAGGTAAGAAGCTTCTTTAAGGACTTAAGATTCAGAAAGCAGATTTGTAACCTATTCAGTCATATTTAGAGAACTATGTAAGGCTGGATGCATTATTTGGTGGAAAACACCTATTAACATAGAGACAAGAGAGTGAGCAGTGAGCTGATAGGCAGGAGCCTTGGAAGCGATGCTGAGAATTTTAAAAAAGTTAAATAAAAAAGGAAAAAGAAGGAAAATACTGCAAATGTGAAGTCACAGTAATCTTTTTAAGTGCTAAAAGCTATGGGGGTGAAGAAATGAGCAAGAGAAAGCAGAGTCATGGAAAAACTGTTAAGTTTTGATTGTGGTAGGCTTTTTTAAAGTTTAGATGAATTTCCAGTGCATTTTAACTGAAATTCACAAGTAGTCAGTGCATGCCACAGTCACCTTTATTTTGTCTTTCTATAATTTGCAGGGTATTTTGAAAAGCCCCTTAAATGCATTCATTTCAAGATTCACAGAAGGGGTGTTGCTATTTATCTCTACTGAAGAGAATGCATCTATGTTATACTGATAGTTCTGAAAACAGTGAGGCTGAATCTGTTGTGTACAAAAGTAAACAGTGGGCAGTGAAACTAATTATAAAGTGAGTGGTCCATCTGAATCACAGAGTGAGGCATGAAAGGCACCATGCTGTTGCAAATAATGTTTTCCTACTTTGCACTTAATTATGGTTGTCACCATTTGTCTATTGCAGTCCTAAACCCCTTTTAAATACTGCATCTCTCTCCTAAAGCCCATAAATTATCTTATATTATGTCTTTATACACACACACACATATATATATAATGTATATTCTGCTTTCCGAACATCACAGTTTTTGAAACAGTGCCAGTTTCCTTGAATAAAGAAACCACACTGGGAGGTCACTAGCAGATTTAAATGTATAGTTGAAATACTTGTAGTGTGTCATTTGACAGCAGAAAAAAATTTAAAAGGAACAGTCTGGGTTTTACAGCTCTAAGAGAAAATAATAGACTTAACTGGATTCTTGTATAGAAAAATGCTTCTGTATCACTGGCTGAGTAAGGACGGTGCTTCAAGTTTGATTAATTTGGCAATATGAAATGCAGCATAAGGTGTTGTTTGAGAAATTGGACAATATGTAGCGCAGTTGAGCCTCTGTAGCTCGTAAGATCCTTATAGGTGCAGATAAGACTGTCAAAGTTTCAGCGCCTGAGAAAAGGTATATGTTCATCCCTAAATACATACACCACCTGTGTATGCATATTCATCAACACTATACAACAAATACCACGATGGGATTTTAGGTGGCAAAGCAATATTGTAAATTATGGCTCGCTCTAGGATAGAAGCATAGATCTTGCCTCTGAAATTCATTCTGGCTGAAGACAATTCCGTCTGATTTTAAGTCCAGCCAAAAAAGACCGGTTCTATCAGGAGATTACAACATGCCTCTGAGAAATGATTACTTAGTTTAGAAGACAGCAGAATGATTAAAAATTCATGACTGTAGAATTAAAAAAAAATGCACTCTTTCCTTCCAGGCTTATGTCAGACTTACAATGAAGTTAGAATGAACAGGAGTATGCAGCTTTTCAAAGCCTGGAATAACTATAGTTTAAAGATCATCGTGTAAAACAGGCTGTATAGGCAGGATACTGTGCTTTAAACTGCCTAACGGAGAGTCAAAAACTTTTATTTATTTTTGTGTTCTGGCAGTCCTTGGAGTTTGGCTTTGCAGAATTTCACAAAGAATTCATGATCTCTCCAGGAAGGCTTTCCCTCAATCCCCCTTCATGGCATGACCTCTGCTGGGTTAATTTCAGCCAGCAAAGTAGCAAAGGGGACATGACGTCTGAGACCCTCCTTCTCTCATCAGTGGGACTGACTGAGCTGGGGGCTTGAAGCTGGGGGTAATCCTCGCTATCTCATGCTCTCTTTAGAGAATGGCAATGGTCTCTGCGATGTCCTGGGTCCTGTATTTGTGGATAAGTGCTTGTGCCCTGCTCCTCTGCCATGGATCCCTTCAGCACACTTTCCAGCAGCACCACCTGCACAGACCAGGTAAGTCGGGTGCTGGCTCCCCTGCAGCCTCCAAGTCTCACTGCTGTCACCCTAACAGATGGTTGAATGTAAGTGACAGAAAGTGCTACCCTGCGGGCAGCTTGCCTCTGAATTCCAAGACTCACATTGCTGGCTGGATGCTTTGGGGCAAGGTGAGGGGGATACTAAAATGCCCTAGAGGTATTTCTATGAATTTCTCAGAAAAAAAAAAAAGAAAATGGTTTTCTCTAAGAGTCTCCCTACCCCCTTCCTCACACCTTAAAAAAGTGAAGTCATTGGTTTTGGGATGCTTTGGCCAATAGCCAAAACTCTGCAGAAGATGGGATAACTTGCAAGACTTGATTTTTTTTAGAGAGGCAAAATAGGATCTTTGCAACAATAAAATAATGTGTATGGATATTCCTTGTATATCTTATCCAGTGTAGATACTATAATCTCGGTGTGTATGTGGCTAAGGATTTTGTGGAGATGTTAGATGTTACTTTGGAAGTAGTTTGTTAATGAAAAAGAAATTTAAAAATAACTTACTATTTCTTGTCTGGTTTAATTTGTCTCCTTTCCTTTCTCCCTTCCTTCCTTCACTTTCTGTTCTTCCAGTTTGTTCCGTGGTGTTTTTCTCTCCCTCTTCCTTGGCACTTTCAGGAACAAGTTCCCTTTAGCCTGATCCGCCCCACCCCCCGCCCCATATTGAATTTTGATTTCCGGATGCATTTTGCTTTTCTTCGTCTTTTTGTTTAAAGTATATCTTTTACCCTTCCATGGCCTCACTCTTCAATCTGGCTTTTTTTTTTTTTTTTCACTTTCTTTGCCTGTCCCCCAGCTTGATTGTCCTTACCCTTACCGGTTCTTTGAAAAGATTTCCTTCCATATTCTGTTTAGTTTCAGCCTTTGCATTCATTTACTCCTCCCTCCACCTGCGCCGCCCTCCCCCATCGCCAAGCGTGGGCTCCGGGGACTAGTTGCGCCGCCAAGCTCCTGATCTTCAGTTCGGAAGTGCTCCCAGCCCTCCATCCCCTGTCAAATGCCTTCCTGGCCTCCTCCCATACGTTCGGCTGGCTCCGGCTGCGCGCGGTCCAGCGTCCACGCCTTTGCCTATCTCAGGCTCCGCAATCGGCCTGGGCACCAGTCCTGGGCTCGTCGGCGCAATCGTCCAGCAACACCTCCCGGGGCGCTGTGTGCTGACTCCCCGGGCTCTGCTTCCAGGCTGCGGGCAGGACGGAAAGAGCGAGGGTGCAACCTGGGGTCCTCCCGCGCGCCCGCAGCGGGCTGGGCTGCGGGGGAGCGCCCCAGCCGGTTCGCGGCAGGAGCCGGGGCCACCCCTCCCCCCGGCACCGCCGAGGACTCGGGAGGAGGAGGGGTCGGGGTGGGAGGAGGAATCTGGGCGGCCTCAACCTGGGGGCTGCGTGAGGGCCCCAGCCACCCTCACTCCCCACGCCCTGAGTCTCGGAGGGAAGGCGAGGGGGCGCTGGTGCCCCTGCAGGTGGGCATGGAAACTGCTCTGCCACCCCCGCCGCGCGCTTGCATTTCCGCCTTGTGGGTCCTCGTCCCCCAGCGGGCACCCCCACGCTGGAAGGCTTCGGTGCCGTGGCGAAGGAAGAACAAACGTGGGTTATGGAAGCCCGGGTTTACCTCCAGTTAGTTAATTACCAATCTGTTCAGGCAGAAATGTCTGATTTGTTACATTCCTATAAATAACGCGGCAAATCGGCATACATTGTAATCGTTAACAGTAAGAATTCGTAACAAAAATAACTATTGTGATTGTTTTAGGCACACTCTCACGTTGTCTTAATCCGTCTATAAGTAGGTGTAATCGCCCCTTCCAAACGCGCACCGCCCCCCCCCCCCCACGCACCGCCCCCAATCCTTCTGTTGCCCAGGAGACTGAAGTTCTGAGGGATCTGGTGACTTGTGTGAGACCGCACAGCCAATAACTGCCGTTGGAAGTCAGGTCGGTCTGATGTCACCTCCCTGGCTTGTTTCCCAAGGAGGGCATAATATCTCTCAGGGCCCAGAATAATCACGCCCAGTAGCCTCCTTGAGGGGGTGCGAACTGTTTCGCATAATCTGTGAAAACTTCCAAGTTATGTCAACGCACGGACTCATTTAAACTGCAAAAAAGGTGTCCATGGCAGGACTTGGTAAGGGGTGGCACAAGGCAATGGCAACGCTCAGGACCGGCCCTCATCTCGGGTGCTTAACTTGAAGTGGCTTGACCTTGGGAAAGTCAGTTTTCTTCTCTGGGCCCAATTTCCCATTTAGAGATATTGTGGGGGTGTAAATAAAATGATTTCTGTGACAGTGCTTTGTAAACTGTGAAGCTCCTTCGTGAATATCAGTAACTCTGACATCTACAAAGGTACAAGGTAGAGGTGCTGAATGAGTAAAGTTTTGCTGTTCACACAGCTAACAATCCACATAGGACAAAACCTTGTGTTAATCTCCTGATTTTTTTTTTTTTTTTAAACTATGTAATACCTGGCTAGAAAAAGACCACTGCCTTTTCAGCTGGATGTGTATAGTCGTGAAATAGAGTATACGTTGCAGTGAGCTTTCATTTAGACTATCTGTTCATCATTTAATACAGGAGGGTTTTTTGTGGGTGGTTTTTTTTTTTTTGTTATTGTTTTGTTTTGTTTTGTTGGACCTGGGGTTATGGCTATGCTACTTCTATTAAGTAAACTCAAATCTTTATGGGGCTTGTTATCAAAAGATTATAATTTTAAACTGAGAAACATGTCATTAAGTGTTGACTAAAACCAAATTCAGTATTTGCTTTCTCCACTGTCTATTGGTAGAAATTGCTTATTATCACCAATGCATGGTCTATCTGTATGTCGGCTACCCCAAGAAATTGTAGCTTGGAACCCAATTTTAACCCCAAATGCTTATATATTTGAGATCCATTTCAGATTCATTGATGAAATTAAGAAACTATATGTACTCCTTTCTAGATGCAGGAAGATTAAAATGACATCAAACTGAAAGTCCAATGGTTCTATGTAATAGGTTTATTCAACTTTCTTGGGTTTTCAGCAATAGCTGCGAAGATTAAAGCGATAGATCTTGGACACAGCAATATTCTAGATTCAGTCAGAAATGCAATCTCCTCTAATACAATCCGTTTTGATTTTAAGAGTAAATGTATGCTTTTTTTGATGAGAGTTGTGATGTTTCCCTTTGTGAGTCTTAAATCTTCAGGGACACTAATGAAATGTGTATGAAAACAAGAGAGAAATCACGGCCAGTTATCTGTGACAATCCACCCCTAAATGAGCAAATAAATAAATAAATAGTTGGATAAATGAGCAAAAAGGAAAAACATAATCTCATTTTCTCAAATCAGTTAAAACAAGTGACATGATGAGAAAAAATGAGACACCAGGCAGACCCTGAGCTTTGCCACATTTGCCTAAGCTTGAAAAATCACCTCTTTCATAAAGCAGGAGCAGGAGGACACTGCATGCATACCAAGTATCCAGGAAATGTGAAAAATGACAAATCTTTCCCTCAGAGCCCTGAATGGGGGGAGAGTGAAGGCTGTACAGCTGCCTCCTCACCTGCTTAGGAACGGCTGGTCCCCCTCTTGCCAGCCGCTTACCCGCAGCTTCGCCATCCCTTACACAGTAAGATTGATGGTGTTCCCATCCCAAGCAGCCAATTTCAGTCTCTCAAGAAATAATCCACTACACTGACAGATGAGTGGAATTTGACGCGTTGTCCCCCTCATCAGACTGTGCCGCACCTGGATGGCACCAGCCAGCCTGGGTCCTGTATGGGAAATGGTTAGAGATCTGGGCCAATTTCTGCTGTCAAAACATGAAATCCGCACAATGTTTTTGTGAGGCCGTGAATTTGAGATCTGTCTTCTCAATGCAGTGGGTTAGTACACAAACAGAATGAGAATATGTTAACCAGAAAACAGACTGATTTTAATAGATTCCCCTGTAGTCTCTAAGTACTTTCTATTTTTCATATTTATGGTATTAGGAATGCACCATTTATTTTCACTTACTCACCAGTTAGGAAGGATTAAAACAGTCGATCAAATGGAAGTGAATTTTAAAATTACACAAATGAGTAAAATGTGCTGTAGATTAACAGATTTGTAATTTCAATAATTTAATATTTGGCTAAATCAAGTTTTTATTTTAAGAATAATGTAGGAAATTACCATAACAACTTGAAGAATACTCGTGCCTTTTATGTATATAAATAGTAAAGCTAGAAGGGGACACATAATTTAAAAAGAGACAGACTGAACAATGAAAACCCAAAAGTGGTGTGTTCCCTGGTTTCAGGTAATTAAAACAGACAGCTTCAACTCTTCCTAAGCATCAGGTATGTAACAGGTGAAAAAGGTGGAAAGGTTTGCTGGATGTAACTTTCTAATTTAGAATTAGTTTTTTCCCCCTTATGGATATATGAATTATGACAATAATTTTAATGATTACTTAATTTCGAGTGTGTGGGTATGTGTGTGGGGGGGGCGTTATTCTTGAAACTTAATAAAATATGGATCATTTCAAAATACTTTAGTAAGAAAAGATCCTTGGGATTCTTTAGTAATTTAAAATTACAAAGATAAATTACATGAGACAAGAAGTTATAAGTGCCTAATGAATCATTTATTCTTGAGTCGATGCTATTGTATGACAGGTGTGTATGGAAATAATATATGGAAAGATCACTCTGAATAGAATTGTCTATGTAACTTGTGCTTGGCCTCATTTAAAACTATATTAAACAAACTATGTAGTTAGAGGGAGGTATACATTTATGACTTAATTATTGCATAGTGGAACATCACTGTACATTTAAAAGTGTGATTTTTTTGGTTAAAATATTAAAAAGCATTCTTGTATATCTTATCTTTAGTATTCAGTATCACTTTATTGAAAGCTGATTAAGGAACATGTGTTAGAATACCAAGGCACATTACAATAAAGGATTGTTTTACAACTGTAGTATAGAAGATATCGTCAGAACAACAGTGGTTGCATATTGGCTTTTTAAGAATTCTTACCAGTACTGGATTGCTAAGTGTAGTGAATTGACCTAAGGATTAGAGCAGACAGGTTGTTATTTGGTGTAAGCTGGTGCTAGTGATAATCCACTGATCATCTGATTGATGTTATTGACCTTGTCCCAGAGTCAGAGGGCAGCTATGGACGTTTGATAAGACTTCAAAAGTATCAAAACCAAGTAGAGATGCAAATAAATATTTCCTGTCAATCCCCTGAATTTATAAGAGAATTATCACTAGGCTATATAAATATTGTTACTTATGTGAGCTCAAGCCTATGGCCTCAATTCATCATAGTTAAGGAAAATAGATCTTAGACCACACTGAAAATAAATATTTAGAAGTGGCACTAGTACACATTAGCCTTCAGTTGTTAATTTCTTAAAGTTCATTTAACATGGCAACTTGAACTTTTTGAAAAAGTCTACCAGTTTTAAACTGTGTGAAAATCTCAAAGCTTTAGCATGTAAATTGGTGCACCATTTTTTGAAAACAATTTGGCAACGTCTCCCAAAATGTAAAATGTGCAAATCCTACACAATTCCATTTCGAGACGCTTATCCTAAGAAAATGATTGGACAGGTGTGGAAAAAATGTATGCAAAGGTCTAGTTAATTTAATGGCAAGTAACTGGAGGGGGGCTTCATGTACATGGAAAAGAGATTGGTAAAATAAATCCCCGACAATGGGACTCAATGTAGCCACTGCAAAGAATGAGATGTGTTTATATGTATTCCTAAGGAAAAATGCCCATGATATACTGCTCAGTGGAAAAAGAAGAAGAAGAAGAAGAAGAAAAGAAACAGAATATGCAGTTTCAAAATCATTTTGGAAACAAAATATTAACACGGGCATAAAAAGATGTCAGAAAAGCTATAAGCATTTTATACGTAGTATCAGTTAAACCTCGTGGTAGGACTTGGACTTCTTATTTCCTATAGTTTTTGGCTTTTATTTTTATATTTTTAATTTTTTTTAAGATTTACTTATTTGAGAGAGACGGAAAGAGAGCGAATGAGAGAGAGCAGGGGAGGGGCAGAGGGAGAGAATTCCAAAGCGGACTCCACTCACTGGGGAGCCAGAAGTGAAGAGGGGCTCCGCTCCGGCACCCTGAGATCACGACCTGAGCCGAAACCAAGAGCTGGCCGGTGAACCGACTGAGCCACCCAGACGCCCCAGTTATGTGCTTTTAAGATTTGTTTTTAATATAGGAAAATATTACTTTTTAACCGAAAGCTTAAAATAGTAGCTCTAGTTTTATGGGCAAAATGAGAAATGTATCAAACAGTGTTGTCAGTTTAAAGGGAAAGAAGGAAGACTAGGTAGGAAAGTATCATGAGGCACCTTTCCTTTTAAGAGCCTTAATCCAAGGAAATCTCTAGGCCAGTATTTTCCAGTTCACAGAATACAGTAACCTCAAGATGCTGCTTGGAAAAAGGCTATTAAGTGTTGGGGAAGTACTCATTGTCTGGTATATTCTCCTCTTAGAGATTTACAGTGCATGTAAGTGCATACAAGTTCTGGAAAGATTTGCAGATAGGAAGCCTGATTCTGTTTAACTAAAAATTTCCCCCCAAAAATCTTTTTAATTTGGGCAATATCTAAAGTGCCTATTCTTATCACGTGCATTGAGAAGTGTGAACCACAGTGCTATCCATCTGCTTATCTCTCACTTTTAGTAAGGAACTAGACAATATAATAGAGGCTCAAAAGTATTTGTTACATTATTAAGGAAAGAAGGAATGAATGTTCTGGTAAAATCTGTCATTCTCTTTCATGTATTACTGCTTGTGTGTATGGATCGTTGCATATGCCTTTGTAAGTGTGTTTATAATTTAGGGATACCACAAAAAGAGAATGGTATAAATAGTAAATTGTCAGTATACCACACGTACGTATGTGTGTATGTGCGTGTTTGTGCAATAGTTTGTGTAGCTATTTACTCTATTTGACAGCAGTTCCATTAACTAAAATAACCCAAGGAATATACTTACAAATGCAGTAAAACCTTCAATCCCTAAGGTTTTCAGTCACAGCACAAGTTTTTTTCCTACAGATTTAGAAAGTACTATAAGCGCGGCCTTAAGGGACTAAAGAGAAACTTCTCTTAGCAAATAGGAAAAGGCCTCTGCTTTCAAGTTTTTTGATATCAAGAGAAAACTTCACTTCATCTTTGTAGCAGGGAGAGATAACAGACAGCAATTTTTCCTTTCTTTGGGGTAAAAAGAAAATGAATTATTTTGTTAACCATTGTGTAAACTAATTAGATTCTCTAACGTTAATGTCCTCAAAGCACTTAGGGTACCCTGTTGGCCTACTGTTTCTTTCTCCTCCTCCATTTTTATATAATAAAGATCCAGAGAAAGAAAAGAGAATTGATATAATCACAGCGATTTTCTCTTGGAAGATGGATAGATACACTCAGTGATGTGGCTATTCATGAAGCACATTCTTCTTCCATGCAGGGAAGGAGTCAGACCAAACCTCACCCTGAGTCTGGGAGGGAGGAAGACTTACACCCTCAGCCAAGGTCATTGTTCTCCTGATGTGATGACCTGTATTTACCTTCACGGTGCCCTTACTAGACCTCTTTTAGACACGCTTTCATGTTACTCAAGAATACAGGCGAGCTGACTGAGTCTGCATATACCCAAATTACTTTTTCTTTCCCCCTCATGTGGATGAAAAATGGATGGATTGAGTCATAGGCTTTGAAGTGAATAAAGAAGTGAATACAGAATGCCAGGTTTAGATGAGTTACTGCACAGAGGAGGAAAAAAGCATGGTAATGCTCTTGAAATTGATAATGTATCTTAGATTCAGGTCAGCAGGCCAGTAGGTCAGACTTCCCACTGAATGAATGTTGTGTAAGTATTCAATAAATATTTTCTCATCCACTGGGCAAGAACTTTACATCCTTTAAAAATGCAAATACTGGCAGGAAAGTACCACATTAAGCCTTTTTTATATCGAATGGTAACGAGGAAGGAGCATCACAGTAGGGATGGGACACTGGGGCATTCAGGATCAATTGTCAATTGCAAGCCTGCAGTAAGAGGGTAGAAGGAAGCAGTGGTTTTCATCTTGTGCATAGACGCTCCAAAGAGGCCATCTATGCATGCCGCAAACATAAAGTATATTCCTGTCCATCGTAGATGGACATGGCAAATACCTTCGTGCACCAGCCAGTTAGCAAAGATGATTGGGCCAACCTGAGGATCACAGTGGCTTCTGAAGAGCTTGTGGGTCTCCAGAGGGAAGATCATATCCTTAGCTATGCCCAAGATTGGCTCAGTATGACTACATCATCCCATGGTTCAAGGCAAGTGGGAGACTTAGACTTTTATGGATAGTTTCTTTATCTTTTAAGTGTCAAGTGGACCAAACAAAACTTGACTCGGGGCTATATCCCACCTGCGGGTTATTAATGTGTGACCTCAGACAAGATTATTTCTGGCTCCACCATTTTTTGATTTCTAATGAATTTGTTAAATCCTTTTACATGAGCAGGTAGAAAGAGGTGAAAGCAGTGGGGCTAAAAGGGGAATTTTTATGCACGTCTGTCTTGGCTTATTTAGCTTATGCCTGTGGTTTCTGTCCCATCCCGACTTATATCCCAAATGCTAAAGGGCTGAGTCTCTGGGTATTTTGTAGACAAGCTACTAACTGTTGAAGGAGCTAGTAACAGAGTCTGATAATCAAAGAGCATTTATATAATGAAGCCAAGGGCCTGAACAGAGGTCTCATTTTGAATCTTAGCTAAAAATAAATTAATTTTCCTTTAGATGAAAGTTTGGCAGAAAGAGTAAACTATAAATGTAATGAAACAGAGAGAAGATCAGGCAGCAGCGTCATGTTGCCTGTATAAAACCTTTAATTTAATACTTTATTATAGTTTTCAAAATCTAGTCTGCAGTCCACTAGTGGGTTATAAATTTATCTTGGAACTCAACGGTGTTTTGTTTTGTTTTCTGCTCTTGTTCTTTTCAGATTTTGTGTGCACTTATTTTACCTCTGAGTACAGTCTACTTATTAGTATAGCAACTGAATTATCATTCTATTAGAATGACATGTAACTAAGGTTTACTGAGCTTCCCTACTTCACCATTCTATTAAGAAAACTGGCTGCCAGCTCTTGGGAACATTGCAAAGTGCCTGCATGAAAATAATTAGAATTCACGCAGTTTGGGGAGGGATAATTTGTTACCAGTGTATCTTGAGTGTTGTTTGAGTTGTTTAGTGATTTTGAATTGCTGTGGTCTTCGCTTTTTAATTATAAATTAGTGTTGGTTTGGTTTCATCACTATCAATTAAATTTGCTGTGGGCTGTTTTGTTAACCCTATAGTCTGTAATGATGCGCGTTTGCATATTTGGGATTTTAGATTTACCAAAGAATAGACTTGAAGACATTCCTGAATTGTGGCTCAGAAATGATTTACCTATATCCATATTGGAAAACATGTATATGCAATCACTCTCAAACTTATTTCTATGGTGACACTTCTATAGTGACATTGTTTATATACTGTCTGTGAACGTATGCAACACAATTCTCAAGGAACATAACGTATTTGGTTTATCTTTCTATCCATAGGGCATCATTTTATAATCTATGAACATGTTAATAGGCTCATCTTATTTTATAAAAATAATTAGTGACTCATAAATGTATCTTTCCAAGTATTTATTAACTGAGTATTTTTCCACTGGGAAGTGGAAACAGATAGGAATCGGGTATTTCACCTCCTTGGTGTGCTGTAGACAGGAAAGTTTGAATACCACTGTTTTATGAAGAAAATGTAATGAGAGACCAGCCCCACATATATCTCTGAATTTAAAAACGTGTGGCATGGCAAAAAATAAAAATAAAACCATTTTTTTCTGAAAGAAAAAAAGATATAAGACAGGATAAGGTGCTGTTTGGAAGCTTCTTGGATGAGGTCTTAATAGGTGAATTGTTTTTGTAGCTTCTCATATCTCTTTATCTGATGAAAATGCAAGACGCCATGTATTGGACATGTGTTGAGAAACTAGGTCACTGGGTGAACATTTGTAGGGCAACATTTTTGACAGCTACTCCCAGGATTGTTTAGAAGTAAAAGCAGATTTATGGGACACAAGCTGCCAATCTCCAGCCCTCCATCTATCACAGGCCCAGGTAATCAATCACAGTGATTGTTCCCATGGAGCCAGGATGTGATTTCAGAATCTTTCTCAGTCCCGCTCCAGGCCCCGCCTATCAACTGACTGACACTGGTGTGCAAGTTGGGAGTCTTTGACTATCTCCCTTGTGGGTTAATTGACTGACTATCTCCAGAATCTATTTCCTATCCAAAAAAAAAAAAAAAAAAAGTACATGCCATAAAATATTTCCTTGAAAAATAAGAAAAATGAACTGACTGCAATTAAATCAAAATTTAAATAGTTAAATGTCTTGTAACTACTATCTGCTATGATACAGCTTTAGACAATTCTGTCTGCTTGTGAGAGTTACACAACTCTCTTTTCATTTCCTCTAGAAGTTTTTATTCCTTCCTCCATTCTTCTGTATTTCTATGTCTAAGATGCATAGTGGCTTCTGATAAGAGCTCTAACCAAACAGGTGCTCTGTGATCATAAAGCATGAAACCACTTATTCTGAGCAGAGGGGATTTGGGAAGCCCCAAGAGGGGGTGACTTTGTGTTGGGCTTTGAATGTTGGTTAGGAAGTTAGTTAGGAAGCTAGCTGGGGAGGATGAAGGGTGATGGTTCCAACCAAGGGGAACAAAACATGTAAATCTAGAGGCAGATACTAGTGATCTGGTGGGCTCGTGACTTGGATGGCTATTGGCCTTAAACCAGTTGGAGAAACTTTGTATTATTCCAGTTAAAGGGGATACAAGATTTATTTTTTCTTTGTTACTGTTTTCTAATCCACGGGCTGCCTTTCAATGGACACTGATGGCCATAGGTGGAGAGCTAGGTAAGATGGAAGGGAAGAATCCCAGTATCTACAAATAAAGTCTCTATGGAAAGCAAGTCAGATAATTAACAAAAATCCAGCCACTGTATTCTGTCCAGTTCTCAGTGACCCATTAGATGTTTCACACCTTTGAGTTGTTGTTACCTTTGTGTAATAAAAGACCAAATATGTCACTACAAGCTGATTGTAAATGTCTGGTTATATTAGAGAAAACTGCGTATCCCTAAATCAAAACCTGAGGATAATCATGTCTACTTCTAACATACAACAGATTCAATACTCGTTATTCAACAGCTGTTTATCGATGACTTATCAGGCACAGAGAACTACACTTCCACACTAATGACAGTGGCGTCAATTTATTCTTTTTTTTTTAAGATTTTATTTATTTATTCAACAGAGAGAGATCACAAGTAGGCAGAGAGGCAGGCAGAGAGAAAGAAGAGGAAGCAGGCTCCCCCCCAAGGAGAGAGCCCAAGGACCCCGGGATCATGACTTGAGCCAAAGGCAGAGGCTTTAACCCTCTGAGCCACCCAGGTGCCCCATGTCACTTTATTCTAATCACTGGTTTAACCCTCCTTCCCCCAACTAGATTGTTAGCCCGGAGAGGGTAGGGAGCCCAACAGTCTTACAATGCCTGACACAGAGTCGGCCACATGGTAAGGGCCAGTGAGTACCTACTGAACGAGTGAGTGAACGAAGGACCCTAAGCATTTGATATTTCATTGAATCCTCGCAATAAACTCGCGGGGTAGGACATCTTTCCCCTTTGCCAATAAAAAAAAATCTTAAAAAAAAAAAAAAGTTCATTGGTTTGTTCAAAGTCATCTAGCTTAGAAGGACAAATTGAGAATTTTTCCAGCCTTTGAATATTTCCAGCTCAGTTTCCTGAGTGTCAGCTGTGGGTAGGCCTTACTATGGGTTGATTCTTATAATAAGGCATATGATCTATACCAGAACCCTACATGGGAAGGTACTGTTATCTCCATTGTGCAAAACACTGCAAAACTGTGATAATATTAATAAAGCTGGAAGGAAAACTTGGGTTTGGCATTGACTCTCTTCTCAGTCAGGTGCTCTTGCCATCACAACCAGGTACGACTTTAGGACTTAGGAACCAGCTAGTCCTGGTTAGTTTAAATTACAAAACAAGCGATACCTGGGTGGCTCAGTCGGTTGGGCAGCCAGTTGAGACCCGGGGGTACTGGGATCCAGTGCCATGTCAGGCTCCTTGCTCAGGAGGGAGCCTGCTTCTCCCTCTGCCTGCCACTCTCCCTGCTTGCGCTCTTCCTCTCTTTCTCTCTCTTTCCAACAAATAAATGAAACCTTTAAAAAAAATAAATTACAAAACAAATTTCGTGTTGAGGGGCATTTTTCTGCATTAGCAGGCAACCCTGTCTTGGGCCTTTAGCTTGGCTATATCACGCAATAATTTTGAATCTTGTGGCTGGCTGAGTAATGCTCTAATCTTACTTTTGCTATGCCACAGGCCTGGCTGAAAACATGCTTTCTTTTCTTATTAGGATAATAGCACCTCATTTTCAAGTTTTTTTTTTTTTTTTTTTTTCAGTCTCCTGGGTTGTTTTGGTTTTGTTTTTGTTTTTAGAGTGTGGAGACCCTTTTTTGTGCTCCACGTGACAAAGCAACACCATAAGATAAATCTACATTGATTAGACTGTCTTAGTGTAGATTTTCTGTTTTACTTCACATGAACTTCTAAATCATTCACACTGGAAAAGGATTCTCCTTAACTGCAATTTAACTTTTTGATAAGATTTTTTGGGGGGCATTTATCATGTTGAGACTTTATAAATTATTTAGGCTATTGTAAAGTGGGCTGACCTTTCTAGTAAGTGGTTTGATCGTTTGCAGTAGTGTCTTTTCACTAAAATATGGGATTTTCTGTCTTTCACATTATGCTTGCTAGATCCATGGCCCAGTAACATGCTAGGTAGAAATTGCTTACAGAATCTGATGGGAGGTCTCCCTTTTAAATTCCTCTAAGCATCAAAATAAATCTCTCTGCATTTTCCAAAAATATCCCTGTGGGTAATGACAGTAAATTCCTTCTCTGTAGCCCACTCTTTCTATGGTTATACCAGTGCAGACATTGCTAATCAACCCAGATTCAACCTCTGAATCCTTCAAGGTACAACACTTCAATCATTGAGTTGTTAAAAGAGATAGAGATGATTTCACAACGCAGAGTACTAACCACTATACGATCACGGCAAAGAGATAGAGATGATTTCAAAAACAACCACAACCACCCCAAAATAATCATCACTAAACATCTATTATTTTTCAGACTGTGCAAAGTGCCTTATGAGGACCTGTTTACTTTTGAGATAAAACATACTGTCCATTAAGGGTCTAGGCTGTTTTTATATGTAATTTAATTCACCACTCAAGGTGGGCCATGTTCTTCATTTAAAAATAATGATTTAAATAATTAAGTAAGTTATTACATATAGAGTACATGGAAAACTTCCTGAAGCAGGGTAAAGTACCCTTTAACTCAGGGTTAGTGTAGCATCTACATAAATCTTTGAGAATTGAATAAAGTTGACATACTGTGGGTGTTTTACCTGACCTCACCCTTTTTGCCACCAACTGCTCTTGGTGCAAGGAACCTATAGAAATTGGAACATCTTGGTGTGCAAGGTAAACTAGGGGTTTACATCCCACCTCTGTCATTATTACACTATTAGCACTAAATGTGGGCACATTAGTGTCGCTCTCTCTGCCTCACCCACAAAATGGGGATCCATGTTTATAAAATTCCCACTTTGCAGGCTTGCATGAGTAGAAATGTCTGTTCTATACCTCCCATGCAATAGGTATCTGGCATATGGCATCTTATTAAATTATTATGTAAGTATATGAATGTCAAAGCAAAGATGATAGAGAAGTGCCTCATACCAACACATACATCCTTTTTTCAACATGAGAAATAAGGATGCACATAGAAGTTTTACAACTTGAGGGCACCTGGGTGCCTCAGTTGGTTAAACATTTGCTTTTGGCTCAGGTCATGATCCTGGGATCCTGCGATTGAGTCCCACATTGGGCTCTCTGCTCAGTGAGGTGTCTGCTTCTTCCTCTCCCTCTGCCCCTCCTCCTACTCATGCTTTCTCTCTCTCTCTCACTTTTTAAATAACTAAATAACACCTTTTTAAAAAGATGTTATTTATCTTTTTAAATAAATAAATAAGTAACATCTTTTTAAATAAATAAATAACATCTTTTTAAAAAGGATCCCATCTTTTGATGGCTGAGGATATATATATATATATATATATATATATATATATAAATATTCAATTTCATATTTATAGATATATGCATATATATACATACCACTTCTTTATCCATTAATCTGTCAATGGACATCTGGGCTCTTTCCATAATTTGGCTATTGTGGACATTGTTGCTATAAACATGCGGGTGCAAGTGCCCCTTCAGATCACTACATTTATATCCTTTGGGTAAATACCGACTAGTGCAATTGCTGGGTCATAGGGTAGTTCTATTTTCAAATTTTTGGGAAACCTCCACACTGTTTTTCAGAAGAGTAGAGATGAAGAGTAGAGATGTCTGTTTCCAGAGTAACTGTACCAGCTTGCATTCCCATCAGCAGTGTAAGAGGGTTCCTCTTTCTCCACATCCTTGCCAGCATATGTTGTTTCCTGACTTATTAATTAATTTTAGCTGTTCTGACTGGTGTGAGACGGTATCTTGTTGTAGTTGTGATTTGTCTTTCCCTTATGCAATGTTGAACATTTTTGCATTTGTCTGTTGGCCATTTGTATGTCTTCTTTGAAGAAATGTCTGTTCGTGTCTCTTGCCCATTTCTTGACTGGATTATTTGTTCTTTAGGTGTTGAGTTTGGTAAGTTTTTTTTTTTTTTAATAGATTTTGGATATTAGCTTTTATGGTTAATCTCTAGGTAATGTTTAGCCATGGGTTCTAAGTCCGTATGAGCAGGTCAAAACTTAGAGCAACTTTCCTCCAAACAGCATTTTCATATGTAATTATTGATGAAGGTGCTATAATTAGTAACTTTAGTAGAGTCTGTGCAATGCCAAATAATGATGAAGATTCATTAAAATTAATTTAAACATCTGACCAATAACTCACTAACAGGAAATAGTTCAAAAGTCAGTGTATGTATGTCCTCTGTGATTCTCAGAATGGATTATATCCTTATTATAACCATATTAAAATACCCACTGGTCAACTGGAATCTGATTGTATTTATCCATATTTCTTAGGTGTTTTTTCTTTTTTACAATAACTTATGCACTCTTTTTTACAGACTAAATCGTACACCGGCTAAAGGGTACATACTGATAAATGCGTTAGTACCTAAATGTTTATAGTTTTCATCAGGGTGCCATTCATGTGTACTCATATGTGTACCCCATATTTTCTACTATGAATACAAAATATATCTTTGTGTATTAAAGATTGCTTAAGTATCACAGGGTCTAATGTTTTGAGACTGACAAAACAACCACTCCACCCAAATGAAGTGGTATCATTAGTTTCTTGTGTTTTAAGACACTAAGGAATTCAAGCTAGTATGCATAGGATCTTTGGCCAAGTCACTTAACATTTCTCAGCCTCAGTTTCCCTTTCTGTGAAATGTAGAGGATAATGTTAATATGAACCACAATGGGAATAATCACATAACTTAAATAAATGCCTTTGGTGAACATAAACAATTTTATAAATATAATTTAATGAGAATGAGAGGAAGAGAGAAGAACAGTTAGAGACATGGATTAAAGATACTGTAAGAGGATGATAAATTTACGATTAGAATGAGAGGAAGAGAGAAGAACAGTTAGAGACATGGATTAAAGATACTGTAAGAGGATGATAAATTTACGATTAATGTTTCAGAGTCTTTTTTAACACTATACCTAACAGGCAAGAGCTCTCTTCTGAAGAGGTCAAAACCTCACAGAAGCCTTGCTCAGTTATTTGATAGAACTTTATTATCTCTTTTTTACTATCCTCATTAACATACTTCAAAACTGCTGTTAAGTATTTCTGGCAAGCACAGCATTGAAGTAATTTTTATAATAGTATAAAGGATTTATTAATTTTAATCTTTTCATGAGTCTCTTTATATTCAATTGTGACATTAATAGGCTGCCAAAACAAACTAGAGTTAATTGTATTTAATTAAATTGTTGAAAACAAGTAAGGGTAGTTTATTATTATTGTAAGCAGAAAGCTCTATTGATGTACTTGTTTGTGTGAATAAGATCTGGTAGGAAGTTCTTTCTTCTGGGTATGGTATTATTCATCAACAGAAAGCAGTATAAAATGCTAATTAAAGAGAGTTGTCATTATAATAGAACTCTTAGAGGGGAAACTTCACGTAGTATTTATAATCTTAAACCCAGTGTTCGGTAAGTGTACTAGGGATCCGGCCAGGGGAGATATCCCTGTTTTTCACTGTAGTGCCCGAGGGGCTCCAGACCATCTTTTCACATCCCCTTCTTTCCTTGGAGGAGTTGTTTGATGGTAGGAGAGTCTAAGATCTGGGTCAAGGCTTTGGTGGAAAAAAAGTACTTCAGAAGAGACCAGAAGAAATAGGAATAACTGTACCGAGTTAGGGATGGAGTTTAGGTAGCAAAGAAGTTGAAGCAAAAATAACAGAATTATGAAGGCAGATATGTAATCTGAGGCAGATCACAATATCAGGGAAATAGCATTCCTTTGTCATGGATTAATGCATGTAAATATTTTGAAGACAGAAGGACACAGAGTCAAAACTGACTTTGGAAGAGATAAATATATAATTCAGCCTAAAAAATTAACTCCTTAATTCTGTCTGATTTAGATATACATTAAATATAGATTTTTATTTAGTAGTTACTATGTGCATGGCATTGTGCTAAGAATTCCATATTCTTTCATTTATCCTTACACTTAGCCCTGGAGATAGCTACTTTTGTTCTCTTTTTTCCACTGATGAAGGAAATAACATTCAAGGAATTTAAATAACTTGTCCAAAGTGTGCAGGTAATAAGTGTGAAGCCAGGATTAAAACTGGGGTATTCTGGTTCCAGATCCCAAGCTGTTATGACTGAAATTCTTTGCTTCTACCAGTATTCTTTTCATTGTGATGGATGGTACTAAGATGGAAATAAATGCCCCTTAGCATAGGGTAGTTGATATAGTAATCTTTCAGTTCCAAATCTCAATTGCTCAAGGCAATCTTTATTTTAGCGAAGTTTATGCCTGACTCCTCTGTGGTTTCCTGAAGTTGCCTAGAAGCTGTGCTCCATGCTATCTTCAATCAGAATTAAGAACAGGGGCATCTGGGTGGCTCAGTGGGTTAAGCCTCTGCCTCCGGCTCAGGTCATGGTCTCAGGGTCCTGGTATAGAGTCCCTCATCGGCTCTCTGCTCGGCGGGGAGCCTGCATCCCTCTCTCTCTGCCTGCCTCTCTGCCTCCTTGTGATCTTTGTCAAATAAATAAATAAAATCTTAAAAAAAAGAATGAAGTGCAGCATCTATTTGAAATAGTTCTGTAATCATGGCAGAAGAAAGAGAGAGTTTTGGAGGTAAGATCAGAAAAAAACCCTTCAGCCTGAAAGTGATACATGTCATTCTGTTCACAACTCATTGGCCAGCCCTGGTCATATGGTTCAACCCAGTGATAAGGGGCCACGAAATGGGTTTCTATCACAATAACGAGCCCAGGAGGCCAAGAACGGGTGATATTGAGTGTACAGCATTCACGGCAACCCAAAAATGCCTTAGGGGTTAGGAAAGGACATGTTCTTTGCTATTGTACTCTTCAACTCTCAGATATCCAAGTTTAGTTGTCTTCCCTTTTTTTAGAATTTGGAGAAAGCTCCAGTAAGTTCAGTCTCTCGGTCTAAGAGCAAGAGGATAATTCGGCTAATGAGTCTAAATAGAGAAATAAAATCAAAACACAACGTGACACCCGGCATCCAGCTTTGTCTTGTTTGTTCACACGTAGCCGACTTTTGAATAACTGGGAGTTACCAGGCCCCGCTCCACAGCTCAGAGAATGTGAAGCAAACCTTTGCGACACTGGGAGTTCCTGACCTTTTCTTCTGCAGAGTCTCTTTCCCCCAGCAAACACAGAAGGCTCTTCTTGCTCCTTCTCTCCTTCTCTCCCTCCACCCTCTCTTTTGTGTGAATCTAATCTGTGAACTGCTCTTCACTGTTCAGAATGGTCATCTATGAATAAAAGGTCAAAGCGTTCACCACTACGCTCTCTGGGAGGCTGTTGTTTTCTTCAGATGAAACTTTGACAGGGCATGTTGAGTAAGTAGGTGATATCTTTACATGATCCTCAGTATTTTTTATTCTTATTTTCATTTTAGTACTGTATCTGTGTCTAGTTGTCAGGCAGAGAAATCAGTTACAGATGAAATGCGCCCATTTGTCAAGGATTAATGCATATAAATGCTTTTATGACAACGAAAGACAAAGGCTTGTAAGGATGGATGCTGACTTTGGAAGAAAAAAAAATAATGAAGCTAGGAATAAGCAGGGAACATTGCAGTTCTAGGTGCTAAATGACTTATTTTCAAACCCTGGGAGTACAGTAATATTATTCCTCTTCCCCTTCTTTTAATAAAACAGTCTCTTAACCCATAGTGATCTCAACTGAAGAAATGTTGTTTGAGGGTAAGTTAGGTTTCCGGAGAGCTGTTTTTTAAGATTCAGGATTTATCCTTATTAGCCACCCCCGCCCCAAGAAAAAGGGCTGTGTTGATGTGAATCTAGAGAAAAAAAGAAAGAAAGAAATAGGAAGACTGTCTTGGTCCATCAACACTTCATCTGTCACAGATGTCATTAACAAGTGTTACTTTCCCATCAATGGTTTAGCAAGACAACACTCACATAGCAGTCTTCGTTTTGTGAAACGTGGATATCTGACCTCCCACTTCCTGGAAGCGGGATAAGGGTGAGGCAATTATTTTGTCAAGATTTTAAAGGACTTTCTAGATTATCTCTTCTCTCTTTGCCACATGTGCACACACACATACACTACATATGTACACACTCCCTCATACATTGTTAAGATATTTTAATATGATCCTTCTGTAACCTAAGAGTTGGAAATTACTTAAGCAAACATCCAGACCAAGCTGCCATCAGACCCTTTATTTGCCTCAAAATACCCCCTGCCAAGTGGTTGTTGATTCGCTGGTAGAATCTTACCACCATATTGATGTGAGGCATGCTGAACTTGGGACTTGTTCTCTGGCCTAGGTAAAATTCTTTTAATTATCATCTGCCCCTATCCCAAAACCTCTTCCTTTCGTAGTTTTCTTGATCTCAGTTCATAGCAATTGCTTCCTTCTGTTCTTCACATCAAAAGTCTTAGACTCTCTCTCAACTCCCTTTCTCCAGATTTCACACTTAATCTAACAGCAAAACGATGTCTCTTAACTTCAGACTATATCCAGACTTCAACGACTTCTCACCACCTCCACTGCTGTTCTGGAGCCAAGCCGCCAGTTTCCCTGAAGTGGATTATTACAGAAACCTATGGTGGTGTTAGCCAATCCAAGTTCAGCTGCCTGTCACTGGAAAGATGATCAGTCAAGAGATGAGTTTTGACTGGAAGGGAGTTTGAGCTTTATTTGGGAGGCTGGCAACCTGGGAGAAAGGAAGACTCTTGTCCAAGAGCCAACTCCGAAGTTTCTGGCTGGCCCAGTGGTTTTTAAAGGGGGTTAGGGCAGTTAATCAGCAAAGGGACTGTGGTGGCCCACAGCATTTCCTGATCATGTGCAGACCTCCTGGGACCAGCTACAGATGTTATCCCAGAGCTCTGGGCTTGTGTGAGGGGGCGAGGCTCCTGTTTCTTGGTGTGCAGGAGGACTGAATTCTTCCTACAAAGGGGAGCAAGGTCTGCACATATACAAAGGGAGGTCAGGAAAATCATTTGTATGATCTAAAAGAAAGAAAAAAAAAACATTTTGCTGAAAAAAAAATTGCTGGGCTAATCAGAAAGCTGAGGCCGCTTCCAACAGACTTGCTGGCCCCTGTGACCCGGGAAGGTTCTGGTCCTTCGCTCCCCCAGGCCAGTGTGGTCTGCATTCCTCAAAGTAAATTGGTTCTGCTTCACATCAAGGGCCTTGGGTCAGCAAGTGTAAGGAGCCAGTCAGATGGGCTGGTCTCCTTCTTTCGCGTGTGCTGCCTACACTGTATTCTCCACAGAGAAAGCAGAATAGTAAGGCTGACAAGCCAGTCACATTTTGTCACTCATCCCTCCAAAACTCTCCGCAGTTTCATATTTCTCTCAGGAGAAGTCGATGGCCCTATGCAGTATTGCCCCTTTGCTTCCCCCATCATCTCGGTGACATCCACTACTGTCTTCTTTGCTCCTTTCCCTGCATCCACACTGGCCTCCTTGTTGTCCCTTCAAAGACACACACTTCTATGCTCCTCGGCTCTTGTCTGTCTGAAGTCTGCTTCCCCAGATATCTACAAGGTCTGCGTCTTTGCCCATTTCAAGTGTCTGCTCAAGTCTCGCCTCCTCCCCGCTGTCCACGTTATTTGTTTTCATTTCACCCTCCTCTCAGATCTTGAGACCCCCCCCAAACCACGGTCTGCTTTCTGCAAATGCTCTTGTTGACTTTTAACATGCTATATCATTCACTTATTTATCAAATGTAATGCTTGTTTTTCTGCATTGGCATGTGGGTTCCATAAGGGCAGAGATTTTCATCAGGTCTGTTCCCTGATGCATCACACGGCACAAGAAGACCCTTAAGAACTATTTGCTGACTGATTGACTGAATGAATGAATGAATGAGTAAAAGAGAAATTTTAGGGCTTTATGAGATAGAGTTCATTTCCTCTATTACCCATCAAATGGCATATGATAAATATTCATTTATTGCCCCCACAGCCTCATAGCCTGTGGCCATACCTTGTGACCAAAACCAGAGAAGGTAGGAACATATCCTCATTTTTCAGGTCAAGAAAAAGAAATGCAGAGAAATTATGGAAATTGGCCAATGTCACACATCTAGTAAATGATAGAGCTGGGATTTAAACCAAGGCAGTCTGAATCTATAGCCTATGCTCCCAACCAGTGTCTTACCCTCTCACATGTGTGTACTTTGTTTCTAGAAAGGGGTATATAGTTTACCTTGTGATGTCACTCATAATGAATATAACATTCTCAGCCTCCCTGGAAGGGAGGTTCTTTCCATACTTCGGCTATTGTGGACATTGCTGCTATAAATATTCGGGTGCACATGTCCCTTTGGATCACTACGTTTGTATCTTTAGGGTAAATACCCAGTAGCGCGATTGCTGGGTCATAGGGTAGCTCTATTTTCAACTTTTTGAGGAAACTCCATGCTGTTTTCCAGAGTGGAAACTTTCCTAAATTTCCTCTAAGACACGGGAAGTTTGTTGTCCTTTGTGTTAGTGCGTTTTAATACTGGATAAGTTAAAATTATTAGCTCCCTTTCTGCCCCCTGAAACTTAGTAGAATCCTGAGGAAACTGGTGCTGGGGAAGGTTATCTGGACTATTTTAAATTTTATGGTGGGAACAGAGCAATCTCACTGTGTCTTCCATAGGAGAGCATGTCTTTCTTTCCTTTTTTAAAAAAAATTAATTTATTATTTTTTTATTAACATATAATGTCTTATTAGGCTCAGGGGTACAGGTCTGTGAATTGCCAGGTTTACACACTTCACAGCTCTCACCATAGCACATACCTTCCCCAATGTCCATAACCCAACCACCTTCTCCCTCCCCACCTCCGCACCGCAACCTTCAGTTTGTTTTTTGAAATTAAGAGTCTCTTATGGTTTGTCTCCCTCCCAATCCCATCTTGTTTCATTTGTTCCTTTCCTACCCCTCAAACCCCTCACATTGCCTCTCAACTTCATTATATCAGGGAGATCATAAGATAACTGTCTTTCCCCAATTGACTTATTTCGCTCAGCATAATACCCTCTAGTTCCACCCACATTGTCGCAAATGGCAAGATTTCATTTCTTTTGATGGCTGCATAGTATTCCATTGTGTATATATACCACATCTTCTTTATCCATTCATCTGTTGATGGACATCTAGGTTCTTTCCAAAGTTTAGCTATTGTGGACATTGCTGCTATAAACATTCGGGTGTACGTGCCCCTTCGGATCACTACATTTGTACCTTTAGGGTAAATACCCAATACTGCAATTGCTGGGTCATAGGATAGCTCTATTTTCAACTTTTTGAGGAACCTCCATGCTGTTTTCCAGAGTGGCTGCACCAGCTTGCATTCCCACCAACAGTGTAGGAGGGTTCCCCTTTTCATAGAAGAGCCTTTCTTTCAAATGTAAAACTATTTTAGTATATTTCTCCTTGGTCATTCTTTTGCCAAGCTAATTGAGGGTCATATGAAATGGTGCAGCTGTGAGCTGGGACAGAACTATCAGTTGTGGAATCCCAATTTTTATTTAAACAGCCTTGGGTCACAGTAGCTCTTCCAGCAGCCCTGCCTCTCTGCCAACTCAGATTGAATTTATCATCTGTAAGAACCCCCAGGTCTCTTTCACACATGCCACAGTGAAGACACATCTTCTTCAAGTCTCTGTCTTCACAGCTGGCTATTTGGACTCAAGTGTGGCCTTTTAATGTGTCCCTGTTCCTTTCCATCTTGTTAGATTTCAACCTTCATTTCCTGTTATTGGAAACTAAAACTTCCAGTTCTCTCATCTAATTTATTAACTGGACTTACCACTTTAATGTTTTTGAATGAATAGAGAAATCTACAAGTTAAATACTAAAAAAAAAATTAATTTCTTATTCTGTCTTATACTTAACAGACAAATCATTGGACACTGCATCTTAAACTAATGATGTCCCATATGTTGGCCAATTGAATTTAAATTAAAAAGAGAGGAAAAGAATACTTTCTGTCCAGCAATAGACGTGATCAAGGATCAAGAAGATATGGAGTATATACACAATGAAATACTACTCAGCCATCAAAAAATGAAATCTTGCCATTTGCAATGACTTGGATGGAATGAGAGGATATTATGCTAAGCGAAATAAGTCAACAGAGAAAGACAGTTATCATATGATTTCACTCATATGTGGAGTTTAAGAAACAAAACAGAGGATCATAGAGGAAAAAAATAGAACAAGATGAAATCATAGAGGGAGATAAACCATAATAGATTCTTAACCATAGGAAACAAACTGAGGGTTGCAGGAGGGTAGAGGGGTGGGGGGAATGGGGTAACTGGGTGATAGACGTTGTGGTGGGGCGAGATGTAATGAACACTAGGTAGGCTGATGAATTGCTGACTTGACCTCTATCTCTGAAGCTAGAACACATTATATGTTAATTAATTGAATGTAAATTTTGAAAAGAATATTAATAATCAATTATGTAATGAATGGGTATATTGCAAATAAACATAAATTTAATAAAAAATTAATTTCTAAACATGAATCAAGCACTACCACATCCCAGGAATGGAGATAGTATGCCACCATGCCATCATTTTTTTTACTTTAAGAAGGTTTTTATGCTTCTTCTTCCACATGTGACCTGAGAGATGAAATTTCAGGAAAAATATTGTTTAGAGGGATAGTCTCTGATAGTTTGTTTTAGAGCAGTGGAGTGTAATAGAAATATAATGAGAATTACATATATAATTTAAAATGTTCTCGTAGCCACATTTTAAAACATTTAAAAAAAACAAGTAAAACTAATTTTAATGCTATTTTCAACTCAGCATATCCAAAATATTATTTCACTGGTTTCCTGTGGTTGCTATAACAAGTTACCACAAACTGGGTGCCTTAAAACAATAGAAATTTATCCTCACACAGTTCTTGAGACCAGATGTTCAAAATCCAGGTGCAGGCAGGGCCACAACCTGAGGGCTCTTCGGGAGAATTCCTTCTTTGTCTCTTCCAGCTTCTCCTGGCTGTTGGTGTTCCTTGACTAGTGGCCGCACCACTACAATCTTTGTTTCCTTATCCACATGGCTCCCTCTTCTGTCTGTCAAACCTCCCTTGGCCTCCCTCTTAAAAGGGCACCTGTCACGGGGGGCCCGTAGGATAATCCAGGAGAAGTGCCTCCTCTTGAGATCCTTTTTTTCTTTATCTCAAGATTCTTAATCACATTTGTTTTGCCAATAAGGAAATATTCCAGGATGCTGGGGATGAGGACAAGGGCTTATCTTCTGGGGGACCTCTGTCCAGCCCACTACAATGATCATGCCCATCTGTAATCAACATAAGGACTTGCTAATGAGATCTTTGACATTCCTTTTTTCTGTACTAAGTTTCTGAAAGCTGGTGTGTGTTTTATTCCTACAGCACATCTCAATCCAGACACTAGATTTTCAGTGGATATAATTGATCTCTATTTAGATTTTATAAAATTTAAAGTTGAACAAATTGATTCCCATACTTGGGTTCTTTCAAGCATATTTAAAAGTTTTCTGCTAAAGGGCATCTGGGTGGCTCACTCAGTTAAGCATCTGACTTTTGGTTTAGGCTCAGGTCATGATCTCATGGGTTGTGAGATCAAGCCCCGGAGTTGTGATCTATCCTCAGCGGGGAGTTTGTTTGCAGATTCTCTCCCTCTGCCCCTCACCCCCATCTCTGTCTCTCAAACAAATAAATAAATATTTTCTAAAAAAAAAAAAAGTTTTCCGGTAATAAGTCAAATATTAGTTTTAACATTTAAATTAAATAAATTAAATTAAATTGAAATTTTATTTCCTTAGTCTTACTAGTTACATTTCAAGCTCAGTAGCCAAATGTAGCTAGTGACTACTTTCTGTACAATGCAGGGCTAGAGCTTACTTTAATTATTAAAGTTTACTGACAATGTATAATAGCTGATACATTCCATATGTAATGCTGTCTTAGCCTTAAGTGGCATTAAGTGTTGTCATTTACAGTGCAAGTATTTTTGCACACCTACAGTGTGTCAGGACAGGGGACTGTGGTAAAAAAACAAGATAAACAGGACTCCCTGCCCCCTCACCCCCGGGGAAGTTCCTGTCGTAACTCACATTGGTTTTCTTGCCTTGCCTATGACCCACAGGTCAGATGTTTGTATGGGATGATAGATAAGGAAATCAATGTGAAAATACATCTGAAGACATTGGACTGTTTTCAAAGAAAACACCTCTGTTTTCAAAGAAGTCAGTTTACTTGAAATTTTAGAGCTAAGAACGTCAGCAGAACTTTGATTTCAGCTTTTCATCTGGCATGATCTGAATACCCTTCTAAGTGCTTCTAATTAACTTATTTTCAGGGCATTATAACTTGGTGTTTTGTAAGATGAAGAAATAAGAGAATATATTTAAAATGTCAAGACAGTGACTATAACTGGAAATAAAATGGATAGCGTTATTAATAGTGGCAAACAGTAATGTCATATCAGTAAAACAAGTTTCTTTTTCTTTCTTTTTTTTTTTTTTTTTGACCAGCACACAACTTAATGGCGTTTTAAGCCATATATCTTTTATATAGTGCATTTTGCCTGAGAGGTTTCCCAAATAAGATGCTGATTTTTTTCCTCCTAATAGCAATCCTATGCTGAAATGTACCCCTCTTAGGAAGGGAAAGGATGTCCCCCTTTTTAGTGGTTTTAAAAAGACCACAAGTCAGCTCATATATTACATTATAACAGCTTAGATTCAATACCAGAAAGAACTGTACCAACAAAAAATACTGTGGCTGTTGAGATGGTTGAGTACTAAAACATGTTGCTGTTATTTGGTCAGAAGTGTCAGTTCTCATCTTTGAAACTGTTTCTTCACTTTTGAAGTTTCCACCCCAGAATCAAGTCCCAGCAAATTAAAAAAAAAAAATTAAGATAAAAGTTTTAAGAAGAAAAACATCCTTATTTAGGGGTAGAAATTAGCATGTCTCTGTTAAGAATATTTTAATAGGGGTGCATGAGTGGCTCAGTGGGTTAAAGCCTCTGCCTTCGGCTCAGGTCATGATCTCAGGGTGCTGGGATCGAGCCCCACATCGCACTTTCTGCTCAGCAGGGAGCCTGCTTCCCCCTCTCTCTCTGCCTGCCTCTCTGCCTACTTGTGGTCTCTGTCTGTCAAATAAATAAATACAATCTTTTTTTAAAAAAAGGAATATTTGAATAGAATTATTTTTTAGAAAAAGGTTAATATTCAGTAAGAACTAGAGTCTGGAATGATCAATACTGAGAACTGATGTCGAGGTCATTTTTCCTAGGGGATGTCTGGTGTGACCAGTGTCTTGTACTACCTTGATTCTGCTTTCATCCTTCCAACATTTGTGTGGTGCTGGACTAGAGTTCTAGGAACCAAAAAAGAAGATGAATATAAGTAGCTCTTCTCATCAAAGGTCTTATGATATAGTGGGCAATGCCTAAAGAATGAGGATGAACACCAGGCAAGGAGGAGTAGGTGCTGAATAAAGGAATGGGGAAGAGAAGTGGGGTTGGGAGGAGAGCTCATTGGTGGAGTAGATGTCAGGGAACTGACCCTGGAAGAAAGATAAGAGGAATAATTCCTTGTGTCAGGATGTTGTTGTTTGGATGGACTTGCCATAAATCTGAAAGCCTTGCATAGGGTGGCCAATAATTTAAAAGAATTGTGAATAAATGAGACGTGTGATTTGAAAAGTTTTATTTAAAAAGACCGTTTAAGGGCTTTATAAGTAAGTAAATAAATAATCTTTAAAAAAATAAATAAAAAATAAAAAGACAGTTTAGGGGGCACCTGGGTGGCTCAGTCAGTTAAGTGTCCGACTCTTGGTTTCAGGTCAGGTCATGATCTCAGGGTGGTAAGACTGAGCCCCACATCAGGCCTCATGTGTAGTCTGCTTGAGATTTTCTCTCTCTCTCGCAAATATATAAATGAATCTTAAAAAAAAAAAAAAAAAGGACATTTTAGTCTTCATTGTATAAATGTCCACTCCAAATAATGTCGAGCTCTACTGTTTTTGTCAGAGGGTTAGTTTCAATGACTTGTGTCTTCTGTTATATTTCCCATGGCCTCTATTTTCAGTCCTGATCTAACTGCAGCCTGAAAGTCATATCCCATTGTGATAAACCGTGCCAGAATCGAAGAGCCATGGTTTTCATACTTAATCTCTAAATTATACCTATTTGTATTTTCTTATAGATTTTCCTTCTCTAAGCTGTAGGGTTTATTTACTCATTGTACATACTAAAAATTGAGTCTTGGTATTTTTCTCTTCTCTGAGATTTCGCTGTGTTTTTAATCTTAAGCTTCATGCCGGTACCTTTATGTTTCTCAGACTGTTTTGGGGTTTGGGCAGCCTCATCTTTGCAGAAGAAACCAAGAGCTTGTTTGGTCTGCACCTGAGGTTCATTAGTTGTAGCTCTGAAAATGCTTTTGAGTTTTTATAGTGCTTTAAATGGTAGGCAAGTGTTCTCTCTAAGCGAGCAAGTGCGCTAAAATACTGACAGGAGAAATGTAAGAAGACGTGCTAAAATTATCAAATGACGGCAGATTTTAGTCTACTCACCCCAGGTAAGTTGTGCATCTCTAGCTTCCACCCAAAGGCCCATCTAGTCCCGTGAATCCATCCAAAAGAAACACCGGTTGGATGGCAGAAGTTTTCGAGGTAACACAGGTCTTTGCTGACATAGGTTTGTAGAACTCATACAAAGGTAATTACACTTTATAAACACAGACAGAGACTTGGCTAAAATCTTGCTTTTCAGAGCAGTCCTCCCACAAGCCCCCTGTACCCCTCTCCTTGTTTTCCTACAGCCCGAACCACTCCTCTCCTAGTCACCTGCCCTGCTTTCCTCCCCACACCCCCTGGTCCTCTCTTGCCTTTTCTGCCCCCATCCCAGGCTCCTCTGCTGTTTTCTTCAGGGTGACCTTAAGCCATTTCTCAGGTGTAGAAATCTATTCCTCTGGAGCTTTATCCTCCTGCCCACTGAAGCAAAAGGATCTTCCTCAGGACCCACCCCCATACCCAGGAATTAGGGATGTTAACACTTACTAATTAATCGTTGGTTCTGTTGATCTTCACTTTTATTCCATCTTCCTCTCCCGATTCTTCATTCCATCCGTTTCCCTTCCTGTGTGTGGTACCCTTTCATTTCTCCCAAAATTTAGTCAGAGGAAAGAATATTTATATGTATAGTTTATATAGACAATGAAAAATATATATTTAATATAAAAATACACATACTTACTAAGTACCTATACTAATACAATATAATTATGTATGTGTAAGTATATAAAAAACTAGATATATATGTTTATAATACTAAATATATATACTTAACAGTCATTTAGGAAGGTAGTGACTAGTTGTGAAACACTTATGATAATGAAAAAGTGACTCAATTGCCTTCAATTTTCAGCAAAATTAGAAAACGTCTCTTGTAATTTTCCACATTTTTCCATTGACCTAGTTGCTGTTTGATTGTATGAAATTGGGGACTTGTACATTTTTCTATGTCTGAGCTTTCATACTCACTTCCTTTTCTGCCAACTTGCTCAGCTGTTCAAATCTTCACCTTCTCCCTGTCCTCACAGTTGGGGACTGTACTTTCACTTTCAACACCTGACATATCTGGAATAATCTATCTCAAAGTCATTCACCTTTATATCTTTCCTTTAGGAACATTGGAAATTTTTTTTTTTAATTTTTCACATGTGTGTTTTTTGAAGGCCTTCACAATGCAAGTATTTAACTTCTGACATGGGTATTGACTTTGCACGATGTGGGAGATATCTTTCTTTTAAACAAGAACATTCTCCCTTCAGTTTTAATACTCCTTCTGATGGCATTTTATGCATATGCCTTTTTATGCATATTAGCCAAAACTAAAGAATTTTTTTTAATAAGCTGTGTTTATTCTTTTCTAGAGAAAGTAACTAGAGTATGTTCCCTTGTCAATAACTCTTTATTAGAAGACATCTTTATCAGTGTAGAAATGCCAGAAATATAGTTTGCAACCTCCATGGGCTTAGAATAAATGGACAAATAGACATCATGTTTGGGTTTCCAATAGCACCTTCCAGTTTGGAGTTTCATATACTTTTTGTATCATTCCTTTCATAGCAGGAAGGGCTGATAGTAGTATCAATGTCAAACAAATAAGTACATGATGAGACAGAAGGGGCAACGCAATGAAGTCAGGAGCAAACATGGTCCTTGTGACCCCCCCCCCAACATTTGAGGTACAAATTAGATGTTTCATTGATTTCTGTTATATAGCACTGCCTCCTTGCTAACCCATACCTACCTCTGTGCCCGTGACTTAATTTGTACATTGAGCCAAGCAAATAGAACCTTGGACTTAGAGCAAAAACAAGGCCATGTGATTTTAGCCTAAAAGAAGACAGAGGCCCTAGAATACTTCCTTCACTTGATGGATAATGATGTTAATTGTGGTGATAATGATAATCAGCTTAAGAGTAGTGATAGCTAGCTAGCAACAGTGATCCTGTTCCAGTGTTCCAGGCGCCCCTCTAATCTCCTTACTTGTGTACATTCATTTAATCCTCACTATACGCTTACAAGGTACCACGGTTATTAATCCCATTTGACATAAGAGGATCCTGTAAGACTGTTCCTCAGATCTTGCCCAGCAATATCACCCACCTAGTATATTGCAGGGAGGGGCATTTGTGCCCAAGTAGTTTGATTCCAGGCCCAGGCTCTTGAAGATGACCTTGAATTGACCTGACTCCAGCCTGGCCTAAAACAGTTTCTTGACAAAAGTGCTACTTTCTGCCTTTAGTTCTTGTGTTGCTGGCACCAGAGAATGAGAATGTTGGTATTATTCTTTCTTGTCTCTGGTGAGTAAGGATGCTTTTTGTTCTAGGCTATAAAGTCCAAAGCTCTTCTGTCCCTGTGCACATAATAGTTTGGAAGAGAAGAGAGACTGGGGACACTATAGACTGGGGAGGACAGCAATGCTGGGATGAATGTTTAGCTGAACACATATGGGCAAATATCTGATATTATCTCAGAAAGGAAGAATAAAAAAAAAAAAATCTCTATTCCAAAACAGGCAAAGTAGCACTATTTATTATGGCTACACATCCATCTGCACAATGGCACCTAGGTTGGAGGTATCTTAGAGCTTATTCACAAATTCTCTTTTTCTACCTGAAGATTATACCTCTGAGTCACCCATCCAACATGGCGGATAAGCCTGCTGCTGCAGTGGGCTTTGGCATTCCCTTTTTTCCACAACCATGCTAGCTTGACTTGTTTTATTTTTTATGTCCTTAAGTATCATTCCCTTCTCAGCCCTTGTCTCCCATTAGACAAGATGTTTAGAAAACAAGCATCCCTTGGATTTGTCATCCAAAATCAGACCTTTCTTTCCAGAGGTCCATGGTCCAGGGTAGCTTGTGGTCTTATCAGCCCAATGGCTGCAATTTTCTACAGGCAAGGTGGGGGCATTTCTCACTTAGCACAAAGCTTCTATTTCTTTTATAATCACATCTTCTTGTTTTTAAACCCCAGACTCTCTATATATGTAATTTTCTCACATTTTCCCCTTAAACTGACTAAGTATTTAACATATTTGCTAAAAAGAACACTGTCCATTGTTAACTATATCACTGCTACTACTAACTTATTTCATCACACTGGATATAATTCTGGTTTATCTGTTTAAAAGTCCCACCTTTGCTTTCCACACATCCCATATTAAAGAGCCTCAGATGAGAGGGACAAGATCCAAAAAAACCTGGCAATACCCAGGGCTGGTGAGGATGTGGAGCAACTGTATGGAAATGAAAAATGGCACAATTTCCTCAGAAAACAGTTTAGCAGTTTCTTATAAAATTAAACACCCGTTTTCTATATGACTCAGCAATGCAACTTCTAGGTATTTGCCCAAGAGAAATGAAACTTATGTTCGCACAAAAACCATACATGAATATTTATAGAACTTCTCTTCACAGTCATTAACAAGGAAGAAATACTCCAGACACCCTGTAATGAATGAGAGCACGTAAACAGCACGGTGGAAAATCTATGCGAGGGTCAAAACCCGGCGCGTCACGCCGAGTGAAAGAAGCCAGACGTGAAAGTCACCGTCCTGTATGACTCCTTTTATAGGCTATCTTGGAAAAGGCAAAATTATAAAGACTGAAAACATGTCAGTGGTGTCCAGGCCGAGGCTTGGGAGTAGGGGTGGCTACACAGGAAATTTGGGAGACTGATGGAAATGCTCTATATGGGGATAGAGTGGTAGTAGTTAACTTGACCGTCTGGATTTGTCAGGACTCCTACAACAGTTCACCCGAAAGGATGCCTTTTACTGTAAGTAAATTTTAAAATAATGAATAAAATATAAAGCCCAAAGTTGTCCTGGCATATTTATAAATTTATTGTTTTCTGTAATGTCATGGGACCTGTCACCTCTTTATGCAGACCTTCTCTCTTGAGTTGAGTAAAAGTCTATGAGTCTACCAACTCCCGGGTGTGATGGTCTTTGGAGGGAGCTGGCATTCTGATAGGAAGGGCGTGGCTGATTCCTACAAGGTCAAGCTAGTTGTACAACTATTGGAGGGTGGACCACGTACCTTTATTCTCCTTATCTCTCTGTTCCGCCCCCAAATCTCAGCCCTTTTCTGCCAAAAAATGTTAGAGGACAAAGTCTGCTTTGTGGATTCCCTGAAAGGTATTGACTGGTAGGGCAATCGTTTCCATTCCTTTGTTGGTATGGTTTCCAGAAATCCAGAAAATTATATGACAAAACCATGTCTTTAAATAAGAAGAACCTAGTCTATGGTCCTTCCCAAATCAGTAGGATTTTGAATCCTCGTCTGTCACGTTGAATTTCCTTTTATTTTTTCACTTGTACAATCATTCATTTACTGAACATTTACCCTGCACCACTGAAGTGCCAAGTCCTGGGTCAGGAACTTGGGAAGTAGAACTAAGTCCTGCTTTCTGGAGTCCCTAGGCTGATGGAGCCCACAGATGCCTGCCCATTAGATGCCGCAGAGTGATTGCAGCAATCCTAGAGAGCTTAAACCTCCTCTGCCTAATTTCTTGCTGGGGTAGTAATTAATTTCTTGCTGGGGGAGGTCAGGGACAAATGAACAGAAATCATGGCAGCTGCACTAAGTTTTGAAGGATGAGTCTATTTTTTTCCGGGCAGAGGAAGGTGGGAGAAGAGCACTCCAGGGAAGAACAAGTAGAAAGCACTGAGGCATGAACAAGCAGAGTGTTCCGGGAAATGCAAGAAGCGCAGAATGGCTGGAAGGTGACATGTGAAGGTGCTTGTGTCTGGAGATGATGCCGAACACTCGAGGGCCAAGTTTGTAGGGTCCTGTATTTTGTGCTGAGGGTTTCGTACTCTCATCTTACAAGTCTGTGATGGGTAACCTACCAGCCACAGTTCCCTCCTGACTCAACCGAAGCCCACAGTCTCGTTTCAGGTTGAAAGTTTGGAGAGCTCTCCTCTTGTTGCTGCTTTTCAAAAACATCTAGGTATGAACTGTTTATGTGTAAACAGCTTCACTCTTTCCCGAGGACATTCTTCTCCTCCATAAAGGAGGCAATCCGTTTTTGGAAGAATATACAGTACATGCATGGGATTTGGTTAAAAACTGTTCCCAGGGTTACTGGGAAAACATTCAGCCCCTAAGTCTTCTAATCATTTCCTGCGTAGGTGGAAGAGATCCTTTTATATGCTTTTTGGAGGGGGGTAGAGACGTGGTGAGATTTGCATTTTAAAAAGATTACCCTAGAGGCAATGTGGAGAGGGACGGTCTCTGGCAAGATATATTTTACAGATCTGGAGACTCAATTTTAAGTGAATCCTTTTTTAAACATCTTATGGCCAGAGAGGATAGAAGAAGAGAAACATATCCTCACTGTGTGCCATTCTGGGCAAGTGGGAACCCAATCCCCACAAATTTGTGTGGTCTCTCTCCTCTCTGACACAGACGAATAAGGAAAAGAAACACAAAGAGAACCACAAAGAACTGCTCCATATAATTTCATAAAAGCCTGATGTCATTTGAATTATTATATTATACAGGCCTGTCAACTGATTGTCCCATTAACAGACCACAGAAGCAGCATTAGGAAATTCCAGAGCAACGCTGAATTTTGCCTACAATATATTGAACTTAATGTACTCTTGTTTTGCCTTGAAGAATACGTTACCATATTTTATCATAATTCTAAAGACTGCCATTGCCACATTTAAGAACAATAGATCATGGAGACTGAAAAGTCTTCCTTCTGCCTTTTTAATGAGTCACTTTGGGAAGGTGATGGGAAAGAATGGATTTAGAAAATTAAGACAAATAATGAAAAGCTTTTGAAAACCAAAGTTTTCGTCACATGGGTCGTCAGTGAATCCTGGGAAGGTCTAATTTCAGTATAACCGACATGGAGTCCTCTGTTGAGCTCAGGGTAACAATTTCGGTAATGCCCTGCTTTCTCCGTCCTCTGTTCTGGACTGGAAGCCATAGGAGGCCTCTCTCTACCCTCCTGAATCCATGGCATTTGGCAGAGCATGAACTCTAGCTGAAGTACAGGAAGTTGAAATCGGAAGAATGAATGATGCCGGACGGCTGCAGTATTGACCTAACTACCAAGTGCTTCAAAACACTGATGAGGGGCGCCTGGGTGGCTCAGTGGTTAAGCCGCTGCCTTCGGCTCAGGTCATGATCTCGGGGTCCTGGGATCGAGTCCCACATCGGGCTCTCTGCTCAGCAGGTAGCCTGCTTCCCTCTCTCTCTCTCTCTGCCTGCCTCTCCATCTACTTGTGATTTCTCTCTGTCAAATAAATAAATAAAATCTTTAAAAAAAAAAAAAAACACTGATGAGGTGAAGGAAGGGTCTGCTAGAAACCACTATGGGACAGATGGAGACTGCGCAAACCTTCTGAGTTACACGTCGTTTAAATAGAGGCTGTCTCAGAAAAAATTAAAAACTACACACAAGGGTCAATGCTTACAGGAAAACATTTACATTAAATGTGGAAAAATAAACAACTCTCGTTCCTTGTGGATGCTTAACCAAGATGGTTTTGAATGCCTCTCACTACCCAGACATCATCACTGTTACCACTTCATTGTATAGTCTCCCATCTTCTTTGCATTGAGTCAATATATTTGTTTTTGCCTTTGTTTTAATGAAAATGGGATGCTATGGTAAGCTACTGGTTCATGGCCCATTTTTTTCTACCGATTTATCACATACATGTGTCTCATAACTCACATATAACTTGCAGGGCAAAAGATTCTGCATTAGTTGTCTTCCTTCTTTGACAGACTGTGAACTTCAGATAGGCAGGAGCTATGCCTCCCTGGCCCTTAGCTCTGTAACCCAGGCCTGGGTCAGCACTGGTGGGTGGATGGCTACTGTTTTGTTTGTATCATTTTCATGGTTTCTTATCTTCTGAATATACCATCAGTCATTTGTTCAATCTTGTTAATCTTAAACATTTTTAACAATTTACTCGTTAATTCTGGAATAGTTAGTGTACAAGAGTCTCTCTCTTATTTTTTTTTCCCTTTTCTTCTTTGTTTTGTTTCTTAAATGCCATACATCAATGAAATCATATGGTATTTGTCTTTCTCTGAGGGTCTTAAACTTTTTTTTTTTTTTGAGTCTTAAATTTTAATGTTTTTCACAGGAACATCTATGAATGATTTCACTCTCATCGGTATTAGGAATTACCCATACAGAATAATACATAAATATGTTCTCCATATAAAACTGGAAACATTATAAAGAAGGCCCAAGTACTCTTAGCCAACCACATTTCCTTGCAGGGAGGGTCTTGGTTATCTGTGGATTTGAATCTTTCCGGATCACTTTCTTAGCCTTTCCATAATATATATGCATTCATAAGAGTATATACTGTCGTTTTATGAGTGTCTTTTATATAAGTGATGTAATGTTATTCTTATTAGTCTACACATTTTGCCCATGAAATGATTATATTAGATTTCATCTTTTAAGATGGTATTTACTTATTTATTAGAGAGAGAGAGCACGGGAGGGGCAAAAGGAGAAGGACAAGCAGGTTCCCCGTTCAACAGGGAGCCCACACGGCATTCAATCCTAGGACCCTGAATCGTGACCTGAGCAGAAGGCAGATGCTTAACCTATTGAACCACCCAGGCACCCCTGGATTTCATCTTCTACGATGATGGACAATTCATTTTTCTTTCTTCTTCTCCTTCTCCTTCTCCTCCTTCTCCTTCTTCTTCTCTTTCTTCTTCTTCTTTTTAATAATCTCTACCCGATGCGGGGCTTGAACTCATGACCCCAAGATTAAGAGTCACATGCTCTACTGCCTCAGCCAGCCAGCTTCCCCTGCTTATTATCTTAAACAACTTTTTGGTGAACAGCTGGATTTCTCCAGAAGCACACCTTGAAACAACGATGAGAGGCCGATGGTTCCCTTGGGTGACTGGTGATGTCATCTCAGGAAAGACCAGTAAGGGAGTAGGGAAATAAGACAGGATGGGGAGAGAAGCCAACAGTGTTGCTTCCATAGCAGATCATTGCTTGGGACAAGTGGGACTCAGTCCCACTGTGACCTTCATAGGGATTGTATAGAACATGCCTCAAAGAACCAACTTATTGCTGGCTGTGAGTTACTCCTGGGGTACCCACCCCACAGCACTTCTGACATGTCCTGTGATTGGGCTGTGCATGACTCTGCATTCATGTCTATAGGAAGTTCTCAGTCTTGTGCTCACAGTAGGAAGTTGTGGGTGTGCGGAAACATTGTTAAGCAGGTGTAGACAGGGCACAGAGAAAATCTGCTACAACATCTGTGTGCCCCCTTCTTGTGCATTTGTGTCCATATTTTAATAAGGATTTGGGGGGGGGATTTCAAATTATTCTTTTAACACTTGTACCTGGGCCTTGTGTCTGGGTTGCTGCGTTTTCTTATGAAAAAGTGTTCATTGCAAGGCAGTCTTGCTCACCTACTCCATTGTTCAGTTCCACACATGATTGTTTTATTCCTTTTTAGTTTCCTCTCCTGTGGATTCAGCCATTCATCTTAATTGTCTTGAAACACACTCCAGCTCTTCTGATAAATAATCCACCTCTGGAACCATGTCCCAGGGGAGGTTCACTGCTCCTATAGGTGGCTTTCAAGTGAATTGAGTCAAGAAACCCAGTCACTGCTTTAATGACTTTGAAGCTGAATACAACCTGTGTGTCCAAGAAAATGTCTTTTTCTTTCTTTTTTTTTTTTTTTTTTTTTTTTTTTAGCACTAAGCAGGGTGTATTTATGCTGGTGCTCCAATGGTGGATTAATGATTTACCTGTAGCTACTACAGCTTTATCTTCAAAGAGTATGATGGTTTCCTTTAGTTCAGTGGCTCACAAAACATGGTCATCAAACCTCTAGCATCAGTATGACCTGAGAATTTGTTCAATGTGCACATTCTTGGGCCCTTCCTCCCTCCACATTTACCAAGTTGGAATCTCTGGGGTGGGACTTAATGATCTGTTTTAACAAGCCCTCCAGGAGATTTTGATAAGCACTAAAGTTTCAGGCCCGTAGTTGTCCAAGTGCTTGTGGCCAATTAATTTGTATAAAATAAACATTCTTTTTTGAGGAAAATAGCAAATTCCTACCCCTTTTAGCAAGTTTTTCTTCTTTAATAACACATCATTAATGAAGATACCAGTGCCTCAATCTCTGCACATTTATGGTTTATGCAGCTTGACAAATACAGAATATTATTTTGAAAATCAAATTAAGTCAATGTCTCGGTTTCTTCCAATACATCAAGGATTATTGCCATCATATAAATTGATCATCTCATGATTGTATCTTTTAAATTGTTTTCATAAAATGGCATGATGATATTCATAAGCATTATGGTTAGTAATTATAAAGGCATGTGCTTCACTATAAAGAAATATATAATCCAAAACCAGAAAACTTTTATTCCGGTTTTCCACTTCCCCTCCTTCCTATGTCATTGTTCATATTCCCAATAGTGCCTCGTTGAGATTCTTCTAAATAAAACACATCCTTCTTGCTTGTAAAATAATCTGGTTAAAAATAATGAATCTAACTTATTCAATTTGCCAAAATTCAGTTTGTTTCATCATTTTTTAGCTAGATTATTATTACTCATATAAATTATTTCATGCAACTTTGCTCTATCTCTATGAGGGACACATTTTTTTTTTTTTTTTTTTGTCTCTTATTTTCCCAATAGGAATAACCTAAATCTAGAGAGCTTCAGAAAATGCAACTGGATTGAAAAGCTTTGGAAGCTAACATTTTGCTTGTTTCATCATTTGGTCTTTGAAATACATGTATCAAGTGTCTACTGTGTTATGCATTATGATAGGTGCTGGGCCTGTATGGGGAAATAGGATGGACACAGGGCAAGCTTCCAGTCCAAAATGGGCAAAAGCAATACTCCCTGGTAATCTCCTCTCCACAGACCAACATTTTCCCCACATTCTATGAGTCAGACCTGTTGATTCAGAAATGTATCTTATCTGGAAGTTCAATATCTAGAAGATAAAATCTGGGTTATTCTAGTGAAAGGGGGTGTAGTGAGCCTAAGAACATATGGTCCATTGAACAGAGCCATGATTTTGAATTTTCCATCCTAGCTCTGGATTTTTGCATAGCACGGTTTGACTGAGGTTGCAAACATCTATCACAGAGAGCTTTGGTTGAATACCACCAGTGTTGTCGTCATGTTCACAAATTTTGGATTATTTGCCATTATTATAAAATTTCACAAAAATCTAGGGTCCAGCCTTTCCAGAAAAATGGACAATTCTAGTTACAGGGAGCCTTCATTTTTCCATAATTGGCTAGAAATTACCATAGACCCCACCACTCCCATTTTTATGATTGCTCTTCTCTTATTCTAATTTATACCACCCGCCTTGAGTTTGTAGGATGTTTTGTTCATAGTCTTAACTTCCTAAGAACCTAAGCAACATGTACCATATTTGATATCATAATAATCCTTTATTTTCTAGTAATTTCATTCCTCTGAGTTATGCATAGCAGATACTATTTTCAATTCTGATTAATGGAAACATTGATTTTTACATATTTATATTTAAATGGCTATCCTAGTGCATAACCTAGATATATGTATATACTGATTTAATCCTCACAACATATGCTCAAGAAGAAAACTACTTTTCTCCTGTTTCACAGATGAGAGATACAGAGGCTGGTAACTCTGGTTTGATTCCCCAAAACTTCAGGTGTACATTAATTTCCACCTTAATCACCACTTACATTGTGCTATTCTGAGTTTATGTGTTAATAGAAGAATACAGTGTTTTCTGTAAAAAAAAAAAAAAACTAGCAGCGTCTGACTCTTGCCTACTATTCGCTCATGACTCTGGTATTACTAGCTGGAAGGGGAAGGTGTAATGTGGAGGGAAAGAAGGGATTCCTAAAATTGTCTTCTCAAAAATTTCTCATTTCTGTTCACTTTAAATCCACCTAGATCTCTCCCCTGAGTCTATTTGAATTCTTCTATCTGGGGTGAGCAAAGAAGTGTTTTTAAGAATGGATTGAAATATTAACTTACCAAAAGAATTTCCTTTCAAAGTAAGGAACTATCCAGATAGAATAGTCAATGGTATTGATTTTCTAAGAAATTACTCATAATTTTTTTTTATTTTTGGTGAAATATGTATACACATATTTTAATGTGTTTTTATGAAAGATAATGAAGAGATGAGCCAAGCCCAAATACACAAGCATTTAGTCTATTTCAGAAGCTACTCATTTCCTTTAATAAATATCAGAATTCTTCAAAGCAGGTTGATTTTTCTTTTGCTACTAAAGAAAAAATTGAATCCACAACATGAAAAATAAAAATGCAAGTTCATTATTCATAGAATTTTCTATGAGTTCTTTTTCTCTGGCCTCTGAAAGTAAGGCTAGAGTTATATTTTTCTTCCTCCCCACCTCAATCCTAAAAAGAGGTTAGGGCTGTTTGTAGGATTTAGACTTTTTTTTTTTTTTTTTCCTCTCCTAGATTTCTTTCTTCTTGGGTCATTCTAATATGCAGGCTCTTTGATGTTACTTGCCAGAGTCAAAAGCTGCCCACATGGTCGCTGTTGGCATTTTTTTGAGTATGTTATTTTGAGAGAAGCACTTGGGGATTCAAGGAAAACGTATTGCTGTTTTCTGATCTTGACCCCCTTCCCCATCTTTCTAGCCACTGTTTTCACTCAAACATAAAGGTGAGAAAATTCATCGCCCTACATTTTAAGATTCTACTCTTGGAACATCACATATGATAAACATGTCATGCCCTTAGATTTGAATGGAAATCCTTTCTATCGGCTTGTTTTTTCATTCATTTAATCATTCATTCAGTTTCTTTCTATTTCAGGTGCTCAAAGTATTATGTACTCCTTCCTTGTGTCATTAATGCTCATTATATTTTTGACTTTATTTTTGGGTCTTCAATTACTGACTCATTCTTGAATCTTGCGCTGTGAAGTCAACAATGGTAGGGACTTTTGTCCTTTCATCGCTCACTTGGAAACCCTCATGTCTAGTTAAGTGATTATTAAATATTTACTGAATACACAGATGAGCACATTCTGTGCTCCCCATTTCATGGGGAACCCCATTTTGCTCAAAGTAAAATCTGAACTCTCTAGAGTGAGCTGGGAGGCCCTGGATAACACAGTGTCCAGTCTTCTCCTTGACCTTACGTCCTACTATTTTCCCTATGCAAGCTTTCCTCCAGTTTTAAGCTGTGTTCTCTTACGGTTAAAGAAAAATAAATAGTCTCTTCAGGGAAATTTCATTATTTTACATTGGTATATTGCTATTGATAGCTAGATAGGAGATAAAAAGAGAGAGTAAGTGTGGTGTTTAAGAAAGAACATGGAGTTTTGGAACTTAGAAGTTCAAACCATAGACCAACCACTTACTAGGTGTTAGACCTTGGGCAAGTTTTTACAACTTTCTGGATCTCATTTATGAGTCTCCAAAATGGGAATAAAAATACTGTTGTTTCAGAAATGTTGTGAGGATTAGACATAAAATGGAAAAATGCTTGGCATATAGAAGTTTTTGAGATAGTAATCATCATTATCATATGCATAATCATATCAGTCAGCTAGTGCTAAGTAACAAATACCATATAATCAGAGGGCATAAAATATTGGCTTTTTCCCTGCCTCATGTTTCTGTGGATTGACTGCGGGCACCTGACAGCTGATCTTAGTTGGCTCACTTATGCAACTAACAGTCAGCTGATCTTGGCTGGGAGATTTAGCTCTGAACTGTGGGACCAGCCAGCTCAGTTTATTGTATCTACCATGAGCTCTAGAGAGGGGAATGATAGTATAGGTGAGTTATATTTATTAGGAATCATATATTATTTATTATTCAGCTCTTGGATGATCTCTTAAGTCTTTTTCAACTTGTAATTATTCATTTTATTATTTTTCCAAGTTTTATTCCTTTTTGAAAATGAAGTAAAAAATTAACAAAGGAGAACATTCTTGTAGTGAGAACACCTTGCATCCTAGAGAAGGTTTCATTCTTACATGATTATGAGCTGTAAATAATTTGAAATAATGTTCTAGTGATATTGTCATCAATTAATTACTAAAGTTTGGGGAATTAGCTTAGTGACAGGTTTTAATTAACTTGCCCCAGTGGCAGTATATTTTCCCTAATAAGTTTACAGTTCCTCTTAGATTTACAGTAATTCCTTCATTTTTTTCTCTTTTCTCCATTATTTATGTAAGCAATATTCCCATGGAGGATACTCACTTTTGCAACCACAGTGTTGGATGGCATACAGTTATTTTGGCAGTGGTTTTCAGGATTTGAAACAAATCCATATCTTTATTTAGTTTCTGCACTACATGAAAAATTGAAATGCAGGTCTAGATAATTTTTTGGAATTGTTGCCTATGATAAATAAGTTTATATTTAAGTGACTGATTGCAGAGTATAAAGTAATTCATCCTCACCAAAAAAAAAAAAAAAAGACATGGTAAATAGTGCTATAGCTTCCTTAATCCTAGAATTTACTTCTCTTTCAGATAACTCTAGAGTATGACATGGGTGTTGTCACCTCTTTCAGCATAGGAAGCTTATGTACAGATTCAAGAAGACCCTCATCAGATGGTGACATAAAATCACATACCTGAACCCAAGTATGAAATAATTCTGAAACAGACTTCCAGTTTAATTTAAATACATAGATGAGGAGCATCTGCGTGGCTCAGTGGATTAAAGCCTCTGCCTTCAGCTCAGGTCATGATCCCAGGGTCCTGGGATCTAGCCCCATGTTGGGCTCTCTGCTCAGCGGGGAGCCTGCTTCCTCCTCTCTCTCTGCCTGCCTCTCTGCCTACTTGTGATCTCTGTCTGTCAAATAAATAAAATATTAAAAAAAAAATACACAGACGATCTGAGGGGAAAAAAAATCAAGAAGGGGCTCATCACAAAGAAAGAACCGAGCAGTGTACTGAATTGTCCTGGAAAGCCACAAGGGAAAGTTTCTTTTAGATGGGTAGCAGTTACTTTTAACGAGGACCAAAACCCCTCATCTCTAGAATGTACTAGAATTAACAGATTCTGTTCTTTCTTTTGGAATGCCACATAATTTCACTGGATTCAAACTGTAGTGGGAGAAATGTCCTTTTTTAGTAGCAGTCAACTGAGTTGTTTAAACAATTTGGTTACAAGGAACAGAAACTCACTTAAGTTTTATTAAGTAATGGGGCCAGGGGTATATTAGAAAAATTTACACATGAAGACCCATGGAATAAAACAAGCAGGCTTCAGGATGATTCCAGTTATTGGGTGATTTTAGATGTATGATAGCCCTGCAAACTTCAAAAACCTAAGATTCTTGAGTTCAACACCTTATTTCAAGGGAGGAGGGTTCATTTACTCCCAGGACCTCTCAGATTACGTGAACACATTAAGTTGGCCAGGTTTTATGAGGGATGATATTTACAGCTGCAGCAGCCATCTTTTGACCATGAAGCAGGAGCCAAGGTAATTGCAGAGAAATCAAGGTAGAGCCTAGAGTTCCTAAAATCACTAAGGTAACAAACCTTTAACTGCCCTGTTTCCTTTCTTCCCACTTTATGAAATATATCTGCTGTTTTTTAAGTACTCTGTTACTGCTGAATAGAAGTATTCTGGTACTCTCTCTCTGAAAACTATTAGTACTGAATAATATTATGGTTATGGTTATAAGAATGTATTGGGCAAGACAGATACCTACGGGCTTTATGAAACCTGTAGATTGGTTTAAGGCAGGGCTGCCACTTAGAGTAGCACAGATTTTCCACTGAGCAATTCTAGGGAGCACCGATCACATGGTCCAAATGTATAACTTTATGTGTTGACCCTGGCTTAGTTTCTCATTTTCTTTTTCTAATCACTCATATTCCCAGAAATTTCCTTTTTATAATACATAGGTTAAAAGAAAATAAAACCCAAATCATTGCCTAAAGTGCCTAAGGTGGGGGCAAGTGGGGATCTCTACTGAGGCAGGACTTTTCCCCTTGGAAGCAGCCTTTCTTTACTCAGCCACTAGGCAAGATATATGCATGAAAGGCAGCGTGATTTCAATGCCTCTCATTATTTGAGGACCGTAGGCTGCGGATGAGGATTATGGTAGTGTTAGATCAATCAAATATGTGGGTCTTTTTTTTAATCCCTAAGAGAAAAGAGAATGATAGTCCGTTTTTCTACACTGAAGAGGAATAGAAATGGGATTTGTGTTGGTGGGCACACGAGGATTCAGCATCTCCGTAACGGAATGTGGAAAGAGCTTTCATATCCATTAGAAGGCCTGGGGAGGGCACCTGAGTGGCTCAGTGGGTTAAGCCTCTGCCTTTGGTTCAGGTCATGATCTTGGGGTCCTGAGATCAAGCCCCGCATTGGGCTCCCTGCTTGGCAGGGAGCCTGTTTCCCCCTCTCTCTCTCCGCCTGCCTCTCTGCCTACTTGTCATCTCTGTCTGTCAAATAAATAAATAAAATCTTTTTTTTAAAAAAAAAAAAAAGAAGAAGGCCTGAGGAAATGATAATTCTGATTGCTTACTTGGAGCTTGAGGGCGTATTTTGGATAAGGGCTGGTAATGGAGCACAAGCAAAGGGAGTATATAGATGTTACCAAGACTAGAGAAAGGAAAGTTTGCCTCTGTCCTTCTCTCTTTGGTATTGGCACAGAAATTGACTGTTCCTCATGGATAGGGAGGGGAAGAAGCTGAAGGAAGGCATTGTGTATGCGTGTGTGTGTGTGTGTGTGTGTGTGTGTGTGTATTTTCCCCCTGAAGTGACTTTTATCTCTCCCCAAATTAACTCTGAGATAATGTTCACAATTATTTATTTCTCCTACACAGCAGAGAAAGGAAAGCAGAAATATCCAGATACCCCCCAAATGGTTATTAGTTGGGAGTGTTTTGTTTAAGAATGTGGCCTCTGTACCCAGATGGCCTGGTTCAAATCCTGACACCACTAATCACCAGCTGTGTGAATTTGGGGGAAGTCACATAATCTCTCTGGGACTTGGTTTTCTGTTAAGAAAAATGGCGTATCTTGATTTTGTGTTTGTCCTAACTAAGGGAGAGGAGACTCCTGATATGTTGTGGGTAGAGGCAAGGATACTGCTAGACATTCTACAATGTGCAGGATAGTTCTGCACAACAAAGATTTATCTGGCCCCTGATGTCACTAGTGCTGAGATTGAGAAAACCTGGTTTAGATTGGATATGTCACTTCTGAACTTTTACCCTCTAACATTTGGTACTGTGCATGTCACAATATTTCAGACGACTTTTAAATTGTCATCATGATTCATCAGGTTCACAGGCTTCAAAAAGATGCGTGGAAATATTTTGTCAAGATAAATAGATTTAGGTGTGGAGTGTTATTTTTTTGAATGACACTATCATTTTAAAAAAATACACCAGGTGCTTGGTTGACAAAACCACATACTTCATTTTCTTCCAAAATAATTTTAACTGTTGGAGAATCTTTTTAACAATACAAATGATGGTTCTTTATATTCTCTATCTTTCTATCAATCTAGGACAGTATTTGAGATGATAAAGGACAGCCTCCTAAATCCATCATCTTTGTTGTGATTTAAAGAAGACTTTTCCCCATAAATTACTGAGGTATTTGGCAATGAGAAGTGTGCAAGGCTATTATTTATACCTGTTTAATTCTCAATATTATGACAGCATGATTTTTGAAATGGACAATCCCAATTCAAAATGCTTTCTGTTCTGAATTTTACCACATTGGAGTGATTGTTAATAGCTCTTCACTGTCGAGAAATCACCATGAACTCTTCTTTTTCTTATTTTTAAGCATTGAGATCTTCTCTAAACTTGACAGATGAATTCACTTGAGGTTTTTTTTTTTTTTTTTTTTTTTTTTTAAACCTGCAGCTCTAAATAGGCCATTTCCATCAATACATCCCTTCTCACTGACAGCATCTTGTTTGGGGGCTCAGTTTATACCTGAATTTCCCCATATTTCCATGACCCTTTGGGTCTTCTGATATCTTTACACTTTTCTTGCATTGTCTCTTAGTCCATGTTGAACCTTTGGACTATAAAGAAATCTTTATAAAACCATCTTTTACTCTGAGAAAATAATCTCCATAAAACTGTGCACAACTTGTCCATTCTTACAGAGCATTCCTAAAAGTTATATCCTCACCAGGCTTGTCCCCCAGCTTTCTATCCTGTGGGATCCTCTCCATTTATTTTATATGTTCATTTACTTAATCATTTATTCATTCAACCCACAAATATTTGTTGAGTTCCATGTATGTATTCCTGACACAACAGGGAACAAGACAGTCTCCTATCAGGTTCTGAATTGTGTCTCGTGTTACATAATCTTCAAAAAGGTAGAACCATGACTCCCACACAAATACAAAGTGAACAAACATCAAAGATTTTATTTAACTTATTAATTAATGAGGGATCCAGTAAGATTTAACAATTGGTTCAAGTGTGAATCGAATTTACAAAGATTTATCATGTCACCTGCACTGGATTCCTTTGCCTTACCTCAAACCGGCTCCTTTGCCTTGCTCTCTAAAGAAAACATGGATTTCACCAGCACCATCCATAATTCAACTTTTTCTTCTCAGAGTTGCAAAATAGACTGGTGAAAGACAATGCCGGGGATATACTGCACACAATCAAATGATTGCTGGAGGGTCCAGTGGACATCATCTCGCATTCAACAGCAGTGAGTTTGGGCTCATTTCAAAGTCTTCACAATTTCCCCTAACCCTAGCCCAGACAACTTTCAAATATACAAACATTTCACATAATAAGGACAGAAATAAAGACAGAGATAAAGCAGCATGCTGTGAAAGAGGGTGCTTGGGTGGGGGTGGGATCTTCCTTAGAGAGCAGAGCCAAGGAAAATCCCAAGAAGAATTGTTTGACATAGGACTCCCAATAGATTGCCTATTTAAATTTAAACAGATGTGATAAAGACCTTCGTCTATGGGGGACAGTGTCCACACTTAAGGCAAGAGTGTGGGCTGCTACTAGAGTCTCCTGGTACTTTTTTCAGTAGCAATAAAAACAAAATCATGCCTACCAACTATTCTCCTCCATCTTTTTGCATTCCTCCTCCCAAAACTTGGTGTCCATATTTTAGTGTATGTATTTATTTTACTTTCATCCGATGGACTCTTCACTTTGCAGAATTTAATTTTACAGTAATTTGTGTGGCACAGAATGACCCAAATGGCAGATTAAGCTTTGAGCAACATAGGGCCACCAAAAATGAGAAAATCTGGTAAATTTGATAAAATCTAGAAAAGGTTCTCATTTATCTGATGGTCATTTTAAAAAGTAGCCATCAGATAAATGAAAACTTCTTTTAGATTTTATCTATTTGAAGTTTGGCATTACTTTAATTTTGATTAAGGTTTGCAAAGCCAGGGTTTGCAAACCACGGGCTTGTAATGTTGTGCAAACATGGGCCAAACACAGCCCCCTGCCTTTTTTGGTAAATAAAATCTAATTAGGTAACAGCGGCTTTCCTTTGTTTACATATGATCTGTGACTATTTTCACATCACAACAGCAGAGGTAACCAATTGTGATGGAGGCTATGTGACCTGCAGAGCCTAAAGTACTCATTAGTCAGCCCTTATGGACAGAGTTTTGCCAGCTCCTGAATTACATAATTGGTGGGAATTAATCTCTTCACTCATTCATTCATTTATTTATTTAACAAACACTTAAATGTAGCTACTATGTGCCAGACAGTGTTCTAAGATCTGTAATCACAGCATAATGGGAGACACAGTTTCCTGATTCAGAAGCTTGTAATTTGATCTTAGATTATTATGTTTTCTTGTTTTAATTTTTGAGATGATAGGTTAAAGAGTGTGCCGCAAAATTTTAGTAATGAGGTGTTTGTCTCCATGTTTTGGTCTGGAGTCTCCCAAAAGCAGACTCTCAGGTAAAGACTTGAGTATGAACATTTTATCTGAGTAGTCAAGGACACACCCCCAGAAAAGGAAGGGAAAGTTGTCCATAGAAAGTGTATTACTAAATCACCAGCCACATCGGGTGACTGGAACTTGATCCTGAGGGGAAACTCTGGAAAAGGTACAAAACACACACCTCAGAAATGGCCCACCCAAGAGGCAAGAGAGTGGAAATGTTTGTACACAAACTCTCAAGGGTCATTAATAGCGGCATACTTGGGTGTGTGCATGTATGCAGAAGTGTGAAGTGTATGTGAGGTAGGAGGAAGAAGTTTTAATAGTTTAGCTTTTGTGGCTTTCCTATTGTGGGATATGCCCTGATATCTATAAACTCTCCCTCATCAAGGGCTTTATTTTGCTCCCCTCCCTTACCTCAGAGGGTAGCACCCTCAAGAGCCATTACCAAGCATATTTATTCACTTTCTGCAGGTCCTTCTTAGCCAGGTCCAAAACTCTGTTGCTGAGTAATTTTTTTTTTTTCCTGAAGCAAAGCTGGTACTCTTTGGTGAAGCCTAGCTCTTCTTACTGACCTATGTAGGAAGATGGCAGCAGGTCTCAAAGAAAAAAGTATCATCTCGTAAGGCCTTCTCCCAAGCAAGGCCTCTGCTTGGTCGCCAGGCAAGGAGATAACGTTATCTTCCATCCATGGGATGTGGATAACTTCTGCGCGGCACAAGTGCAGAGGAATCTGAGAGTTCAAGTTTCTAGGGTTCATTTACCCGGGTGAGCCTATCCGATTATCTCAGGGTCCCCTGTTTGCTCCATCAGTGCCTGCCTGGAACAGAGCTTGTCGGGGCTGTGACTTAAACATTCCCTATGATGAGTCTCTCACATCGGATCCTGGCCCTGATTTTCAGCATGGTCTTCCCTCAGTCTGCAGAAGATGAGCTACTTCGAATCGTGTTGGAGAGATACTCTGGCTTCCCCACTGAACCCTGGCATGGTGTCCGGCTCACGCGAGTTCTTTCATTTTCATTTTTCAGTTGCTCCTGCTACCCGACACAACTACCCAATTCCACAGCCCTTCACTGATCATTGCCACCACATCTCTGAAGGGTTTGAGAACGTGCGCAAACGGGGGCAGCCTCTTCCATCTGTCCCGTCCCGATTCATCCTCAAGGGAGAGTGTTAGCAATTAGGATATCATAGCACAACACTCCACTTGCTACCAGTGATGGTGATTGTGTTGCCATTTTGCCAGTGTAGCAGCGGAAGCCAATTCCAAAGATTTGTTTCCTAGGATGACTTTGTGTTCCAACAAGGGTGACAAATCTATCCCAGTTTGCTTAGCACTGTCTCTAATTGTAACAGCACAAGTTCCAAGTCCTGAAAAAGTCCTTAGTTTCAGGCAAATGTAGGACGGTTTTTCCAGCACTGTCTTAGTTTTTTAAAATTGAAAATCCTATCCAAGAACCCCCTAAATCCTGAGCAAACCAGGATGGTTTGTCACCCTATTTCCAACTGTCTTACGGCCCCAGAGGTGATCTTGAGGTCGATCCAGGCTGTTTAGAAGTGTAGAAAGTAATATGAAATGTTGGGAGGCAGGCAGCCCATCAAGACAACATTAGTAAGCCAGGTACCACAGTGAGCAGGTCAGATCTCATTTTCATAGTGAACTGGGAAATAGGGCAGAGCACATGCGCCAGAAATGTCCCAGTAGAGTAGGAAGGACACTGGGAAGTTTACATACCAGTTCCTCACAGTCTTTGGGAAGGGCTGCTCCTGGAGCGTGTTAAATTCTGGGCACTTCTAGCCTGCGGCCCAGGGCCATGGTATTCTTAACATAGTTTCAGAAAAACAAAGAGGAAAAAAAACCATGCAGGCCCTGGGATGCAGAGGTTGGCCGCTAGTATTTGGAGACACTGAATGATCTGGAAGATATATGCGGCAATTCAACATTTGGTCTTTCCACCCCTGGTGGTACCTCGATCCACTTACGACCCATGTTAAGTTGACTTCATCATAGTAAGGAGGTGGCTGGCCAGGACTCCCAATAGGAGGTTTGATGCGAAAAAGCTACAGTCCTGTCTGTTAGACCTGCGCCACAATTGCAGTCTGTCCTCTCTTCCCTCTGTCTTCTGTTTTAGATCGCTCTCACCTCTACCAGCAATCCTGGCATCTCTGTTGCTCCCCCAGGGAAGGTAGGGCATCATTTCCTGGATCAGAGTTAATGTATGGTGTACAACCCCGGAATTGGGAGCCAGGGATAAAAATCCATGGTTTGCAGATTTGCAACTCAAATAGTATCTAGGGCTTTATAGCTAGAGATGTTATAGTTAGTGACATCATGTGACCAAATATCATCCCTTGAAATAGCTCCTATATCCACCCAATGCCAGCCCCCATGATTAGTGTTGGAGAAGGTGATACCATGTGTATTCCTCACTCATTTTGTTGCTGACCCCACATCATTTTACTAGCTTGATGAAACAGCATCAATTTTACCACCTCACTTAAACAAGGATCTTTGTCACAGAAAAGATGGTGGGGATGAAATGAATTTACTCCCTTTCCATTTTTATATATTAGCAGCAATTCTTTATTGTAATGTTGTAACTTGGCCATTGCAGGATGTGGAAGACCAAATAATTGCTTTCCCAAAGATGTTCACACTCTCATTCCCATAACACAGGAATACGTTCCCTTACATAGCAAAGGGAACTTTGTAGATGTGATTACATTAAGGTTCTTGACATGGGGAGATTATCCTGGATTTTTGGATGGACTCAGTGCAATCACAAGTGTGCTTGTAAGTGAAAGATGGAGGCTCTAGAGTCAGGAAAAGAGATGTGAGGATGGATAGAAGCAGTGGTCAGAGGGATGTGATTATGGCTTCGAAGATGGAGAAAGGAGTCATGAGTCCGATAGTGAGGACAGCGTCCTTCAGCCGGAGAAGGCAAAGCACGAAGGCCCGGAAGGAACACGACTTCTCTGACACCTTGATGTTAGCCCCGTAAGACCTGCTTCAGACTTTTGACCTCCAGAGCTCTAAGATAATATGTGTATGGGGTTTTTTTTTTAAGATTTTTTTTTTAAGATTTTATTTATTTGTCAGAGAGAGAGGGAGTGAGAGCCAGCACAGGCAGACAGAGTGGGAGGCAGAGACAGAGGGAGAAGCAGGCTCCCCACCGAGCAAGGAGCCCGATGTGGGTAGGACTCGATCCCAGGACGCTGAGATCATGACCTGAGCCGAAGGCAGCTGCTTAACCAACTGAGCCACCCAGGCGTCCCTGTGTATGTTTTTTTTAAATCACTAAATCTGTAGGAGTTTGTTACAACCACAATAGGAAACTAATACACAGCATATAAGAAATCAAAGCTATAGAGCTAAAGAGGATGCACTGATGTTTCTTTTTCGTGTGGAAGTCTAGTGTGGATGTTAAAAATCCAGTTACTGAACTCCCATTCCACGGTCCTATCACTTAACTGCAATGAGACCTTCAGAAAGTTACAACTTCCACTATGGTTCCCTCATCTGTAAAATGGGCATTTTAATGATATATCGCTTCTGTCGCAATATATATATATCTTCTTCTATGATTGGGCAACTGCCTTTGGCTCAGGTCATGATCGTGGAGTCCCTGGATCAAGTCCCGCATCGGGCTCTCTGCTCAGCAGGGAGTCTGCTTCTCCCCTCTCATGCTCTCTCTCACTGTCTCTCTCTCAAATAAATAAATGGAATTAAAAAAAAAAAGATTATCTACAAAATTCATTTAAAAGAGTTCCTGGCACCTAGTAAGAGCTCAGAAGCATTGATTATCAATGTGGTGACGTCACAACAATGATCTTTATATTTGGGATGATCTCACAATTTATAGAGCATTCTCATACATGATTAAACTTTAATCAATCCTGTGAGACTGTTTCCCGCTTCTCTCCCTCACCCTTTTCCACACAGACTCGGAGGATCTGGGAAGGGAAATGGATATGCACAAGGTCTCCGAGTCATTAACGGGTGTGGCTGAAAATGTCTCCTAGCCCCGTGCTCTTTCACTTCGGGATTGCTGTTGGAAGTATACTGAAATTAGTGCTGAATTCCAGAGTGAAAGGACAAACACTTGTGTCTGAAAAGTGGCACGTGCACAGCGCCTCGGGCTTAGTGTCTCAGAACACAACTGGCTTCTGTTTGTTGAACAGAACTGTGTACTGATACCTAGTTGTTAGACTTTTAGAAACTTGAGAGTTTGATTACTTTAAATGAAAAGGACACAGGAAATAAAGGAGGCTCATATAATATGCTCTGCTGCTCTTTCTCGGAGTTTAATCCTGCCTAGAGAACGAACGTCTGGTGACAGAAAAATGTCCCCAGTTGAGAAGTTTCAGGATCAGAGGCCACCCAGTGATTGCCGAAGATGGAGCCAAATTGTGGAGATGTTTGCTATTATATCCAAAATCCACACATGCTAAGTGAGTAATACATAATTGTTGCTGTCACTTTCAGGGAGTGAATGGTATCGAAGCGCCTCTTCCTGCAGCTCCATATTTACTACAGGAGCTGAGGAAAAAATGCTGGAGAAAATTCATGCTAATGGCTTGAAGCACAAGAGCACGCGATAAGGAACATTGCACTCGATGCCGTTTATAATAATAGCAGTAATGCCTAATGCTTATTGAGTGTTTGGGAAGTGCCAGGCACTGCTGTAATCTTGCTACTTATATAAACACAATTATTCCTCACACCAACCCTGCAAGGTGGGGACTATTGGTTATCTGATTTGATACATGATGAGATGGAGGCAGAGAAGCTAAAGAACTTGCTTCAGGTCACCGAGTTGGTAAGTGGCTAAAATGGGATTTGAACTCAAATGACCTAGCACCAGAGCCTATATTCCACCACACTAATAAGTTATGTTGGAATGGAGAGAACAAATCTCAGAGACCCCAGAAGACAGCACAGAGGATAAGAGTTTTTGTTTGTGTGTTGTGTTTTGTTTTGTTTTAGAGAGAGAGAACAAGAAGGGAAGGGGGTGTGGAGAGGCAGATGGAGAGAGAGAATCTCAAACAGGCTCCACGCCCAGCACAGAGCCCCACGCAGGGCTTGATCTCATGACCTGGGAATCATGACCTAAGCTGAAACCAAGAGTCAGACAGGTGCCCGGAGGACCAATGGGCTTTGAAAGCAAGAAGAGAGGATGCTGGGTATAGAGAGTACAGACCCAGTTAAGGTACCATCGGAGTGTCCCTAATCACTGTGGAAACAAGGAGCACTCAGTATATGTTTGTGTATGACAGAAGGGGTCCTGGGATGTAAGGAAACAAATTGAAAGAAACGGTCCCCTGGATAATCTTCATTCCACAATTTAGCCAAGGGCCAGCCCTAACCAAAGAAATTAAGATTCAGAGGAAATAAGGTCTTTGTAAAACAAAAAAAATGTGTTTGTTTGATTTACTGACTCACTTGGGATTTATTAACCCAAGTGCCATGGTAGAGAGAGTGTTACTGTGTTGACTTAGAAGAGCACCTGAGCCTTCATTGCTGGGTGCACATATGTCTATTTCTGTGAGACAGTGGGGGGCTCCGTGGGCTTTGTTCCTGGCTTCCTCATCTGGGCAGCAGATGAACCAGCTCTTCACATCCTATTTAGGAGACAAAGTGAGAGAATTTGTTCTGAATCCTTAAGAGGATTTGTTCCTTTGCTAATCAGGGCCTGCAGTAAGCCATCACTGGGAAGAAAGAGTTTGTCTTTGAGGCTTCCATATGGTCCTGTAACCTACATGGTCCACTGACTCAGAAGTCCATCACTGCAACCGTGTGTGCATGTGTGTGTGTGTACACGTGTGTGTACGTGTGTGTGTGTGTGTGTGTGTGTGCATACGTACTGATGGAATTCTAGAACATAGGTGAGGTTCGGTGGGGTGAGGTCTGGAGCTGATGACCAAGAAAGAATTCTTGATCCATCTTCAGTGCAAAATGGTGGTTTATTAAAGCACAGGGACAAGGACCCATGGGCAGGAAGAGCTGCTGCCCGGGGGGGGGGGGGGGGATGTGAGGAGTGGTCTATTATATACTTGTAAGTTTAGAGGGGATAAGGGTTGGCATAAGTCTCTAAGGAATTTTGGAAGCAAGGTTTCTAGGACCTTGAGGGGCTAGCTATTGTCTGGGGAAAAGGTTATTCATTACCGGTAATAAAACCTTTTCATGAGACCCTTTAGATGTGTATCAGTGGGCCCTTCCCTTGGGAATGAGACACTATCTCGGAGGTTTAGAGATAAAGTTTCCTAAAGGAATTGTTAAAGTAGATTTACAGGATCCTGTTTGGGGATAGGGGGTCATTCAGGCTAGGATTGCCCTTTGCCCTTAGCAAAGCCTTAAGGTGGTGGTAGTTGAGTCCCTAGAGGAGAGTCACTCTGCCTGTTTTAAGGGCTTGTCAGTAGGTCAGGAAATTTAATAATTTCTCTTCTGCCTCTGTTTCCCACATCAATACCACAGCTCCAATCACCTCAGCCTTCTTTCACCTGGGCTCTTATGCCTGCTGGTTGGACTACACATGTGTCAACACCAGGTATACAGATGGCTAACGCAGCTTCATGTTGTTGTTACCCCGAGGATGGACGTTTTTATTTCAAAAGATACTATTTGAGGCCAGGATCCCTTCCCTGAAGGGCTGAAGCTGGAATGGTAGAATTTCAGACAGAGAAATTCTGTTGGGTGGCGTTGGGTGGAAGAGCATTCTGGACCAGTGGGTGAGATGATGGGCCTTTCACGGAAATGAGGGGTGGCATTTTTAGAGTAAACTCCCTTTTTGTGTATGAATAGCAAACCTCCCCTCCCCACTCTCGCCCCTCTGAAGGTAGAGAAAGGCTTTCACCAGGACTGCTTCTTGGTCACTCTCTCTGGAGCGACGGGTCTTTGTCATGGATGTCAGGCCCATATGCCTTAGAGGAAAGATAAAAGAGTTGGAGGGGCGGGCTGGAGAGAGACTGTATAATTTTATTGAGCAATATTTCTTCTTTAAATGGGCTCATGGATACTTCAATTAGCTGGCTTTTGATTGCTCTTCTTAGCAGGAAATCTCCATATAATGAAAATGTGGATTCCTCAGCTCCCACTGTCACTGACCATCTTGTCAGGATGAATGATTCAACTTCATCCCTTAGTGCGTTTTGACACAGGTTCAAAGCTGGACTGATTACATGTTTCTCTTTAGCGCCTGCTTTCTCTCTCTGGATGTTTTTTTTCAGCTTTGTTTGGAGAAGGAGCTAACAGTTGTAGAAAGTAAGTATCTGTTTTCAACTGAGTGAACAGTATCCAGCGGAAAGAGAGGGAAACTCTTCCTGGCCGGAAGCCCTGTGACATGGTACCTGTGACTCTGTCATTCTTATCAATGATCTGAGCAGATGGCATATATCCAGTAGCAGAATTTGAGGACATTTAAATAAATGTCTTAGTGGAAAGAGGGTTTGCAATTTGATCATCAAAATAACTTAAGTAAATTAAAAAAAAAAAAGATGGTGCTTGATAAATTTGATAAATTTCTCTGTTTATATGGACTTTCTGTAGCAAGAATTGTACATTTAATTCAATTCGTGTGCCTCAAGGAGGGTAGAAAAAGCAGGTTAAATCCTGAGGAAGGAGACTAGATCACTTCAATGTGGTGGGGTGGTTTCTTTATGAGAAGCTGAAAAGACCCAGTGGGAGTCAGCATAGGGATACTAGTTGAGTAGAAATCCTAGAGTCATGCGCAAACTTAGAAAGGGGCCAGGCATGATAAATGTGCACTTGTTTATCACACTCTTGAAAACTAAGGGTTTTGCTTGAAGCTTGAAAGTGGTGATTTAAGACTAGAATAACGGATGCATTTTGAACAGGTCATAAGTACTATTGATCATGTGTAGCAGCTTGAAAGAGAAGTAGATACCAAAGAAGAGCAGATAAATAAGTGAAGAGTAAAACTGTAGTTGATGATTAAAGGTACATTAAGAACATTCAGGAAACATCTCTATTTTTGAGGATGAGATCATCTTTCTCCACCAAACACCCTTCAGGGAAGGAGGAGGAAGTTGAAGCAGTGGTACAGCAAGATTTCTTTCTTTTTATGTTCCCTGGACTTATTACATTTATCCCTCATCTAAATGGTATTTTCCTCTTTATGGGCAAAGGTAAAAATGATAAAATGATACCTTAGGCAATAGAATGTCTCTTCTCAATCTCATGGTTGTGGTTCCATTGCCTCCAGCAAACACATAGTAGGCACAAGAAAGTGGCATTTTATTTTGGCAAATGACAATTTATCTTTTGCTACTAGATTTTTAACCATCAAAACCCCTTGGTTGACTTCACTTTTTGTTTTTTCTTGAATACTTTTGTCTTTGTGCAGATTGGGTGGTCTCAAACCAATGCTTCAGAAGGGGCCAGGCAAGCAAGTCATATGGAAAATTAAAATGAATCAAGGGGACTTGCTAGGGAATGGTGGGGACTGTGGCAAACTGGAGGTCATCTTCCTTTGTAAACAGATGCTGCTGCTACTCATTTTCAACCAATAGTTGCCACATGGGGCTGTAGACCCAAACTTGTGATTCTATGCAAATGTTTTCCAGAGATGCCAGAAATATGGTCAAAGAAACAAAAGTTTCTGTCATTTGAAATAATGTATAGGCCCTGAAATCCAACATTGCACCGTCTAAAGAATAATCTGTTATGGGGGAAATTAACACCAAATAAATAAACAGCCATAGCAAAGTATCAACAAAATAAAAAGCAGGTTCTTAACCAAACCAACTCAAATAAAATCAACAAGTAATTAATGTCTTTTTGTATGTGTAGTTCTCTAGGGTTTGTCTACTGGAAAATCTAAGCCATAAGGCAAAACATGTGTTCTCTGCTAAGTGCACATTGAGTAGAGAGGCAAAGAGTTCACCTTCATAGTGGAAGTAATATTTGTCTTATAATTTGAAATATGAATATTATCTGGTTAAGAGGAAAAAAAGATGGGTGCCTGGGTGGCTCAGATGGTTGAGTGACTGCCTTTGGTTTGGGTCATGATCCCAGAGTCCCAGAATCAAGTCCCACCATTGGGCTTCCAGCTCCATGGGGAGTCTGCTTCTCCCTCGATTTTCTCCTCTCTCATGCTCTCTCTCACTGTCTCTCTCTCAAATAAATAAATAAAATCTTTAAAAAAAAAAAAAAGATAGTTAAGAAGCAGTTCTAATGAGTGAAATGAAGGGAGAGAAAACCCCAAGGTAGGGAAAGTATCCATCTCCCTTCCTGCGACAATGGCAGCACCTCTTTGACTTGAATAAAATGTCATGAAAACAATTAGTTGAAAACACTAGTTGTTCAGAGTCTTAAATAGCAGGCAAAGGAGTATGAGCTTTATTTTCTAGTGGGTGGTTGCCAACTCAAACAGCCACAGGAGCCAGGTAGGTAACCAAAAAAGAAAAAAAATATATTTTTTGGAGGTGGGAAGGGCACTGTATCTAGACAAGAAACAGACTCAGGTCCAGTGGATTGCTGCCATGGAAGAATGCAATGCCAGCCTTGCCCATGGGAAGTCTAAAATCTGGGGTTTTATTTGAGCTATGGTTTTTAAATGTTGGCAGCAAATTCCCATTAAAAAAAAAAAGTGTGAATCAAACCTATTTGGAAGCTCATAAGTAAAATAAACCTAGAGCTGCTAGGTATAGGGGTAAAGGGAGTGAAGGTTATTCATGTCCCAGTCCTGTGTCTAAATTCTTTCCCTTCTTGAGCCAAGGGTAGATCTCTCACCTAGAGTATATTTTAAATATAAGTGCTATCTGTAATGGCAAACCATTGAAGATATAATAAATTTGGCATGCCCTTTAATTACAAATATGTAAAAAAATGCATGCACATGGACAAGAAGTATAAAATGAAAATAGTTTTGTGAGTAAAAAGATGATTTTATTTCAAATGTTTCCTAATTATAGTGTAAAATTTAAATTAGGAAAACATTAAGAAATCTTTCTAGAAGTTTAGAATTTTTTTTTTCTTCCAAGTCAGTAGTTTAAACCTAAGAGCATTCAGATGATATGTGAACTTGAAAAAAAAAAGTATAATTAGATCTTTATTTCTGTTATCCTCTAATTGAAGTGTAACATTTCCTTCCATTATGAAATGGTTAACAACCCACAGAAGCATAGATTGTACCTCTGTGACTTTGTCACCAATTCAAATCCTAGGTATTTTCATGGAGTTGAAATGCAGATGGCTTGAAATGAAGTTTATTGGTACTGATGCTTTGAAGTCACAGTTGTTAGCAGACCAGCAGTTGGATCAAGTGCTTCAGTGCATTCATAAAGAAACACAGATACAAACCACTATGTCACGTGTTTATAATAAAATATTTCACTATAGTTAGTTCCATTTTTAATCCCATATATTAATTTAAGGTTTAAAAGCCTTACTCTGAGCAGGAATTCATTGGCTTTATCAAGGCTTCTAGAGAGCATCATGAAATGAGGAAAGTTGAGAAGCCATACTCTGAACCAGTGTCGTCATAGATGAAGAGGTGACTCACCCTAGGATGAGTCTTTGTAGGATGGCTTTGGTTTCTGCAAACTTTCCCACTTGGGATAAGGGCAACCCTTCCAATTAGAGTTTCCAGTTGTTTCTAGGAATTCAGGAGTAGATGGGCTCACTCATCGCTATGACACAGAACAAAAAAGAATTTTAAAATAAAGATTTTTGAAAACGTTATGAACCAGACGCTTGGCTTCTCTGCACAATGGAAATTGACCAAAGGCTATAATGGGAGTTCCAGGCAAGGTCTTGCTGGGACCTGTGCTTGAGCACAGGGGAGACAGAGCAAAGGGAAAAGCCCTCCAGCTGCCTCTCCCTGGAGAAGTCTGGAGCGGTCTTCAGAGGGCTGAGGGTCTTTGGCAGGAAAAGGGTGCTGTCTAAACAGGTAGGGACAGAGATTTCTTTTGGGCTTGTGCACTCAAAGATCACACTTCTTCATGTATCACATGTCTAATTAACATGTTAAATCTCCACCCTGGATGTGTTTTTTGTGTTCTACGGAGAGAGAGAGTAGGTGAGAGATCAGTGCTGGGGTCCGTCTTGGCGCAGACTGGTTTGTTCTGGCTTTGTTTTACATGAATATCCTGCCTCCACGAGAGGAAAGATGAGATCTGTTACTTGGGAGGAAAGTAGCTCAGCGGGTTCTTCTACAGACCTGATCAAGGGACCTGAACCCAGTCCCTACTCTATCTCAGTTATATGTAAAAACAGGCTCAGGGACAAGTTACAGAATGTCGGTGTGTGATTGTCTGTAGCCAATCAAAGGGAAGAGAAAAAAACACGATGATGTTGGGCCTAAAGATGGTCAAGCTCGATCATGTAAAAAACCATGTAAGAAGACATTTTCTCCAAAAAGGAGAAAAGCATCAACATTCTGGATAACTGCTGGGGGACGGGGAGGACTCTTGGCTCTTTTAGAAAAACTATCTTCAGAAGCATGTTTTTTCACCTGTGTGGTGATTAAAGGACAGAGTTTCCATCTCCCATGGAAATGTACTGACTGTGACCAAATTAGCTCTGAATTTGCTATTATTTAAATGCAGTTTCTTGTATTTATTAAAATGAAGTGACTGTCATATTAAAATTGAAAAGGAGCAGTTGCACATGCAAATTATTTCTAAAGTTCAACTGCTGCTAAATGAGACGTGGTGTTCCTAAACTTAGAAATGCTTAACATAAATTATGACCTAATTAACATTTGCATGGTAATCCGGACTTCCTACAGCTTATTCTGCTAATTAACACATGACAAATGAGCACACATTAATATTTTATTGTAACATAACTTGTCCAAGAAAGCTTCTTAACTCCTTAGAAAACATTTTGTGTGTGGTTTTTTTTTCTTTTTCTTTTTCTTTTTTTTTTTTGCCTGAGAAGTATCCTATTGTGGTTTATGCCATTATATAATTTTGATGATAAAATTGCTTCATGTTGTAAATTTAATAAGAGACACAGAAGTGCAAGCTCTAGGAGTGTCTTTTTTCTTTGTTTAAATTCTTTTTTCCTCACTCTTTCTGGAAATACCTTCATTTTTTTAGGAAAAAAAATTACTTTGATATGTACCTCTTAGCTAGTTATCACTTGCCATGATAAGTATATATTATATACTCATGATATTGTCTCCTGGATCTGTACGGTCATGAGGAAATCCAAACCCAGCAGGAGAGCAAATGGATTGTAAGACTGTAGATTCTGCACCTTGCAAGTGGCTTCCCATTGGTCGTATATTCAATGAGCTTGTGTCATCTTTTATGTCAATTACAACAGCCTTCAAATTAGTAAGGGAGGTGCTTCTATCTCCAACAGGGACAGAAAGCAAGTATCAGTGCCATTGTAACTTTGATTGTTGTTAAGTTGCCATTTTTCAGTTTTGATGTGTTTTCCTGACATATCATAGAGGTTTTGGCTTGTTGTCATTTGTTTTACTTAGGATTTTCCAAGAATGATTGCAAAGTGTCTTCATACCTGATCATATAAATTTGAGCATGTGCTCTTTGAACTCTGGGAGAAGATTCTCTAAACTAGAATGAGAGCAATGGCTGTGATGGGTAATGTCCTGGATATTTTTGGAAGAACGTTACAAAGGCACCTCATGAGCCATTGAGAAGGTGAATAGTGTCTTGCCCTCTTTGTTTAAAGATATCTTTGATGTAATTGAGTAGACTTTTCTGCTTAATAATTAAATTATAGTCCTGGTCTACCAAACCTATTGCTTTTGAAAAAAAAAATAATTTTTTTTAAAGATTTGTTTATTTATTTTAAAGAGAGAGAACATAATAAGGGGGAGAGGAGGAGAGGGAGGGAGAGAGAGAATCCTTAAGCAGACTCTGTGCTGAGGACAGACTCAGTCCCAGGATTCTGATCATAACCTGACTCAAAACCAAGAGTCAGATGCCCAACTGAGCCAACCAGATGCCCCTGCTTTTGAAAATGTTTTTACCCACACTTTTGTGTTGGATATTTTTCCCCCAAACCAACTAATTTTTCAAATTTGGAGGTGTCCTACGACACCTACTAATTCACTTCTACTGATAACTTCCTGGAGTTAACACAGACCCCACAGGTTAGGGCTCAGTCCCATAGGACTACCTCCACTTCACATAGTAGATACAAGTCCCAGGCCTCCTGTACTTCTTATGAACTGGCTCCTAATTAGAGGTTCCTGTGGTCCCTTCTTCCAGGCTCTACAATTTGCTAGAGTGGCTCACAGAACTCAGCAAAGTGCTCTACTTAGTATTACCAATTTATTATGAAGTATACCAATGAGCAGCTAGATAAAAAGATACCTAAGGTGAGGTCCAGAAGATTCCCAGACACAGGAGCTTCTATCCCCATGGAGTTGGTCTGCCCCACACTCCTGGCACAAGTATGCATTCACCAATCCAAAAGCTTTTTGAACCAAATTGTTAAGGGATTTTTATGGAGGTTTCATGACCTAGGCATAACTGATGAAATTGTTGGTCATTGGTGATCGAACTCAATCTCCATACCCTCTCCCCCCTTTGGAATAGGGATTTGAGGCTGAAAGTTCAAACTCATTAAGCATGCCTTGGTCCTTCTTCTTAAAGATATCTAGGGACCCTGAGCCACTAGTTATCTCATTAATATACAAAAAGACACTCAACACTCTGAATGTTTCAAGGGTCCGAGGAACTCTTGAGCCAGGAACCCAGGATGAAGACCAAATGTATATTTGTTATTATATCACAATATGATGACTGTTGACTTTCTTCTACTTAGAACTCACAAAAGAGCCAACTAAAGTGCTGGATAATGCAAATTTTGAGTGGATACCTATATGTGTTCCATTTAATCTATTAATAATAATTATGTGTATGCATATTTCTCTTTGTGTGCAGAGGGATAAATATAGACATATGTACACATTTGCATATGTAATTACATAGATGCACATATATGTATATATATCTATGCACCTATCTAAACTGGAAACAACCCAAATGTCCATCAACAGGTAGATGGAGAAATAAACTGTTTAATATTCATATAATATGTTACTACTTAGCAATAAAAAGGGATGAAATATTGATATGTACAACAGCATGGGTGAATCTCAAAATACTTGTGCCAGATAAAAATGGGTACATACTTTATGATTTCACTTATATAAACTTCTAAAAATTATAAACCATTCCAAAGTGATAGAAAGTAGATCACTAGTTACTTGGGAGGGGGTTATAAGGAGAGATTTTAAAGGATCAGGAGTCAACTATCTTGATTGTGGTAATGATTTCACAGATGTATGTATATATATTAAAATTTATCAAATTGTACACTATTTACTATTTGTTTTATGTCAGTGAAGCCATATATGTGTCTGTGTGTTTGCATATGTGTGCAAGTGTGTTCCCATTTCTGCAAATAAAGAATATTAGCTCCCTGAAAACAAAGGATTTTCTCTTTTACCAACTGCTATATTCCCATCACCTAGATAGAATTGTCTCTGGCATGTAGTAAGTGCTCAGTAAATTTTTGTTTAAAAAATAAATAAATGCAGGAAATGGGTATATACCTCTCTGTAGATATAAATATTCTGTTCCTTCTTGTGAATGTGTATTGTCTAAAAATTATCATCATCTTTCTCTTTCTCTAATTAGAGTAGGAACATTTCCAGATGGTTCTGGAAAATGTAAAGCAAACAAACAAACAAAAAATCCAGGTGATGAACAACTGAGTAGCACCCAATCACACAGATTAAACAGGTAGAAGGAGAATCCAGCTCTAGACAGAAAGACAAGATTAGATAAATATTTCATGAGAGGAGCTGACCACAGAGAGTTAACATCCAAGTTTCAGGAGAGGAAACCTCTGGGGTTTCTAGGAACTATAGTAAAATTACAGAAAGGCATCAAGAGGTCATAGCAAAGGCAGAATAAGCTAGGACCAAACTTTGGTGGATACAGGTCAGAGAAGAAGAGAAACAAAATACCAGGGAAAGAACTGGAACTGAGGAGGAGAACTCTGAGAGTGTTTATAAGCTATATGCCCTCCATGGTTCTGGATTTCTGTGAGTGGAAGAGTAGCAGGTTTTCTTGAGGCATGTGGTCTTAAAGGAAACTTACATAAAAATAGTCACTGGTACAGCGTCTTCATACCATACAAGATGGCCAATACCCCACAGAATAACTGAGAAATAAATTTTCTGATTAGATTTAATTTGTAATGAATGGCATAGAACTTTATAGTAGAATAAATTTTTTTTTCATTGTACTGGCCAGGATTCAAGTTTGAGGATCAACAATAAGATTATTTATTCTCAAATTAACCCCAGATCTACTTTCTTGTGATATCTACATTTAGGTTCTTGTTTTATATTCTGTAACCATCCTAAATATATCTTCTAAATTGGTTGTTCTGGGACATGTTTCTTGTCTTATTCTTGTGCAGCTGAATTTGGATACTAAAGTGCATGGCTTGATAGGTAATAGAAGCACTTAGAAACTAACACATTGCCTGGCACATGGTAGACATTTACATTATTTGTAGACACAACAGTTTTATAAAATTGTTTTCATTGTGTCATTGTTGCAAGTTTGGAAGTGGCATCAATATTAATTGCAAATTGCTAAGCACTATAGTCGTCCGTTAACAAACTTTCCTTTCTTCCTTCCTTTTTGCCTGCCTGCCTTCCTTTCTTCCCTCCTTCCTCCAACTTATTCAATAAGCATTAATTGATAGACAGTTCTGTGCTACATATTGTGTGACAAAGTTGAATGAGACTGTGGCCCTGCCATTGAAGTCCTGGCAGAAGGACAGATGAGTAAACAATTATAATTAGGAACATAATCCTTCTAGTAAAGGAATTAGGAAATGTTTAAACTAAAGTGTGCAGACAGGCATGGTTACTTGTGTGTGACCAGCATCACACTTCCTATTGCTTCTTCTACTAGTTGTCATCCTCACAGTTCTTCAGGTGGAAGCAATGATTTTGATAGCCAAGAAATACAACTCACTGCAGGCCTTCTGGCTCTAGAAGTCTCCTAGAGGTCAATGGCTCTAGAGACTAGGAACTAACCCATACTAGGCAGACACTTCTAAATTAAAAATAGTTTTAGTGGCTCCTGGGCGGCTCAGTCGGTTGGGTGTCTGACTCCTGATGTTGGCTCAGGTTGTGGGATGAGCCCTGAGTCATGCTCTGTGGTAAGCAAAGAGACTACTTGGAGTTTTCTCTCTCTCTCCCTCTCTCTTTCTTTTCCCCTACCCTACTTGTACTCGTTCCCTCTCTCTTACTTAAAAAAAAAAAAAAAAAAAAAAATTTAAATTGACCACTGCCTGTCAGGTAAGTTAAATAGCTGGTTTCAATATGATGCATAGACAGTAACACAACATGGAATGAGATTTGAGATTGCGCAATAGCACGCTCAAAATGCCATTTTTCTATCAAGGACTTTAATGAACTCTCCATGAGGTTAACTTAATTGTAGGTCTTCTTTTCTAGAATCAGACACCTATTTCTAGCACAGACAGATTCCTCTTGCTTATAGTAGCTGGCTATTTCTGCTCTTCTGAGTCTTGAGATATCACAGTATGACAATGCTGATGGCTCTAAGCTTTTAAATCTTTAATCACTCCAATTCCTGTACTTGGGGCCATGTTACTTAAGTAGGCGCCACTATTCTCAAGAATAGAGCTGCTAAAATAAAAATGTATCTGTGTCTTTTCTTCCCCTGTGGTTTACCTAAAACAAACCCCAAAGAACATGGAACTGGAAACCACAAACTTCTTATTTCCTCCGAAATTATTCTTGGTCTGCTCATGAAAGACCCCGTGTGTTATGGTTTTAGTAACATGCTTGCTGCCGCCCTTTTTCCACCATATTTTGTAGTAAATAGAAAAGTTATTCTTGTGTATTCTCTGTGGATCAAACAATAACAAAGAAACCATAAAGAAAATAGTAGCTAACGCTTTGGTCATTTACCATGTGAGAACCCACAAGCTAAGTACCTTACACACATTATCTGATTTAAGCCCCCACATTGTTTCACCCAAGAATATACTATGGAGGTTGTCTGGATTGCAGATTCTGGCTCTGCCCTTGGATATTTTAAATCAGTAAGTCTGGGTTTAGGTGCAAGACTCTGCATTTTTTGAATGGTTTTAAGAAAATAAATAACTTGAACCCCGAGGTTTTTAACACACATGTTGGATCATTTTGATGAAGGTCTACTGAAATTGCCCTTTGGGAGACAGTGGTATATATGTAATATAACAGATAAATCACTAGGATGGAAAATAAGAGCGGGTATGCCAGTAACTGTGTCTTATTAGTGGGATAGGTAGGATGATAACTGGCAAATCAAGGAGCGCTTCCTAGAAGAGGTGAGGTGATGTGGTAAGGAATGGAATTCTGAGCCAGGTAGCCTGAGTTTCTGCCACTTGCTAATTGTATTATCTTGAATAAGTCACTTTGTTTTTCTGTGCCTCAGTTTCCCGTTGTGTAAAATGCGGATAAAAATAGTACTTGACTAATGTGGTCATTGGAAGAATTGACTGTGTTAATTTGCTTAGAATGGTGCCTGGCACATTGTAAGTGATGTTTAATTATTTCCTTTCATCATGTTTTTGCTATTCAAGGGTATAATACTTGAGCTGAGACTTAAAGGATGAAAAGTCTACTAGGTGAATGACCAGTTGTGGTATTAGCAGGTAGCATTCCCAGCGGAGCACACATTATGCAGAAAATCCTAGAGATGAGAAACAGCTTCATGCTGCTAGAGGAGAAAATCTGGCATATGAGGTTAAAGAAGGAGGCAGGGGGATGGGTCCCAGAGGTCCTGGGTTTATATTGTGGATTTTAAAATGATAGAGAAGTTTCACAGGAGTATCATAGAGCGGTACTTTCGCCATCACTCCGACAGATCTGCAGAACTTGGGTTTGGGGGAAACAAGATAACAGTTGGGGTGACTAGTTCGGAGGACCTGCAGGGACCCAGGTGATGGATGGGGAAGAAATGGAATGCAGAACCTGATGGAAGGGTGGGGGGAGAATATTTTTAAAATATTTGGGAGATAATACTGGTCTTGAATTTTTGGACATGGGTTAACAAGAAGAGAGGGACAAAGGTCAGGTTTCTGTCTTGGGAATTGGGTGAAAGACAATGCCACCAACTGAGATAAAGCCCAAGTGGATTCAGTGAATTCAGTTTTGTGCTGTGGAGTTTGTGGTACCCATGTGATGTCCGCATAAAGACATGCATTATCTATAGCACATAGCATAGAGCAGCTGGACATTATGAGTCTACACTTTGGGTTGCTGGTGTGACCTGAAGCTTGGAACACATGGCCTGATATATGCAGAAACACTGGTAAAGCGTGAAAAAAAAAAAAAAAAAAAACCACCGCAAATATAAGGCATTCAGAACGGTGTTATCCTATTGTTGTTTTCAGCAATAGTTTATGTTAGAATACAAATAACTCCAATGAAGTTCTTCTAAAAAGAAACACTCTACTCTTTCCCCAGTTCATTAGTAGGATTTCTGAAGAGAAAACACTGTGTTCAGTGACATGCATTTAAATTCTAGACCTCCAAAGGAAATTTTCAGACAGGCCATCCTTGTTCTTGGTTAATTAGAAAATAAGTAGATAAACGAGTAGAGGAGATCTTTGGGTAGACTTTTCCATTTATTGTGGGCTTCTGGGAGGAACACTTGTACCTATGGCTTTATTATAAGAAGAAGGCATGTTTATGGATTTGCAGAATATTAGAGTTAGAAGCAGCCTGATACTCATTTGCATGTTTAAAAAAAACAAAAAAGAGGTCCCCTGAGGCTGAGTGCTTTGCTTCAGATTTCACAGCAAATATGGGACAGGACCAGGCACTAATAGTGACGTTCCTTGGTTTGGAGCAGTGTTCCCTGCAGACTCTCATTTTTCAATATTGAAATGCATATATCTCTTTACCCTTTCATTCTGTTTGTTTCTTTTTCCTATTTAACTTACAGCGAAGGAGAACATAAATTATGAATAAATATAGCACTACTGGAATGGATATGTTGGCTTGGAAAGTTCTTCTCAGCAAAACATAGTATACAAGTTTTAAACTGTCCCATAAGGTTTGGTTAGAAAATTCTGTTTGGGGCAGGGAAGACCCATCGGTGGCTGGGTAGCTCAGTCGGTTAAGTATCTAACTCTTGATTTCATTGCAGGTCATGATCCCAGGGTCATGATCTCGAGCCCTCTGTTGGACTCAGCATGGAGTCTGCTTGAGGTTCTCTCTCTCCTTCTCCCTCTACCCCTCCCACTCCTCTCTCTCTCTTTAAAATAAATATAAATAGATAGATAAATAAATAAATATGATCTTTAAAAAAACGAAGACTAAAATTTTGTTGGGTTAAAATGTTTCCATATTTAAAAAACAAATGTCATATCCTCCTGCCCACTCACTTCCTGAGCATGTATTAATTATAGTAGTGGTAGTAGCAGGAACAGTAGAGTAACTACAATTGAATGGCTGTCATGGAACTAATAGTGATGGTGACAGTGAGGGTGAGGATAATGATATACATTTATTAAATGCTTTCTGTAGGCCAAATACTGTATACATAAGAGGCTATAAAAAGTATAATTGAAAATATAGACATTTAAGTTTAAATTCTTGGGATTGTATCCCAATGCAACACATTTCTAGCTATATGACTTTGAGCAAATACTTCAATTCTTGACATCTCAATTTCCACATCAGTAAAGATAGGGAAAATAAGAAGTGCATTATGAACTGGATGTGGTAAGACTAAAATGAAAAAAAAAAGTGTGTAAAATATCTGGCAAAGCTTACAAGCCTAACTCTATCAGGAAGCCTTTATTATTACCTCCGTTATACATATTTGCAAACTGAGGCTCAGCGAAGTGAAACAGTCCACGAGTCTGTCTTATAGTAGAGTTAGAATTCAAATCCAGGTCTATCTGACTCCCAAGCTTGTTCATAACCACAATTTACATTTTATTTTGATAAATTACTTAAGTCTTGTATCTTGAGAAAGATCTTCTTTAGGGATCTCTGCATTTGTTATTCCATTTCTATATTTATTTCAACATTGTAATGTTCTATGGCATTTTCCATTTCTGAATCCTCTGGAATTATTGCAGTCAGATGCCTTTGTTGTAAGCATTAGTTTTTTGGATCATCAGCGATTGATCTTTTCTTCAGGAAACTGAGAATCGGCAAGTGTGCATTTTACATGTAAGACTAGACAAAGTATAATCAAAGAAGAGAGATTCAAAGTCAATAAATATTGTTATTGGAACAGTATTTAAAACTCTAAATCTGACTCTTTTTTGTTGTTGTTTACAATATTGCATTGAGACTGGCTGCATTGGATCCTGCTTTATACAGGTTGCACAGTTGTTAGATTCCTTACTAATTGTCACTGGGGTAAAACTAGCTGCTTCTTTGACTTTCCACAAAAGTCTGGGACCCCTGTGTCTCTGACTTTTACTCTTAGGTTAATAGACTCTTATTACTCAACTTCAATGAGTTTTCTTCCTCTCTGTTCCCTTTCCATAAGTTGATTCAGAAACCAACTTTGTAATGTGTGATAAGAATATTGAAAACCTAACTAGGATGTTACATTCAACTCTGTGATGAAAAGGTTGCTTCAGGAGAATTATAATGAATTGTTTTCATGTTACACTGTTTTAAGTACCAAAGACTTCAACAAAGGGGCTGTTAAAACTAAATGCTATTTTATTACACATAGCAAAAGAGCAGCAATTAAGATTTTGGCTAAGAAAGTTAACCTTCGAACCCTTAGACATATTCCAAGTGACTCAAACGAGTAGAAAGGTACAGCTGATGTCAACATAATGGTAGATGCACCAAGAACCATTATCTTTCGTTAAAAAAAGACCTCTCCCAGTTATCTTAGAAAAATCTCCATCAGCAGAATTAAGTAATTATAAGAATGTGAGTTTTTTATTGTGATTCTACTGCCATTTAAATATTCTAGGTGTAAGATGAATGGAAAGCTAGGACTTGAGCCCAGGCATTTGACTCTTGGTCTGGTTGTCTTTAGGGATCAGAGTTTGACAAAAGACAGGAAGACTCCAAAGGAGCTCATTCAAAAACCCTTAAACCATAGGAGTCTTTGCATTATTCCTATTTCCTAATTAATTCCTTATTTTTTGTGACTGATGCATTTTATATAAATCTTAAATATAGGAAGCACATCAATACAGGGGTTATAAAACTGAATTTTGCTATCTGATCAACTTGGGCTCAGGTTCTAAGCATGACATCATTTAGTTTTGTGACAAGTAAGTGACCTCTTGAAGTCTTGTTTCCACATTTGTAAACTAGAGCCATTGAAAGTGCCTAAACTCTTTGGTTGTTGGAAGACTGAAAGATGGAACTCAAACGAAGAAAATGAAACAGTCTTAGAGCTTAGTCTACCTTGCTGATGATGGTGATAACACCAGTGATGGTGATGATGGTGATTTTCTTTGTATAGTGTGTGCAAATTTGTTTCTCTCTGCCTTTCCCACCAAACAGTGAATTCTTGAAGGTGGGACTGAATTATACCTATGTGTGTCCTCAGAGACAGTTTGGGCTCTCTTGAAGGCAAATAAATTTAATAAATACAGGACTGAGTTGAATGAATTGGAATTTAAGAGCAACCAAGGTCCAGCTTGTCATTACTGATTATGCTGTTGTATAACACTGAGGCCATCACTGCCCCTCTTGGCTTATCCATTTTTTCCATATATAAAGAAGGGGTATCCTACCTGCCCTTCAGAGATGCTGTAAACATGCATTTAACACTTAATTCAAATTGTACCTTAATTTGTGAGGGATTAATATTTAATATTAATGGCATTCCTAGCCCACCATTTCACTTTTTTTTTTGGGTAGTTATGAAGTGCTGCAACATAAAAGAACCCAAGTAAAAGAGTGTGAAGGGGATGCCCTATGTCATGCTCATACCCAATGAGAATGCCTCTTGAAAGGAGGAGGGCTCTAACTAGCAAGAAAAAGCATTGCAAGCAGTCAGAAAATTAATTGAGGCACTTAACTGCACCAAGCCTCCAAACCACACCTATTAATGTCTAAGCAGTTACATATTTTACATGCTACTTTGTCTTTGTTTGAATTATCTGGATTTTAATTGCCTATTTTCTATAGATTTTATGTGAAAATTATTTAAAATAAAATTATACACCAAAAGATTGGAGGTGAGTACCCCCAAATGATCATTATGTGTAAGCAGTGAGAGTGTGTTTTCTTTGTTCTTTCTAATTCCAACCTTGCTTTAATTTAGTCTCTTTCAGTGGCAAGGACCACACTTAACTCAGACTTGTGGCTTGTGACCAGCAGGTCAGGGATACTCTCTAGGGAACCTGTGATCAGGCATCATCACAACACTGAGGCTCATGGGAAATGGAAATGAGGGGACAGTGTCCCTGCAAACCTCATTAATAATAGTTCCTTCTTCATTCTGGCAACTTCATTCTTTCAACTACGTTGTTGGTTTTGGCATTGTGTATTTTCTTGTGCCTGGCCCATTCTCCACTAGCCTTCATTCAATCTTTGCTCAATATTTTTCCTTCTTAGCTTTTGCTCTCTCATGGTCTGTGTTTTTCGAAAAGCCAGCTCACTCACCAAAACAGAGTTCCTCAGAAATTGTCAAATACGCCACTTGAAGGTTATCACCACTGCTGACCCTTGTAAGAGACTCAGGATCAAAATACTGCTTTCTGCAGAGCTTCGAAGTGAAATTGACTCGTTTTTAGCTTTTATCCATTATCAAGAGTATATCCACCTATTCTAGTAATGCATGTTTCCTCACATATTTAGAACTCCCTGGAACTCCCTAGTCACTGAGGGACTACAAAAAGGGTTTAAATAACTTTGGATATTCTGTAGTTTTAGTAGGTTTTCAATGAACTCCCTCAGTAGGAAGACTTTGATAAGCATTCTCATGGGGGCTGTGCTTCCCCCAAAATCTCTTTCCACACTTAATGTGATAAAACTGCCGCACACATTCATCCCTGCCTGAACAGATGTGCCCAACATGGAAAGCTCTAGCCTCAGGTCTTGATCTTTATTGCAGAAGCTGAGCAATAATTCTGGTATTTGAGAAAACCAACATCTGATACTTGATGAAATTCACAATTCTCCCTACTGCCCTGAAGGCATTTCTCTCTTCACAAAAGGCACAGCCCATTTATTTGCAAATACAAAAATGGCCAGTCATTAACCAAGACATCTGGAAGCAGAGGATTACCTGATGTTCTGATTTGATTAGTAGTCCAGGATTAAAACCTCTGAAGGTCACCTCCTCTCCTAATCCTCCTCTCCTATTCTCACGTGTTTTATTCTCACAAACACTTTCAGAATATGGCCCATATTGTTGAGGGCACTGGTCAGTGACTTCATCTAGAAGAGAGGCTTGACCAATGTCAGGTGCCCATGACTGTGTAGAGCTCCAGGTCCCTTTGGAAGCTCTTGGAGAGATGAGTTATTTTCGGGGGAGGGGGAGTGGGCATTACAATCAGCAGAGCTTCCTGTTTTTCTTCTTGCCTTTTCATTTCAGCAGTGTGAGCCATGTATTTTATATATCTCTGTAGCCTGACTGTTACAGGTGTCTCTGATTGTTGCCTGTTAAAATAGCATTCTTGCTTCTCATTTTCACTTATTCTTTAGTAACTGCATAAAAAAGCATTCTGACTATAATTTCCCCTTCTGATTTCAAAATTTATACCTGACCTGGTGGCTTTTTAAAAAAAATTGTTCTGTAATCAGAATTTGGAGACGGGAAGATAAGATCATTATTTACTTCTAATTTAGCCTTACTAAAAAGCAATGGCAGATTGATCCCAATAATCATGATTTTGAAGTTGTCAGACTTGTGGCCATAAAGCCTATTGTGAATATAAACCCATTTTCCCAGACAGTAGTCTGGTGGAAAAAAAAAGCTTAAATTTTGTCAGAGAACAAAAGGCTTTAGGTAGTGCTCTAGTAAATGGTTTACAAAAAGAATCTTTCCCCTTCAGCAGGACCATTGAGGTGAACATGAGATGTTAGAGCCTTATTTTGCTTACAAGATCATCGTTATATCAAAATAAAAAGGGTCTTCAACAAGATACCCCACAAATCCCAAGACGATAATTACATTCTTGGAACTGGAAATCTTGCATGTTTGCAGACATTTTAGAGTTGGCATTTGTGGCTTTTCGCACACTATGAAATATTTATGCATTGTTCAAATAACCCTGCTTAGTTACCATTGGATACCTACTGTTGTACAGGAATTGCATTTAGAAAGGAATTCAATCTGATTTGCAAAATCCATAAAGCTTTCATACCCAGATACTTCAGTAGAAATCCTTTTGAGACAATGATTGAAAATGCTGGGAAATAGATGCTCATTTGGTTTGGAGGGCTTTTTGCTATTGTGGTCATAAAGGAAAATAATTACTCTCACCATTTTGCATTTCATTTAGAGGACATGACGTTGCCAATAAAATTTGACTCTGTGTGCTAGACATTTTTTAAAACAAGAATTGATGTCCATACGAGCAATTCATTTCATTAACACGAAAACAAACAAACAAAAAAACAGATTAGTTATAACTATCACCTGGAGAAAACATTTTAGAAAATGTCCTTTCAGATTTTTTTGTCTTGCTTTTCTTTCTTTACTTTTCACCTTTTCATCCTTGCTTCTCTCCTTTTCTTCCTGCTCTCCTACCTTTTCTCCTCTTCAACCAACCATTTTTGCATTTAAAACATAATATTATATTAAACATAAACTTTTCATAATTTGCTTTTGTAATGAAGCAGCATAGTTTGAATGTCTTCCAAGCCAATAAATACATTTCTACTTCATCGGAGTTTTATTTCATTGTATAGCTCTTTCATAAATTACATATCAATTCTCTTACTACTGGGCATTGATATGATTTTTAAGTTTTATCTATTTTAAACATTTTCCTACTAAATGGCGTTAATTCAATCATTTATTTAAGAAGTATTTATCGTGCTAATACTACAGGCCAGATTCTGGAGCTATAACTACATCAGACACAGCTCACATTTCTGTCTTCCTACGCTTCCATGATAAAAAAAAAATAAGATTGTTTAATTTAGTTTGGAATAACAATATTTATTTTGACAGTCCTTATCATCAGTTAGAAGCTCAATACTTGGGGTTATTATTTTCCAAGGTCATTAAAAGATTTTATATAATTAACATTGTAATACAGGCCTTGAAATAATATGTGCTCACAGAGCCTCCATAGCGTATCTTAATTTAACTAAAAAAATAATAGAGCAACTGTATTATCTCCACAGCCCGAGTCAAATAGTAATATCAGGCAAATACACAGAATTTATCTTTCTATTGATTTTGGTTTTATTGATCACTTGTGGTTTTGACACATACAGAGGTTTCCACTCATAGCCACCAGGTGGATGGAGACAGCATGACATCATGTATATAAAACACTGGCCAGGAGCCGAGAATTCTCTATATGATATTGAGCTCAACTGCTTAGTAGCTACTTAACCTTTAGAGGTCATCAGATATTCTTGAGCTTCAGTTTCCTGCTCTGTAAAATGAGAACATATTACTAAATAATTTCTCAGTTTCTATCAATCTGGCAATCTTTAGCCTGTGGATTTTTCAGTATTTCTGCTGGAAGTTACCACTGAAATGGTCTGAGCTCCTAATATGAATACTGGTTCCATCAATCTGAGCTATGCTAAGAGATAGGGATGACAAAATCATAAATACAATGAGAGCTTTGAGCCAAAGAATGATTCGATATTTCAAAATTTGAAAGGTTATTATCACTACGGGTGTTTGAAGAGACTACAGAAAGTCACATGTGGAAGTGGAAAGACCATATGGAAAAAAGCAATTCTGGTTGACAAGGTGAGAGATTACAGTGGTATCACTGGAGATGGTGAGAAATAGTCACATCCTGGCTCTATTTTGGAACTAGGGCTGTGTGGATATGCGGATGGCTAGCATGTAGGGTGAGAGGAAGGAGACGTTCTGGATGACTCTATTGTTGGCCTGAGAAACTAGAGAGATGCTAGTTGTCAGTCACTGAGATGGAGGACACGGAGGGAGCAGAGGTTTTCATAGAGGTAGAGAGGAGGGCTGTCGGCATTTTGGTTTTGTACATTCTGTTTGAAGTGCTTATTAGACATGTAGCTGGAGATGTTTAAGTGAGGACCTGGATATAAGAGTCTAAAACTCAAGAAAGAGGCCAGAGCTGACTACTTAAACTTGGGGATTATGAACGTTGGCTAAATAATCTTAATCAAGGCAATTAATCTTGCTATTCCTCAATTTAATCATTTTTAAGGTGGATATAATTTTTAATAAAGACTAAGAGAGGTAAAAGGAATTTTATAAAATTTTCAGCACACTGTCTTATTGTATAGTAAGTATCTGACAAATATCAGCTCCTCTTCTTCAATATGATGTTGCGTAGATGGATGGACTGACTGTGCTGAACTTACTAACCCGTGTGAACACTTTCAAAACCCAATTCAGAGGCTTGGTGCATCTTGGAGAAGATGTGGAAAATGTGTATTCACGTAGCTTCAGTGTAGCATATGGAGAATAGAAGAGAAAAGGCAGATCCCAAAATTCACTTAGATTAGAGGTTGAATAAATACAGACTATTAATTACACTTTACAGGGAAGCAAAGCCATGAATCCCAGGGTCCCAGGGTCCATATTATCATGGTTGACTGTGCCAAATCTAATCTTTGTGGTTGAAGTGCGGTCTTGACCCTCCTTGTCTAGATGGAAATGTTAACTAGAAAAGCCTTGTATAGTCCTTGACGTGCTCCCGGAGTATCATTTTAATAATTCAGCCAACTGTATTTACATGGTCCCTCGATGTCTAGGCTAGGTCTTGTTAGGAATAAAGGATAAAATATTAAAGAGAGAAATATAAACAATTCTGGCTCGAATTACAATTTCTAGTTAAAAAACATGTTCATGACTCACAGAAGCTATTATATGTGTGATCTCTGAAAATGAAATTGGCTGGCTGACCTCTCAAGAACCCCTCATAAACACTAAGTGAATATTTCACCACAGTGACCAAGACTTTGCAGTTGAGATTAGCAGCCTGAGCCCATCTACTCACTAAGTATTCCCTCCTTCATTCAATCACCAAAGCTGTGAAGAACAATTAATGTGAACCAGATATTCCACTAGCTGAGAATTTTAGTATTTTTGGAGTTGTGACGGCAGAGTTATATGTCATTGGTTGATAACTCAAGAGTCTTCACTTTAACACATGAAACAAATCCCTGCAAGACATGTTTCACTTTTTTAAATTAAACATTTATTTTGAGATCGTTATAGATTCACGTACAGATAGATCCTGGGTACCCATATCCCATTTTCCCCCAGTGGTAATATCTTGCAAAACTGTAGTTAATAGCCCAGTCAGGATATTGACAATTCAATTTTATGTTAAGATTTGGGATATTAAGATTACATTGCAACTTGAATCATTGGAACTATAAATGTAAGATTTGAAACTACAACTAAAGACATGCAAGGACACCTTAGCTAATGTTGTTTCCTATTTTTTACCCTCTGCTGTTCTCCTTCAATGGTGATCCTCTGGGTCTGGATAGGCCTCCTGTTATGCTCTGGTAGTATTGTGTACCTCATCTTTTGTCACACTCAGTTCACTAGCAGTACTTGCTCAGTATCAGCTTTTCTTTGTGACTATAGGCTCAGAGGGCAAAAAATCACACCTTCTGTTCAGTACTATTTCTATGGCACTTGGCAAAGTGTCTGATACCAGAAGAGGCTGGATGAATTTTATTTGGATGAGATAGTCAATTAATCTAATCAGCGACAGGTTGTAGAAAACTAGGACGTTAGTGGTGATGCTACTAAAAATCAATGTCAGTAAGACCTTTGTTTCTCTGAGCCCAAAACGGTTCTTCTAAGATTTCTATCCATCAAACAACCAAAACTCATATGTGTTGTAAGACATGCGAAAAATAATTATTCTGCAGAAGCATCCAGTCTGAGTTAAATATCAATGAGCCAACTCCTGAAATGTCTTAAAATCAAGTCCAAAAAAACAATCAATTCCAGAATAGCTTTCTTGATGAACATTTTTTGCTTCTCTAATGTTGTTCTAATCAGCTGGACAATCATAGCTGAATGACTTTCCCTCTTAAATGACAATATAAGTTAATGTTTCTTGAAATCTTCTTTGCGGTCACCCAGGACATGCACAAATTTCTCTCTAGGGATGATGGGATACTGATAATTGGGCACTTTAAATAGCTTGGCAGGTTATCTGAAACACATAGTCTAATTAAAAAAAAAAAAGTATATCCTAATGGCTACATCTGTGGACATGTGGTATATCTTAAAAGCTTTTTTCTGAAAAGTTTTGCTTTTTGGAGTCTGGACTAACTGGCTGACTTTTTATGCATTCTTACATCTTCAGTGTTGTGAGCTACTAAGATTTAACGTAATGATCAGTGTCTGATTTGAGTAAGACCTTCCAAGATTTCTCAATCTGCTGGCTGTTTTGTTCCTTGGCACTGAACAGACACTTGGGACAAAATGATGAACTAGTTAGACGTGGTATCTTTCTTTATAGAGCTTATTTCTAGTATAAATGAAATATCAAGCAAACAAACCATTCTATTAAATAGTTATCCATTTTGATAAGCTACTGCAAATGAGAGAAATAAATGACCAAACTGAGAGAAGAGAAAGCAGCCCTGAGAATTAGATTTTCTATGTTGAACACAAGGAATTTCACAGAACATCAACATCAGGAAGGCCTGTCTGTGACTGTAATTGATCAAGACAATGACTGTAATCATTTTTGAACACAGACAAAAACATGAACAAACCACCAAAATGACCAAGTTACTGTGAGTGACTGTTACTGCTTTACCAATCAGTTTGACGCTTGCACTATGTTCTCATCTTCTGGCTAAGAGTTATTAACATATCCATATCACAGAATTATCCCAGATTCCTGTCTGTCCAAGGCAGAGCAAAGTCCCATTTCTTTGAACAACATCTAAATCGCTTAATCCCAAATTCTTTAATATGTCCTTCTTAACAACCCCTCCGCCAAGGAACTGATCCATGACATTCCCCATAGAGTTCTCCCTCCTTGCAATAAGTCAATAAACTCAACATTGTTCAATTAAAAGTGTGTTCCTGTTGTTCTTTGGCTTGAAGGCATTGACAAATGAGTGAAAGGTAGAACATTTTCTGACACCCAACTAACTGCTTTGCTAAGAATATTATTATTGTTATTATTATTCAGAATAAGACCTACTAAAATATAAACAAACATGAAGAGGGAAAATAGCTTAGTCAAAATAACTTGTTACAGAGAAAAACAAAGTTCCAGAGGCCCAAGTGTTACTCAGAGGGGAAGGATCTGGGAGATGGAGATAAGCATATGATTTGGAAAGAGCGTTGCTTGTGTCTCAGTAGACACTATGAAGAATAGTGTCTTCATAGACACTATGAAGAAAAGGGAGAGATTTAAACCTATTCAAAGGAGAGTTTTAGACAGATGAGTGATCTCTTGGAAATGGGCAAGAAAAGAAGAAACAAAGTGAGCCATTTCTGCTAGTAAATTCTTCCTTCCACCTCAAGTAAACCTTTCTTAGGGTTTATTAAGCAGTTTTTCTCAAAGAGTTTACAGTAAATCAGCAAGCAAAAGAGTACTTCTTCCTCCTCTCCGCCCAAAACAAACAAAAAAGCAAAGCAAACAAACAAAACAGTAGCTCTCAGAAATCATAAATGGAAACTCTTAGTATCTGGACATCTACCAGAATAGCAATTGCACTCCCCAAATGTGCCAAAATGAAATCAGCTGGCCCCACGTGCATACAGGATAAAGCAGGATAAATCATAATTGCTGAGTCAGTCGCCCTTTTACCCAGGGATCAAGATTTATACCTTACAACTCAGCATTATTGTCTCTAGCTGAACAAGGTTGCTTGGGAGTAGTTTAATTTTAGGTATTTCATTCACTACTAGTTTTAAATAGCCATTTTCAAATTAGCTCAGTCTCTTTTGGATAAATATTCACAAGTTAATGGTTGAAAGTCACTTCCATATATGTTTGTTTTCTCTCAAAATTTTCCCGGTCCTTCTTCAAAATCCAAGATGGCATTAGGGATAGATAAAAAGCTTTTCTGTACTCATGGTGTTGGAGGAAGGAAACCTGGAGTAAGTATGAGTAGTAGGACTGTCACCTGGGTTTTTATTTAGCTCCCTTCAGATCATTCTTGTCCAGCCTAGTGACTGAACATCTTTCTTTATGTGTCTTTCAAGTTCACAGCTGGTGATTAGTGTCCCTCTCACCCGGTGGGTCATAGTGGTTGTCCTTTCTCCTCCCATTTCCCATGCTATAACTTGGTCTCATTTGGCTTCTGATGGCTTGGGGTTCTTTTTGCATCAGCCCCCCTCATTTCAACTACAAGTAAGACCTTAAAAATTATCCTGGTGTTTCTGTGGCAAGTTCTTGGTTCTTAAATTCAGCAGCCATTTGTTGTGTCCAAGAGATGCTTTCAAATTTTTTCTATATCATAAGGGACCCATGAAGTGTACCACAGTGGCTTCTAGGAAGGTGGGGTCAGGGTGATGGAGTCACTTTCTACTAACTTTGCCATGTGTCCATTTATATTGTATGGTAGATGCCTTATATCAGAAGGATACCCACTGCTAGCAGCACTTAACTGAGTTACAGGTGAAAGACTGCTTACAGCATCCTGTGTCAATATATTTTATGTTTTTATAACTAACCATAAGGATTGATCCCCAAAGGTAGAAAGAACTTGATGAGAAATAAGAGCCCTCGTTTTTGACCTCCCTGGAAACATTCTCTTAGACGGGAACTTATATTATGTTCTATCTTGAGTTTTGTCTACCCTTGGCATACAGAAAAGCCCTACGCATGTGGTCATCAGACTCGTCTCTTGATGTGGAAAGAGAGTATTGAGAATTTTTTTTTTCTCTTTTGACAAGGCCTGACTGTCAGAACTATTATCTTGTTATAGACTCAAAATAAATCTAATTTGACAGTCAACATGAAGCATGGATTTTGTTATTCTAGATGATGCCTGCCCTTTCTCAGAGGCACTCCTTAGGGGAGGGGAAGGAGACCAGAGTATGGTGATTTAAGATGAATGAAAAGTATATCAGTTTAATATTTTTAAAAATATTATACTTTTCAAAACTCTAATTCATTCAGTCATGATTTCCAACTTTGATGGTTTTGTGGGTGTTTAAATCATTCATCTCTTCTGGAGCAATGAATCTTTCTTGGACAGATTTTCTTTTTTAATCCAGCTTATTACTTATTTTGTCACTTCCTCCTTTAGAATATAAGATCCACAAGGACAGGAAATTGATGTTCCTTTGGTGCTGGAAACTTAGGAAGGTTTCATATCTGTTTGTTGAATAGATAAATGATGGATGAATAAAAAAATAGATTCCTTTATGTCTATTTAGCCACAAATATTAAAAAGAATCAGGTCTTGTGTGTAGGTGAGAAAGTATGTTGTCTTAATAGTATCCATTAAAGAATGCTTAGAAAGTGTCAGATACTGAGGTTACAGAGTGGAACAAACAGACATGTGTCAGTTCTCATGGAAGGAGAGAAGAGGAAGATAAATTTTAATGCTGTGTCTTCCAGTTACTAGCTATGCCAGTTATTTAACTGCCATGAACTTTAGTATTCTCATCTGTAAAATGGAGATAAGTTTACCTATCCTACATTGTTGAGCCTGGTACATCACAGGTACTCACTGACTCTTCGTTTCCTTCTGTTCCACTTCCCTAGGTATCAACCTAGAGGATGATATGGAAAATAAGAGAAAATTAGGGAGGGAAAAGAAACTTAACAAGGACTCCTGTCCTCAACAATAATTAAAAGCTGTTCTAGCTCTTGCTGGCTGTTTTTCTCTGGTTAATGAGGAGTCATCTTGTAGAATAACTGTTGGTAGTCCCAGAGAATTACTCCTACAGCAGAGTGTACAAGGCCACCCATCACAAGAAATGGGCTGTGACCCTCTCAGAGGCCCTTCACCCTTCAGTAGCTTGGCCTCAGGCAAGCAGTGTTCTGGTCACTCATCTTCAAGCCAGAGAGATCTGACTGGCTCTTTTCCAAAGCATGTTTACAGCTCCCTGGATACTCCTGTTCTGCCCACATTTGATACAGCTCTTAGGTCCTAAACTCTGCTACTTACACATTCTCTCATTTCTTACTTCCCATGGGAAAAAATTCCAGAATCTTGATACTAGTTCAAATGGAAACATGCCTGAGTTTAAGTCACCTCACCATTAATGAAAATTTTTATTAATTCAAAGAGTACTATTCAGAAATATTTTTGTAGTGAGGTAACTTTGCCTGGTGCTATCTGAGCTTTTGGGCACTCACAGTTGAAGAGCCTTTTGTATTAATTTTGGAACTTACTGGCTTTTCAAATCATGGGTTTAATGTCTTATTATTTAATATCAAATCCCTTCTTCCCTAGTGGTATGTCTTTACTCTGTAGAGATTTCACCCCAAAATTTCCATGATAGCTATCCATAAATATTAAATAAATTTAGCTAGCTCCCAGCATCTGGGCTGAGGAAACATTTGTAAACCATGGTCCCTGACCTACAGCAGATTATTAGGTGATGATGATGTTGATGATGATTACAACAGTATTAACAAGTAACATTTCATGAGGACTTACTAAGTGTTAGACACTAGGTTAAATACTTTCTGTGCATTAATTAGTTTAACCCTGGCAAAACTGCCCATGAATTAGGTACTATTAATATCCCCATTCTATAGATAAAGGAACTGGGCTCAAAGAGGCTAAATGAGTTTCCAAAGGACTAGAGCTGACTTCAGAGAACTCCCTGCCTCTCACTCTGCTGAATGTTTTGGATACATTATCTTATTCTGTTCTTCCAGCCACTCTGCGAGGTGGGAGCACTAGCTATGTTTTCTAGCTGTGGAAACTAAAGCTCAGAGAGGTTAGGTAACTTCCTTAAGGCCACCCAGTTTGTAAATGGCAGAGCTGGAAGTTGGAACCACAAAGTCTCTACTCTTAAGTTCCATATTCAACTATTGTAGGAGTATGATGTTTAACAAAGAAGGCAGTATCATTAACATGCCTAAATAATACACAAGCGTACGTATATACCCTACACCTTCAGAGAATTGTGATCACGAAGCACTTTCATATAGCTTAGAAATGAGAGTTTGGAAAAGAAATGAGAGATAATGATGAAGAGTGATCAGATGGATTGGTGGATTTTGAAAACACCTAATTACCATCTAGCAGGTGTCTGCCCCCAGGCACACTCAGCAGGTAAAATGGTGTCTGGAGACCCAAGCGAATGCTTCTTTCACTAAATGTGCCTTTCTGTCTACACTGTGCTTCTCTGGGTTGAGGGATTCAATAACAGATGCTCTGAGACTGCTCTTATTAAACAAAAGAATTGTCTTTTGTCACCCTAGATGCTTTTCCCGTCCTTATGTTCACCATGAGCACATCCTAAGAGAAATGATCATCTGATACGCAAGCACAGTAGAGGTCATAATGGTGGTATAACCCGAGTTGGGTTTCTCTTGATTATAATTACAGAATCTTGGCTTCATTAACATAGGTTTTTATACATGATGCTTCTTTCCCATAATAAACCTCATTTGAAATGAGCACCTTTAAGCCTCAAGGCCACAACAATTATGTTCAGGTTGAAGAGCAATTAGTTTCTACTTATGTTTGCGTAAACAAAATAAATTATTGCCTCTGTTTGTTTTCCTTCACAATCTATGTTTGATCCTGCGTTCACTGCATAGCATATCAATACTAAACATTTCTCATTTGTCCTAAACTAAGCAGCGGATGAAATGCCTCTGTGTATAGTTTGAGCGTGTATCCTGTTGTCTCACAACCATTACTCAGTGCTTTGAATCCAAGTAGATTTAATTACCTCATTTATGCAGTGATGATAGGGAAGAGAATAAGACGAACGTGTTTCCCGCCCTTATGCAGCTTACATTCCAAACAAAGGACCGGGTGGACTATTTTATCTGTCTTTTTCGGTGTTGTGCCCAGTGTCTGGGACTTAGTAAATGCATAGCAAATACTTGATCTGTGAGTGCATTCACAGGAAAGTGTAGTAAGGACTATGATAGAGGGATTAAAGGAGAGCCGTGCAAATGTATGCCACTAGACCAGTTTCCCCTGAAGCAGAGGATAGAAAGTTGAGATGCAAGGTCTTCCTGCCATTCTTGACAGCCTCCCGGTACACAGCGCCTCACAGCATGGTGGTCCAGAACATGCCTCCATTGTCAGGGAAGCATGAGCATATATCCTGTTTCCCTACTTGCTGTGCATGAAAGTGTTGGCAGGTATCTCTTCCAAACCTCACTTTTCTCTTTTGTTGAATGACAAATGATTCACGTGGCGCTCTTAGTGACCAGCACATGTTACTCAGTCAATAGCTATAATTGCCATTGACCATGAAAGACAGGCTGGGTTCTCACTGCACAGAATTATGTTATTCCTCTCAAAGGAAACTTGGAAGCATCTTAACAGAACCATGATGAAAGTCAATAATTGAATGTATCAAATAGGAAAAGGGAGAAAACATCACAACCTGCCAACTTAAGACATTTTAAAGTGTTGACTGTATTTTAAACATTTCTCTTACATTCATCCAAATGGCTAGTGTTACTCTGTGAAGAACAGAATTTTCTATTACTCTGCGCTACTTCCTCACTTGAAACTTGGAGGTAACTACTGGAACTCCAAGAGTTTCAGCTCTCAAAGCCAGAAAAATGAAAAGAATAAAAGTAAATTTATAAAAGCATTCACTTCTCCATATTAGTGTGTTTTTAGGAGATCTTCGTCTCTCTGGGGTCTCCTTCATTAGTTCACCTATTCACAAATAATTTTTGGCCACTGGTTACATGCAGCATGTCATGCCAGTCACATGATGACATATGTACCTTGGAGGAGCACATGGTAGGGAGGTGGGGGGAGGCAAGCTCATGTACGAATTATTTCAAGGGAGGATAGAGAAGTTCTATGGAGAGAGATGTCAAGAGTGATGGGCATATGGCAAGAGTGCCTTGGCTTATATTGGGAGTGTAATGTGTACCAGATGGATCCTTTGTTTTCTAGTCCCTATCCCAAATGTAGGGTTTGATACTACTGCTTGTCCGTAGGTTTGCTGTGCATGGTTAGACTACATTCGGTTCAATTCTATGCTAAGCATTTCTTCATAGATCATCATTGATGATTCCAGCTATCCGTTTACCAGTATCTGTCTACTGATCTGTAAAAGGAGATTTTCTGATATCCCTTTCAGTGAATCAATAAAGGGTTATTTCCTGATCATGTAATGTGTTTCAGGTTTGCAGCTCTGAAATAAGGAATGAGTGAGATTTCATCCCTTTTTTTAAGAAACTCCCTGTTTAGGAACTGATGTGGAGGAAAATGCAGAGAACTGTAGACCGAGTCAGAATATGGTAAAATAATAAACACAAAATAAGGCTGGAAACCAATGTATGCGTGAATTTTTACAACTTCGAGAACCATGTGCTTAGCTACCCACCCAACCAGACACTGGAAATTCAGGCATTGCTTGGGCTGAGGGAGAGGAGGCAGGTGAGGTCCTGAAGGGAGGTGAGATCTCTAAGGCCTTAGATGCCAGATTACAGAGGTTATCCAATAGGAGGAACCATGTACATTTTTGAAGCAGGGGGAGAAGGGGAGCATAGGCAGAACTAGAAAGCAGCATTGCCCAGGTCTTGAGAGAAGGAGGCAACTGAGAAAGGAGGCAACTGTGATGTTGCTGCTAAGTTCTCCTGAGGATGATTTCTCTTGGGCGATCCCAGGCATTTCAGAGAAGAGCCATTTGAGACTGGCAACTTCTCCCAACATCCAAGCCTCAGACAGCTCATGTGGTTCTACCTATGTTACCGGTCACTCCTGAAGCATCCCTCCAGAAACCCAAGTTAACACAGATCTCAAAGTAGATGACTCTGAGGTAGAGAAACTGCATGAGGAGTGCTAAGTGGACCTACAGTTTTTCTTTGTTGGGGGCAGGGGCAGTTAGGGTACAGGGTCAGACCATGTTTTGTCAAAGACAAAGACGCATCACAGACTCTGTTTTACTTTCTAGAGATAAAAGTGTTATAGTAGCTAGTAACTTTTTCTCCTCTATTGACTATATTTCTCATGCTGTACTATTAATTCCCATGACTTTTGCATTCCATAACTGGAAGTCGGTCTCCCTCACCTTCATTCATTTGCCCATCCCCCCACTCCTCCCCTCTGGCAACTGTCAGTTTGTTATTTCTATTTATAGGTCTGATTCTACTTTCTGTTTATTTGCTTATTTGTTTTGTTTTGTTTTGTTTTAGATCCCACATGTAAGTGAAATCACATGGTATTTTTTTAAAAGATTTTATTTATTCATTTGACAGAGAGAGAGATCACAAGTAAGCAGAGAGAAAGAGGGGAAAGCAGGCTCCCTGCTGAGCAGAGAGCATGATGTGGGGCTCGATCCCAGGACCCTGAGATCATGACCCGAGCCGAAGGCAGAGGCTTTAATTCACTGAGCCACCTAGGCACCCCTCACATGGTATTTTTTTTCTCACTCTTATTTCACTTAGCATAATACACTCTAGGTCCATCCGTGTTGTTGCAAAAGGCAAAATCTCAACCTTTATATGGCTAAGCAATATTATGTATACATATACATAATAAATAATATTATATATGTACATATTTATGTATATATATACATATATAGACATACCACATCATATTCATTAATTTATCAATAAAAACTTGGTTTGCTTCTATATCTTGGCTTTTATAAATAGTCCTGCAACAAACATAGAGTTGCATATATCTTTTCAGATTAATGTTTTCATTTTATTTAAGTAAATACCCAGGAATAAAATTACTGGTTCATGTGGTATTCTACTTTTAATGTTTTGAGGGAACTCTGTCCTGTTTTCCACAGTGGCTGCACCAATTTACATTCCCACAAAAAGTGTACAACTGTTCCTTTTTCTCCACATTGTCACCAACAATTGTTATTTCTTATCTTGTTTATTCTAGGCATTCTGACAGGTGTAGTGTGATACCTCTTTATAGTTTTGATTTGCCTTTCTCTCACACTGAGTGATGCTGAGCACTTCTCATGTGTCCATTAGCTATCTGTATGTTTTCTTTGGAAAAATGTCTATTCAGGTCCTCTACCATTTTTTAATTGTATTATTTGGGTTTTTTTTTTTTGGTGTTGAGTTCTGTAAGTTCTTTAAATAGTTTGGATATTAATACCTTATCAGCTACATCATTTGCAAATATCTTCTTCCATTCAATAGATTGACAGAATGGATTTTTGTTTTGTTGATGGTTTTCTTTGCTGTCTAAAGTGTTTTATTTTGGTGTAGTTCCAGAAGTTTATTTTTGATTTTGTTTTTCTTCCATTAGGGTTAGCACCTCTGTGGCATTTTGAGTCTGGAAGTTTCACGGCTTTAGATGGGAATGTTTCCTTTCTTTCCCTCTGTCTAATTCATTCGGGTAGAAGCATCAAGGTTGGCTTGAACTGTGAGGCTGATGGGATCTCTTAAAGTTTAGAAGGCTCTAAACTCTCCCATGTTGAAAGCTGTAAAACTACTTTCCAATTCTTTAAATACCCTATGCTTAGGATTTAAAAGGCTGCTGTTTTACTACCACTTAATTATCTATATCTCAGGTGACTGTGATATTACAGTTTTGCAACATCCTGTAGCTTTATCCAACATCCAATTATGCGTAAACAGGATCTTTACATAACCCTAATTAATAGGAAAACAGGGTAGAGGCATTAATGTCAGTTAACGAATAATACATATAGGAAGCTGGCTCTTAAAATATTTTGCCCATATGAAACTGCTATATATACACATACAACTTCAGGTCAGATTGACTCTTGGGCCAGTACTCATTAAAAACAAGACAGTCAACTTACTGTTATAGTATCATGATCATTAGAAGTTTATTGGTCCATTTCTGAGAACATAAGAAAAAGATGTCTGGACTCTCAGTTGGTAATCTACTTCAAGCACTTGTGTAGAATGAAGTCACATTGTCTCTCTGGTTCTCAGATCCAGTTCATCAATCATTTGTCATCCGTACAACCCTTAGACCCAGGCCAACAGGCCTCATTCTAGGCCTTGAGCTTTACAGTCCAGTTCTAGCCTCTTTTGCTGTTGCCCCTCCCCATGAAAATCTTGAGCTAAGGGATGTGTCCATCCAGAATCTGCCTGCCCCACCAAACACACTTACATACCATGCCCTGGGTATTTGAGACCTCAGATTCTCAGGACAAGTGGCCCTGAACCTGTTTTCATGTTTCTTCTCCTATGAATTCATTCCCTCAAATCAAGAAAAGGAGGCTAGGGGTGTACAGGTATGGAGTCATCAACAGTGGATATTTCTGAGGTGGAGTTGGAGGGTTTTGGTGTTTAGAATCATGCGTTTGACTCTTCAGAGTCATACTCCTCAGTGCAGACTGAAGTCGGGCGAGGAGAGGCAGGTGGGCTGGGAAGGGGGTCTCCATTTGTTCTCTTGACTCAGGCCCTGCAAGTGTGGGGACAGGTTTTTTAAGACCTGTCAATGCCTACTTTTTAAAAAGAGGTTCAAGGAAATTAGCTTCAGGGGGTAGCCTAACATTTTGGAAAGAAAAAAATCCTGGGAGGAAGGAGTAAGTATACTTAAAGGTTTTCTTTTTCTCCTATCTGTTTATTAACTGCCTTTCCCAGTGATCCCACCCTGAGCAATTCATTCCTTGAGTTTAGACACTGAATGTTGTTGAAACATGAATAATTCTTGGGGGGGGGGGTCCTAATACATCTGTATTTTTCAGTAGCAGCAGCTGATATCCTTGTACGCATTTATCCGATTAGCCAGTCACCTAGAAAGGCTCAGAGGCAAAACACAAAGGATTAGTAAATTTCATTGTGGTGAATTAGTAAATGTCTAGAAGAGTTGGAATTCCTTGGACCTCTACATTACAAGCTTCAGCACTATTATAATGATGATGATAATAATAAATAACACCAGCAGCTAATATTCATTGGATATTTGCTCTGTGTCAGACTTTGTTCAAATCATTCGATCCTCATAGAACTTATGAAATAAGTCGTTTTATTACCCTGACTATAAAGGTGAGAACAACTGAGGCAGAGTGAGTATAAGTGATTTTTCCTAAGCCCCAGAGTTAACAAGTACCAGGGTCAGAATCTGAATCCAGGTCTCTGATCACCCCTTCCTGTTGGCTGAGGGTTCTCCCTTCATTTGCACATACCTTTCATCAGCCCAAGTTACTGATTGACCATTCGTGTTTCTCCAGTGCACGATAGAAATTTGAAGTCTAATGTTAGGTTATTTTGAGTGTATAATTTATCTTTATTGTCCTTACTATTATGATTATTGCATTCTGAGCTCAGTAGCCACCGTTATACCATAGTGGTCATTAAGAGGCTTGGGAGATTGCCAGGATTCATATTCATACGGATCTACTATATTTATTTAGATAACGACAAACCTGATAAGCTTGCATCAAATGATTCCAAGGATAATTCCCTAAGAATCTATCTCATTCCATTAAGTCTTTATTTTTTTAATGTATGGCAAGATACAGAATTTTTAAGTGAGAAAAATATATATAAAATGGTGAAATATATTAATAGGAAAAAATATGTTTTTATACTGAGGTTAAAACTACCACATTTCTAGAAATCACTTTAAAGAAAATGAATTACATTTACATTTTATTTATCTTTACACAAATTGCATTGAGCTTTTAAAGAGTTGGAATAAAGAGCCTTAACACTAAATCAGGGGGTATGCAAGCCATAGCCTGTAGGCCAAATCTGGCCCACACCCAGTCTGTTTTTTTTATTAATAAAGTTTTACTGAAAGACAGTGAGATTCATTTGTTTACATATTATCTGTGGCTGCTTTTGTGCTACAACAGCTCAGTTGAGTACTGGTGATAGAGATCATACGGCATGCAAAAAGTTAAATATTTACTATCTGGTCCTTTATAGAAAACCTTGAGGATTCCTGCTTTAAACAATTGTACAAACTGAATTGTTGGTTGCTATACAGTTCAATAATTCTTTAGAGTTCCCTAACATTGGGGACTTTCCAAATGGACTAAAGCACAGCTGTGCTGAAACAGTGTTTGGACTCTAAAATGTTCAGCCTGTTAAAGAAATGTATTTTATTTTACTACCACCTGAATTGTTTTGAAAATATTTGTAAATATCAGGGTGAGTTATCTCAATCCTATGGTTGTTCTTTAAGCAAGAATGTCTGTCAAATGCACTTACTAATGGGAAATGAAAGGTAAAAAAACCGTAAGAGGTTTTGTGATAAAACTCAGAATCAAGTATTTACTTATTTCTCCATAGCAGAATTAAAATGGGAAAAGATAAATACCAAAGTTCATGTGAGAAATACATCTTTTCTAAGTAAACTTATTTTAAGTAAACAAACAAACTTACTCACACCTGTTCTTCACTAACAAAGGTTCATTTGCAGAAACCCATCTCTTGTATATAAGGGGACAAAGTGATGTTTTCCTACCTTGATTAGATTGTTGGGTAGTGTCTTTGCGAGAGGCAGAACTTCCCTCATGTTTGAGCTGCCTCCCTATGTAAACCATCTCCCTGATCTTCACAGATTCGTTCCGTAAGTCCAACTAGACAGAATGTCAGAAAAGATGTCAGCTGAGGAGGCAAAGAGCAGAAGGATTACAATTGTCACCTGGTAAATTTGCTGGGCATAACTCAGTCACAGTACTGGTATGTAATATTTTATCCCCAGGTATGCCTTTTTTCTATAGGAATTTAAAAAATGCCAAAGGGATGCCTTTGTGATTAACTTTCACATACAAAAATTACAAGGTAATATCAATGAAAGTAGATTTTTAAAATATTGCTGGAACAATTTGAAATTCATGTGCAAAACAAAAACTACTCATACCTCATACCACATATGAAAATTGACTTGAAATATATCAGAGATATTTTATATTATATATTATATATAATATATGCTTTATATTATATATGAAGATATATTTTATATTTTATATTTAAAATATATATTATATATTTTATATATATTAAATATATCAAAATCTCTAACTATAAAACTCCTAAGAAAGTGCTGTCCAAAAGGAACACTGTGCACTGATAAGAGTGCTCAGTACCTGCACTGGCGGATAGGTTAGTCACTAACCAATGAAGTTATTGAGCACTTGAAATGTGGTTCATGAAACAGAAGTTTGAATTTTATTTAATTTGAATTCACTAGAACTTAAATTTAAATAGCCACATGTAGCTGATGGCTATTATATATTAGACATCTAAGTTTTTGAAGGAATTACATGGACAAATATTTGTAACTGGGATTAGGCAAAGATATCTTAGATAGGATGCAAAAGCATAAACAATAAAAGAAAAATATGACAAATTGGACTTTATAAAAATTTTTAAAAATTGATTTTTTAAAAAACAGTAGTCAGAGAATGAGAAGACAGTTCACTGGGAGAAAATATTTACAACCAAATACCTGATCGAAGACTTGTGTCCAGAGTATAGAAAAAAAATTCTTAAAATATAATAAGAGGAAAACAAAGTGGGCAAATTGTTCGAACAGACAGTTCAACAAAGATACACAAAACGTAAATAAGACAGTGTGTTCAACATGATTACGCATTAGGGAAACTCAAAACCATAATGAAATATAATATTATACACCTAATGGAATGGCTAAAATATTTTTTATAAACCTGAACAATAGCAAATTCTGGCTAGAATGTGGAGCAACTAGAACCTTCATATATTGCTGGAAGAAATACAGCACGTTGCATGTATTTCCAACCCCATGTTTGCTAATACCATTTTGGAAAGCTTGAAATAGGCCAGGGTGGGAATATTTATTGTACAGGAATAGACAAATGCTACTAATAAGAGACTGGGGGAGCATTTATTAAATAGTTATCTTTATGGCTCTGTGTATGGCCTAGCAATTACAGTCCTAGAGAAATGAAAACATATGTCCTTCCAAATATCTATACATTGGGATTTATAGTGGCTTTATTCATGATTACCTGAAACTGGAAACAAATAAGAATGAATGAATGAGCAAATTGTGGTACATATATAAATATGGAACATTACTCAGCAGCAAAAAGGAATGAACTACGGATAAATGCAATAACATAGATGCATCTCAAAAGCATTCGGCTAAATAAGAGCAGCCTCACATGAAAGATGACACTTTGTATGATTCCACTTAAGTAACATTCTGGAATGCGCAAAATTATAAGAACACAAATCAAATTAGCAGTTTTAGTGGCTGGGAGTAGGGGAAAAGGATTAACTACAGAGGTATACAAAGAAAGTTTAGGGGTGATAAAACTATACTATATATACCTCTGTCAAAATTTATAGAACTATACACTTAAAACAGGTGAATTTTATTGTACTAATTACACATCACTGAGCCTCACTTCAAAAAGATGGATTTCCTATGGGGAAATATCTGTACTGTGCTTTTTAAAATCTCTTGTAGAGAGACTGTATTGAAAACTTCAATGAGAGGACAGTTATGACAGGTAAGAGAAATTGAGTGGTTGATAAGGGTTTCTCTTGTCTCTTTGTCTCACTTGAAAAATAAAACTACAAACATGAAGTGAGCTAAATATTTCCCTTGGGGCCCCAATCCACAATGTCTTATTCCAATAGGCCTCACACTGCCTCAATTCTTTGAGCGTGAAATTTACCAGGTATGCTATAATTGCTATTAATCCATGAAATGGGTTTTCAGAGAAAGGTCATATTTTATGTCAGACTAAAGAGCTTGGGATTTTCCTTCTTGGTCAAGTTCCTAGGAGTGGCTTGATTTCATAGGATTTCTGATACTCAGACAATAGCATCAAATAACAAAGTCTCCTTTTAAATCCAAGTTCAAAGGGCTAAAGTCCCTTAGCACATAATTTAATGTCTATTTCAATTTACTTCTTGTGTTTTTATTGATTTTTTAGCAGCCCTTAGATGATTCTGTCCCAGCCATTAGGGTACTAATTCTGTTAAACACTTAGTGAGAACTAAATTACTTATTCATGCCTCACTTTGGTGGCACAATACTAAAATGTATGGCTGAAGAAATACAGAGATTAACAAGTTGGTAGGGGTCTTTTCTAATCATATTATGTTCCAATATTTCTGAGCAAGTTTTTCAAGGTTTTTGTGTCATTGAAAATAAGATCAGCTTTAGTAGATGATTATTGTGTAACTTTATAGAAAGGATGTGTCAGATAGTGTATGATAGCTTATTATTCTGATGCTTTAAAGTGTTTACTTTATATTATAAAAAGTAAACTTGTTCAAACAAAAGGCTGCGAGAGGTGTTTTTGAGTACAGTGTACCAGCTGAGCTGACTTTAATAAGTAATATTATTTAAATGCATCAATATGTCCTAGAAAAAAAATAAAGCCAAAGTATGTTCAAATTAAGTAACTTTGCTCTCTGGAATGACAAGTGTGATAAAGCCAAGAAAAGGTAATTGGAAAAAATATGTCTGATTTGAAGTTTTTTTTTTTTTTTTTTTTTTTTAAATGCAGTAGAGTTAAGCATTAGAATATGCTCTAGCCACTGGCTGCTATGCCTAGCTACTGGGCTTGGGATATCACAGCATTGTTTGGTAAGTGGTGAGTTTCCTGGCAGAGCTTGCCAGAATAGACTTGAAGTGAGAAAACCAAATTAATCTAGACGGCATAAAGCTTTATAAGTGCATTAGTAATTTTTGACACCTTGAGAATAATGTCATTGCTGATTAGATGAAAATGTAAAAACACAGCTCAATGAAATGACCAAAGTTAAATAGGATATGGTTTTTAAAACCAAAGTAGTCTTATTGGGCTTTTGCTACTATTTAAGAAATATAATACGTAAGTAAAGTATTAGAACACGACAGGGATTTAGAAGTAGAATATAATAGTCATTACCCAATGCCAGTTTCACTCTGTAGACACAACCTATGTATATATGTGTACCTATAAAGAGATATTTTTTAAAATAAAGCTTTATCATATATATATATCTATTTCTACATTTTTAATGGATAATTTGTCATTAACTTCTTGCATAAAATACCTTCAGGTCTTCCTCAGGGCCGCATATAACTAGGCCTTAAGATCCATTATAATGTACTCAACTATACCTCTCTGAAAGAATATTTAGGCTTTCCACTTTTTCCCCTATTACAGTGCACATGTTTATACCCAATTATTTGCTCACTTAAGTCACTATTTCTTTGGATATGTTGCTAGAAACAGAAATTTTTTAGTTGAAAAGAAATGCTGTTTTCTTGGGAAGGAAGTTGGGTAATATCAAAAGAGAGGTTTGGAATGAACTATAAAAAGGAAGAAAATCAGGTTGCTGTATGAAGGATGACTTCACAAAGCCATGACTGGATTAATGATTTATGATTTATGTGTGATATCCAGAGCTTTGTGTTTTCAGTTTCAGCAAACATATTTTAAAATTTCTTCCATGTGCCAGCATTGTGCCACATGCCTTTATGTGTAATTTCTTTCTTGTCGACTTAGGTTTTTTTTTTTTTTAATTGATTATGACATTCAAGCTGTCTTTTCTATTAAAAAAGGGGGGCATTTTCACATTATCTTTGACTGAATTTCATTGCATGAAATAAAAAGAACACTTTCTATGAGTGGCAAATGCTGTGAACACAATTAATGGCATAATGTACAGGAGAGTCACTAAAGAAGGAGAATTTTAGTTGGGATGGTAAGTACATCATGAATGGGAAAACATTCAAGGAGGAATTGAATGACCAAGAGGAGCCAGCCATAAGATATACCAAGGAAATTGTTTCATTTTTGTTTCAGTTTTTTTTCTTCTGATAAAGGAGACTATGCGTACAAAGAAACTAAGGAAGGAACTAACTTGGATTATTCATAGGCCAAAAATTACTCTGATGTCCAGAGAGAATGGCAGAGGCCAGACCATGGGATACCTTGAAGAAGTAAGAAAGTAATAAGTTTGAATATTAGGGAAACAAGACACTTCAAGTTTAATGGGAAAGTTGTTGGAGACTTAAACTGGGAGCATCATAATCTGATTTATGTGATTTTGTGGCTTTTTAAAAAGTAAACTCTAGCCCCATTATGGGGTTTGAACTCAACCCCAAGATCAAGAGTCATGTGCTGCTCTGTGTACTGAGCCTGTCAGGTTCCCCTGTGTGGCTGATTTTAAATGTTTGGTGAAATGACTAAAGAAAACAAAGGTGGAAACAATGAGACAAGGTAGGATGATAATTGAGGTTATGTAGGTAGAAGGTAATGGTGGCCTTGGAGACTAACAGCAGTTACGAATTAAGGATATATTTTGAAGGTAGAATACAGGACTCAATGATAAGCTGAATGTGGAGTGTGATAGAAAGAGACGAATTGGGGCACCTGTGTGGCTCAGTGGGTTAAAGCATTTGCCTTTGGCTCAGATCATGATCCCAGGGTCCTGGGGTTGAGCCCCACATCTGGCTGTCTGCTCAGCAAGGAGCCTGTCCTCCCTTCCCCGCCTGCCTCTCTGCCTACTTGTGATCTCTGTCAAATAAATAAATAAATAAAATCTTAAAAAAAAAAGAAAAGAAAAGAAAGAAAGAGATGAATTGTAGTTATCTGTCAGTCTAGAAGAGAAGGTTCTCAGACAGAAAAGGACTTCAACAGCTCCCAGTACAGGAGAGATAGAAAAAGTTGGAGTCCAGAACCTACTAGGGGTGGAGTCCATTATAAACCTTTTTTGGTTGGTCTAGAATCCTGAAGGGTGGTGTCCTGTAAGTAAAGAGGAGGTACAGGACAGGACAACTTTAAAGCATGTAAAAGGATAATAGGTCATTTTAACGAAATATATCAATAATTGGAGTAAATGTCCCAATTAAAAGCCAATTATTTTTCAGATGGTTATTTCTCTAAAATAAGAGACAAAGAAACTCTATGAATCACTGACCAAATAAAGCTGATGTAGTCATATTAATAACAGCTAAAACAGCTATCAGGCAAAATTAGCGGAGACAAAAGGTGGAATAGCATCATAATAAAACATTCAATTCACTGAGAAGAAATAGCAATTCTAAATTTGTGTGCACCTAGGAACATGGCTCAAAACATGCAAAGAAAAGTGGTTACAGTCATGAGCAGAAATAATGATACAATCATAGTGAGTGCTTAGGAACCTGTCTCAAATGTACTTTATTTTTTTCATAATCCATGTCCTTTTCATTTATTTTGTGTGCTATTTTTCCAGTGCATGCATTCTGTGGCATGCCTGAATTCTGTACTTGCTTCCTCATGATGTTGTTTACCTTGTTTTTCTATCCCTCTTTACCGAGTAAGTCAGTAGGTAGTTCTGGAAACTTGATATGACTCAAGTTCAATTTATTTTAGACTAAATTTCCTTCTGAATGGTGCTTATATATTTTTTATTACAACTTTTCCTGAGGCATATGATTGATCAATGGCTTCTGGTGAATAAGAGAATTCCAACACTTCTTGCTCAGTAATTAATGTAACAAGCAGACCAGAAATTGAAAACTCGGTGGATATATTTAATGCTATATCTAATAACTGCAGGAAACATATTTTTTAAGGATTTTATTTACTTATTTCACAGAGACAGAACATGAGCAGGAGGAGGCACAGAAGGAGAGGGAGAAGCAGACCCTTTGCTGAGCAGGGAAGCCTGATGTGGAGCTCTATCTCAGGACCCTGAGATCATGACCTGAGCCTAAGGCAGATGCTTAACCTACTGAGTCACTCAGGCACCTCAGCAGGAAACACATTTTTAAGTATATATGTCATATTTACAAAAATTTATGTTATTTTAGAATAATTCTCAACAAGTCTCAAAAAATTAAACTTACAGAGTATATAGCCTGCTACAAGAGTTTCATTTGAGTTTAGTTAATGTAGAAAGTGAGAACACATAGATAACAAGAAATTTCCAAATATTTGAAAATTAAGCAGTATCCTCCTAAGTAATCTATAGATCATAGAAAAAAATCATAATGTAAATTAGAAAATATTTTCACTTGAATGATAGTGAAACTAGCATCAGAAGTTGTGAGATGCAGCTTATAAGGATGCTTATAAGAAAAAACAGTAGTCTCCAATGGATGCATCTGAAGAGAAAGTTTCTTCAAATATATATTTTTTAAAAAAGATTTTATTTATTTATTTGACAGAAATCACAAGTAGATGGAGAGGCAGGCAGAGAGAGAGAGGGAAACAGGCTCTCTGCTGAGCAGAGAGCCCGATGCGGAACTCGATCCCAGGACTCGGAGATCATGACCTGAGCCGAAGGCAGCGGCTTAACCCACGGAGCCACCCAGGCGCCCCTCTTCAAATATATTTTTATTGCAACTTTTCCTGAGGCATATGATTGATCAGTGGCTTCTGGTTAATAGTAGAAAAATGTCAGAATTTTAGAACTTAAAGAGAGAGAGAGAGTGCGGAATAGATTCAAACAAAGTAGAAGGAAAGAAATACCAAAGTAAGAAAATGACATTAATAAAATACAAAACAAAATAATGAGTATTTGTGCAAAGTTAGTTTTTTGAAAAGATTAATAAAATCAATAAATCTCTTGTGAACTTAATTTTTAAAGGAGGAAGTAATATCAAGATGAAAAATGGGGACCTTGTAATACATCCTACAGATACAAATTTAAGGAACATATTATGAACTTCATGCCAATAAATAAATGTAAATGAAATGGAAAATTTTCTATAGAAATACAATTACTTAAAACCGACACAAAATATTCATACTAAGTATGAATGGCCCTATAGCAATGATAGACATTCACTCTGTTTTAAAAAAAAAAAAAATTCTTCCCAAAAGGAAACTTGATGTTTGGATTATTTTGCCAATTCAATCAAACATTTAAGGAACAAGTAACAATAATCTTAAATAAATAATCTTAAAACATAAAAAAGTTGCAAAAATCCCAGCTCATTTTAATAGGTATACGTAGGCAACCAAAACCCAAAAACGGAATTATAGAAAGAAAAATTGTAGGGCAGTCTCATGCATAAGTATTGTTGCAGAAATTAAAAACAAATGTTAGCAGACTGATTCCAACCATATATCATGCTTTGTAGAGTTTATTCAGAAATTTAAAGTTGCTTTACAATGATTGATTTTTAAGTGTAAAATACTGCATTAACAGAATAAAAGAGGGAAGTCATTCTAGTTAAAGCGAAGAATTAACAAAACGAAGTTATTCTGTAGTTTAAAAAACTCAGGACACCTGGGTGGCTCAGTGGGTTCAAGCTTCAGGCTTCGGTTCAGGTCTTGATCCCAGGGTCCTGGGATCCAGCCCCATATTGGGCTTTCTGCTCGGCAGGGAGCCTGCTTCCCTTCCTCTCTCTCTGCCTGCCTCTCTGCCTACTTGTGATCACTGTCAAATAAATAAATAAAATCTTAGGGAAAAAAAAAAAGCTCCTAGGAAACAACAAAAAGAAAATGTCTGTAATCTATACATCATCTTTACCAAAAACACTGGTAGATACTATACTTAATGATTAAATGCTGAGAATTTCCTCTTTGAGTTTGTTTTACATAATTAAGTTATGGAATAATTTGTACCTCGGCAACAACTGACTGATACAAATAGGCAATAGACAAACAGGTACTGTTCAAAAGAGTATATATATGGGGACCCTGGTGGCTCAGGTGGTTAAGCATCTGTCTTCAGATTAGGTCATAATCCCAGGGTTTTGGGATCAAGTCTCACATTGGGCTGCCTGCTCTACAGGGAGTCTGTTTTCATTCTGTCCCTCCCCCAACTCATTCTCTTAATTTCTCTTGCTCTTGTGCTCTCTCTCTCAAATAAATAAATAATTTAAAAAAATACTATATATAAATGATAAGTGTATGAGAAGTTCAATCTTGTTAATCATTAGAGAATACACAACTATAATGAAACTTTTACCAGAATGGCTAAAGTTAAAATTTAACAATGCCAAGGGCTGATAAAGACATGGAAGAACTTTTTTTTTTTTAAAGATTTTATTTATTTATTTGACAGAGATCACAAGGGGCAGAGAGGCAGGCGGGGGAGGGGGGAAGCAGGCTCCCTGCCGAGCTGAGAGCCCAATGTGGGTCTCCATCCCAGGACCCTGGGATCATGACCTGAGCTGAAGGCAGAGGCTTTAACCCACTGAGCCACCCAGGCGCCCCAGGACATGGAAGAACTTTAACTTTCATATGATTCTCATAGAAATGTAAAATCACACAAATATTTTGATAAATAGATTGTCATCGGCTAATACAACTGAAAATACAAATACCTTGTGGATCAGCGATTTCAGTTTTAGATATATATTTAAAAGAAACATGTGCATCTGTACGCTAAGAGACATACACAAAACTTTTCACATCAGCATTATTTATGATAGTTTTAAAGTGAAAACAACCAATATCCAGCAGTTTATAAATAAATAGTGATATATTCAGATATATATTATACAATTATGAAGAAGAAAAACTATAATTAAAAACAGCAACATGATGAATCATATATGTTGAATATTATACAAAAACATAAAAGAATGTATATTATTAATATACTAATATTATAGCATAAAGCTCAGAAATAGGCAAAGCTAAACTATAGTGTAATTCATAATTTACCTGAGATAAAAGTATAAAGAAAACCAAGAAGTTCGTAACTATAAAAGTCAGGATTGTGGTTACATTTATCAGAGAGAAAGGAGATTGTAAGTGCCAGACGGCAACCAGGAGGCTCCCGGAATTCTGGCAAAATTGTATTTCTTGGCCTAAGTGAAGGTTACATGAAGGTTTGTTATATGTTTGTTTGGGGCACTTAGGCACTTGCTGCAAGCATGTTTATTTCACAATGAAAATGTTAAAGAGACAGAGAGGCATTATGGGAGTTCAAGAATAACAGCTGTGGGGAAAAAAATGGCCGTGTAAATTTGTTGCTGATAAGGCAGCCAGCCTGCTAACTGTTCCCCCTGCTATGACCGCTACTACGTTGTCTCTGAAGTGAAAGGCTGGTTGACCAGATGGCTGTAAATTCTCCTTTATTAGCATTCCACGATGTTAAGTGTTAAAATAGAATGTTGTGTAGCAATGTTGACACATAGTCCAAATAATGAGGCCCAGAATTGGTGAGAACTGACATCTGATGGACCAGGTTGAAGTTTCAAAGGAGCTAATGCATGCCTTTGAGTGCTTTGCTCCTTGCTTCCTGGGTGGCTTCAGCCATGCAGAAGGTGTGTCACTGTCCCTCAGTTTTACAGGCTTGACAGCAGAAAACACAGTAGGATACAAATCAAGAGGTGCCTCTATCTTATCAGTTTATTCCTAAGTGCTATTTCCAAATCTCATTTTTTATGACAAAAAGATTATTTATGTAATTCAAAGTGTGTTGAGTCTGGGGATGATTCAGAATTGCTTGTAATACTTGTGTAACATGTGTCCTATTGTTACCATAAATATTTTTGGTAAAAACAAACTTTGGGGATATATTACCCTTTGGTATTGATCTATAAAACTACCCTCTGATAAAAATATGTCAGTTTGATGGGGCGCATGGGTGGCTCAGTGGGTTAAAGCCTCTGCCTTCAGCTCAGGTCATGGTCTCAGATCCTGGGATCAAACCCCCATGGGGCTCTCTGCTCAGCGGGAGCCTGCTTCCCCTTCTCTCTCTGCCTACTTCTCTGCCTACTTGTGATCTCTGTCTCTGTCAAATAAATAAATAAAATCTTTTAAAAAAAATGTCAGTTTGAGAAATTCTTAAGGAATAACATGGAATTTATATCCTACATAGAATGCAAATACAATCAGCTTTCTTATATAGCCGTGCAACTTATAAATGTGTGTTGACCTTTGTGTGTTGAAAAACCTAGTTGATTTTTAGAACATTGATTCAGCTTTATTATTTCTCTGTTTTTCTCTCAATAACAGTAATCCAATTATTATTAATCATACTTACAAAAACATGGGTGGTTTAGCAGAGGTCTTACCTGAAGAACTTTTTAAAAAACAATGCTCCCTAAGCTCTATCCTAGAGGTTTACCTAACTAAAAATTTTCCCAAATGAAGCCTTATAGTCTGCATTTTTGACAATTTTTTCTGACAGTCTATTGAGTTGCCAGATCTGAAAACCTTTAGTTTAGAAGATGGAACAATCTGTCTTTAAAAAATAATAATAATAACTTCCTGTCACTTTATATCATCTGAAATGTGTGTGTGTGTGTGTGTGTGTGTGTGTGTGTGTGTGTGTGTGTGTGTCTTTTCCCCTTGCTTCTCTACTGGAATGTAACATTCATGAAAACAAGTCCTCTGGGCTTACTTCAACATTATCTTCCAATTTATAGAGCAGAAGTTAGCAACTATGGCTATGGGTAAAATTCAACCCACCTGCATATTTTTTACAAATAAAATCACATTAGAACACAGCACTGCCATTGATTTACATATTATCCATAGCAGCCTTCCTGCTAAAGTGGCAGGGTTGAAGAGTTGGAGACAGAGCTTGTCTGGCCTACAAAAGCTGGAGTATTTACTATATGCTCCTTTTCAGAAACAGTAGCTAATCCCTGATCTGGAATAGTAGCTACAAAATAGTGTGTTCTCCATAATTGTTGATTATTAAATGAATGAAATAATCACTTACTAGTGTCTCTAAGCATCTCTCTTTTGCCCAAATAAGTTTCTTTTTTTGAATGTTACTTGTAATTAATAATTTCATTGTACTGTGGTTTCTCTTTGGAAACTTCCTTCCCTTGTTTCTCTTGGAGCCACTCTGGGGTTTTGGTTATGCTAAAGTACAGTGAGATTTGGGACTATGTGAATCAACTTTAACACAACCTTTCAGGAGCACATTGATTGCATATATGAGATTTGTTCCAGCTCTCTCTCATTCTCAGAAAAGTGACAATAATGTTATGTGTTAAATGAAAAGCCAAGTTAATAAGAATGGAATGTTGTATATTAGAGTAGATAATATGATTTGTTATAACCCCCAGTGGGATTTAATGATAGGCTATCAGCATTCAGGTATGGAAGTACATTACCTTTTAATAGATGGTTAACAGAAAGTTTAGTGGGCTGGTTTCTAAGTTTGTAATCCCATTAGCTATTTATAAACTTGGGCAGTGGACCCATTCTCCAAGTTCATATCCCTCAGTTTCTTCTTCAGTAACTCAAAAAAGCTAGGTTACGTGATGTTTATAGTTCCTTATAATTCTATTGCTTTAAAAATACAAAACTTGAGACCAGAAAATATAGTAGGATCAGTATTTAATGTTAAGGTTCAGTTTTAATGGTTTTCATTACTTCATAATGAAAATTTCATGTAGTCGGAACTAACTTTGATTTTTCCTTTTGACTCATCAGGTTTTTTTTTTTTCTAATAGTGGTAAAAAGGCATATCACATAAAAGGGACCATCCTAACCATTTTTAAGTGTGCTTTCTGCCGAGTTAAGTATATTCACATTGTTGTGCAACCAATCTCCAGAACTTTTTTATCTTTCCAAACTGAAACTCTGTATCACCTACAACAATTCAGTATTCCCCTTTCCCCCAGTCCCTGGCAACCATCATCTACTTTCTGTTTCTATGAGGTAGGCTGTTCTCTGTACTTCATATCAGTATTACACAGTGTCTTTTTGCAAATGCTTTATTTCACTTAGCATAATGTCTTCAACATTCATTTATGTTGTAGCATGTGTCAGAATTTCCTTCCTTTTTAAGCTGAATAATATTCCATTGTAGGTTTGTACCACATTTTGTTTATGCATTCATCTGCCAATGGATCCTTGGGTTGCTTCCACCTTTTGCCTTTATGAAAAATGTGGATATGAACATGTTTGTACAAAGATCTCTTTTGAGACCTTTCTTTCAATTCTTTTAGGTATATTATACTCAGAAAGTGGAATTGCTGGATAATATGGTATTCCATTTTTAATTTTACAAAGAACAGCCATGTCATGTTCCATAATGATTATACTTTGCCTTCCCAGCAACAGTATACAAGGGTTCTAATTTCTCTTGCCAATGCTTGCTATATTCTGTCTTTAAAAGGGGCGCCGGGGTGGCTTAGTGGGTTAAAGCCTCTGCCTTTGGCTGGGGTCATGATCCCAGGGTCCTGGGATCAAGCCAGGACCCAGGCTTTCTGCTCAGCAGGAAGCCTGCTTCCCTTCCTCTCTCTGCCTGCCTCTCTGCCTACTTGTGATCCATCAAATAAATAAATAAAGTCTTTAAAAAAAAAAAAGTAACCATTCTAATGGATCTGAAATCATATCTCAGTGTGGATTTGAATTGCATTTTCCTAATGAATAGTGATGTTGAGCATGTTTTCATGTGCTCCTTGGCCGTTGGTGTCCCTTCTCATGAATGGGTGATATCGACTCAAATCTTTTGACCATTTATTAATTGAGTTGTTTTTCTGTTGTTGAGTAGTAGGAGTTCTTGATATATTTTGGATATTAACTCCTTATCTGATATATAAGTCATAAATATTTTTTCTTGTTCTGTTGGTTGCCTTCACTCTATTGACTATGTCTTTTGATACACAATTTATCATTTTTATGCAGTCTAATTTATCTATTTTTACTTTTGTTTCCTGTGCTTTTGGTGTCATATCCAAGAAATCTTTGCCAATTACAATATCAAGAAGACTTTCCCTTAGGCTTTCTTCTAAGGGTTTTGGGTTTTGAGAGTGTATGTTTAGGTCTGATAAACTTTGACTTAATTTTTATATATGGTATATGGTTAGGACCAGACTTCATTCTTTTGCATGTGGATATCTGTTTTCCCCAACATTATTTGTTGAAGAGACTTTCCTTTGTCCATCATAAAATCTTGACGACCTTGTAAAAAATCATTTGACTACATATGCAAGAGTATTTCTAGGCTCTGTATTTTATTCCATTGGTTTATGTGTCTGATTTTATGCCAGTACCAAACTGTTTTGCTTACTGTAGCTTTGTAATAAGTTTTGAAATCAGAAAGTGTGAAACATCAGATTTGTCCTTCTTTTCAACATTGTTTTGGTTATTCAGGATCACCCATATAGTTTAATATGCATAGTTTCTTGCAATCCTATAAAGAACAGTTAAGAATGCTACAGTTAGAGGTTAAAAGAAAGGGAAGAAGGAGACCCATATGTAAATGTCTAGTAGGAGTTTTCTTTCCATTCTTCTTTTAAGAGAATTGTGATGTCCTTAACCCCAGGGGCTGACTGGAGAATATTCAAATGGCCCCTACTTTTTTTTTCTTGCAAATTTTGCCAGTCACTTTTCACAATGCCTCCACAACCTTGACATTTTATGTCTAGCTCTGTTTATCCTAGGAGGAATTACAGAGATGACATTGGCCTCATCTTACCTGAGTTAAGTTTACAACTTTTGAGTAATGGGCCATTTGAAGATACCACTGTCCATCTTCATGTTTCTCTGTGGCAGGTGTTTATTGTGGGCTTGTGCTTTTATAAAAACTCATGGAAGAAATTTGTTTTTCCATGACTCTTTGGGGGTAATTATTCTAAAAGTCATCATAAAAGATATCCTCAGGGAACTCAGCTCCCCTAAGAGAATAAGAAGGATTATATGAAGTACTAAGAGTTAATATACTTTTTTCAAGTACCTATCAACTTTGGGAATATGAGGGTCTGGCTCCATTTTTTATTGTCAAATGCTTGAAAAGTCATTTTTTCCCCCTTTTTTAGATAGAAAGAGAGCATGTGAGCAGTAGGGAGGGGGGCTGCTGCATGTTCACTAGAGAGTCCAACATGAGAATTAATCCCAGGACCCTCAGATCATGAATCCAGCCAAAATCAAGAGTTGGACACTCAACCAACTGAGCCACCCAGACATCACTGAAAAGCTAATTAAATTCAAGAGCTGTATATGTAGCTTGGATTGAGAGTTCATTCAGATCCTTCATAGAGTAAATAGTGTCTCTTCCTTCCACTAGCTTCCTTTTTTTTTTTTTTTTTTTGTCTTAGCTATTTCCCATTACTGAGTCAGCAGTATTGGGATGACAAGCCAGGATGTAAATCTCTCCAAGTCTTAATAAAGAAAAGTATATTTTAGTACCCTTGTTAATAATGTTTCAATATGGGCGGAAAAAAAATGCTTTTTATAATGCATCTCATCCTAATTATTCATGGGACACAATTTGATTTAGAATTTTCAAATATTGTATATGAATATAGGTACAGAATGTGAATAATGACATTATATCTATATTCATCCCTCACTTAAGGACATTCTGGTTAAGTAATTATTAAATGATAGAGAGGAAATAAGAATATTTTCCTCTGTTTTTAAAAACCCTCAGAACTCATTATTCTGTGTCAGTGGATCTTTCACATATTCAAGCTTATTTTTGGTGTTCCAAGAAATCTAAAGTTCTAACAAGGTTTTTGAAGAACACTATTGAACTGAATGTACAGGCTGTAATTGAATAGGAACAGTATGTGTCTGGAGTGTGAATGAACCAGCTGGGATACTAAGTTCTCCGTGGTATTCTTAATTCAATAATCATTTGTTTTCCAATTCTCCCAAAATGAAGCAGTGCTCATGGTTGAATATAAAAATCCTAATATAAATGGACATAATTTATTGCTGTGTTCAATATCATACCTTTGTCATCTAGATCAATTAAAATACAAACACTGTGATTTTTTTTCTTCTCCTTCAAAGATTTTATTTATTTATTTGAGGGAGAAAGGCAGAAGTAGCGAGATAGAGAGAGAGAGGAAGAGAACAAGCAGGGAGGAGAGGGAGAAGCAAGCTCCCTGCTGAGCTGTAAACCCTGACCCAGGGCTCAATCCCAGAACCCCAGAATCATGACCTGAACTGAAGGCAGGTTATTGTTATTGTTTGTAATAACAAACAACTATAACTTAAAAGCAGAGTATCCTTCCTTCCTTTCAGAAACTTCAGTATGATTCTTGATATGAATTTTGTGGGCAGTTATCATTTGGAAGCATAGTATATTAATTGCAGGATGCTTACAACAGTAGTTTAGTCCTTTGTATCTGTTAATAATACCAGCTTATATTTCTATAGCGCTTGATATGTGCCAAGTACTTTGCTAAGCTCTTAGGTATACAGTCCCTTTATATTCATGTCTATCTCATGAAGTAGGTATTCTTTGTATCTCCATTTTATAAAGAAGAATGCTGATGTCTACTAATAAGTCATGTCTCTGGGTTTCAAAGTTCACTTTGTCCAACTCCAAAGTCAAATTATTCTGATGCTTTTACGGTCTCTTTATATTATTTATACTTATTTCACATATATTCCCTATATAAAATATAATTATATATTATATATAATAATATAGTATATATAATATATATTATATATAAATAATATAGTATATTATTATATATACTATATAATATATAAGTATATTATATAAATAATATAGTATATTATTTATATATAGTATATAATAATAAATAATAAATAAATACATTTATATTATTTAGTCCTGAGATTTTCTGTATAATTCAACTTTCCTAATGATTTTGAGAATTTCTTATTCAATTATACAGCCAGTCTTTCATCTTCTCCAAGGCAATGACACCTATAACTGGGGGGAGGGGAAGGGTGTCTTCCTTTTAATGTATAGATTTCATTATATTTATAAGGATTTTATGTATTTTTGTGAGAACAAAATACAAGCATGGGGAGGGGCAGAGGAAGAGGGAGAAACAGACTCCCCACTGAGCGGGGAGCCCAACATCCATTATGGGGCTTGATCTCATGACCCTGGGATCATGACCTGAGCCAAAGGCAGACGCTTAACTGACTGGCTCACACACATACCCTTAATCATATTTATAAATACACTGGCCTAGAGGGAGTTCTGTCTTCTATGCAATGTAAGTTATAAAAGATGAAATAATCACATATGTCCCAGGAGAAGTGCAGGTTGGAATGGAATCATAAATGAGATGACAATAAAATAATGAAAAGATTATATGGAGCTAAACATGATGTGCAGCTGAAGCAATCCACATGACAGGAACACTTACTCCTGTATGAGGAGAGAAAATGAGTTAAATATGAATTTAGGACCATGTTCTGATGAAAACCAATGTCAAGATAAACCTAGTAGTTTGCTATTGGCATATTTTATAGGTTCATTAAAAAATGCAAAGCCTGGAAAAAGCAAGTTGCTTAAAATTCCATAAGCAGAACTTGAAATAAATGAGAAATTTATTTATTTTTATATTAAGACTTCAGTTGCTTTTATTCACCTTAACTTACTTCATGACATATATATATGTATTTTTATGACTCACTGAAATTTCATGACTAACTGGGTAGTGGGGGCTGACCCACTGAAAATAGCAGTAAAGAAAATAATGAGGTTTGGAAGCTTCTTTTTCAAAAATACTTGTGTAGATTCCTTCCTTCCTCCTTTCCTCCCCTCTGTCCTTCCCTCGCCACCCCAGACAGCTCTCACATAAGAGAGAAAATGCCATTGGAAAATGTGTTCTTTCTCTCCCCTGGCAACTCTCCATCACGCTCATTTTCAGGTTCACTTCCTTCGATGCCTAGATGCATTTTAAGTGCAGAAAAGTTAAGAAGGTAAGAGGTACTCACTGGGGAATAGTGTTGACAAGAAACAAGGAAAGAGTGGGCTGCTGCCTTTAGTATATCATTGAAAGTTTTGCCAAAGGCTGTCCTTCCTTTAAATATTTCCCAGAGTGCCTGAGGGAGATGTCGTCTGATAGGAAGAGATGAATGAAGGACTCTAAAGGGGAAAAGGGAAAAAAGTCATTTCTTCTTGCACAATTTGCATAGAACCCCCTTCGAGGGGTCCTGTCTAAGATAACAGAATTTTTCCTATCGTATGCCCAAGACAATATGGTGGATGATCAGGTCTGCAGCGGGACCTCCAGGTCTGGCAAAGCTTTTTCACTTGTCTGAAATGGCCGAGGTCTGTTCTTCATAATAGTTTTAATTAAATAGTTGAACTTATTCCTTTCAGCATGAATTCATCTCTTCTCAGTTAGCACAGTAACATGGTCTGGGGTCAGTTTAATAACCAACTGACATGACAGTGTTTCAACTGGAATTACTCTAAAGAGTTGTTCACCTGAAATTTAGCTGTAGATTTAATAGTGAGTGATTATTTGTATTGATATTGTTACCTTTGCTTTTTTAAAAATTTATTTTGTATTTTTATTTGTATTGATACTGGATTACCTTTGCTTTTTTAACCAACTATGCTATGAGAGCATTTATACAACGTTTACTCTCTAATAAAGAATAATACTTTTTTTTTTTTTAAGTGTCTTTGATTCACTAGAAACTTTAGGAATCCCTATCCTTGAGCTCCCTTGGGCTTTCACACACAATTTCTTAACATCAGACTACTGGACAAGTCAAGTGTGAGGGTCAGGAGTCTGGAGTCCTTGCAACATTTGCTGATTTGCTGACCTATGTTAATCACCATGCACAGAGGGTTTGTTTTTTTTTTTTCCTGCAATAAGTTAATGTTGCCTTTAGCTTAATTAATTAAAATTTTAATTGTCTGGCTATAAGCTTCACCACTCAATGGTAATAGGGGTTTTATAATTAGTAGAGGCTAAAAAAAGCAGTGACGCTTCTTTATTTATTTATTTTTTTCCTTTCTGTTCCTACTGCATTTAGCAGTTGATATAGCTTCTGGCCATCTAAGCCTTCTCAAACAATTCATTGGGTAAGATTTCCTGCAGACTGGCTAATATGGGAGATACCTGCACAGGGCCTGCCTAGAGATATCCCTACGTGGCCCATGGGGATGCTTAGCAGGTTGTGATGTCTCTGAGACTGTCTATAAAATTATGTATATATGTGAATTTGTGAGGGAAGTCTGTTCATAGCCTCATGTACTTTTAAAAGGAGTCACAACTCTTTAAGTTAAGAATGTGGGCTCCTTTCATAAAGGGTTGTTATATTGCAGTAGAGGAAATAATGGTAATAGCCAATACTTTCCACGTTTAAGGGACTATGCTACAGAATTTACAAATATTATGTAGTACATTAGGCATTGTTACCAATGCCTATATTGTAGGTAAGAAAACCAATGCTTTGGAGAACTTACGAGAGTCAGGATTCAAACTCAGGCAGTCTGAATTCAGAGCCTGCGCTCCTAGCACCTTTACTAAACAGGGGTTCCGGAACCTGCTCTATCACTAGCCAGCTACGGTAGATCAGTAACCAAAGGAATGGAGCTTTTGCTCTCTTGGGGCATCTGTCAATAAAAGTAAGGGGGTAAAGGTAAGAGGTGATGGGTTGAGGTTGGGGTCTTAATGGACGAGCTCTGTATTTCTTTTCAGTTCTAGAATTGAAACAAACTAAGTCTGCCTCCACCAGGCATTGACTGAAGCTCTTATGATCTCTGAATGCACTTGACTGTATACAAGAAATAGATATGAAAAGGATGCAGATGATTGGAATGAGGGAAAATGTTCAGGTTTTCCATTAGGTTTAAGGACATGTGAATCTTTGCCTTGCTTCTCACTGGCTATTTCACCCTGGGCATATCTTATAACCTCTTATGACTTTACTCACTTCATCTATATAATGGGGATAATAACAATAGTAATCATCATCATCATCATCATCATCCTGTGAGTTAGTGTGAAGAGTTAGAGTTAGAGTTAGTATGAAAGAGATGATATATGCAAAGCACTTAGAGCCTAGTACCCAGAGAGAGTCATTTGTGCTGCTATTGGTTTTTTGGGTTTTGTGGGGTTTTTTTGTTGTTTTTTGTTATTGTTGTTGTTGTTTTATTATTATTACTACCTTACTTTGTTATTGTATTGGAAAATGAACATATAATATGTTTTAAAAAGAGATAGTGAGGGGCACCTGGGTGGCTCAGTGGGTTAAGCCTCTGTCTTCAGCTCAGGTCATGATCTCAGGGTCCTGAGTTCAAGCCCCGCATCGGGCTCTCTGCTCAACAGGGAGCCTGCTTCTCTCTCTCTGTCTCTGCCTGCTGCTCTGCCTACTTGTGATCTTTCTCTCTCTGTGTCAAATAAATAAATAAAATCTTAAAAAAAAAAAAAGAAAAAGAGAGAGAGAGAGTGAATCTCCTCACCTAAGCAATTTATTTGGTTTGTGGCAGTGGTCTGAAAGATCTTCGAAATGTGCTAAAGAGACATGGTTCCTGCCTGAGGATGTGTGTTATTTGAAACTTGGAAGCCGTTTGGCTTTTTAAGCTCACAGAGGGATCCTGACAAAGGGCCAGTCAACGAAGCAGGCCCTCATTAAATGTTTCTTAAAAGAATGGCAGTCCCTGGGTTTAGGTGTCCCATGTCGCATTTCTCCAGATTACCCATCACTGTAGCCCCAGCTGTGGTGGACGGTGCCTTGGGGGCTCAGATTCCCCTTCACCCTGGAAGCCTCTGCCTCAGGTGCATTCCACTGTCTTCCTGCTTTCTGCCTCAAGGCCTTCTCCATCACTGAGGGAGACCACTCAGCCTGTATGTAAGGGGAGTCCCCAAATGACCCTTTAGTAAATGGGAATAGGGACTGATAGGTAAACACAGCAGCCTTCCAACCCTCCTGCTGGACAATTCTAGAGGGTGCTGGACAGTTCTGGAGAGTGTTCTGTGCACTTCTCAGAGGCCCCAGCAGATTCTCAGCAGCCCTTATGGCCTACAGCAGAGACCTTCAAAACACACCCTGATATCTGACTCGTTCTTTTATTGTATCACTCTCCTTTTTCCCTTGTTCTTGTCTCACAGAGTTACTTTCACAATAAACTACCTGCAAATGAGTCCTTATCTCCGGCTCTGATTTCTGGGAACCAAGCTGAGACACATGTGCTGCTCTAAAACCCGAATGCCAGAGCCAGTGTCATTGTGCCAATCTCCAGTAAATTCCATTTCTTTTTTTTCCCACTGTTGAGCTCCTAGCGCCTAGCACACCCTAGGCACTCAGCCAATGCTATTGAATGACTCAATCAGTGAACAAATAAATAAACATGCTTCTTAGACCTTGGTAATGAACAGATTCATTGTGCACTGCTCAATTTTCTTTACTAAATGCTGTACCAGCTACACGGCAACAGGTTGTCAGAACTCTCCTTGGCCCCTTGGAGGGCCCTCATGTCTTGCTTGGTTACCTCTACCTTTAGTCTTGGTGAGTGTGCAATTCTCCCCTGTAATCCTGAAGGAAAATAAATGGTGAATTCGATGGTTATCTGTTTTCAAAAAAAAAAAAAAAATATATATATATATATATATATATGTATTTCTAAAGATACATATGTTTTACATATCAGCAAATATCCACCAGTTTTGTGTTATGGATGGAATAATAGAGAAGGTTGAATTGCTAGAGGGAGTTTATAGACCAAATGCATAGTCAAGAATACATCGTGGGTTGATATTTAGATACTAGGAGGTTATAATCTGAGGTTCCTCGAGTCAGATGGCGGTTCATTTGACTCCACACCTCACTCACTAACAATAGTGACACACAGCAGTCCTTCCAGGCTGACTTGAAAATGTGGAATGTTCTTCACTGTGTGGTCATGCTCCTGTTTCATAACATAAGAGAAGTTGTTGTGAACTCTTCAATACGATAGGTTCATAATTTCACCCTTCTAAAAGGGGAAGATGTGAGTTTTAGAGGTTTGATCTGCAGAGTCTGATGAACTCAGTGTTTTTGTATATTGGTTTAGAGTAAGGATATTGCTACCTCACCTGAAAATATAGAATGAGTATCACAGGGCTTCGCTGCAAGAATAATTAATATAAATTGAAAACTCATGAATGAGCTTTATTAACTGAGTTTTGCTGGATCAGACCACAAGCAAAATTCAGCAATCATATTTCTGGAGGTCTTGAGTCTGGATAAAGAGGAGGGGGTCTTTACAGATAGCTTTTTAAAAGCCAGTGAGTCTTATTTAGTGATGAATAAGAAAATATTAAGGGCCTTGTCAGTGCATCAGGGACAGAAAATGGATGAAGGATAAAACATTTGAATTAAACTGCCTAAAAGAAAGAAAACTGGGAGATGTTAAAGGCTTCGACTAGCTGCCACAATGGCTTTTGTTGAACTTCTTACTAGGTTTAAAACTGCTTTTATTTGTAATGTGAAAAACATAAACCTAAGTAAAATGGACTTGGGAGAAATAACAGATGTCCAGATTCAAGAAGAAGATAAAAAGTTATTAAGTGGATCTTGAAGAAATTAGGTTGATGGGTTTGGGTAGACTATGGCATTGTTGCTGGTGATTAACACTGGTGATGGTGATGGTGATGGTGGTTGTGGTGATGATGGGGGTGCCCATGGTGCTGCTGATAATGGTATTGGTGGTGGTGATGATGATGATGGTCATGGTGATGGTGGTGATTGATGATGGTGTTAATGATGAGGCTAGTGGTGATGATGGTGGTGGGGCCAGTGGTGGTGCTGATGGTGGTAATTATGGTGGTTCTGCTGATAGATGGTGATGGTGGTGATGACGATGGTAGTGACAATAATGATAGCTAGTGTTTATGGTCCAGGTACTGTACTGTTCCTTAATGCTCATAATCACTTACTGACATAGGGTTGAGATGATGATGGTGATGATGATGATTATGATATTAAAGCTGAAGAAACAGGCTTAGAGAGTTCACAGTAAGTTGTAGAGCTAAGACACTAACTCAGGCAAGCTGACTCCAGACACTTTATTCCCCATAGTCATTATACTAATCTAACATCCTGTGTTCCAATTTAAACTCATCAGGATATGAGACCATCCAAATTCAATTCTAAGCAAGACCCTGTATCTAACTGCTAAGGGACTTAAGACTGTAATAAATAGAAAAACTGTGCTCAGAACCCAAAGTTAATGGCTAAGAGGCAGGACTTCAGCCATAACTTTGTCAACCAGGCAACAATTTCAGTTAAGTAGACAAGAACTCACAGGGGGACTGTGAACAAGATTATATGGTGTTTTAAAGGTCAAAAACTGGTTTCTTATAGATTTAACAAAGGCAAAATAGGTGTGATTTTAGATCAGCGGCTTTATTCATAATCAGAGCAGACCCTTTCCTCGCACATGCACAAATATCATTCCTGAACACCTATCATGTTCTCAGGATCTGTTTTCCCCATGCCTGTCCCCACCTGTTATTATGTGGGCACACTCCATGAAGAGGAAATCTGCGGTACTTAGAGCAAAGCCTTGAGAAGCATTTAGACATCCAGAGTTAAGTCTTTATCCCTCACTAGGATTCCAGTTTTCCTCATATTGCTCAGGCTCCATGAGTTAACTCCAATCTGAATAATCCCAGAAAAAAATACTAGTCTTTTACTCAAAGCTGATTTGTTTAAAAAAAAAAAAAAAAGTCTCCCTAGATTAAGTGAAAACATGCAGCTTTTGTGCTTTGTCACTTAAACCTTGACTTTGACATCAGAATAAATCTTGTTTATCAAAACTCTGAAAAGGGTGAAGCTTTTCTTCATCTTTGGTGCTGAGCATCCCCTTAGGGGGTCTTTGCCCCCTTAAAAGTCCCAAGTTATACACACCATACTATACAAACTGATAGGCAAGGACAACATTTAATAAGGACTCCTAACATGCCAGGAGCTGAACTAAGTACTTGTATTATCCCATTTTATCCTCAAAACAAACTTAAGAGTGGATTGAGGGCATTGTTATTATCTGTCTGGTGCAGATGAGTCAGCCAGCGCTCAGAGAAGTGGAGTGACTTGTGGAACATCACACAGTTGGTAACTGGGAAAGCCAGGATTTAAATCCCTTGACTGTCTTGTCCTGCTCTCTGCTGCTCCTTGTGGTTATAATTAGAACAGAAGCCACACCAGTCCGCTGTGGAATGAAAAGTCCCAGGGAATAAAAGGCACAGCATGGGGAATATAGTCAATGGTCCTGCGATAAAGTTTTATGACAACAGATGGTAGTTACACTTGTGGTGAGCAGAGCATCAGGTAAAGAGAAGTTGAATCACTATGTCGTACACCTGAAGCTACTGTAACATTGTATGTCAACTATACGCACATATATATATATATATATATATATATATATATATATTTTTTTTTTTTTTTTTTTTTAATGAACCATTGGTATAATGGTTAGAAGAAAACAGGTTGGTTACACATCAGTTAGATGAACTAATGCAGGTCACTCAACTTCTCCAAGCCCAGTTCTCTCCTCTGTTAAATGGGGATCAAAATGGGTACTTCACAGGTTTCTTCTATGGATTAAGCAACATTGAATTTCTAAAATGTCTTACATAAGCATCTCTTTTCTTTTTATTGTGTGAACAGTACCTCATATTTTTGGTACCTGGGTAATGATGCTGGCTCCCTAAACTCATAATTCTTCTCCAAAGCACTGATAATTATAAATATGAAATATATTCTCTTTGCTTGAAGATTCTGAATTTTAAAAGGTCTCCTGGTGTCTCAGTAATAGGTTATTTTACATCTTTATAATACAATGTTTGTCAAACTGGGTTCCATGGTAGTTGCAACCAGGTGTTCTGAAAGAAAAAAGAAATTCTTTCTTGAAATAATTTTGAGAAATACTGTACTATTGGCAGCTAACACACCCAGTAATCATTAAATGCTCTGATAAGTTCTGCAATATAAAAGCCTATACCTGTATTTGATTATGCATTGCTTGTTTTCATACTTTTTAGAGTATGGGAAATGCTGGCTTGGAGGCTCAAGGACTTTATTTATGATTCGTTAACCAATTTCTCCTAGTAACTCTGCCAGGTAGCCAGAGCAGACATTGCCCTGGAATATAGAACCCACTGCACCTCAGGTTAAAGAGCTGGCCTTCAGCAAAGCAACTGTGCATTCAGGAAGCTAAATCTGGAAGCAAAACGATCTAAAATCTCTATCTTGAATTAGTTTTGAATATAAATCATTATCGTTCTAAATTATTTAATTCCAGAAATTTCAGGCGCTTCAACAGCTTGCTGCTAACATTTGAGGCAGTGAAGAGCCTTTGGGCAAAAGGCACAAGTGGTTCTTTCTCCAAGATCAGCTCAAATCCTCCCACCTGTTTCCATTCATCTGAACCATGCAGTCCTTCACAGCAGCCTCTTAACTAGTCTCCCTATTTTTCTTGTTGTGTTGACTACAAGCCAAGAGCATGGTGCTTTCCCTTACAATGCTCTAAAACTTTCCTTTTGCTTAGAGTAAAACCCAAAGTTTATACTCTGGCCTCCAAAGCTCTTCTTATCTGGCTCCTATCCACTTCAACCTCTCTTATATCAGTTTCTCTATCTAGTCATATTTCTCTTGCTCAAGCACATTGAGTTCTTCTCTGCCACAGGAACTTTGCATCTCTGTTTCTTTTGCCTAAAAGACTCTCTACACTAGATCTTTGCAAATGTTTGCTTCTCATTGTAGATATTCAGCCCAAATATTACTTTGCTGTAAAACCTTCCCTGCCCCCTCTCCAGACCATTTCTAGCCCATTGCCCTGTCTTTTTTCCTTCATAACACAGTTACGTTTTTGTACATCCATTTGTTGACTTATTTGATGTCAACCTCTCCCAATAAAAGGCAAGTCCATGAAGGTAGTAACTGTAGTATCTGTATTAGTATCTGTATAATGCATGGCACATGATGGGCTTTTAATAAATATTTTAGGAAGGGGCGCCTAGGAAATACAATCTGTTAAGCATCCAACTCTTGGTTTCAGCTCATGTCCTGATCTTGAGGTCATGAGATCAAGCCCTACACTGGCATCCACACTCAGCAGGGAGTCTGTTTGAAATTCTCTCTCTCTCCTTCTGCCCCTCCCTCATGTGCCTGCTCTCTCTCTCTCTCTCTCTCTCTCTCAAATACGTAACTAAATCTTAAAGAATATATAGATCTCGATATAGATATTTGTTTTGTTTTGTCTTGGAAATCAATCCATGTGGAATGAATGAATTGGTGAATTATGGTGTCTCCAGGGGATTACTTATACTCTATGTGACTGATTACACATGTGAGCTTTGAAACCATCATGAAGTGGTGGCTGTTTATTTATTTATTTATTTTTACTCATCAGTGACTCTGTTATAGTTCCTCTTGGGAGATCCCACATTCTCCTACACTCTGGGTGATGTGTAATGTCATCTCTCTATAATCATCCTTAGACACACACTCATCCCAAAAAGGAGAGTCTGGTTCTAAGGTGACTGTCAGAACTATTTGAGCTGGCCAGTTAGTTGCCTCTGTTCTCCCCAGAGGAAGAGCGTAGGTTAATTGTCTTCACGTCTCACCATTCCTGCATCTTTATTTTTATTTTTAGACTTCTCACCGTCATGCTGCTGCCCTTCTTCAATCTGCTGCCATACTTAATAGTGCTGTCTGAGGTAGATTAAACAAACTTTTTAACTGTTGCTGTGGGCTGTCAGATCCATAAAGAGTGAGGACAGGTCTCAGCTATTGAGCAAAGCTGAGTTGGTTGGTTTGGGGGTCTTACTGAATGCAGTTGGGCTGTAGAAAACCTTCAGCATTCAAGCTCATGCCTTAACATCGCTGTGGCATTGTGGTTCAAGTTCGGGTTTTAGAGTCCCAGGGCCTGGATGGGATGACAAAGGATGGAGCTATTTCTGATATCATAGTGGTAGGACTGGACCCTTGGAGAGTGTAGGATTGGGACTGGACCTCAGAATAGGAGTAGAAATTAGTTGAAATGACCAGAGCAATGATGATGACAATGATGATGACTAGAAAGAAAATTACTGATTGATTGACTGCTTGATTGGAAGAAAGGGAGAGCTAAAATAACTGTCCCTGTGGAATCCATTTCTGATTGAGTCATACAACCAAGGCCACCAATATTTACTGAGTACATCTCATGAAGCTGATCCTATGCCAGTTCTTGTTAACCAATAACCTCACAGAATCTACCCAACAACCAGATGGTTGAACAGAGATTCTGTTCTTTTACTCACTTACCAGTGGGTGAATTATGGCTTTAGAGAAGATTATACTGCAGTAAAGGAAAGCCTTCCAGAATGGGAAAGAGGAAAGTGCAATGCAAACTCGGTACTGGGATGGAGAGGCATTTGGAGATTTCAAAAGCAAATAGAGCCAATGATCTAAAAGGGAACAAGGACACAGTTACTGCTGTAGAGGAAGGAGGGAGGTAAATCAGAAGTTCAACACTCAAGTTGCATTCAGACTTTGAATGGAAGTAGTTTCTGCAAGGACCTCTGATGTGTGTGTGTGTGTGTGTGCACGCGTGCATGCATGTATGTGTAAAAAAGTCATTTCTTTGCCAATCGTCATTTAAATATCCACATACTTCCTTTGCAGGGAGGTAAATTGAATTCTGGGTTGTTGTTTTTTCCAGGTTGAGGAACAGTTGGAGCTGTTGTCAGTGTCAGTGGCCGCCTGGAATCTATCCAGAGCCTATTTTTAATAGTTAAAGTGTTTAAATTGGGTTTAACTTTTTTTTTTTTTTTTTTTTTTAAGTGACATCCAAAAAGTTAGACCTTCCTTCTTGGCTCTTCTAAAATATCTACAGTTTAAGTAAGTAAGCGACTGTAGACTCTGCTGTTTATCTAGAGAAGTTCTGGGCATTGGGAAAGACATGAAAGGAGAGGTAAGAGGCAGGCTGTCCAACCTCCAGGAGATTTTCATCATATTGGGAAGACAAGGCTATGAATTCTGACTCCTCTTCCCTTCTTATTCTGATGCCATGGAGGTTTTAATTGGGGCCAACTTTGACTTTGTATAACAGAAGCCCTAAATAAAAGTGGCTGAAATAAGATAGAGGTAAGTTTCTTTTACATAACAGGATACTAGGATTTGAAGAATCACTTGTCTACAGGTATGCGAACTACTGAGCCCAGGTTTCTGTCTTCTGAGTTGCTTTGTGATTATGACTTTGCTTCACCTGCCTTTCAGCCATTGGACGGATGTCTAGGTGGCAAGGTAAGGCAAGGCAGGCGAAAGGGAAAAAAGACACATGCCAGCCAAGTAAGACCCTTTTAAAAAGCTTTGCTGAAAACCTTACCCAAAGCTTTGGATTACATATCCCCGGCCACGCACATCTGTACAGGAGCCTGGCGAGTGCTCTGGTTTAGTGGCGGCAGGTTGCCACTTGTTAGTAAAGAGGTGGGGAGAATGGATTCTGTACAGCCATTGAGCCATGTCTGCCATACATCATCAGGTACCTAACCCTGGCCAAACAAATCCTGCCATTTCTCCTCTGATATTGTCCCAGTACTCCACAATGGGGCACATGCTTTGCATGGCTGAGGTCTTGCATTTGAATTTTGGCATTTCCTGATTTTCAGGCAGCAGAAAGGATGAAATGGAGTCTGCAAGAGTCTACAAGACCCAGGTTCAAACCCTCAGCTTGGCTACAATCTGCAAGAATAGGCTTTGGCAAGTGGCTTCGTCACTCTAACCCATGTTCTTGTTTGTAAACCGCTGTGGGATTACTTTGAGGGTCAAGCACAGCTATGAATATAAAGGATCTAGCCTTGTGCTTGGAAGATAATAGACACTTAAGAAATGTCAGTGGTATTTGTTGCACTCTCAAAGCTGGAAGCTGATTCTTGAAGGATTAGACTGTGTAGGCTTGCTGAATAGCCATATTTATTTATTTAAACCTGTCTTATTGAGTCACAACCACTGTTTCTTCATTCCTTTCAAAATATCAAGATTCTCTTTCCACTTTACATTTATGTGACTGTAGGTATGACAGATGTATGTTTCATGCATATTTAGGGTATGTGTGTATATTTCGTGCATATAAATAGAGTCTCTTTCATTGAAATCTGGGCCGTTATGCTGATGTCTGATAAAGGAACCTCAATTTACTTATATAGTCTTTAAGTAATTTTTAACCAGCAGAGAAAAAGCCTGGACTTCAGAAAGATGAACTTGTATATATTCCTCTGATTTGGGCTGATGCTTTTTTTAAGGAATGAGAGAAGATAGAAAATGAAGGCAGCTCATGATGGACCTTTATTTTCTTCACAGTGGGAGAGGTCAGGAGTTTGAATTCTATGGGTCAACCCATAGAATCAGTAAGCCCAATACATTGAAACCTTATTTATGAGACGAAAAGGCTTTAAACAAAGGATTTTTGTTAGGGTTCTATTAAGTGTGACCGTGTCTGCGCGCTTTGGAAGTGCACTTTGATTTAAATCCAAATAACCGGGACTCAACTCCTCTGTAAAGCAAGGAACACCCACAAAAGGACAGAGCCTTTCCCGAAGACCCACAGAATCAAATCGTGCTGTATTTAGATTATGGGGGGGCAGAAATTATGATCCCTCTGGGGCTGCTGCAGCATTTTGCTGACAAGCTACATGCTATTTTTCTGTAGTGACTATTCTTTACCTGGAACAGCTTCTCCATGGCAACCCCATTCACAGACTGCATTCATTATGTCTCTCTTTTGAAAATGAGCATGTTGGGAAGGAAATGAAATATATATGTTTTGACTTCCTAAATGGAGAAAGGGTGTGGTGAGAACAACAGACACGAGGGGCAAAAGCAAAGGATTTTTTTTTTCTTTTTCTATATTTGTCTCCTTCTTGGATGGATACAAGTCAAAAAAGGAGTAATTACAAATTACCTGGTATGTTGGATTCTCTCTTCCATCAGTGAGCATCCTGATGAGATACGGTTTGGATCAATTAATTTGTATCTCTGTGGCTACTAAGTTTTGAGAGCATCCTGATGAGATATGGTTTGGATCAATTAATTTGTATCTCCGTGGCTACTAAGTTTTGGCCCAGTGGTTTGCTGAAATTACAAGATGCTGTCATTAGGCTTTGCACCTGTTCATTAAGGACTGCCGTCAACCACTCAAGGCCCTGAGGATTTGGCTGAGGGGAAAATCTCACAATAGTATTTTCAAGGAGAGAAGTTTTCAAAAGAGAAGAGTGAAAAGGCACCAGAATGATTTTTCCATTATGTCAGGGGTTTGTTGTTTTCTAAACTTGCTTCTCAAGGTCTAGAAATAAGAGTCTTTTGTAGGAAGATCTTTCTTTTCCCCTGGAATATGTTAAGAGACTCCTATGAGCAGAAAGAAACAGAACAAAATAAACAAAAGCCCTTAAGCAGTCACTTTAAACTCTTTTATATAAATATCTTGCTTTTCTTTCCCTTCCAAATCTTCTGTGTTTCCTTGTTCTTCAATTTTATGATTAAGTGAAGGAGTGAATGTCCCATCAGATTGCATTCAGCCAGAGAGAGTTTGATTTTAAATCTTGTAAACCATCTCCCACATTACAGCTTTTTTGTAAGTAACAACAGCAGTAGGACGTGGGACTATGCCTTCCTGCCCAGTAGAAAGCCCACACTACAAACTCCATTGGTAATTGTTCTACTGCAGTTATTACCAAAAATTAGTTTCCATATTGGTGAAGTGACATTTCGTCCAGTACTTAATCATTGCAGATTTTTTTCAGGTTCAGTTAGGGTATGTTAGACATTGCTGGAAGTTGCCAGGACTGCTTGAATTGAGCCTGTAAATGCCGTCCACCCAAGGGGGAAATTCTGAATGAACCAGGATGTGAAACTCCTCTGCTCTGTGACTTAGTGCCCTTGAGTATGACCATGTAGAACCAGATTATATTTGTCCTGTCTTTGGGAATTGCGCTGGTATACTGTTAGAATTCTGGAAACCACCAATGTGTTTTAATTGTTAATGAGTTCCATTGGGAAATGACTTTCTACTACGTTGTTACATCTATCACTCTATACATTTATTTATGTTAATACATGCAAACATTGACATACCAAATATCAGGTCGATTAACCTGAGAAATTAATTGTGCATCTAAATAGCAGCAAGAGGGGAAATACCCACCACTGGAAATTAGAGTTGGGGATTGGTTCTGTAAAGTAAACACCGTTTCAATAATATGTGGGGATGAATAATTCCCTCTGAAACACCAAAGCAATAATGTACTGTAAGCATTGCTTTTCTCTGCAGAATTTGCCAGGAATTCAGTGGGAGACAACGTTATGGGGAAATAGTGATTCACTCTGGGCACAATGAGTCTTGTTATGATAAAGACAGAGTCTGTGGTCTTTTCTCAGCTTCTTTTTCTTTCTTAAACTAAATTTATGGAGATGCTAATTATAATTGAAACTAGAAAGTTTCTTGGGCCTCGATAATTTCTTCATGACCAGAACACCTTAAAAACAACAACAACAACAACAACAACAAAACAAACAAAATAAAACAAAAATCTTAGGCTCCTACAGCTATGCCAGACCTGACTTAGGCATTTTGATAATGCCTGGAGTCTGGTATAGAAACCCCTTTCAGTCGGGAGCAACCCTCTTCTTTTCTGCACTCATTTCCTATTCTAGCTCAACTCACATCAACATAGAAAACTCACCACATAGTGGTTAAGAGTATGAGCTCTTCATCAATGGCTTGCTCACTGTCTATGATCTTAGACATACAGCTCATGTTTTCTTATGTGCAAATAGGGATAATAACAATACTTACTTAACCTATGGGTTGGTTGTCAGGACGAAATGAAGTAATGCATGTGTGATTCTTTTATTTATTTTTTATTTTTTCAGTGTTCCAAGATTCATTGTTTATGCACTACACCCAGCTCAAGTGCAATTCTAAAGAAGTCCTCCCTATACTAGGTGTCAGCCCACACTACTTCTCTTTGGTATCTTGGGCTCAGTTTCACTTTTGCATCTCAAATTGCAGCAAATAACACATAGTAGACAGGAGTGAAAGCAGTCTCCGGTTCCAGCCTATCGCATCATCTGTCTATTCAAATCAGGTGGGAGGGTAATTTGGAGACAATAGTGTTTGACATTAGTCATCAGAATTGATTCAAAAAAATAGCAGCTAATTTGGAGCTCATTGCTCTTTGCTCATTGCTTAGAAAGGTGATGGGATCCTAAAGCTTTGAAGGAAGAGCACAGGGCTTTTTTCAGAGGTGGCTGAGTATGACGCTCTTTTGCTAGAGTATCAGAACAAATTTCCTCTTCCAGTAACCCCTTCCAGATTAAAATGCTGCATTTTAAAATCAAGAATCATACCCTTTTGTCTTCAGTCATCTTGAATGCTCTGCACTCCTTCTGGATGGTGCATTTCTTAGTGGGGAAGGGGGATATATCACCAACTCTTCCCCGCCAATCCATGAACAGGTTTAATTACCTGTTATTTGTGAGACCCTATGCTGAACATATTCCTGCCACTTACTAGAATTGTCACCTTGATTGTTTCTGAACCTCTTGTGCTACCATCTGAAAAATGGGGATTATAATGGTACTTACCTCATGGAGTTCCATACAGACATTTAATGCATTAAGGTACATGTTTAAAATAATGTGGAGCATATTGAAAGCACTCAATGGGCAGAGGGCAGTATCACCTTGATCTCTATTTTATAGAAGAGGAAATAGTCTCAGAACAGCAAGACAATTTGCATAGGGTTTTAGAGCCCATTCTGCCTACATTTAAAATCCGAGTCTTTAGCCCTTTACCATTCCTATAAGTCCAAGCCCAAGTCCTGTCATCCTTAAAAGCTTTTTATGGTCAGTTGGAATGACTCTCATGAGCTTCAGAAGAAACACACCAGACCTGTGTTTGAGAAAGACGTTGCAGAAACATTCTAGAATAAGCTCAAATTTCTGCTTGTCTGTGGGGTTATCAGACATTGCATTTATGTTTGGAATCTTATATCCAAGCTAAGTCTCCCATTTTTGCTTTGATGGACATTAGCTCTTTGGAGTCTGAGAATAACTAAAACGGAGAGGGGTGGGGTTAAAAAATAAAGTAAAATTCAAAAATAAAGGGGAGCCAAAGGTGAGTGGCTGACAGGAACTTGGGAGTCTACTTTTCACACGTAGCAAAACTGCTACATGAGAGATAGACAACGTGCAACATGACATGTATTTCTGAGGAAGATATTCTCTTAAGCAAACTCTACCCCCAACATGGGGTTAGAACTCATGACACCAAGATTAAGAGTTACATGCTCAATGTTAAAGTGAAAAAAAAAAAAAAAAAAGAGTTACATGCTCTACCAACTGAGCCAACCAGAGGTCCTCAAGGAAGACATTTTTAAATGATACTTAACTCACAAGAAACCTCTTTCAGTCCAGCTGTATAAGATCAGCTCTCATTTCAACCCTTGCTCAATACAATCCCATAACGAACCAAAAATATAACAGGAGGGAAAACTGTTCTGAAGAAAGAGAACCTAGGCAATCAGCAAGTGCTATTTATGGTATTATTTTTGCCTGACTGGCATCGATTTTTGCCTTTCCCTGGTTGTTCTTCTGTCCTTTCCCTCTACCTGATTTTGGGGTGGTGCCAGCCACAGGCATAGGCACCCAACCCAGCCTAACCAAAACAGATTAAATCCTCAGCCTTTTACCAGAGTGAACGGGACACCTACATTTTGGTCTGTTGGCCTTGATCATGAAAGGTTACATGTTTGGAGTTCCTGGGAGTCACCCCTGGAGAAGGCCTTCCTGAGAGCAAAGCCGACACAAAAGGAAACAAAGCCAAGAGATGGAAAAGCAGAGGCCCTATGGTCTCTTTTGATCAACTAGATCCCACCTGGCCTGAAGTTTTACACGGAGTTTCTCCTCTGTAATGACAGTCTATAGATGTCTTTCTGTTTATTCCTTTAGGCAGTTTTAGTTGGCTTTCAATCAATCCCCTGCGTTGAAAGAGACAAGTTCAGTGAAGTTTATCTTCATTCTGAGATATCTACTCTCCCAGGTCACTTTTACTTTCTTGTGAGCACTTTGCATCATATGAGATTCCGTCAGTTGTCCCTGAAGAGCCTGACTGAGGTCACTAAGCTCTACTAACACTTGGGTTCTGCCTTTCTACCTTTAGATTAACAGAATTCCCTAGATCCTGCATATAATACTAGGAAAAGGTGAGAAGCTTTCTAAGGCAAAGAGAACAGAGATTATTTCCATGGAAGTTTCCTACATGAGGAAATACTAATAATTAATAGAAAATGTCTTTATATCTCAGTCTTCTCAAAATCTAAAAAGAGAGGTATGATATCAATGTCCACGGCACATGGGGAAAAGCAGAGCTTGGAGACATTAAATAAGTTGCCCAAGGTCACACAGTTAATGGCTGGTATATCTGGGATTCAAAACCAGATGATCTTATTTTCGCATGACAGAAAGAGAAGCTAGAACCTTGTAACCTTCTTCATAGAGGGACACCTTTAATCCAGACCTCTTGTGCTTTGATGTGCTGTTCAGAGCTCTTTCCTCAATTCTGTTTCCATGGTGCACCCTGCATCTACACTTCTTGAATGTTCTTGCATTTGCTGGGGGTGGGAAGTCTTTCTCCAGACCTCAGCTTCAGATGCTGCCCACCCAACCATCTGTGGCAACAGATTTGTGTGTTATCAATTAAAGTCTAAAGGAAGTTGGTGAAACCTCCTACTCTAACAGGATGGGCTAAAGCAGTTCCTGTTAAAACAGAAATGGGTTGTGTCTGTGATATTGGTAGTTGGTAGGTTTCCAAGAGCACTTTAAATACACCCTGTGCCATGAATTGCTCAGCTCTGATACTCTTTAAGACTTTCCTTTCAGTGGTGGCTCATTTCCAAAAAGTGGACCACTACATAACTAAATAGGGTTGCCCTTGTGGAAAGAGAAACAACCTCTACAAGTTAGAGAATCTGGCCCTATGATTTTCACTTTGGGATTCACTTTGGAAACCATAGTTACTTTTTATTCTACAAAATCTTCACACATATGGCACGCCATGCCCCAATTACAGACACAAAGATTCCTTGGTTTCAACTATTCTGGTGGACTATCCATGTTTTTGATGCCCCTCACCCTGGGAATGCCAAAATGTCAAGTACACAAAATAACCTATAACTTCAAGACAGACCATCTCTAGCATATGCCCTTAATTTTGTGAAAATCCATCTAGCAGTTTTTACATAACCAAATAAAATAAATTTTTACATAGGGATTTTCAAAACATATATTTAGCACCTACTCTATGCCGTTTTCTGTGGTAAAACCTGAGAGACTAGAGATTAATCATATGTGGTTTCTGCCATCATGGAATTTACTGTCCAATAGCAAAGACTAGCTAGTTGGCAAAGGGTGAGGTCAGCCTGACTATATAAAGGAAAAAAGAAAAAAAAAGAGTTCTACATATGCTTTAAATGTGTTACAAAGAAATGTGTTTCTGAAGCATAGAACTTTAGTCCCACTATGGGTAGGTATTTATATTGACGAATATCATGGTGTCTCCCTTTCTGTCGACACTCTGACAGCAATATGCAAAGAATAATGCATTTTCTTCCCTCTTCTGTTTCTCAACTTCAGAATATTCCATTTTTGTTATGGGGCTGCCATGGGCACTGAAGAGTGTTTAGCAGCATCCTGGGGCTCCACCTTCTAGATGCCAGTAGTAAACTCCTCTCCAGTTTTAACAACCAAAAAAGCCTCCAAGCATTGTCCCATGTCCCCTGGGTGAATGGGTGATTGGGGAGGAGGGAGAGAAAAATGCTTTCAGCTGAGAACAAAAACCAAGTGAAGGTACAAAAGAGTGAAGAGGTGTTTTCACAGGTTGATCTACAGAATAACCTGTTTTCCAATATTCTCTAAAATAGAATGATCTTGTCCTATCATGACCCATATTGATGGAGAAAGACAAGTCATTCCTGGAGACAGAGGAATGGACCAACTGACCTCTCAAAGTCTCTGCTGCCCTTAGAATTCTAGGATGGTGTTTATCTACGACCTGGCCTGATTCCTTTCCCTCCCTCTCCCTGAATGATAATGCTTGTCAAGCAGCCCCACTATCCACCAGGTCCTTTATGTCCACAGGAAGTCTGGAGGAGACTTTTTTCTTTCTTTCTATTTTTTTTTTTTTTTTTTTTTTTTTGGAGAAAGCTTGGCAGAAACATTTTTTTTTTTTTAAAGAAAGGGAAAAAAATCAAATTTAAGGCCTGTGGAAAAATAACTTTCTGTGCTCTTAGGTACCAGAATCAACCATTTGTTAGAATCAAACGTCTGCTAAAGTGTGAAAAATTGTTGGAAGGCATTTTCTAAATTTTGTTATTGTTGTTTTATCGATTCATTTCTGTGAGCCCTCTCATTTGAGGTCTGTCAGCTGTCCAGGCCAGGCTGGCCAGCTGAGAAGGGTCCCTACCATCTTTTATTCTTAAGGGCCTGACATTTACCTGATGGTTGGAAAGGTGGTTATGCTGCAGTAGAAGGAGTTTAGGACTTGAAAGTTTTAAGACCTGGTTTTCAATCTTATTACCATCACTTCTAGATTTCGAGATCTCAGGAAAAGTTGTTGAATTTCTGGGACTTCCATTGTCTCTAAACATGAAGGCAGTAAAACTTCTCTCCACTGGACTACCCTGAGCATAAAACAAGAGGGTAACTGTTTGCAAACATTTTAATGCCTCTGGAAACTATTTGTTACTATGATCAGACATTGTAATCATGTAGCAAATGTTGGTTTCACCATTGTCTACTTGCACAGTGTTCTTAATTTCGAATTGGGCAAAACTAGACCATGTCCCCTAAGAACACATTCTAGCCACACTTTTTATATTAATCTCTCTCTCTACAGGTATGATCCCTAAACTCTCCTATAATTTTTCACCTCCATAGTCTATCCTACATATATTTTTTTTAAATCCAGTTTTTCTGTAGTAAGAGCATGGTGTCAGAATTAGATCTAGAGTCCAATCCCAATGCTGTTAGTATCAACTCCTTGATCTTGAGGATGACATCTTTTTTAAACCCATAGCAACCACCATTTCATCAAGAAATGAGGATAATAATAGATTATATCTTAGAGTGTCATATCGATAATATAAAATAATGATTGTAAAGTGACATCAAGGTGCTAGACCCTATTAAGTTCTCAAAATCTGTTAACTGGTATCAATGTACTTGAATCAATTTAAGTTCTTAGGCAGAACTGATGTACAAAGTCTCTATATTGTACATGGTATAGTGTTAGTTTTGAAAATATTTCTTTGGTTGAACAACCTGAGAGGACAGTGTGACTTTGTTTTGTGACTCATGCCCCCTGGAATTGTGCAGCCACAGTCTGAGCTTTTCCTGTCTGTCCGTGGAGCACTGTAGGAAGACCTACCATCGACGCACTGATGAAGTTTTCCTCAAAGCCAGAATGGTAAGATCCAGGAAGGGGTTAGAAAAAATGGTGGAATAGAGCAAGGCTTCTTAAATTTTAATGTGCTCGTGACTTCCACAGGAATTTTGTCAAAATCCAGATTCTGCTTCCTTGAGTCTGGAACAGGCCCTGAGATTCTGCATTTCTAATAAGCTCCCCAGGATTCCACAGTCTTGTGCAGGGACCATACTGTGTAGTGAGGTTCTAGACTTGGAAGTTTGTCTTGATCATAGCTTTCTTTAGATGCACTTCTTTTCCTTGTAGGTGCCTGTGGCTCCTGCTAGATGCACTTCTCTTCCAGAATTCATTAGATCAGTATGGAGTAAGAGGGCCAGGAAGTGTTCAACACCAAAAGCACTCTGGAATGAAAGAAGTTTGCCAAACAGGATCACCCATAGCTTTCCATTTTGGAGAACCACATCATGCATGAATGCGTCAAAAATTCCCTGGGGCACCTGGGTGGCTCAGTGGGTTAAGCCGCTGCCTTGGGCTCAGGTCATGATCTCAGGGTCCTGGGATCGAGTCCCACATCGGGCTCTCTGCTCAGCAGGGAGCCTGCTTCCCTCTCTCTCTCTCTTTGCCTGCCTCTCCATCTACTTGTGATTTCTCTCTGTCAAATTAAAATAATAATAATAAAATTAAAAAAAAAATCCGAGAAAACCTACTGTGAAAATCAAAGACATTTTTTGTGGTTTAATGTAGAATTTTCCTTATATATTTTCCAAGTGTCTTTAGACCAAGTTGGTTACTTCAGAGACTTGGGGGTGCAACCTGGGTATCAAGAGATTTTAAACTCTCTCCAGAAGATTCCAATATATCATGGACACTGGACAACACAGGATAGGAGGAGGAAATCCTGCTAACAGAGCACCCTTGGGGACAAGTCAGCAGTCAAATGGTCCTTCTGATAACCCTCTGTAGTCAGACGGTAAGCATGACAACTCCTGAAACGGTTGGCCTACATTTATACAATAGGTTTCTTGTTTAAACAGACTCATAAGACTTAAATCAGGCTAGGAATGTGGGGACACTGGAGCTGACAGACTGGGTGGAGAAAGAGCACAAGAACTTTTCAACATCCCCTAAACCTTCCATGCTATTGAATGTATGTCTCCATCTGTGTCTACTTTGGCTCAGACCTAAGACTTTCCTTGCAACCCTGGAAGTATTTGAGAGAGAAATGTTTCTCATAGCTACACTGGACCTAAGTTCCTCTCCTAGCTCTTTTACCCACTTCAGGGTAGTCTTTAACAAAGACTTGTCTTTAACAAAGACAGTGAGTTTCTCTGGGTATTGTGTTCCTTGGGTATCAATGGGGCTTGCACCTGCCCTGTCTGCTTCTCATACCTGTTGTGCAAATTAAATGTGAGCGTGTAGAGAGAAAACAGTTGGTAAACTATTACACCAAATGCAGATAAAAAATTGCAACATATTCTTATTGTGAAAGAGAAATGTCATCTCCCTTTCTTAGAATTAGATAAGTTGTCTGGTATCTTTGATCAGATGCTGCAGAAATTTGAGGAAAAGCAGGACTCCGCACTTCTACCAGTCTTATATTTGACTTCTGCCCAGTGCCTGAGTCCAAACTGGCTCTCTGTGGAAGATTTAAGAGAAACTTTGTTATCTGGTATGTCTAATTAAACATTGCATATCAATTTGCTAATCATTTGCTTCTGTTATAGATTACTTATTATTTCTGATGAACAGATCATGACCAAAGATGACTCCACATTGTGCTACAAATTTACCCAAGCACTGATAAAAATATGACCTTTTAATGACCATTTGAAGTAGCACAGCCATCTTTACCTTGCTGGAAGCCTTATGTACTTAACCTTCCTCTTCCATGCTGTTCCAACGAGCATTTTCTACCTGCTGGGTTCTCATTAATGGGCAATAAACTTCGACACGAGTTCTGATGAGTTTGTCTAAGAAATTTTATGTTGTCATTACTGTGTATTTGCATTGTCCTATCTTCCTAAATTTCAGGGATAGGAACCCACACCAAGGCAGACCCATGACTTCATGTGTGAAATGATAGGTGCTTGAGATAGTTCATTCTGGGGAATGTTACAGAGATTTCAGATAAATAAGCCTTTGGTCGGTGTCCCTGGAGCTTGCCAACTCTGTCTCTGTCACATCCCCTGCTGTGTCCCTCCCAGCTCTAGTAACCTTTAAAGCAGCCTCCTTATTCATCCTCACCAAGGAGCAGACAATTCCACGTGCATTCTCACCAGCCCTCTTTGGGGACATAGAGCTAGAACAATACACAGGACATCTCTTTATAGGAGTGTTTTTTTTTTTTTTTTAATCAGGATTACATTTATTTGAGTCCAAGATGCCTTGTAAAAATCTAATCCTGATAGTATCTGAATCAGAATACCTCAATTGAGAAAAAAAAAAAAAAAAAACTTCTTCTTAATAAGTTAGAAGCTCAAGATGGGCTTTTTACACAAAATATATATTTTTAATTAGCAATATTAATTTATATTGTCCATTTGAGGTAAAGTTGATGTTATTACAATGTCTACCACTGGCTCAATGTTGAGGGTTTTCATGTCTTATGAAGTAAACTAGGTGCTTCAGATGCATTGTCTCATTGTCCAGCCAACCCAGTGTGATAGGTGGTGTTTCTATGCACATTTCTGTTTCCGGAAGCTGGGGTTGGAAGAAGTTCATAATTAAGCATTCACTAAGCTCTTAGTGCCATTACTCTATGTACTGTACATACATTAACTCAATCTTTTTTTTTCACTTGCATTTGCATTTATTTTACACAGAATTTACTCTGGAGCCATAAGTTTTTATTTCCAAAGTTTCTTCTGGGGTTTCTTTTTCTTCTGTGCAACCTCATGTTCTGGTTTAGGAACAATCTGCTCTTTCTTAGTAAAGACTCTCTCAGAGCAGCAGGGAGAGCTCATGCATGGGTTAATCTGACCATGAGCCCCATAAGTTTCATACCACATCTTGGGGACTTTGTTAACCTAGATGTGCTCAATGATCAGAGAATCTAACTCTAAACCCTTCAGTTTGGGGGTAGCTCAGTGGCTCAGTGGTTAAGTGTCAGACTTGATATCTGTTCAGATCATGATCTCAGGTTTGGGAGCCCCCTGCATTGGGCTCCGCAGCTCAGTATGGAGTGTGCCTGGGGTTCTCTCTCCCCTCCTCACTCTAAACAAACAAACAAACAAACAAAATCTTTAAACTAAGTTAAGCATCACTTTGCATTTTTAAACATGTGCAGTAAAAATTCAGCACTCTTTTTGAGCCAACATCCCCGCGTCCAGCCCCACTGTTTGGCCCTGGGCACACCTACCAACTCCACCATTGGAGCAACGGAATGGCACAGATGGCTTCTGGAAAGTGACATCCTTCAGATGCTTGATGGCTTTTTGAACATGTGTACCCTTGATGACCTGGGCAGTTTCACACGTGTTCTTAAAGAGAACACAAAGATTTGAACCTCTTGATTATTTGCATGATTTTTGTAGGGTTTTCTCGGTCAAGTGAAGAGCAAACTATTTTCAGGGATCCCCTTAGGTCACTTACAGGAAGAATTATATTAACTCGATCTTAATGAACTCAATTAAACCTAATGATCTTCTGAGGTAAGCACTTTTGTTAACCCATTAATGGATGAAGGAATTCCATTGGATGAACCCATTAATGGATGAGACACAGAGTTTCTAAACACTTTGCTCTCATTTCTAGATTTAGGTAGTAGAGTCAAATTTGGACTCAGCTCCTGTGTTTCTAAAGCCTGTGGGTAGGCACACTTACTTATTAACAGAGAGCCAGGAGTTGGAGGCTGGGAGGTGGACCTGGGGGCTAGGTTGTATGCAAGATGCTGGTCTTTTACCCTGATGTCCAGCTCCACCTAAAACTGTAATTTATTTCATTTGAGGTGCTGTATGAAAAATGAAGCAAAATCTCTAGTGCTGAGAGGCAAATGCTGTAATCATCTGCATGACTTGATTTTCTATTCCAGTAATATGAAAATTGTCAATTATGGGTGAATTATGGATGCTACAGATACCTGTAATTTGTGGCTGCAGTTTTGTAAACACGTGCAGCTGCCTTTAATTTTATTTTACCCGTCGTGTAATTCATTAACACACACCTGTAGTTACCTAAGATCCAGAAACTAATGAAGCCGGGCTCCAGTTTTCCCTGTTTATGTTTTGCACACCTCTCTGTTTAATTACCAGACTCAGAATTGAGAAATTGGTTAAAAACAGATGCATCCCAAGAAGGAGGCTAGTGATTATCCTTTAAGAACATACTTGAATTCCCACCTCAGCCATTGACTTAAATCATTGCTTTATCAGCTGAAACCCAGGCATTTTAGAAAAGGAAAAAAATTGTAGAATTGATTTTTCTGCAACTTCTCTGGCAGCAAAGGCTAATCATTAAAACGGGATTTTGCAGATAGCTGGTGGAGATGCTTCAGACCAGAGCCTTGGTTGGTGCTGGTGGATACTTCCTACTTTACCATGTCCCTGGGCAGAGGCCAAGCAAGTCCTCACCTGTGAAATGAGGAGTGCAACACTGACTGACAGGAACTGCTTCTTTTAAGCCTTCCTCTTTTTTTTTTTTTTCCTCCAATGTATTGAAATTGATGGGTTGCGTTGTGTATAATTCTTACTTTTCTTCACTGTCATGTTCGTGGAAATATCAAATCTTTTGTATGATTTTTTCTGCAAAAACATCCTCTTCTTGCCTGTTTTTTTTTAAACAGGATCTCCAGTAGAACAATAAATAAACATAATAATGGCTACATTTTAGAACATAGATCATATGTCGTGCATTCTTTTTTTAAAATTTTCAAGTGAAAATTTTATTTTGAAATGTTACACATTCAAAATTTTACAAAATACAGATGAACAGATCACTCAAATATTACAAAACAAACACTGCTGTGAAAATTACCAAAGACATCAATGCAACTCAAGGCACAACATCTCCCTCCTCTGTGAAGGTCAACACTATCCTAACCTCTATGATACTTACTTTCCTTCTTTTCTTTACAGTTTTAACAAAAACATCCCTAAATACTACTTTTATTTTTCAACTATACATGGAACTATATAGTACGTACTTCTTCCTACATCCTGCATTCTATTAGACATTTCACATCAAAGATTTCATTGGGTCCTCAACATACTCTAACAAAAATGGGTTTATTTTTTTCTCAACTTACACACTCGGACCTGGAAGCTAAGTAACTCATTAACAGGGTGGATCATCTAAGAAATAGGGTTTCTGTGATATAAATCTAGCATGGCTAACCAAACATCCTTCAAAGCCTGTCCTCCACATCAGGATGCCTTACAGAATTCCATCTTATACATCTTCATTCCATCACGTTCACCACTAACATCCTCCCTTGGAAAGCCATACCTGCTATATACAAGGTACAAAATGTTTTGTGATGCCCTGCCAGTTCCATTGCCTTATGCATGTCTGTGTTTGCATAGTTATTATTTAGTTATTATTGGCATTACATTGCCAATCTATATTGGCAAACTTTATGTCTTAAGTGGGTTTTTGGCAAGATCATAGATAGGATAGTTTTTTTTTTTTTCTTTTTCTTGTTCTTTTTTTTTTCTTTTTCCTGTTCTTTTGTATAACAGAACATTTACCAAGCTGAAAATTAGAGCCTGCCTTCTTTTTTCCACACCAAAACTTATATACCCTATGTCTCATTGCTACAAGGTCTTATATGCTGCTGGATTCTATGTAGCAATAATTGGTTTATCTGAGAAGCTCATCCATGTAAATGAATTAACAGCAGATACCATTTATTGGAGCCTTACCGGTATGATAAGCTCTATGCTAAATTCTTTACAAACATTATCTTGCAAAGCCCTCTATGATAGCTTTATTATCTTCATTTGTAAATTAGGAAGCTGAAGCAAAGAGAAATTTTTGCCATTGTCCAAGGTATAGTTGGTAGGCAGTAGAAACAGGATTCGAAATTCATGTATATATGACTTTAGTTCCTCAGTTCTGATCTGCTTGTTGTAATAATCTTTCTTAAAATGTGGCTACCTATATCAAAATCATCTAGGCTACTGGTTGAAAATGCTGAATTGTGGAATGTTCAAAAAACTTCCTAAATCAGAATCTATCCACACCCAGTTTAGGAATCTGTAATTTAAAAAACAACAACCAAAAACAAAACAAACCAAACAAACAAAGAAAAAAAAGTTCCCAACTCTCCCTGGAATGCATATAAATTTTATTCAGGTGAACAGCTTGTACTTTTTGGGAAGTCCCTTAAGAAGTAACTGCTACTGTGGTCACACTGGTTCAAATTAGTGAGTGAGACAATTTTGGACAGCCAAAGGGAAATGCCTGACTATACCCCCTCTGAAAATCTGACCCTGAGGCTATTGGTTTAATTCAGTGTCATGATCGTAGACTTGATGCTTTTAGAGATGCCAGTTCAAACAGGATGAAGCCTAAAAGGGGACTCATTTGATAGTGGGTAATACAACTAGATCCAGGTATTCAAACAGGATCACCATGAATCCCCATTCTGTCCTTGTTTTGGGGCTCCTCTCCTGGTTTTGGTTTCATTCTTAAGTAGGCATTTCCAAGTAGTGACAAGGTGGCCCTCACCACCTCCAGGCTTATATTCTGCCAGGTTAGAACTTCTGGTGGGAAATACATCTTTCAACATAATTCTTCTAAGCACTCCAGGACTTAGACGCAGATTACTACCATAACTTCCCTGAACCAAACAGAACTGGTGGAGGGGGGGCGGGATGGCAGGATCCTCAAGCTTGGCCATAATGGGTTCTGTCCACAGTCCTGAACCTGGGAGGAAGAGGCGGTGAGAGGCGGAATCAGTCACTCATGAACCACATGAACTGAGAGGGAGGGAGGCTTGGTCCTTAAAGGAATGTTGGGTCTTGATCTTACAAGCAAGGGGAATAAATGGTGAGCAAGAAAGTCAATGGATATCCTTCTCTGCCCCTGGATGGATAAAATGAGCTATACTCTGTTCACAGCTCAGCTGTCAGTTTCTCCCACGTGATAAGGTGTAGCACAATTTTCTTAGCAAATATTTTAAAATGTCACCAAAGCTAACGTGATCCAGTGCTCTGTCAAGTATGTCTCCATATAGATCAATAGTGAACTAATCACATCAGACCCAATTAGTGTTCAAATGGAATTTATCTCCCAGATGCTTCCAATCCCTGAAATGAATAAAGTGGTTTAATATATGTCACAGGATACCTTCAAGGACCAATTAGAGATGACTGCAGATTGGGGAGAACAGGAGGTTATGATGAGAAGCTGAAAAAGTGGGAAGATGAAGGGCTAGAGAGAATGAGAACTTTGTTGGGAAAGCTAAAAGATAGAGATGAGATGAGCAGAGATGAGATGGATAGAGATGAGATGGATAGAGATGAGGGTGTTTCTTAGACATAAATTGAAAAGCTCTTTTATAGTTTTGAAGGACTTTGAAACTGAGCTCTCAAAGATGAGTTTGTTTTGCTTGTTCATATTTTATTTATTTTAAACCTCCGTGTATTAGCATCATTTGTATTTGCATAGAGGACATCACAAAGGTGGTTAAGGGTCAGCTGGTGATCTGAGCAATCTGGGGGCTTTCTTGGGGTAAGACAGCCAAGGGACAGTCACTCCAACCTTGGAGTGCTTCTTAAGGAACCTTGCCATATGACTTCTTGAGTTAGTTCACAGAACAACCCTTGGTGTAAAATACTTGCCTTTTGTAATTCCTTTTGCCTCCCTACTACTTAGGTATTTCATTTCATTAATCAGAGTAATTAATGCTAGCCATTCTAATAAACAGCATTCATGTCTTAGTGGGTCAATATCATATAAACTTATTTCTCAGTCTTTTCATACTCTGATTACGTATTTGGCAAGTGACTTTTCACCTGATGGTTCACAGATCTGTAACATTCCATCCATTCTCAGACTCCCTTACTGCATCCTATGCATGGAGTCAGCTAATGAGCAAAGAGAAAGAGCATGACCCATGACCTGAAGTGTTTTAGAGGCCCAGGAGTTGTACCTGCTCATTTTCCATTGGTCAAACTGAGCTGCAAAGGACCCACCTTAACTATAAGGAAAGCTGCTGAAGGTAATTTCTTGGTGTGTCCAAGAAAAAGAAATAGATTTATTTAATAGTACTCGGTTACTTCCTACTATATAATCTTTAGTAAAATCTAGATAACTGGTTGCAAAATGGGGCTTCTTTAGTCTACTATGATTGCAGCTACCAATCCTCCCATCCTCTTTCCAAACTCCTGCTGTTTCTTTGAGGCTCGTGTTTTTCCTCCCTGATGCCCACGTGAGGATTCATGCTGAGGTTGGAAAGCATGATGCCCTAGGTTCATCTTTCTTAGAGGAGCATATAAATATCTACCTAATGCTCTTGCTAGTATTCTAGGCTTTGCCAAAGAATACAAGTAATTTCCCTGCTCTGAAGACTCACAGACATCCTTTCTTTTTCCTGGTCGGGGGGTGGTTCTCCCCTCTCTCTCTCTCACTCCTTGAACTTTTGCCATTCTCATATAACTTCTCTCTAGGCATCATCTCTGCCCACCCCCTGCCCCTGCCCCATATTATCTCTCCTTGGGACATTTAGTTTGACTTAAATTTTTAGCCCTACCAAGATTCCTGAAGCAGAAAGCATAAAAGAGCTTGTCTCACATTGTGGAATGGAGCTAGGGACAAATACCAGGAAAGAAAATATAAATTATAATTCTACTAAATGATTTTGCCATAAATACATGTTAAAAGGTCTTGTTAGTATCACTAATGTATATCAGAACCATGTCTTATTGCATTTAATCATCAAAGCAACCCTATGAAATACGTAACACCTCTCTTTATTTGAAGATGTGGAAACTGAGATTTGAAGATGTTACGTTACTGGTTCCTGGACACACACTCCATTGGGTATAGCCCCTGACAAGAGCCCATATTTCACAGATTCCAAATTCTGAGTCATTAACAACTATCTCACACTGTAGTTCCTGGTAACGGGGGCGCGGGGGATAAGCTCTAACTGCGACAGAGCCTCAGTTGAAGGTTCGCTAGCCTCCTGAACTTGGCAAAGTTTAGCAGGTGATGCGTTAACATTTATCAAGCATCAACTTTATGCCAAACAGTGTATTAGTGAATTCATGTTTTGTGTTAATATTATGCCTATTGTACAGATGAAGACATGGAGGTAGAGGTTATCCCTTGTCCTGTTAATTAAGGATAGAGCCAGAACTCTAACCTTCATCCCCACAGTCCCATAGTCCACAATCTACTTAGTGCACTGTTCTGTCCATCACTGAAGACCCATCACACCATGGCTAGGGGGGAAAGTCCCTTCCCTCACAGGCTAGGAGAGGAAGAGCCCCACTTTTCAGTCCTGGGTCACCAGTTAGAAATGAGCACATCATTTCATTAATAATCAGTAAATAGGACTAGTTGGCTGTGCCCATAATATATGAGTATTATATTCAGTATGTCTAAGCCTGAAGAAAATACTTACAGAAAGCTCAATCAGAGCACTTTCTCTTCATTTGCTGCAATCCACAGTATTCCAGTTTCCTGAAGTCATTTTTGGGGGAATTAAGCTTGAACAACTTAAAGTTATATAATTAATTGCAGTCAGCTTCAGTTACAATTACTAATTGATCCAAGCCTGCCAGCCCTGTAGCTGGTAGCAGTCAGGAGCACAAAAGCGAGGGCAGGCAGGTGGTCCCAATAATTAGGATATTACTGCCCCCCCACCCCCTTCAAGTACCTGGTTGGTCTAAATCCTAGGGTCAAGCAGGCTGCATTTGGGTCAAGGATACCGTTTGTGATCCTGAGTTCTTTTGAAGGAACTAAGAGCAGTAGCAGAATAAGCTAGTAGTTGAGGGTACAGTGGATAAAGCACAGATACAGGACTGGTGTTACTGACCCAGAATCAAAGGAGAGCATCTGGGATCCTCAGATAAATTCTAGAGGAAGAGAAAGACTGTTAGACCAGCAGCCATTGTATCTCTGAGGTTTGGACTTCCTGGCTTACTCTTGCTCCCCCAAGTCTCTGGAAAACAAGGATGAAGATCCAAAGGTAGGCATGCATTTTGAATTTGTAAGCAATGTCCTTTGTGGTCATAATCATGGGGTTTGAAATCGGAGAGAGTTTCTTGTTTGTTTGCTTGCTTGTTTATTTCCCTCTGGATTTGCTTCTTACTGAACGCTAGGCTTAAGGTAAATGACATGCCTTTCTAGACCTCAGTTTCCTTATCTGCAAAATGGATAATATGATAGTTGTGTTCACTAAACAAGAAAATGCAAAAACGTGACTTATTACAATATCTGCTGTACGCTGAATTGATTCAGGAATGTTAACCTGTTTTATCCATATTGTATCCAAAAGAGGAAACAGTTCAGTAACCTACATTTTGAGCTAGGATGCTTGACGATGAATAAGCTCTGAAATGACAAACATTATCCTTGTTTTCATTTCTACAGTAACAGTAGCTGTAATCTTTTGAGTACAAATTATGTGCCTGGGAAAACACTAAATCCAGTGCTAGCTTTAATTTATGTTCACCTTCTCCTGGAGATAGATACTAACATACCCATTTTATAGATGAAAAACTGAGGCACAGAGAGATTATGTTACTTTCAGGAGATTTATGGCTATTTCTAACTAGTGAATGAGGGAGATAAGTTAGAACTCAGATATACAGTTCTATCATCATTAACCACTGTGCTCTTCTGACTTTATAAACCCTGAGGGAAGTGTTCTCAGGCTTTGTAGGTTTTTTTTTTTTTTTTTTTTTTGCAAAATTAACAAACTTTTATGTAGCGGTGTTAGCTTATCTTAGTCTAGCCCTTGCATTTTAATTCAACTTGATCTCAGAAGCAATCAGTATGGTATAAACAACATGCATTCGAGTCATATTCAGAAAGGACGTAGGAAAATTATTGTTTTATTACATTTATCTTTTATTTGTTAGCTTTTTTTGTATTTTTGTTTGGGGTTTTTGTTCTTTGAAACGTGTTCTTGAGCATCCCGTTGAAACCCATGCTGAGGTCAGTATTCAGTGGCAACTTTGCTGGGTCCATGATCTTAAAGGAGAAAGTAGAACATTGTCAAGAGGTATTAAAAATAACCGCAGAAATAATGTTCACTTCCTCAAAAACATCTGATAAACCTCTTTTTTTTTTTAACTGGGATCTAATTTCTGCCAGCTGCTGGTCTTGCTTAGAAGGCACCCTAACAAATGGAAAAAAAAATACAGTTTGTTTATTTTAAAATAGTTTTGAGTCCTTTGGGACCTTTTTTCCAATCAATATAAATGACAAAGAAATCTTATGGCCTCATCTCCTAGGTTTTATGTTTCCCATTTATTTAACCAAGATAATAAACACTCTTATGTGCTCTCTTCAGTCATTTCCAAGCAGGACTGGTGTCTTTAGTTTATCTCCTCTTTAGCATATCTCTGACTGCGAATTTCATTTTAGGGCCGTCTTTGGCATCAGGCACTGCTAGGTGGATAACTAGACATTACCTTCGGTTTCCTTACTAACTAAAATAAGGCTCTTTGGTTTGAAAGCCGTAAATTACGATCATGAAAATTTGTGTGGTGTTTTGGTTCCCAGGAAGCCCCTGAGAGCTGGGCAGCTTTCACGTTGCCCCTCTCCACTGTGAGATCCATTCTCCACACCTTAGACTTAACAAGCTCCAGAGATCAATCAATACCCTTCAGTAAGGATCAGCTGAAACTAGAACCTGTGATGAGCCTTCTTCTACCCCCTTACAAAATCTGCCCTGAAGAGCCCCAGGAATATTGAAACCCCAGGCAAACAGCTTCTCTGGATCTTTATTCTCCTGACAGCCTGAGAAGGACAGGAAATAGGCTTCAGATTTTAGCGAATCTTTACACTGGCATGTGTCCTCCTGAAGTTGCTGGACAGCACTGCCAGCTCAGACATTCCTGCCCGCTTTACTGTGGGATGCAAGAGGCTGGCTTCCCAGCATTCCATGGGAGTCCCTACTTTCTATGGCAAACCGTGCAGCCATTGAACCTGTGGTGTTCAGTGGGCTCGCATGATCGATTGCATATTCAATGTGTAACGTATAACTTGTATAAATAGCTCATCAAGATGATACACATTTATCTTTAGTGAATCTTGACAACATAGATACTAGATACATTGTGGCCGTATTGATGTGCATTGGAGATGGGTACGAGGAGGACTCATAAATCCAGAAGCCCTACTGAGGAGAGTTTTCAGGGTTAAGTTTGTTTGCTCTTTCTTGCATTCAGTAGAAGATGAAGTCATTGGCTTGCATAGAGGGTCATATTGTGTGAAAAATACAGTGTTTAACCCTGGAATCATATTCTGAGTGAGATGGCCTACATTTGAGAGAACACCCAGAATTCACAGTCAAATTAAATTACTCTTTTCCTTTTTCTTTTTCATTTGTACACTTTTTTTTCCTTCTTCTCTTTCTCTCTCTCTCTCTCTCTCTTTTTTTTTTTTTTTTTTTGGTCAAGTAAGCACTTTTGATTTCAAACAAATTTAAATAAATGCATACTAAAACTTCATGTATGTATTTTGTATCAGGACAGGGCATTTTGCATGTGGAGAGGTAAGGAGAGAATCCTGCATTTGGAATGGGGAATGCCTGCATCTTTAGAATTCAGCCAAGCCAGATTGTGACTGAAGGAAGAAATTTCAGTCACCTATTCATTCAACAAGCAATTACTGAGTGCCTTCCATACTACAGGTATTGTTCAGTTTGCTAGGAAGGGATGATAGAGATAAAATCTCTGGTCTCAAAGAGCTCCCAGGCTTGTCTGGAGGAGGAAAGGGTTAGTAGACAGCATGGAAGCCACATGTCTAAAAGGAACCTGAAGGAGGACTTAATAAAGGATGAGACAAGGTAGTCAGGGATGTTAGAAGAGCCCCTTGAGGGACGCCTGGGTGGCTCAGTTGGTTAAGCAGCTGCCTTCGGCTCAGGTCATGATCCCAGCGTCCTGGGATCGAGTCCCACATCGGGCTCCTTGCTCAGCAGGGAGCCTGCTTCTCCCTCTGCCTCTGCCTGCCATTCTGTCTGCCTGTGCTCACTCTCTCCCCCCGCCCCTCTGATAAATAAATAAAAATCTTTAAAAAAAAAAAAAAAAGAGCCCCTTGGAACCTATGGTTTTTCTTTGAGACCTATGGTTTTAGTCCTCTAGGGTCGAAGTCAGCCAGCAATACCCCTATAAACCATACCTGGCTCATGACTTGTTTTTGTAAATAAAGGTTTATCAACATACAGCCATATTCACTTGCTTAAGTATTGCTTATGAGCAGCTGCTTTTACACTAGAGCAGAAGAGCTGAGTAGTTGCAACAGAGGTCGGATGGCCTATAGGGCAGAAATTCTTTACTATTTGACCTTTTCTAGAAAATGTTTATCAGTCACTGATCTAGAGGCAAAAGATATCTCATACCACTTTTGATTGATAAAGTAGCTGAAGGAAGAGATGTTAACTTTGGTTTGGTAACTTTAGTACCAAGGGTTCCCCAACTCTTGTCTCCCTGTGTTTCTTAGTGAACTAGATCAGTCTATTCACATTAGGACTATCATTTTTCCCACCTGAATCAGTAAAAACTAAGTTTATTTTCTCTTTCCCCTATGGCTCAAAATTGTGGATGCTATCAGTATTCTGACTATTAAATTACTTCATTCGAGTATTTTCTGGTCATTCCCTGAAAGTTCCATTAACCATGTATATACCAATCTGACATAGTGAAATTCTGAAAACACTCAAGGAGGAATATTTTGAGCCCAGGCAAGAATCAAAAAAGGAAATATAATACACTCTTGCCTGAATGATTTTGTTATCTGGAAAGCCTAAAGTGTTTTATAGTGAGCTCTGTGTCCAGACTCAAAATGAGGAATGACAAAATTTTTAGATAAATTGGTTTGTAAAATATTTATGTGCACTTTAGTGGCACAGACAGGAGGTAATCTGTTTTGTATTGAATCAGCTTGGGACAGAAAAAAAAAAAGCACAATGTTAATGAGATTTTTTAAAGCCACTTTTAAATTCATGTTGGCAAAAGACAAATAGTCAAGACTTTTAATTTCTATAAACTTAACGGCTAGAGAACAAATAAAGCTTTATTAACTTAAATAAAAGTAGCTTTTCTTTCAAGGGCATAGCCATTTATTTTTCTTTCTGTGTAATCTTCTGAAGGACTGCTCTCGTCTATGTATTGATCAGCCTCTTCAGTGTGTTTCATTGGATTTTAACTAAGTACTGTTGATTTGGGAGGGAAAAAAAAAGCATAGGATGACTGTAGGGTGATAGAGTGGGCTAACCCTTGATGTGGGAGTTGACCAATAAGAATCCTCATACCAATGATGCTGTGGTCTTGATGTGTAATTTGGGTAGACAACATAACCATGTGTTCACTTTTTTTTTAAATTTAATTTTATTTTTTCAGTGTTCCAAGATTCATTGTTTATGCACCACACCCAGTGCTCCATGCAATACATGCCCTCCTTAATATCTACCACCAGGCCCTTCCAACCCCCCAAATTCCCCTCCAAAGCCCTCAGTTGGTTTTTCAGAGTCCATAGTCTCTTATGGTTCATCTCCCCTTCCAATTTCCCCCAACTCATTTCTCCTCTCCTTCACCCAATGTCCTCTGTGTTATTCCTTATGCTCCATAAGTAAATGAAACCATATGATAATTGACTCTCTCTGCTTGACTTATTTCACACAGCATAATCTCCTCCAGTCCCATCCATGTTGATACAAAAGTTGGATATTCTTCCTTTCTGGATGGAAGCATAATACTCCATTGTATATATGGACCATATCTTTATCCATTCATCTGTTGAAGGGCATCTTGGTTCTTTCCACAGTTTGGCAACTTTGGCCATTGCTGCTATGAACATTGGGATACAGATGGACCTTCTGTGCACTGTGTCTGTATCTTTGGGGTCAATACCCAGTAGTACAATTGCAGGGTCCTAGGGTAGCTCTATTTTTAATTGCTTAAGAATGGATTCACTTTCTTAATGACTAAAGTAAAAATGGGTTACCAGCAATGTAAAACAGTTCTACCTCCATTTCTGTTGCTTTCATTATGGCAAACATCACTAGCCAATCCTTGTACCTTCTTTCTCTAATGAGTCAGCCTCGGATTTTCTCTCAATTCAGTATTCTGAATGGCTAGTTTCAAGAAATACAAGCTCCTAAATAAATTTAAACAATTTGCCAATTAACAGGTAGATGATCTCTGGGTTCTGGTGGTGTGTGGAACTGTAATGTTTTTCTTATGTATTTTCTGTAGTTTCACCTTCTGATAATAAACCTACATTTTCAAGTTCTGCGCATATTAAGATATGGGTGGAATTTAGAAGACTGACTAGTTCCTGGTGGTTCTTTGGGTGGAGAGTAAAATTACAATGAAAGTTTTAACTTTGCCATATCCTAAAAAAAAAAAAAAATCTAGAAGATATGGGTGATAGAGCCATTATAGTTATTAAAATATATTTAACATTGATCATGGTCCAAGTATGAGTCCGGAGTGCAGTTCTGCTTAAATGCTATATACTCTACTTAAAACCTAGTGCATAACTGACAACCTTGTCTATTTTCAAAAGATGGTGGAAATAATGAAATTGAGCCCCAGGTATATTACTCATGGTATAATTGTTTTTATTATATAAGCCATATTTTGAGATAAATATTTTTGTTTGTATTACAGAAAAAAAAACTTTTTACTTGTAATTTTTATAGCTCTTGCTATTCTCTGGCCCCAGTTTTTTGTAATGGGGAGTAGGTTGGTGTGGAGGCAGGAATCCCTCAGTATCATGCAATGGGAAACCATAGCAGATTTTGTCATATCAGAAGGTCCCCCTGGAATTTCCTGAATTCACTGCTATGACCCAGAGGTGAAAGGCACAAGCCTTCATTTTTAAGGAATCAATAAAATTTGTCAAGTCATTGCAAAAGCGTGGACCAGGCTATGACTTCACAATCACATGAGTGCTACATGCTTCTCTTCACTGTTGCATGCTTTTCTATACTGGTAACCTAAATCAAAGAGCATATTTGTGAACTGAAGAGGGAAAATTCCCTTCACCTGACATGGTTCTTCCCATGGCTCTTGTGGTAGATGTTCGCTAATATCCTTGATCCCCACATTGTTCAATGCCTATCTTGAAGATTGTCAGGAAGGTTCTGTAATGGACGTAAGATCCTAGCAGAATACCTGGCAGTAGTACGTACCCAGTAAATGATGCCTATTACTTCTGTTTATGATTTTGTTATTTCCAACTTTTCGTGTGTTTTAAATATATCTTCTGCAATGAATATTAGATGAGTATTTCAATTCAGCTCAATTAAGATTTAATGGCTTCCTTTGGCCCCTGGATCTACAATTTTCTCTGCCCCACATTGACACCACTTACTAGTCAGGCTCTATGATGCTGAGAAAGTTATGTTAGTTTCCTCTGATGTGAAATGGAGCCTGATATTAGGGTCTACTCCTAAAGTTTTGGGGAAAATTAAATAACATGGTACAGGTCAAGTGCCTCAGCTTAAAGTAAGTGCTCAGTTAGTATTATTACATACCCTCCCTTTCTTAGATGAGAATATTCTAGGGATCTACCAATTGTCATTGTAACCACTCTCACTCCTGCTCTTATAGTTTCTGCTTCCATGCTTGCTTCCTTTTGATGGCTTCCATGATAACTCCACCATAGTAACCCTCTACTCACAACCTCTTTTATGTAAATTACTTTTTCACGTACTTTATAAATAGCTTTTCATTCCTATTTGCTGCATATGTCTTAATGAGGCTACAAAATATCACTATTTGTTTAAAATAAGAAACAGACCTTACACTTAGGTTCTGTTCAACTTCTAGAGCCTTGCATGGAGATGCCCTCCAAGAAAATATATTTTATTTAATTAATACCTCAGGGTCCTTCTGCAAACACATAGCCATAAAATCAAAACCACTCAGTCAGAGGAATAGAACAGCGATTCTCAACAACTGTATTCTTAAGAACCTTCTATGGTGTTTCATGTCAATGCAAATTCTAATCATTCATCCTGATTAATTGGGCTTGCTGTGAGATCTGGTAACTTTAGGTTTACCAGTTACCCTAGGATTGCCCTGTGTAATCCAATAGCCACTAGTCACACACGTGGTTTGGGTTAGTCTGTTCAGGTTGCTGTGCCAGAATATCAGGAACTGAGTTGGTGAAAATAACAAATATTTATTTCTTAGAGTTCTGGAGGCTGGAAGTCTGAAATCAGAGCACAAGCATGGTCAGGTGAGGGCTTCTTCTGGGTCACACACTTCTTGTGGCTTCATCTAACAGGCCAGGGTTAGGGAATGTCTCTGCAGTCCCTTTTATAAGGCCCTAATCCCGCTTCCTGGGGAATACCACCCTCATGCCTTCAGCACTGCCTAAAGGCCCCACCTCCTAGTAACATCATATTTGGGGATTAGGATTTCACCATAGGAATTTGGGAGGAATGTAAACTTGCAGACTATAGGTTACTTAAATATTTAAATTCATTTACATGAAATAAAAACTACAATTCTTCACATTAGGCAAATCTCAAGCGTTAAATAGCCACATTGAATAGCTACATGTGGCTAGTGACTATAAATATTTTCGTCACTGTAAAAAGTTTCTGAGAAAGTTCTTCCCAGTACTATTTTGATGAACAAAATCCTTCACTTACACTTTAAGAACTGTAGGAATAAACGCAGAGCCATGAAAATTTTGTGCTTGGTGACTTCAACTTGAAAAGTTATAATTATTTATGTTATAATAATATTGGTCATCATAGCAGCCACAAAAGCAGAAAAACTGCCGCTGCCATTGTCTTGGGAACATTTTTGGTGCTCTCTATCAGATGCATTACACACATTATTCCCTTCAAATCTCAGAGTTCATATGAGTTGGTGTTATTATTCCTGTTTCATAGGAACTGAAGGTGAAGTAACTTGCAGAAAGCCACTCAACTAGTAAATAGCCAGCTTGAAGGCTGGGTCGATTCTTTTTCTTTTTTTTTTTTTTTTAAGATTTTATTTATTTATTTGACAGACAGAGATCACAAGTAGGTAGAGAGGCAGGCAGAGAGAGAGAGAGAGGAGGAAGCAGGCTCCCTGCTGAGCAGAGCGCCCGATGCGGAACTCGATCCCAGGACCCTGAGATCATGACCTGAGCTGAAGGCAAAGACTCAACCCACTGGGCCACCCAGGTGCCCGGCTGGGTCGATTCTAAGGCCATATCTCTGTGTACTTCATCAGCTGGTTCTACCTATATATAGGCATTAAACTGGTTTTAATGTCTGAATCTGATGTGGTACTTTATGTTAATCATTCTAGAAAAGTATGCTAAAATCTGAGTCAAACTGATGATCCTTAAACCAAGGCTTAAATATTTTATTTCAATGGCCTCCCCCAACCTGGGTCAAGTATCTTGTTTCTGCATTTCCATAGTCATCGCTGCTTACTTATCTCAATCTTGTATAATTCACTCTGGGCTGAAATCACTTGCCGTGTTGACTGTATTTCCCTTGTAAACGCTGATGTTCTTGAGGAAGGAAGCTGGATCTTGATCCTCAGGGTATTTTACCTGGTGTAGAGTGAATGCTTAATACATTTCTGATAGATGAGCTAATTAAAGAGACTTAATTCTTGCCAATAAACTGGAAGATCCACTAGAAGGATGGGAATGACCATGTAAGCACTGTCTAAATCTGCCAGGGACTGTACTAAAGAAAATCCTTCTGGAACAAGTTAGGCCTAAAGAGATGCATCCAATCTGAAGTTTCATAGCTCAAATTCTTAGGTCTATAAACTAGAGAATCCCTTTTAAATCTCCTGACCTTATCTCCCAATCTTCCAAGTATGCAAAAATCTCCTTTCTGCTGACCGCTGGTGAAATGTTTTAGCTGGGTTGCTGAACATTCTTCTTTTTTATTTTTTAACAGATATGCTAATCTCAGGAATGATCCATTTCTGCTCTAGCATCATTCAATTAGTATCCCATTGCCTTTCTGCAATTTACTGCTTAGTCAGCACTTCCAGTGCAATCTCTCTTTTCCAGAGTTTCTCATTTGGTCATAAAAATTCAAGTGGAGTAGAAACTTGTCATGGGAAGTCCTGCTTCTGAATGGCATTTTTTTTTTTTTAAACACAATCTTAAAATACATTGTTTGATGTATGTGAACTATTGTAGAGTTTATAGATATTCAAGTGGAATTCTGCAAAGGGCCTTTGAGGCATTGTAACTTAAATTGTTACTTGGAATGTTGACAGTCCATCATGCAGGTGTCTTCTGGCAAGTTTTGAATAGACCCTTTGTCCTGTCTTGAATGACTGCCCTGGGTATATTGTGTAGAATATTTCCAATTCTTATAAACCCAACAAATTCTTTTTGCAGCACTTCTTTTTCGTGACATTCTCTTTCCCTTTTCCTTTAATTTTCGTCTTAGTTTTTCACCCCACGATCTCATCTACCACATTTATTGTTTTTGTAGTGTGTGTATGAGAGTGTGTGTGGTGTAAGAAGTATCTATATGGGGAAATTAGAATCTAGTACTTAATGGTCAGCTCTCAAATAGACTTAATCATAGGCTTAATCATAGACTTAATCACCTTGTAGATTGTCTATCATTCTCTTCTGATTCTATAATTATCTTCTATAATTCTATAATTCTCTTCTGAGTCTATAATTCCAGCCATCTGAAATACAACAGATTGACTCCTCTCCCCTACTGCAATGCACAATTAATGATGGTAAAGGCCTCTGTAGATTCTCTGAGGTGTATCTTTTTGGGAATGCATTTTGTTCTCCAAACTCCATAAAATATTTTTAAAGTCAGTTATTTAAATACTGCTCTACCTATGTCCCTATTTTGAAGTACATGGGTCCTTTCCTTTCATACTGTAAATAAGCAAAGAGTAGTTGTTTTACATGAACTCTTCATTCACTTGTTCATAATGGACAGAGAAAAGGATCAAGTTCAACCAACCCGCAATGTGGCAACCTAAAAGAGAATTTGAACATAGATGAGATTCCAGAAGTCTGTGGGATCTCATAGATGAGATCCCAGAAGTATTCTGTACAGGGAGAGCCATCAACTATTGGAATTGTAGAAGCTCACCTTCTACCTGATGAGTGATTCTGAATCGACCAACACTGCTAACAGTGGAAAATATTGGTAAATTTCCAGCACCCTCTCTGGCATAAGGTGGGAACCCCCAACATCCTTTCTCCTATTAGCAAAACTGCCTAATCAGCAGCAGTGAGACTCACACACAGATCCTGTCCCTTCCATGTCTGTCTATAGTCCTATATTTAGAAAAAGTAGTTTTTTATTGTAATACCTTGATCTTATGCTATCACAGGATAAATAATTGTACAAGCTGGCCAACTAGCTTTTGAATATAAAGTGCATGGATTTGGCTAAAAAAAATAAGCTTAGATAGTTTTATTTATTCAGGAGCATCTGCTGTATGTCAGGTACCTGGCTCTTTCCTATAGATGCAAAAGATAAAGAAGAAGCATCCTCTATTCTCAAATTACTTACAGTCTATTATGCAAAATAGATTCCTGACTGGCATCCTAGAGGACATTTTAGTATTAAAATAAGGTCTATTTATTCAGTGAATATTCATTAAGTGTATTCTATGTGCTGGGCACTATTCTAGGCTATGGGAATAGACTGATAAACTAAACAGACAGGATCCTGCCCTCCTGTCTCCCAGGAAGGAGAGAACAGACCAGTAGTCATGCTTTGGGGTCAAGTGGCTTTGTTTTGCTCATTGCCATATCCCCAGTACCTAGTACAGTGAGTACAGTGCCTGGTGCATAGTATGTACTCAGTAAATATTTGGGACCTTGAATAAAAATAATCATGAGTAAGATGAGGCTACAGGTGTCACTCTGCATGGCAAAGTGATCATGAAGGACTTAGGAGGGACTAGTTTATTTGTCTACAGCAGCAAGAGAAGTCTAGCCTGCCCTCAAGTTGTTTGTAGGAGGTGGGAGATTAGAGAGAAGGAACGCAGCAATGCCAGATGGAGGAGGGAAAAGTCCAAGCAAAGGCAGGTGAGAGAGACCACAATGCATTCCAGATGCTGAAATTCAGTGTGACCCAAGCTCAGAGACAAGACAAGTGGATTGGAACTTGACTGTGACCGGGACAAGGTTTGGTGATCCTATGGATTAGTGACACCTACAGATTTCTAAGCAGAGTAGATCTTGAACCTACCTGCATTTCAGAGTTCCTCCTTTCCTGAGCCACCTCTCGCACCATCATTGGGAGTATTTTTTTTTTCCTTCCTGTTAGTACATTTTGTCCCTCACCTGTCAGCCAATCAGATGGCTTATCATTCCTTTTAGGTTTTGTCAGAACAGTCCTTTGTAACGAACAGAGTTAGATCCTGTGTCTCTTTATTTAGATAGTAACTAAACAACTTGGCATATCGAGACCGCTAGCGAGGAAGAGCCACGGCTCTGGAGATGCATTGCCTAGTGGGTGAGACGAGCAGCACAATCTGTAACATAAAGAAAGCCAGCAGAATCTGACTTCCCACATTAAAAATTAACAATGTGCAGTATACAGCAAAGCCTGCCACACTCCTCCCTTGTGAAGCTCGAAACGGGAGAAAGCACACTCCCCGGAGGATGAGAAGGGAACATTTTTATACAGAGGTGCCAATTTAATCATCAGAGGAAAGTTCTGTGTATCAAAGGGAGGGCAGAACTCTCAGGAAGAGGCTGGAGGTTTAATTGCCCATTTGTGAGTCCTGAAATCCCGTTATAGGCTTGTATAAAGGCCAAGGGAAGTACATCCGCCACGAAGCCTTACGCAGAGTAGACATGCAGTAAATATCTTCTGAATGATAAATAAGATCAAGGATGTAAACCAGCCACCTCTGGCAGATGCCTCAGCAGTAAGAATATTCTGAATATGCTTTGCAGAGACTTAACGGTTTATAAGGGCTTTCAGGACTGCTGTTTTGTCTTCAGCACATTGCCTCACAAGACAACGCATTTCCCCATGATTCATGCTGGGTCCTAGGAATGTCAAGGGAACCATTCAAGGTCATCAAGGGTGAACCTTTCAAGGTCACATGGCTAGTTAGTGCTGTGGTTGGGAATTGAACTCAGCTTTACTGAATCAAAATGTAGGATGCCCTAAGAGCTTAAGTCCCATATAGTAATGCTCTCCTTCTCAAGGGGTGGTCTTAGATGACTGCTTCAAAATCACCTCCTAGGAGTTAAAATGCAAGCTTGAGGGCCTCACCCAATGAATCTCTCTTGAAGTAGGGTCCAGGAATCTGTGTTTTTCACAACAGTGCTTCTAAATTCTTTGTCACACAAGATTTTGAGAACCACTGCACCAAAGAAAACCTTATATAGGCTGAAATACTTAATGAAATTTCCAGAAGTCTAAATGACTTCCCAGATAAAGTTTAAAAACAAAGGAAAAATCCATGTAAGACCTGAAATGTCAAAGTTGGAGGTAGACTAAAGGTCACTTGCAATGTCACTGGTCAGTGGACAGAGTCCTCTATTTGTTACCCAGTTTTTGACTGCAAATTTTTGAATTTTAGGGGAAATTGATGGCTATTATAAATTTAGCATTTTTTTTTCTGTTTATTGGTCATAATAAACTTCTTTTCATTTTTCCCCCAGTTTTATTTTTTTTAAATACAAAATAAAATAGGCTTAATTTGTTGAGTTCAATAGAAATCACTACACCTTGTTTTAGGTCCTATTCCTCCCAGCCTGGTTGCATTTACTCTAACTATAACTTCTTTAATCTCAAAATTCTATGAATAAGTGTGTGTCTAAGAATAGCTGTAGCATTGCTAGAGCAAATCATTGAAAAACTTCAGAATGTTCAAGCAGATAATGTTGTCAACCACATTTCATTCTCTGTGTATTTTTTTTTTAAGGATTTATTTGTTAGAGATAGAGAGAGAGATAGAATGCACACAGGTGCTAGCAGGGAAAAGACTAGAGGAAGAGGGAGAGAGAGAGAATCCCCAAGCAGACCCAGTGCTAAGTGTGGAATCCAGTGAAGGGCTCAATTCCAGGACACTGAGATCATGACCTGAGTCAAAAATCAAGAGTTGGCAACTCGGTCCAATAAGCCACTCAGTGCCCCTCTGTTGTATATTTATATATTGGCCAAGTCCCAAAGCAAGTAGTTAAAAACTATACAACTTTCCATTTTGGAAAGACCTAGAATTTATTTTTTAATTTATTAAAAAATGTTTCTTTATTTTAATTTTTATTTTAATTCCAGTGTAGTTAACATACAGTGTTACATTAGTTTTGAGTGTACGATATAGTGATTCAAAACTTGCATACAACACCTGGTGCTTATCCCAAGTGCACTCCTTAACCCCCTTCATCTGTTTAACCTGTCCTGCTCCTACCTCCCCTTTAGTAACCATAATGGTATGGTTTTACCCAGTTTGATCTCTGTAGTTAAGAGTTTGTTCTCAGTTTATCTTTCTTTATTATTTCATGGATCGTTTTGTTTTTTCCCTTAAATTCCATTTATTATGAAAGCATATAGTATTTATTCATCTCTGACTGACTCACATTGCTTAGCCTTATACTCTGTAGTCCCCTCTGTGTCTTGCAAATGGCAGGATTTCATTCTTTATGGCTGAATAATATTCCATTGTATATGTATATACCACATCTTCTTTATCCATTCCTCTATCTATGGACGCTTGGGCTGCTTCCTTATCTTGACTATTGTAAATAATGCAACTACAAGAATAGGTGTGCATGCATCCCTTTGAGGAAGTGTTTGCATATTCTTTGGGTAAATAAGCAGTAGTACACCTGGTGAGTTGTAGGCTAGTTTTATTTTTAACTTTTTGAGAAACCTCAATACTATTTTCCACAATAGCTGTACCAGTTTGTATTCCTACCAACAGTGCTTGAGGGCTCCTTGTTCTCCACATCTTCACCCACAATTGTTGTTTCTTGTGTTTTTTTTTTTTTGATTTTTTTTATTTTGATGTAGTCCCAAATATTTATTTTTAGTTTATTTCTTTTGCCTTAGGAGACCTAGCTAGAAACAAGTTGCTATGGCCAATGTCAGAGAAATTACTACCTATGCTTTCTTTTAGGAGTTTTAATTTTTTCAGGTCTCACATTTAGGTCTTCAGTCCATCTTGAGTTTATTTTTGGGTATGGTGGAAGTGGTTAACTTTCATTCTTTTGCATGTAGTTCTCCAGTTTTCTCAACACCATTTGTGAAGAGACTGTCTTTATCTCATTGCATAGTCTTTCCTCCTTTGTTGAAGGTTAATTGACCATATAATGCTGGGTTTAATTCTGGGTTTTCTATTCTGTTCCATTTATCTATGTTTCTATTGTTGTACTGTTTTGATTACTATGGCTTTGTAGTATAATGTGAAGTCTGGACTTACGATGCTTCCAGCTTTGCTTTTCTTTTTTCAAAATGCTTTGGCTGTTTGGAGTCTTTTGTGGCTCCACACACATTTTAGGATTGTTTGTTCTAGGTCTGTGAAAAATGCTGTTGGTATTTTGATAAGGATTGCATTGAATCTGTCGATTGCTTTAAATAGCAAAGCAAATTTCAACAATATTTCTTTGAATCCATGAACATGAAATGCCTTTTCATTTCTTTGTGTCACCTTAATTCTTTCATTGGTGTTTTATAGTCTTCTACCTCTTTGGTGAGGTTTATTTCTAAGTATCTTACTACTATGGGTCCAATTGTAATGGGATTATTTTCTTAATTTCTCTTTGTGCTATTTCATCATTAGTGTATAGAAACGCAATAGGTTTCTGTACATTGATCGTTGTATCCTATAAATTTACTAAATTTATCAGTTTTAGTAGTTTTTTGGATAGAGTATTTCAGATTTTCCATATATAGTATCATGTTGTCTGCAACTGGTGTAAGTTTTACTTTTTTCTAAACAATTTAAATGTCTTTTATTGTTTTTTGCTGTCTGATTGCTGTTCCTAGGACTTCTAATGCTGTGTTGAATAAAACTGGTGAGAGTAAATATCCTTGTCTTGTTCCTGAGCTTAAGGGCCAAACTTAGTTTTTCCCCATTAAATATGATGTTTTCTATGGGTTTTTCTATATGGCCTTTATTATGTTGAGGTATGTTCCCTCTAAACCTGCTTTGTTGAGGGATTTTATCATGAATGGGTGTTGTACTTTGCAATTTTTTTTTTCTGCATCTATTGAAATGATTATACAGTTTTTATCCTTTCTCTTATTGAAGTGATATATCACAATGATTGATTTGTGAATATTGAAACACCTTTGTATTGCAGGAATAAATCCCACTTGATAGTGGTAAATGATTTTTTTAATGTATTGTTGCAGTTGGGTTGCTAGTATTTTATTGAGGACTTTTGCATCTATCTTCATTAGAGGTTTTGTCTTTAGTTCTCTTTTTTTGTGGTGTTTTATCTGGTTTTGGTATCAAGATAATGCTGGCCTCATAGAATGAATTTGGAAGTTTTTCTTCCTTTTCTATTTTTTGGAATAGTTTGAGAAGAATAGGTACTAAGTCTTTTTTAAATGTTTGGTAGAGGGTGCCTGGGTGGCTCAGTGGGTTAAGCCTTTGCCTTCAGCTCAGGTCATGATCTCAGGATCCTGGGATTGAGGCCCACATTGGACTCTCTGCTCAGTGAAGAACCTGCTCCCCCCCTCTCTGTCTGCCTGCCTCTCTGCCTACTTGTGACCTCTCTCTCTGTGTCAAATAAATAAATAAAACTGTAAAAAAAAATGTTTGGTAGAATTTGCCTGTGAAGTTGCCTGGTCCTGGACTTTTGTTGATTGGGAGTTTTTTGATTACTGATTGACTTTCCTTGCTAGCTATTCATTTATTTTGATTGGTTATAAATGCTGTCTGACTAATCTGTATTCCAGTATAGGAATTACATACAGAAGACACTGGTTTTCCTTCAAATCCTGGTGGCAGATTATAATAATGGTCAATAAATTCTGGTATCACGGGTTTAGCAAAAAATTATTTGTGGTGTTATTTGGCAATCCTGATATTGGAAGTCTTTTTTAAGAAAAACTCAGTTCAAGGAATCCAAATCTGCTTCTGACCTAAGCAATTTAAATAAGCATATTTCCCTTAATATCAGAGAAGAAATATATTGGGACTAATGAATGGACGATTGTGTTCTCATTTCTCAGTCACAACCAAGAGTCCCTGTCAGACCAGACCCCCTGTTGGGGATGTTGGATATAATCTCTACTTTTTATTAATTCCCCGAGTATACAATCTTTCATTTAAAAACTATCACTTACAGTAGTATTGTTACTAGGATGCCTATCTCTTCCCTTATAAATAGACTTGTACTTCTTTAAGGGAAGGGTCATATTTTTTAACATTTTATATCTTATACAGGGCCTTAAGTAAAATACATACTATAACAGTGGGCCTCTATCTGTTCTCAAATGATTCATGTCTCCAAGTATTTGTGCTCAAACAACCCTTGGCTGGTTTGGAGTGGAACTGAGGCCTCTGAAAAAAACCCAACACAGAGCTACTAGTTCTGTAATTGAATCACCTTGGAAAGAGTCTTTTAGACCCAGTCAGTAGCTGATTGCAACATAATGGAATCCAAGCTGGAATCACCCAAAGAGGCAGTTCCAATTTTCTTTACCACAGAAACCACATGACAATTTCTGCTTGATCATATAGCCCTGAACATCTGTTTAATAGATAGGATTCCTGTGAAGAATACATAATAATCATTGCTTTAAGCCAATAACTTTTGGGTAATTTGTTACTAAACAATAGAAAATATAATACAAAATTTTATTGCCAAAGGCAAGAGCATAACATGAAAGATTCAAATTATTGGATGTAGGCCAAATGTCATAATGATTATAATGGATATCTCATTCTATTGGTTATATGAAGATCTTAAGAGAGAAATTTTAACTGATTTTAGAGGAATCAATTGTGGAGGTGAGGTAGAGAAAAATAACCCGTACTTGTAGTAAATTCTCAAAAGAGTGAAGTCTTGCTGCCTTCGGTGGTTGGTCAGAAGGTTTGATATCCAGGTAATGGGAAAGAATGTTAGTTGCAGAAAAAGAAAATTTGGAAGGTTAAGAAAGACCTGTCAGGGAGCCCTTCTAAAATGATGGAATAAAGACCTCTAAAAATCAATTTCTCCATAAAAGTAATAACAATCGAAAAAAAATGCTCTAAATCAACTTCCATAGAAATTTGGGTATAAATGAAAAGCTTTTAACAATTCCAGTAGCACTTACTCAAAGAAAGCAGCTGAATATTAGTGAGAAAAGCAAGCTTTGTGACATCTTAAATTGCTTTATTCCCATTTCCCTGTCCCAGATATGTAGTAGCTATGGAAACCAATAACCTCACAACCATGGCATTTGTGAAACCCAACGGTCTGTCAAGCACCGGATGGGGCAAAACAGTTTGGGTTCTCTTAATAACCCCGTTCCCAGAGTATTTCCACTATTTTGCTTGTCCAGTAGCTCCTTCAAAAAACCAGTCCTCATGGCTTTCTTTTGCATAGTCTAATGCAGATTTGTCTGTGGAGACAGCTTTATCCCCAGAGCATTTGTCAAAACAATCAGCTGCAGTCATTTAATCCTGAGGCAGGAATACAAGTGACGAAAAGGCTTACAAGGAACAACTGAGAAATGAGATGTCCATCTTAAATGCCCTCACAGATTTAAAATGCTCCAACAAAGTCCCAGATGATAACATACATGTTCAGGGCTGTACTAGTGTCAGAAATAAACTGAGAAGGCTGAAACTCTGTTTCATCTCTGGCTCATAATGAGACTCAGCACAGAGCAAGAGGGGAGAGCTAATTCCAAGTTATAAAATGTCAAAACACCGAAGGCATGTCCCTAAGATACACACAGATATTCAGCAAAGACTGGAAGAGTTACTGATTACTTAAGGAAATCTCCATCCAGTCACTAGCCAGTCACTAGCTGACAACTAACTTAATCAAACAGAGATGTGAATGGCTCTATGCACACACACAAAATTCAGACTTTACATCACTCATCCAGGAAATTCATTAATCCATCACTAATAACCGTAGCAAATGTTATGAAGGTGTGGTAGGCAGAATGCCTCCTTCCCAAAGATGTAGGTGTGGTCATCCTCAGGGGTTGTGAAATCTGTTACCTTACCTGGCAAGGAGTTAAATTAGCCAACAGCTGGCTTTGAAGAGATTGTCTTGGATTTTCCAAGTGGTCCCAATTCAAATAACAATTGAAAAAAATGCTCTAAATCAACTCTTTGAATGTGGTCGAGGAAGGAAGAAGGGTTACTGTGAGAGGGATAAAATGTGGAAAAGCTTCAAGGAGCTACTAAAGACTTTGAAGAGGCAACAGAGCTATGAGTGAAAGAATGCAGGCAGTGTATAGTGGGCTGGAAAAAAAAAAAAAAAGGAAAAGAGATTCTATCCCAGATCCTCCAGAAAGCATGTAGTCCTGCCAACACCTTGGTTTTTGCCTACCGAGACCTATTTTGGACTTATGACCAGCAAAGCCAGAAGATAATAAATTTGTGTAGTTTTAAACCACTAAATTTGTGGTAATTTGTTTCAGTAATGATATGGAAGTAATATGGGGTCAGGAAGGACATGATTTGCGGAGTTGCCAGATTATATATTTAAAATGGCAAGTTATAAGGAAGAGGAATGTATAACCCGTACTCTGGAAGAGAGCCCATCAGTAGAAACACAAATGTTGGACTTAGTAGGCAAAGACTGTAAATAAGATTTAAAAGCACTTAATGAACGAAAGAAAAAGTATTTAATAAAAATTATGTCTAAGGAATTACAAGTATGAGAAAAATGTTTCACCAAATTGTCAAAATCACATTGTAAAAGAAAAAAAGAAGAAAAGAAAATCTCCAATTGAAGGGTATAAAAAGCGAAATTAAAAATTCACTAGAGGGGAGTGTCTGTGCAGCTCAGTCGGTTAAGTGTCTGACTCTTGATTTTGGCTCAGGTCATGAACTCAGGGTTGTTAGAGCCCCTTGTTGGGCTCCATGCCAGGTGTGGAGTTTGCTTTAAGATTCTCTCTCTCCCTTTCCCCCTCACCCTGACCTCTTTAAAAAGAGAAATTCACTAGAGGGAATCAGCATAACTGATCTGGCAGAAAAAAGAATAAACAAGGGCGCCTGGGTGGCTCAGTGGGTTAAGCCTCTGCCTTTGGCTCAGGTCATGACCTCTGGGTCCTGGGATCGAGCCCCGCATCGGGTTCTCTGCTCAGCAGGGAGCCTGCTTCCCCCATCTCTCTGACTACTTGTGATCTCTCTCTCTGTCAAATAAATAAATAAAATCTTAAAAAAAAAGAAAAAAGAAAAAACAAACAAAAGTCGAATGTAGGCCAATCTAAATAATACAGTCCAAACACTTTTTTGTTGTTGTTTTGAGAGAGAGAACATTTTTTTCTTCTGTATCACTTTAAATCACATTTGAGTGTCATTAAGGTTCTCACTTTTTGACCTCATCTTTCAAGATAGGAAAAAGAAGCAGTAGATACAAAGATGTTTTTGTGACTACATATCACTGAAAGCATTAATTGATTTTATCTGTTTATAGGGCAGACATCTTCTAATAGAACAGAAGCATTCTTCAGACTTTATGAAAAAGTTGCCCAGAGATAAAGGACTGAGATTATCACCAATAATGAAATCTTATTTTTTTCCTGATAGCTCTGTTTAACATAGAAAAAATTAACTGTCTTAATGGGATTGATTGCAGTTAAAATCATAGATTAAGTGAGACATATTTACAACATCTTTGCTGTGCTTAAAATGCACACAGACACAGCTCTCTTTGTCACTCCCTTACATCTTTCCTCCCAGCCTCCAGACGTCATTGTTAACTCTGCTCTTAGCCAAATGATCCAAGTGCTACAATATTCTCCAAACTCAGATGACAGTAAGGCTAGTAAAAATACCTGGATTCTTCTTCAGAGCTTTATATCTCTTTGCCTTTTAGAGTGTTAGAGAGATTGTTGAGTTTTTTCTTTCACAGAAAGTATGTAGCTTTTGGAGAAAAACAAACACCTACCAAAGAATAAAACAACAAAAATAATTATTGAATAGTAATATCAATATGTACATTAAATAAAACAGTGCTATGATGATTTAGCTGTATAACAGGGGTTATAAACATTGAGAGTCTGAAGTTAATCACCTCATTGACTATATATATCTGTAAGATCTATGCACCTTATCCTCTAAAAATTCTCATGTAGCTTGCTCATAGGAAGATTTCCTTTTGCTGATAGATATAGAGTGCAACCTCTTCATTAATACATATGATGTGTTCACCACTTATCTCTTATTTAATGTCAAGAACCAAGGAAGAGTTTCCCCTGTATTCTCAGTAAAATGCCTCGGGCATGTTTACCACTTGGTTCTTTTCTTTTCTTTTTCAATTTCTTTTCAGCATAACAGAATCCATTGCTTTTGGACCACACCCAGTGCTCCATGCAATATGTGCCCTCCTCAATACCCACCACCTGGCTCCCCAACCTCCCACCCACCTGCCCCTTCAAAACTGTCAGGTTGTTTTTCAGAGTCCATAGTCTCTCATGGTTCACCTCCCCTTCCAATTTCCCTCAACTCCCTTCTCCTCTCCATCTCCCTATGTCCTCCATGCTATTTGTTATGCTCCACAAATAAGTGAAACCATATGATAATGGACTCTCTCTGCTTGACTTATTTCACTCAGCATAATCTCCTCCAGTCCCATCCATGTTGCTACAAAAGTTGGGTATTCATCCCTTCTGATGGAAGCATAATACTCCATAGTGTATATGGACCATATCTTTCTTATCCATTCGTCTGGTTCTTTCCACAGTTTGGAGACCGTGGCCATTGCTGCTATAAACATTCGGGTACAGATGGCCCTTCTTTTCACTACATCTGTATCTTTAGGGTAAATACCCAGTAGTGCAATTGCAGGCTCATAGGGAAGCTTTATTTTTAATTTCTTGAGGAATCTCCACACTGTTTTCCAAAGTGGCTGCACCAACTTGCATTCCCACCAACAGTGTAAGAGGGTTCCCCTTTCTCCACATCTCTCCAACACACCTTGTTTCCTGTCTTGCTAATTTTGGCCATTCTAACTGGTGTAAGGTGGTATCTCAATGTGGTTTTAATTTGAATCTCCCTGATGGCTAGTGATGATGAACATTTTTTCATGTGTCTGATAGCCATTTGTATATCTTCATTGGAGAAGTGTCTGTTCATAACTTCTGCCCATTTTTTGATATGATTATCTGTTTTGTGCGTGTTGAGTTTGAGAAATTCTTTATAGATCCTAGATATCAACCTTTTGTTGGTACTGTCATTTGCAAATATCTTCTCCCACTCCGTGAGTTGCCTCTTTGTTTTGTTGACTGTTTCCTTTGCTGTGCAGAAGCTTTTGATCTTGATGAAGTCCCAAAAGTTCATTTTCGCTTTTGTTTCCTTTGCCTTTGGGGACATAACTTGAAAGAACTTGTTGCTGTGGCTGATATCAAAGAGGTTACTGCCTATGTTCTCCTCTAGGATTCTGATGGATTCCTGTCTCACATTGAGGTCTTTTATCCATTTTGAGTTTATCTTTGTGTATGGTGTAAGAGAATGGTCGAGTTTCATTCTTCTACATATAGCTGTCCAATTTTCCCAGCACCATTTATTGAAGAGACTGTCTTTTTTCCACTATATATTTTTTCCTGCTTTGTTGAAGATTATTTGATTATAGAGTTGAGGGTCCATATCTGGGCTCTCTACTCTGTTCCACTGGTCTATGTGTCTGCTTTTATGCCAGTACCATGCTGTCTTGGTGATCACAGCTTTGTAGTAAAGTTTGAAATCAGGTAACGTGATGCTGCCAGTTTTATTTTTGGTTTTCAACATTTCCTTAGCAATTCAGGGTCTCTTCTTCTTCTTTTTTTTTTTTTAAAGATTTTATTTATTTATTTGACAGAGAGAGATCACAAGTAGGCAGAGAGGCAGGCAGAGAGAGAGAGAGGAGGAAGCAGGCTCCCTGCCGAGCAGAGAGCCCGACGCAGGACTCGATCCCAGGACCCTGAGATCATGACCTGAGCCAAAGGCAGCGGCTTAACCCACTGAGCCACCCAGGCGCCCCCAGGGTCTCTTCTGATTCCATACAAATTTTAGGATTATTTGCTCCAGCTCTTTGAAAAATACTGGTGGAATTTTGTATAATTTTGTATAAATTTTGTATAATTTATAATTGTATAAATGTATAGATTTCTCTAGGCAGTATAGGCATTTTAACAATGTTTATTCTTCTGATCCAAGAGCATGGAATGGTCTTCCATCTTTTTGTGTCTTCTTCATTTTCTTTCATGAGTGTTCTGTAGTTCCTCAAGTATATATCCTTTACCTCTTTGGTTAGGTTTATTCCCAGGTATCTTATGGTTCTTGGTGCTATAGTAAATGGAATAGATTCTCTAATTTCCTTTTTGTTCTTTCATTGTTAGTGTATAAGAAAGCCACTGATTGCTGTACGTTGACTTTGTATCCTACCACGTTACTGAATTGCTATATGAGTTCTAGTAGTTTGGGGGTGCAGTCTTTGGGTTTTCCATATAAAGAATCATGTCTTCTGCGAAGAGAGAGAGTTTGACTTCTTCATTGCAAATTTGGATACATTTTATTTCTCTTTGTTGTCTGATTGCTCTTGCTAGGACTTCTAATACTATGTTGAACAAGAGTGGTGAGAATGGGCATCCTTGTCGTCTTCCTGATCTCAGCAGGAAGGCTGTGAGTTTTTTCCCATTGAGGATGATATTTGCTGTGGGTCTTTCATAGACAGATTTTATGAAGTTCAGGAATGTTCCCTCTATCCCTATATTTTGAAGCGTTTTAATCAGGAATGGATGCTGGATTTTGTCAAATGCTTTTTCTGCATCAATTGAGAGGACCATGTGGTTCTTCTCTCTTCTCTTATTGATTTGTTCCATCACATTGACTGATTTGCAAATGTTGAACCATCCTTGTAACCCAGGAATGAATCCCACCTGGTCATGGTGGATAATCTTTTTAATGTGCTGTTGGATCCTGTTTGCTAGGATCTTGTTGAGAATCTTAGCATCCATATTCATCAGTGATCTTTGTCTGAAATTCTCCTTTTTGGTGTAGTCTTTGCCTGGTTTGGGGATCAGGGTAATGCTGGCTTCATAAAAAGAGTCTGGAAGTTTTCCTTCTGCTTCAATTTTTTGAAACAGCTTTAGGAGAATAGATGTTATTGATTCTTTGAAAGAATGCATTTCTAGGAATGCATCCATTTCATCTAGGTTGCTTAACTTATTGGCATGTAACTGTTGATAATAACTTCTGATGATTGTTTCTACTTGGTGTTAGTTGTGATCTCTCCCTTTTTATTCATAATTTTATTAATTTGAGCTTTCTCTTTTCTTTTAGATTAGTGTGGCCCATGGTTTATTGATCTTATTGATTCTTTCAAAACACCAGCTTCTAATTTCATTGATACATTTTACTGTATCTCTAGTTTCTACCTCATTGATCTCTGCTCTAATCGTGATTATTTCCCTTCTTATGTGTGGAGTTGATTTGATTTGTTGTTGATTCTCCAGTTCTTTAAGGTGTAGAGACAGCTGGTGTATTCTGGATTTTTCCATTTTTTTTGAGGGAGGCTTGGATGGCTATGTATTTCCCCTTAGGGCCACCTTTGCTGTAACCCATAGGTTTTGGACTGAAGTGTCTTCATTCTCATTGGTTTCCATGAATTGTTTAGGTTCTTCTTTGATCTCCTGGTTGATCCAAGCATTCTTAAGGAAGGTGGTCCTTAGCTTCCAGGTGTTTGAGTTCCTTCCAAACTTCCTTGTGATTGAGCTTTGTGATCTGAGAATATGCAGGGAATAATCTCAATCTTTTGGTATTGGTTGAGTCCTGATTTGTGACCCAGTATGTGGTCTATTCTGGAGAAGGTTCCATGTGCACTTGAGAAGAATAAGTGTTCTGTTGTTTTAGGGTGGAATGTTCTGTATATATCTATGAGGCCCATCTGGTCCAATATGTCATTCGATTCTCTTATTTCTTTATTGATTTTCTGCTTGGATGATCTGTCTATTACTGAGAGAGGTGGGTTAAGATCTCCTACTATTAATGTATTCATGTCAATATGACTCTTTATCTTGATTAATAGTTTTCTTATGTAATTGGCTGCTCCCATATTGGGGGCATAGATATTTACAGCTGTTAGATCATCTTGGTGGATAGTCCCTTTAAGAATTATGAAGTGTTTTTCTTTATCTCTGCCTACAGTCTTTAGTTTAAAATCTAATTTATCTGATATTAGAATCGCAACCCTGGCCTTCTTTTGAGGCCCATTGGCATGAAAGATGCTTCTCCATCCCTTCACTTTCAGTCTGGGTGTATTCTTAGGTTCAAAAATGGGTCTTTTGTAGACAGCATATGGATGGGTCCTGTCTTTTTATCCAATCTGCAACCCCGTGTCATTTAATGGGTGCATTTAGGCCATTCACATTAAGAGTGATTATTGATAGATATGTTTTTATTGACATCGTGTTACCTTTGGAGTCTTTCTTTAAGTAGAGTGTCTCTATATTTCTGTTCAATGATACTTTTAAAAAGAATGAAGAAAAATGAACAGAGCCTCAGTCTATAGGAACCCCATCACATGAACAAATACACAGTTAAATGAGTCAAGTAAAGGGAGGAAAAGAAAAAAAAATTGAAAAGCTAATGACCTAAATAATTTTAAATTTGATTTAAAAAAACACCAGTAAGTATATTAAAGCACTTTGATGAGTTCCAAGGAGGATAAACTCAGAGACACATAGCTACACATATAGTCAAATTATCAAAAGACAAAGAATAAAACTCAAAAGCAGCAGCAACAACAATCACAAAAAACAACTCATCATCTACAAGCCTCCTTAAAATGATTAATATCCCTTCTCAGAAATCATGAAGCCTAAGGTTGCCTGGGTAGCTCATTTGGTTGAGCATCTGACACTTGATTTTGGCTCAGGTCATAATCCTAGAATGTGATATCAAGATCTCATCGGGCTCCACACTCATTGAGAAATCTGTTTATATTCTCTCATTCCCTCTTCCCCTCCCCACCCCACCCCCATAAAATAAAGAAAAAAGAAATCATGAAGCCTAGAAAGTAGTAGGATGGTGTATTCAAAGGAAGAAATAGATAATTCAATAATAACAGACTTGAATCTTCAATAACACCTTATTTATGGATAAAACAATAAGGAAATGGAAAATTAAAATATGCTATAAACTGACTAGATTTAATAAGCATCTATACAACATTCCAACCAATAATAGAATGTACATTCTTCTCCTAAGTACATGTGGTACATTCTCCAGGATAAACCACATATACATCCATAAAATAAGCCTTGATAAATTTAAAAGGATCAATACTCATAAATTTATTCTCTAATCATAAAGTGATAAAATTAGAAATTAGAAGGAAAATTAAATACTTCCTTATGTCCTGATATTTCCTGAATAAAACAAAAGGAACTTTGGGAAATCCACAAACATGTGAAAATTAAACAACATAGGCCTAAGTAGTCAGAGGTCAAGGAGAAAAACCACTTATAAGTTAGACAGTAAATCATGATAAATAAAAATGAAAACATAAAATACTAAAACTTACATAATGTCACAAAAGCAGTTGCTTAGAGGGAAATTTATAACAATAGGTATTGATTTAACTTAAAAAGAAGAAAGATTTAAAATCAACCACCTAATCTTCCACTTAAGAAACTAGAAAAATATTGCTTCCTTTGGCAGTACGTTTACTAATTTAGAATGATACAGAGATTAGCCTGACCCCTGCAAAAGGGTGCCATGCAAATGTGAAGTGTCCCATATTTAAAAAAGGATAAAAGAACAAGTTAAAGTAAGTAGAAGAAAGAAAGATTATAATAGAAATAAATGAAGTGGATAATAGAAAAATGTGGGAGAAGATCAACAGGACTTTATTTCTTGAAAAATCAACAAAATAGACAAAACTTTACAGAGTAACCTAGAGTAACCAGGAGAAGGAGAGAAGACTTGGGTCTCAAATTACTACAATCAGGAATCAAAGAGAAAGGGGATATCACTAAAGATATTATAGAAATGAAAAGAGTAATAAGAAAATAATATAAATAATTGTATGTAAACAAAATAGATAACTTATATAAAATGAAAATAAATCCCTAAAAGACATAAACTACTAAAACTGAAGAAATATAAAATGTGAATATACTTATGACAAGTAAACATTTTTATTAGTAATCAAATAATTTCCCACTAAGAAAAACTTAGGACTAGATGATTTCATTGGTGATCTCCTAAATCTTTAAAAAAAATAAAAAAACTAATAACAGTACCAGTGGTTCACAAAGCCTTCTTAAAAAAAAAAAGAGAGAGAGAGAGAAGATAATACTTCTCAGATTATAGGAGTCCAGTAGCATTCTGATACCAAAACCAAATAAATCTCAATATTCTTTATAATTATAGACATTCTTCATACAAAATACTAGTAAGAACACAGAAATATGTGGAAAGAATTATATACACCATCACAAAGTAGAATGTTTCCCTAAGATTCAAAGTTGATTTAACAAATGAAATAAAATATATTAGTAGACTAAAGGAAATGTCACATGATCATCTCAGTAGATGCACAAAAGTCAGTACCCTTTCTAAAACCAATCAGCAAACTAGGAACATAAAGCATCTTTCTAAAAGTATGTTTGTGAAAATTCCATAGCTAATAGCACACTTAATGGTCAAAGACTGAATGATTCCTTCTCTAAGATCAGGAATTAGAGAAGGCTGTCTATTCACACCACTTCTATTCAACATAGGTTCTAGCCAGGGAAAGAAATTACAGAAGGAAAGGAAATACATGTATCCAGATAGGGCAGGAAGAAGAAAGACTATCCCTATTTGCTGATGCCATGATCTTGATATAGAAAATGCTATGGAATACACTAAAAATCTATGAGAACTAATAAAATATCATTAGAAAAAATAAGTGTGTTTGACAAAATTCCAGAATACAAGGTCAACATAAAGAAATCTAAAAAAAAGTCTATTGTATTTTTATATGCTAGCAATGAAGTCTCAAAATTAGGAAAGCAACTAAATTTTCTTTAGCATCAAAAACAATACATTACTTATGAATAAATTTAAAAGAAGTGCAAGACTAGTACAGTAAAAATTACAGAACATTGTTGAAAAAGTTAAATGTCAAAGTTAATTTAAAAGATCATATGGTCATGATTGAGTTAATTTAAAGCCAAAAATACTTTCCAAATTGATCTACAGAGTCATTGTAATCCGTCAAAATTCCAGCTACATTTTTTACATTTTGAAAAGCTGATCCTAAAATTCATATGGAAATGCAAAGAACCTAGAATAGCCAAAAGAGGATCATGTGTTTCTAGCAAGAGGGTGGAAATTATTATATATATAACAGATAAAATTTTCATCCTTATGCTATATATATTATATATATCCCGTTGTGTGTGTGTGTGTGTGTGTGTGTGTGTGGTGTGTGCGCAATACTAATGAGGATCCAGAAATAACTTACATTACAGTTAATTGATTTTGACAGATGTGCCAACCCAGTTCGGGGTGAGGGGGAATGACTGTCTATCCAACATCTGGATAGCTTCATGCAGCAGAATGACGTTAGAGCCCTACCTCACACTATATAAAAAAATAATTTATAATGGATTACAGATCTAAATATATTAGCTAAAACTATAAAACAGAAAAGAAAATGGGAGTAAATCTTTGTGATCTCGTATCAAGCAATAGTTTAGTAGATATGACACAAAAAACAGAAGCAATGAAAGAAGAAAAGTTGAATTTGATTTTATCAATGTTACTTATTATTATCAATAAATGTGTGTGTTTCAAGGGACACCATCAAGAAATCAAAATACAAATCCAGAGTGGATGAATGTATTTTCAAATTGCATACTTGATAAATGCCCAGTGTCTAGAATATATTAAAAAAACTCTTATAACTCAACAGTAAAAAGAAACTTTAAAATGGGCAAAGGGTTTGAATAAACATTTCACCGAAGAAGGCTTACAAATGGACAATAAGCACATAAAATGATGTTCAAAATAATTGGGAATGCAGGAAAGGGAAATGACTATAATGAAATACCTTTTCAGCCCCATTAGGATGAATAAAATAAAAAGAATGACAAAAATAATGGGGAGCTTGGGTGTCTTAGAGGATTAAATGTTGGATTCTTGGTTTTGCTCAGGTCATGATCTCAGGGTCATGGGATCTAGCCCCTCTTCAGCCTCTGCCCTCAGCATTGAGTCTGCTTGTCCCTCTCCCTCTGCTCTTCCCCCTGTTCTGTCTCTCAAATAAATAAAATCCTTGAAAAAGTGAGAGAAATAAGAATTGGAAATGATTTTGAGAAACAGGAATCCTTAAACCCCTATACATTGCTGGTTGAATTGTAAAATGGTGCACTTGGTACAATAGTTCAGCAATTCCTTGGGAAAAAATACTGTTATTGAAGTATTATTAACATACAATATCCATTAGTTTCAGGTGTACATCAAAATAATTTGATATTTTTATACATTATGGAGTGATCAGCACAATAACTCTAGTTACCATCTGTCCCCAAAGTTATGTAGTATTACTGACCATATTTCTATATTCATTAACATTCTTGTGACTTACTCATTTTATAACTCTAAGTTTGTGCCTCTTGATTCTCTTCACCTACTTTGCCCACCTCCCCAACCCCTCTCCACTCTGCTCACTAAGTTTGTATGTTATACCTTGGAGTCTGTTTCTCTATTGTTTATTTTTGTTTTTAGATTCCACATGTAACTGAGATCATATGGTATTATTTTTTTCTGATTTATTTCCCTTAGGATAATACTCTCAAGGTTCATCCATGTTGTTGCGTATAGCAAGATTGAATTTTTTGAGGCTGAGTAATATTCCCTTGTATATATATGTATACCACATCTTCTTTATCCATTCATGTATTGAGGGACATTTAGGTTGTTTCCATATTTTGGCTATTATAAATAATGCTATAATGAACACAGGGGTGCATATATCTCTTTAGCATTTTTGTTTTCTTTGGATAGAAAAACCACAACTGGAATTGCCAAATCATATTATAGTTGTATTTTTAACTTTTTCAAGAACCTCTCTATTTTTTCTCATAATGCCTACACCAATTTGCATTCCTCCCGACAGCAGATGAGAATCCCTTTTCTCTACATTGTCACCAACACATTATTTTTTGCCTTTTTGATAATAGACCACCTGATGGGTATTAGCTAATACCACATTGTAGCTATGATTTGTCCTTCCTTGATGATTAGTGATGGTAAGTGTGTTCTTAATACATGTCTTGGCCAGGTGGATGTCTTTGGAAAGATGTGTATTCAAGTCCTCTATCACATTTTAATCAGGTTGTTTGTGTTTTGTTATTAAGTTGTGTATTTTGGACATTAACCTCTTATTACCTGAATTACCAGAATACCTTCTGTATTCCTCGCCTCTCCAACAAAATTACCTTGTACTTGAAGATAGACTATAAACTGTCTGAGATGCCACAAACTTTGAATGCATACAATTCTGATTAGGCTATGTGTTGCTGTGCTATTTGATTTATTCATGTATAGTTAACACGCAGGGTTAAATTAATTTCAGGTGTATAATGTAATAATTCAACGATTCTCCACATTTCTCACTGCTGATCAATATAAGTCAAAATGCCATACCTTAAAAGGCCACAGTCTTGGTCTCCTTTATGTGCTTCCCCCATTCTGCCACCCACTTCTCCTCTGGCAACCACCATTCTCCATGTTTAAAAGACTGTTTTTTGGTCTCTTTGTTTGTTTGTTCATTATTTTCTTAAATTCCACATGAGTGGAATCCTATGGTGTTGGTCTTCTCTGACTGACTGACTTCATTTAGCATTATATACTCTCTAGGTTTATTCACATTTTTATGAATGGCAAGATTCCATTCTTTTTTATGGCTAATAATATGTGTGTGTGGGGGGGGGTTTATCCTTTCATCTATTGATAGACACGGAGTTGCTTCTATGTCTCAGCTATTATAAATAATGCTACAATAAACATAGGGGTGTATGTATCTTATTAAATTCCTGTTTTTGTTTTCTTTAGGTAAATATCATGTAGAGCAATTACTGGTTTATATGGTAATTCTATTTTTAATTTTTTAGCAACCTCCATACTGTTTTCCACAGTGGCTGCACCAGGTTGAATTCCCACCATCAGTGTAAGAGGGTTTCTTTTTCTTCACATCCTTGCCAACAACTGTTGTTTCGTGTTTTTTTATGTTAGCCATTCTAACGCTTAATGTGATGTCGTAGTGTTAATTTGCATTTCCCTGATGATAAGTGATGATGAGCATCTTTTCAGTGTCTTTTGGCCATCTGTGTGTCTTCTTTGGAAAAATATTACTCAGGTTCTCTGCCCATTTTTAATCAGATTATTTATTTTTTTGGTGTTGAGTTCTTTTTTTCATATATTTTGAATATCAGCCTTTAATAGGATGTATCATTTACAAATATCTTCTCCCATTCAGTAGGTTGCCTTTTTGGCTTTTTTTTGTGGTTTTCTTCACTGTGTAAGATCTTTGTATTTCAATGTAGTCCTAACAGTTTAATTTTGCTTTTGTTTCTCTTGCTAAAGGAGACATACCTTAAAAAAAAAAAAATTTCTATGGCTAATGTCACAGAGATCACTACCTATGTTTTCTTCTAGGTATTAAATTATTTCAGGTATCACATTTAATCCATTTTGAGTTTATTTTTGGTGTATGGTATAAGAAAGTGGTCCAGTGTCATTTTTTGGGGGATGTAACAACCCAGTTTTCTGAACACTATTTATTAAAGAGATTGTCTTTTTCCTATTCTGTATCTTTCCTTCTTAACTGACTATAAGAATGTGGGTTCTTTTCTGGACTCTCTATTCTGTTCCATTGATGTATATGTCCATTTTTGTATTAGTATCATACTATTTTGATTAATACAGTTTTGTAGTATGTCTTGAAATCTGATATTGTGATACCTCTGGCTTTGTTCTTAAGATTACTTTGATTGTGAAATTTTGTGGTTTCATAGAAATTTTAGGATTATTTGTTCTATTCTGTGAAAAATGTTGGTGTTAGGAAAGAGATATTGCATTAAATTTGTAGATTATTTTTATTAGCATGGATATTTTAACAATTTCAGTTCTTCCAAACTGAGCATAGAGTATTTTTCCATTTGTTTGTATCATCTTCAATTTCTTCCACGTCTTATAGATCTGAGAATACAGATCTTTCACCTCCTTGACTAAGTTTATTCCTGGCATGTTACTATTTTGGGTCCAATTGTAAATGGGATTGTTTCCTAATTTTTCTTTTGCTACTTAATTATTGCTGCATGGAAATGCAAAAGATTTCTGTATATTTACTTTGTATCCTTTGATTTCACTGAATTCATTTATCAGTTATAATAGTTTTTTGGCAATCTTCAAGGTTTTTTTTTTTTTGACTATTCTTTTTTAAAATATTTTATTTTTTTATTTGACAGACAGAGATTGCAAGTAGGCAGAGAGGCAGGCAGAGAGAGGGAGGGATGCAGGCTCCCTGCCAAACAGAGGGCCAGGTGAGGGGCTCAATCCCAGGACACTGAGACCATGACCTGAGCTAAAGGCAGAGGCTTAACCCACTGAGCCACCCAGGCATCCCACTTTTTTTTTTTTTTTTAAGTAAACTCTACTCCCAACATAGGACTCAAATTCACAACCCCAAGATCAAGAGTTTCTACATGCCCTAATGACTGAGTCAGCCATGTGCCCCAAAGGTTGTTGTTTGTTTGTTTGTTTTTAATATATAGTGTCATGTCATCTGTAAATAGTGGAAGTTTTACTTCTTCTTTATCAATTTTTATGTCTTTTATTTCTTGTGTGATTGCTCTGGCTAGAACTTCTAGTACTATGTTGAATAGAAGCAGTGAGAGTGGACATCCTTGTCTTGTACCTGATATTAGAGGAAAAGCTCTGTTTTTTTCCATTAAATATTAATTTAGCTGTGGGTTTTTCATCTTTAACCTGTATTATGTTGAGGTATGCTCTCTCTAGCCCTATTTTGTTGGGAGTTTTTATCGTGAATGGATGTATTTAGTCAAATTCATTTTTCTAAATCTCCTGAAATGATCATATAGCTTTTATCCTTTTCTTGTTAATGTGATGCATCACATTGATAGAGTTGTCAATATCGAACCACCCTTCCATTCCTGGAATAAATCTTGCTTGACTGTGGTAAATGATATTTTACAATATTGTTGGATTTGTCTTGCTAATATTTTGTTGAGGATATTTACATCTATGTTCATCAGAGATATTGACCTATAGTTCTCTTTTTCACAGTGTCTTTTTCTGGGTTTTGATATCAGGGTAATGCTGGCCTTGTAGAAAGACTGAAAGCTTTCCCTCCTTTTTTATTATTTGGAATAGTTGAAGAATAGGTATTAGCTCTTCTTGAAATGTTTGGCAGACTTCACCTAGGAAGCCATCTAGTCCTGGAGTTTTGGTGATTGGGAGTTATTTTGTTACCAATTCAATGTCATTGCTAGGAATCAGTCCATTCAAATTTTCTGTTTCTTCCTCATTTAGTTTGTTAAGGTTGTATGTTTCCAGGAATTTATTCATTTCTTCTAGGTTGTGTAATTCATTAGAATATAATTTTTTATAATCTTATAATCCTTTGTATGTAATTTCTGTGGCTTTGGTTATTATGTCCCCTCCTTCACTTCTGATTTTGAATTCTTTATCTACTTTTATGATGAGTTTGGCTAAAGCCTTGTAAGTTTTGTTAATCTTTCAAAGAACCAGCCCTTGGTTTCATTGATCTGTTATTTTTTTACTCTCTATTCCATTTCTTGGTGCCATAAACTTTACTTACTTCTGGTTTAGGCTTTGTTCTTCTCTTTCTAGCTTCTTTGCATATAAGTTTAGGGGTTTTTTTGAGATTTTTCTTTTTGAGGTAGGTCTGTTTTGCTATAATCTTGCCTTTTAGAACTGCTTTTGTTGCATTCCCAAGATTTTGGACTGTTGTGTTTTCATTTGCATTTGTTTCCATGATTTCTTAATTGATCAGTCCATCATTTAGTAGCATGTTACTTGGCTCCCATGTATTTGTGTTCTTTCCAGCTTTTTTCTGGTGATTGAATTTCTAGTTTCATAATGTTGTAGTCAGAAACAATATGTGATATGATTTCTTTCTGGATTTATCAAGACTTGTTTTGTATCCTAATATGTGATCTATTCTAGAGAATGTTCTATGTACACTTGAAAAGAATGTGTATTTTGCTGTTTTAATATGGAATATTCTGAATATATCTGTTAGGTCCATCTGCTCCAAAGTGTCATTCAAAAACCACTGTTTCCTTGTTCATTTTCTGTCTGGATGATTTATCCATGGATGTAAGTAGAGTGTGTTAAGTCCCCTACTATTATTGTATTACTGTCAGTTTCTTCCTTTATGTCTTTTAATAGTTGGCTCATGTATGAGGTGCTCCAGTTTTGGGTGCATGAATATCTGTGGTTGTTGCATCCTCTTATTGGTTTGTTGTCTTTTTCATTGGGTCATGTCTTACTTTGTTTCTTGCTACAGTCTTTGCTTTAAAGTCTCTTTTGTCTGATTAAAGTATTGCTACACCCCCTTTCTTTTTCCTTCCGTTTGCATGATAAATGTTTTTCTATTGCTTCGCCTTCAAGGTGCCTGTGTCCTTAGCTCTGATGTGAGGCCCTTGTAAGCAGCATATAGATGGGCCTTGCTTTTTTATCCATTCAGCAATCCTACGTGTTTTGATTGGAGCATTTATTCCATTTACATTAAAAGTAATGACTGGTAGGTGTGTACTTATTGCCATTTTGTTATTTGTTTATGGTTGTTTTTATAGTTAAACTTTGTTCCTTTCTTCTCTTGCTCTCTTCCCTCATGGTTTGCTTTCTTTAGTGGTATGCTTGGATTCCTTTCTCTTTATTTTTTGCCTATTTGTTGTAGGTTTTTGATTTATGGTTATCATTAGATTTCATGTATAATGTCTTATGCATATAGCAGTCTATATTAAGTTGATGTGACTTAAGTTTGAGCCCTTAAACTTACTCCCCCCTTCCCCACATTTTATATGTAAGATATCATATTTTACAATCTTTTATTTTGTGAATCCCTTGACTGATTTTTATAGATATAATTGATTTTACTGCTTTTGTGCTTTAACCTCTGTACTGGTTTTATAATTGATTAACCTAACACTTTTATTATGTTCATATGTAAGTGTAATTTTTTTTCTTTTCCTTTTTTTCTAAAGATTTATTTATTATTTTTAGAGAGAGATGGAGCAAGCAGGGGGAAGGGACAGAGGGAGAGAGAGAGAGACAAACTCTGTGCTGAGCCCAGAACCTGATGCGGGGCTCCATCTCACAACCTTGAGATCATTACTATGAGATCACTACCTGAGCCGAAACCAAGTGTCAGAGGCTTCACTGACAGCACCACCCAAGTGCAACCTTTTTTTTTTTTTTTTTTTTTAAATTCTTCCTTTCCTAATGTTCTTAGTCTGACATATGGTGTTTTTTCTTCATGGAAAGAATTTTCTTGAACATTTCTTATAAGGCTGGTTTAATGGTGTTGAACTCCTTTAACTTCTGTTTTTCTGGAAAACTTTTGAAAAACTTTTCATCTCTACTTCTATTCTGAATAATAGCCTTGCTAGGTAGAATATGCTTGGTTGCAGGGTTTTGTGGGTTTTTTGGTTATTGTTGTTGTTGTTGTCTGTTTGTTTGTTTTCTTTTTTCTTTTCCTTTCAGCACTTTGAATATATTATTCCACTCTCTTCTGGCCTGCAAAGTTGTTGCTAAAAAATCATCTGAGAGCCTTATGGGCTCTCCCTTGTTTCCTTTTTTCTCACTGGTTTTAAAATTCTCTATCACTACTTTTTGCCATTGTAATTACTCCGTGCCTTGGTGTGGACCTCCTTGCATTGATTTTGCTGGGAGATCTCTGGGCCTCCTAAATTTGGATATCCATTTCCTTCCTTGGGTTAGAGAAGTTTTCAATTATTATTCCTTCAAATTAATATTTTGCCTCCCTTTTCTCTATTCTTCTGCAATCACTATAATGTGTTATTATGTTTGATGTTGCTGAAGTCCCTTAACCTGTTCCCACTTTTTACTTTTTTTGTCTTTTTAATATTTAGTTAGGTTGCTTTCCATTATTCTGTTATCCAGCTTGCTGATTTGTTTTTGTGCCTCTTCTAATTGACTGTTGATTCCCCTCGTTTACTTTTAATTTTGGTTATTGAGTTCCTCATTTCTGATTTATTCTTTTTTATATTTTCTATCACTTTGTGGAAGGTCTGAGATCCTCCACTCTTTCCTCAAGTCTAGGAGATATCTAGGACCATTGATTTGAGGTCTTTATGAGGTATATCACTCATCGCAATTTCATTAGTTTTTTTGCTGTGGTTTTGTCCTGTTCTTTTATTTTGGACATATTCCTCTATCTCGTCATATTGTCTTTCTCTCTGTGTTTTTCTGTATTAGGAAAGTAATTGTTGTCTACTGATATTAAAACTCATGGCCTTATGAAGAAGAGGTCCTGTGGTGCCTGTAGCACAGTGTCCCCTATTTAGGAGAAACAGGCACTTCAGGGATGTCTCCTTTACGGGTTGCATGTGCCCTGCTCTTCTGACTGAGCCACAGTTGCCTTCAGTCTTGTTGGATGCAGTGGCCACTTTGACTTTTCTGGGCTGGGTTTTGTTTCTCTGTTGTTAAAGGCCACCCTGGGGCCATCAAGGACTGATAGTTGGGTAGTGTCAGTAATCAGACCAGATGCCTTCTCTTAGCCCACTTCCTCATGTTTTATTGCACTGAACTGTTCCCTGAGAGACTTTGTTTGTGGGTGGGGCCCAGAGAGAAACTAGATGTCTGCCTCCAGTCTGCCTGCTAGGGCTACAGTCACACTCACCACTAGGGTACTTTTCCTGCCTTGTCCCCAGAGAGGCTTTTGTTGGTGGGCATGGAGAGCAGTCAGGCCAGATGCCTACCAGAGCAGCAAATGCACCGATTGGCAGGCACTCTCTCTGTAGTACCAGTTATAATTTTCAGCTGCTGGGATTCTAAGTGCGGTGGTATGTGTGGGTATATTACCTTCTTTTCATGGCAGGAGTCACTGTGGAGTGGTAGCAATCCCTGCTGGGGCTACTTGCAGGATGAGACTAGGCAGGAGCATTTGCAGGGATTCCTGCTGAACAGGATGGATTGGATGGGGCAGTCCACAAGAGAATACAAGGGCAGGGCATGTGGTAATAGCAAGTGAGGTGGTGAGTGTTCTCACTGGTTCCTGCAGGTGTCTGCGTATCTAGTCTAGGAAGCTGGGGAGAGAAATGCTGCCCTCAAGCTCTTTTGGTCTTGGAGAAGTCTCATAAAGATCCCTGCTCTGCCAGAATATATTCTAAGATGAGTAGATAAATCTCCTTCTGTGAAAGTGTCTCCTTCAGACACTTTTCAAACTATTTCTATGCTATATATCTGTGGGCTTGTTACATATGTTTAAGATGGGGACTCCATTTCTTGATGCCCTTCAGCTCTTCCAGAGCCAACCCCACCAATCTTTAAAGTACTTGGAGTTAAGCCTCACGGGCTATAAACACTCATGAAGCCCCACTGGATTTCCATGCTAAATGTTATGGGAACTAATCTTTTCAGTCCAAGCCCCCTGTGTCTGGGGTGTTGGGGAATCTGTTCCCCTCCCTTCTCTGTACATATGGTGTCTCTTCCATTCGTCATTAGTTTTCCTAGGAATTTGATGCCCAGCTTCATCTCTGCCTTTTCTACTCTCTTTTTTAAATTCTTTTTTTTTTAAATGTTAAGTTAGCCAGCATATAATACATCACAAGTTTTTGTTGTAGTATTCAACAGTTCATTAGTTGCGTGTAACACCCAGTGATCTTCCCAACATGTGTCGTTCATAATACCTGTCACCCAGTTACCCCATCCTCCCAAACCCCTCCTTTCTGTAGCCCTCAATTTGGTTCCCAGAGTTTCTCATGGTTTGCCTCCCTCTCTGATTTCCTCCCATTCAGATTTCCCTCCCTTCCCCTGTGTTCCTCTGCTCTATTCCAGTTCTCAAGATGTAGAAAGAAAGAAGACACTGTCAAGAAACCTAACCTCTGAAATTGTAACCAAGACTTTCTACTCTTTTTGACATGATTTCCTTTCTAGGATAAGCAGAGGAAAGTCTCTTCCATAATCCTGGGGTTTATTTTCTGAGTTGGTTGCACTGATGTGGCTATTTTCTAGGTGTATCCATGGGACAAGGTTAGCATAGGATCTCCTACTCTACTATCTTCCCCATCCTTCTGTGTTGCTGTATTATTAATATTTCATCTGATATCATGTCAAATTTGTGAATCACATAAGCCATTCAAGAGCCCCTTTGTAAAAGATTTGAGTGGTAGTTCACACATAGAAATATGTGTTTTCTCAAGTTGGAGATATAATTCATCTAATAAGTATGACAGAATGTATATTCATTTCTATAAGGCACTTGAATGGCCTCTTCACTTTCCTGTGTCAATTGATATTTGAATTTCCCAGTATAATGAAATATTCATATTTTGAGTAAATCTTATAAGTTTAATAGCGGCCTTATGTGTCTCTTGTTTTGTTTTGTTTTTAGAGTAGAAATTGGAATCTGTAGTCACAGAAGGTGGCCTAACATCTTCTATGTGATGTATTTTTTTTAATTTTTTAAAAATATTTTATTTATTTATTTGATAGAGACAAAGCGAGAAAGGAAATGCAAGCAGGTGGAGTGGGAATGGGAGAAGCAGGCTTCCCACTGAGCAGAGAACCCGATGTGGGGCTCGATCCCAGGACCCTGGGATCAGGACCTGAGCCAAAGGCAGACGCTTAATGACTGAGCCACCCCAGGCACCCCTGTGATGCTTTTTTAAATGGAGTTTTAAGATTATTGTTTTTGAGCCAACTCTCCTCCCAAGATTTTCCTTAAAGGTGAGTAGTATCCTCATATTGCAAAAGAGCATCACTGGTCATCCTAAAATAGCAAGTTTGTAACAAAGAGAACCAGGAAAAAATAGTGTATTATGAGTTTCCTTGTTTTATTTTCAGCTTGCCTTGAAGTAAAATAGGGTCCATGTATTTAGGTAGGGGGTATATTTTGAAGTCCTCAAACACTGAAGAAACTTGCAGGATTCAAGTCTCTTTTTCCTAAGAGGATACGTTTAAAGAATGGGAGATGTTGGGATGTGTAGGTGGCTCGGTCCATGAAGCATCTGCCTTTGGCTCGGGTTATGATCCCAGGATCCTGGGATAGAGTTCGATATTGGGCTTGCTCAGTGGAGAGCCTGCTTCTCCCTCTGCCTGCTGCTCCCCCTGCTTGTACTCTCTCTCTCTTTCTCTCTGACAAATACATAAATAGAATCTTTTTTAAAAAATGGGAGATGTAAATCTACAAATGTTGGTTTTCATGCTGCTTTGTGTCTTCTTAGCATTAACTTTCCCTCTGAGTACTCTTTCCCTAAATTAGCCATCTAGTGTGTCATATTGGTCATTTGCCTTTCTTCATAGTATTTTTAAGCTACTACCTTCAGTTCCAAAGTCCTTGATTTTTTCAGAAGCTTTTTGTTTTTTGTTTTTAAAACAGTGCTAGAATGAATAGCTAAAAAATGTTTAGATAACAAGTTACAGGATTTTTAATTTTTTAAAAATCATATCTCCAACTTGTAAGAAAACACATATTTCTGGGTGTGAATCTGTTACCCAACATATTTTCAGAGTGATTTTTGAATGCTATAAAAACAGTAGAGTGGTAACCCAAATTTCTTTTAGAAATTCTATTCCGAATAAATAGAGATATGGACCAGCAGCTTGTGAAAAATGCATAATCCAAGGCCCCACTCCAGATATACCAAATCAAAACCTGAATTTTAACTGGATTGTACTTCATAAGCACATTACATTTTGAGAACACTGGTTTTCACAGAACTGAAAAATGGTGGCTGGTACTTCAGTTTAAAAGTCAAATTATTATCAAACATGACAATAGAGGAAATACATAACACACACGTAAATATAGTTTATAGGTAATTTTTCTCCTTTTTAATCTTGATAAATTTTTAAATTGGGAAGATTTATATTATTTCAAGTCTCTTCTGTAATGGCAAATGCTATTGCTATTGTGATTTCATACACATTAAAATTTTCATAATTCATATTTGCACTAAAACCTACACACACATATCTACTTAATAACCCATTCTAAAAATAACTGACTAAACCCTGACCAGTATGTTTGTACATTTAGACAATGCTCCTTCTGGGAATCCCAGGCCACATAAAATAGCAAAGAGTTCATTAGAACGATGTCACCAGCATAGCGATAATTAAGGCTGTATCAGCAATTTAGGGGTTTATAACTCTGCTGTAAAGTTGTGCTCTGGGATGAAAGTCAGCACAAAACCTCAACCTGGGAGTAGATTGTTTGCGGGAGCTGGGAGGAATGTGGGGGGGAAATTGATTTCATTGTTTGTGATTCACGATACCGCTCATCTGACTCTTGGTGGCATTTGAATTAAGCTGTTTCATGGACTGGTGATCAAGGAGAACTGGTGTTTTCACGGATGCCTTCATAGACTTTCCTCCAACTGTAACGATTACAGTAACTCAGATGGTGTCACTGTTTATATTTCATAAATGGGGACAAATATGCATAGGAAAGCTATTAAGAGGGAATAGGAGTAATTCTAATTAGGCAGGAATGGTACCATACTTCATCGAAGGAGGAAGCCGTGAATTCCTAGGTGCCTGTGTATTTCTGCCAGGGAGACACCAAGCCATGCTCCTTTGAACTGCTTTGGGGCACTTAATTGGTAAATCAATGTTGATGCTCAAAAAAGTTTAGCCCTAGCTCTTTAGAAAACTGATACTCACATTTGACTTCTTTTAGAGGGAGCTACAGAGCGAGTGGCTGGAGGGACACCTCCCTACGTGAAGCAACCCTGGGGCTCCAAGCTTTTCCACCTCCTTCACTGTGTCACTTTGCTCTTTGGGAGAGAAACTTGCCATCCCGAGACTTCTAGCTGTAGTAATCAAGAATATGATAGGAGCGAACTCCTATCACAGTCAATTTGTGATTAGATCCATTGTCATCTTGGGCACACGTTTAAATGTGGTTTTAGGCAGTTATCTAAAATGTAGTCCCCATATAAATAATTAGGAACTCCCGATTCTCAGCAAGGGATTTAATATTAATGGTGTGTGTAACAGTTACAAGCTGGAACTCCTGAGTAAGACAGAACTGGTTCAGATCCTGTTACTGCTCCCTTTACTGTCTGTCTGGGCTTGGGGCGAATAACTTCATACTTATGAGCTTCTGTTTCTCTTTCTATAATGTGATGGTGATTATAGTAGCTACTTCAGAGGATTGTTAGAAAATTTTAAAAGATTATCTTTCAGGGTCACCTGGGTGGCTCAGTGGGTTAAGCTTCTGCCTTCGGCTCAGGCATGATCAGGGTCTTGGGATCGAGTACCACATCCAGCTCTCTGTTCAGCAGGGAGCCTACTTCCTCCTCTCTCTCTGCCTGCCTCTCTGCCTGCTTGTGATCTCTCTCTCTGTCAAATAAATAAATAAAAATCTTAAAAAAAAAAAAAAAAAGATAATCCTGCAAAGGACAGGGTCTGGTGCATGGGGGCTATTACTGTGTTAAGTAACGTAGTGGCCTAAACAAAAAGGCTTTCCAATGTGTCATTTATTTATTGATTCACTTACTCATATTCTTCGTATTTATTAATTGTTTTCATGCACCAAACACTCTGATTAGGTGCTGGATGTAGTGGTGAAAAGGGTAACTAGAGTCCCTTTCTCACTGAGCTGCTAATCTGGTGGAAAGGTCTCAATCAGATAAATAACCACGAATTATAACGGGTGTTAGAAAAGAAGCAACCAAAAGTTTAAGATGGAGGGGCGCCTGGGTGGCTCAGTGGGTGAAAGCCTCTGCCTTTGGCTCAGGTCATGATCTCAGGGTCCTGGGACTGAGCCCCACATTGGGCTCTCTGCTCAGCAGGGATCCTGTCCCCGCCCCCTGCTTTCTCTGCCTGCCTCTCTGCCTACTTGTGATCTCTGTCTGTTGAATAAATAAAATCTTTAAAAAAAAAGTTTAAGATGGAAAGTAACAGTGGGGAGAGGGGCACAATAATTAATTCAGAGTTTCGAGAGAAGTTTCCAGCAAACAGTGTCTATAAAGCTAATAACTGAAGGGCAAAAGAGTGTTTGGAAGATGAGCTCAGGGAAAAACATTCCTGTTAAAGAATCAGCAGCTGTGTACGCCTTGAGATAGAAAAGGCTTGGTCTGTACAAGGATCTGAAAGAAGGCCTGTGGCTAGGCCGTAAGGAAGAGGAGGTGGAATGATTAAGATTAGCTTGGAGAAGAAAGCAAGGGCTAGGTAGCACTGAGCTTTGTAACCCAGGTGAGAAGTTGAGATTGAGTTTCAATACAGACAGAAGCTCGAGAAGAGATGATGTGTGAGGCTGAGAGTTAAGAAAGAGCTTCAAGCTGCCCCATGGAGAATGGCTTAAAGAAAATCAACAGTGTTTCCCTAAGCTTCCTCCTTACTGATCAAAGGGAAAATTTCCAATCTTCCTTATCTGGGGCTAGTTTCTCGCTGGTGAACTCTGGAATGTTGATGTTTTCATTTCCCATGCAGCAGGGACTGGGGGAGATGGTGCTCAGAAGGCACTTACTTGGTAAGTAAAAGCAGCTTTTTATAGCAGAACCACTCAAGATTGCATTTACTGTTGTTTTGAAAATCACCTCATCATTCATAATTTCATTAGGTCATAACTTACTTCCAGGAAAACTATATTTTACATCTCCCTACCTTCTTTGCACAAAAACACCACTTTGGGTATTTTTAAAATTTAAAATTCAAGAACATGTGCCAGATCAGCATATTTCTCTGATTTTCTCCTCTCTAGGTGGAAAATATTTTTAGGCATGTTACAACAGAGAACTACTAAATGACCTTCAGAACTTAATTTGAGTGCAAAAGCATCACAGAGTGAATGTGGGAGTCTCATTAGGATTTTTGTTTTGCACCATGTTTTTTACTGCTTATCTGGTTCATCTTTCCTTTTTGCTCATTTTACTTTGGCATGTATTTCTAGAGAAACTGAAGTTGTAAAAATTGAATTGAGGGTTTTCTTTTTTTGCACTCCATGTGTTGATGAATTATTAAATAATAATATAATAACAAGCACTTATCTAGTGCTCTACTCAAGGACTTCTTATTTGCAAGTCTGCTCCCAGAGGACACTGAAAATGTTTCCTCTGTAAAGTTTCCCAAGTAACGTCAACTAATCTGTCTCTTCTTCTATTTTTTTTTTTAAGATTTTTTACTTATTTATTTGACAGACAGAGATCACACGTAGGCAGAGGCAGGCAGAGAGAGAGAGAGGAGGAAGCAGGCTCCCTGCTGAGCAGCAGAGAGCCTGATTATGACCTGAGGTTTTAACCCACTGAGCCACCCAGGTGCCCCTAATCTGTCTCTTCTTGATGTACCCCCCAAAATGCTGGGGTTTTTCATTTATTAGTTATTAACTAAGTGAGTTGGAGGATACACATCTGTGAAGTAGAAAGTTGTTTCTCTTGATTTGGGTTTGAAGTCTAGTAAGACAACTTTGCTCAAATGCATGCTCTTTAAATGTGGAAGGACAGCTTTCTGCATGTTCTTCATCGGCCTCACCCGTTCATTAGTATGTTTATGTGAATGCAAGTAAATAATCAACCATGGACAAACACTGTAGGCAAGTCAGCCAGTGCTCATCAAATTCTGGCACCTGATTAAGGTTTGTCCCTGCCTAGAACTGAGAACATATAATATTTTAATGATGAGACTCCTATTGAGTGAGGCAAATCGTAAGCAGAAATGGCAGAGGAACTTGTAGTAAATAAAAGATGAAAGATACCAAATGAAAACCTATAAGGAAGTGTTGTTTGGCCAACCTGTGTTGTCCCAGTATTTGAAATGTAGATGATTTTAGAGAGAAACTAGGATTCACATTATCCCTTGAAAAATCAGTCATTTGGCAAAAGTGGGTCCTCATTCCTGCTTGGCCCAAATCAGCAGGAACTAAGTAGTGTTTGCCCTTGCAAAGAGGAAGCACATGCACCCTGGTTTGCAAGGGTCCCTGCCTCTTATTATTTCTTTCTTTTTAAAAATTTTTTTTAAATTTTTATTTCTTTTTAGTGTTCCAGAATTCATTGTTTATGCACCACACCCAGTGATCCATTCATTATTTCTTTTAGCATCTCACATACTTCAGTTTTTTACTGAAAGTAAAGAGCTTCAAGCTGCCCCATGGAGACTATTTTGCTATATCCCTGTGGCCTTTTAAGTGCATGATTGTTAGACCACTAACATCAGTTGTTAGACCACAACTGATAGGCAGCTTCTACATGACCCCGCAACCATTGCCTGCCCTTAGTTGTCATGCCCTTGTGTGATCTGCTCCTTTGGTGCGTGGACTGGGGCTAGTGACCATCTTCTGAAAAAACAAAATTCAACAAAAGTAATGGGATCTTCTGAGATTCGGTTTTCAAGGATGTGACATCCATCTTGCTGGAATTCTCTATCTTGCCTTCTTAGAGGACATGCTTCCATGAAGCAAGCTGCCATGGTGACAATGCACACTAGGGAAGGAAGCAAGGATGACCTGGGGCGAAGGGCTAGTCCAGAATTAATGCCCTCAGTCCGACACCCCATAAGGAACCGAATCCTGACAATAACCACACAAGTGAGTATGGAGGCAGATCCTTCACTGGTTGAGCCTTCAGCTAATACCATCCTCCTGGCTGATCCCTTGGCTGTAGCTCGAGAGACCCTGAAGCAGCAGACCAGATAAGCTGTACCCAGATTCCTGACCTAAAGAAACTGTATTGTGTTAAGCTGCTAATATCAGAATAATGGGCTAAGCAGCAATAGAAAAATAATATATCTTATTCCTTTAGAGAAAGATGGTGCTTTGAGTAGCCTATATAAGAAACTTTCCTTGGGTTTAGAGAAATCAAAGCAGTGAATTTTTCTATTCCCATGCTGTAATTTTAGCATGATGACTGACTTGGAGGTAGTCAGTTGCTATGAAACAAAATGTTGCCAATGGTGAGTTAAGTGTTAAGGAGACTGTTCTATGGAAACATTGTTCATATATTACTTTCTCATTATTGTTCGCATAGATCTTCTTTTAAGCCCCTTCAGATGGGCTGCCAAATACTCTGATTATTCAAAAAAGCTGGACACTCTTGACCATACCATGCTCTCAGAAAGCCAGACTCCTACAGGAGAGTATTAGAGACTGCAGACTCAGCATTGCTTTCTCAGTTGGAAAAGGGGGCACTGTGCATTTCTCTATTGAGAAGCTTTGGAAAACCCCCACATGGCACCTGTTCTTGTGTTCAGTTTAGAGATAAAAATTCATAAGACATAGAGTGCTATGCATGGTATCTTTAGCTTCTGAAATTGTGATATTTAAGACTTAAGTGTTATTAACAGTGCAGTAGTATTTTACTTGAAACTGTTTTGACAGGTTAAAGCATTCAAATACAGAAGTGGAAATTAGGAATGATGAGTGCTAGGTTGTTGCTTCAAATTGCACCTCAGTTACGTCTTCATTTTTCTGCTTCTATACAATACTGATTTTTTTTTTCAGATTAACCTGAACATCCTTTTAAAGCACTTAAGGATATTCACATATACATAGTTCAACATGTGTTTTAATGTAATTTATTGTAGCCCTTAAACTATTTCTTTGCATAAACTTTGCATTCCTATAAACCTTACGTAAAACATAATGCTTTATGCATTATATACATTTATTAGTAATGTTGACAAATTTAATTTCTTATTGGGTAATAATAATCATGTTTTATAAGTGTTTATATGTTATGCATATAATGGTGATAAATGCCAGTTGGATTTAGTTGAAAATAAAAAAGAAATATCATTTGTTATCTAGGTTCAAGCAGTTAATAGATAAAATGTTAAAAGCATAAGTCATCAAAATCATGTTTCTCTATTATCTCTTGTTTCAGTAAACTCTCCCAAATAATTAGCCCATCATAAAATCCTTGCAGTATTCAATACATTTGACCTGAGGGATGTGTATGTAGTTTTATTATCAATCAGCAGCATCACCTGGCCCTTGCTTCTGGTGAAAATGGTAGTTTGAGACCACTTTCACTCTTCAAAAAAACCCACTGACTAATCTTGCCCAAGTTCACCTTTTAAAGTTTTCCCAGGACCACTCATTGTCCATTAAGCACGCAAAGTAGATCAAAGGTTAATGATTCTTAATTGGGCTTCATTAAGTGATAATATAAGATCTCGGGCTCCTCATTATGCTCCAGGATTGGACAGCAATGTCATAACATCAGGAAATAATGAACTAGAAGACATGCATTATCATGCATTAGAACACTCCGGCAACTTATTATGTTTCAGATACATTGTCTCAAGTGAGGTATGAAGTGAGGTGCATAGTAATGGCTTGGTCAAGTTCCCATTTTGAGAATGAACTATATGGTTTCCCTATAATGAAGACCTTCAGATGTGAACTGCTATATGATTTAGGAAGACTATTGGATCCTTTTATATTTTGTTCCTATTTATTACCTGCCCTTAACCACAAGAGACAAGGTTATGTGATCAACCCACCACTTGCACAGTCCACTTGAAACATAGCTTTTTAATCACACATCACTTTTGAATTCAAGTGCTGTCAGTTGCTTCCTTTCCTGTGTGGCTAATACAAGGGATTAAGAGAGCATATTTGCTACTAAGCACATTTTATTTAGATCAGGGTCAGTTGTGTAGTTTTCATTTTGCTCAGGGAATGGGAATCCATGCATACTGAACAGTCGTACTGTAGTTAACATGTCAGGGAAAATGAATGCGCAGATGTGCAGTGTAATTCCATGTGCTTCAGAGATAACCACAATGAGGGATAATGAGCTAAGCTTGGTCTTCTGTAATGCAAAGCTAATATACTCAAAAAGATATTGTCCTTCATCACAGTTTAATGTAATTGTTCCTAATCCGTAACCTGAACAATAAACTCAAACAGCTTATCCAAACACTAACATTAAGCTCCCTGTCTCCAGGACGTCAATATGACATCTTACATTCCTACCCCTCAGAGAAGAGCCGGACGGCAAAAAGTGCCTCCTATACCGTGTTCTCCCTGAACTTTGCTATAAATTTCTGTGAATAAGGGAATCAAATGACTGAGCTGATGCTAACATTTATAACTCAGATGATTGACAGAAGATGGATATGGTGATGAAATAAGTCATTTTTACAAGATACATGACAGCAATCTCATCCTAAATCCTATACAAAAGCAAGTAGCAGATTTGATGGGCCTTGCAGGGCTGGAGGCTCAGAAAATTGTTAGAGTTCATATTTCGGAAACACTGGCTAGAAGCTTTATCAACGTATTTTTCACATATAAGCTGATAAGCACTGTGTGTGCACACATGTATGTATGTGTAAGCATGCATTTAAGAACAGACTGAGAGTGATTTTATTTTTGTGAGTATAAAAATTATCTTTTACCCCAATAAAATAACCTGAAATGTTACAAATATAGTTTGGGGGATATCTTTCCTTCTAGCTCCAGATGAGTACTATTGATTGGCTCCTATATATACTGGGAACCTGGGAGTTCCCATTTGTTAACAAAACAGGTGCTGAATAAATATTGGATTTGAGTAAATGAGCGAAGATTAAGTACACACTCATGTAGAATTGTTCCAGCGGGGGTGGGGGGGAGATAATAGGTCCAAAGGATATTGACTGTCACATGTATCCACTTAATCTTTGTCAAAGTAACATGTGGGCCACTATTTTACATGTAAAAATTGTTGGTTCCTGAGCCCAGTGTGATGAAACAGATTCTCAAGGGTATAAGACTAGGGCAGTGTGCTTTACACATGTACCCAGGAAATCATCATTCTGCATTCTTCGTTTGAGTAACCAGTGGTATAAGTTCAATTTCCTGTTTGGGATGCTTTTTATCCCCCCATTCATCAACTTGATAAATATTTAACTCAGATATGTGACAGGAGCACTGCCTAAACACTTCCGCAGGAAGCTGCCGCACTGTTTGGGTGACAGAGCCCAAGACACAGCACACATGCTCATAAACTAATCCATGTTGGGGCAGCAGAAAGAGCAGCCCTGAAGATGGGGCATTTGAGGGGCCCTTGACTGGGTCTATAGGAACGAGTCAAGCAAAGGCAAAGAAGGGAAGAGACAGAGAAAGGACGTGTGCTACTAGAGAAAATCTGATCTGTGGGCCTAGAGTCCATAAAAGAGGGTAGATTTAAAACCTAGAGTGACTTAATGGCTGGAAAAGGGAGTGGAGGATCTTGGCATGGAAGGGACAGGATAGAGGAGGGAACTACCTGTGTTCATCAGTCTTCGGTGCCTTTAAACCACTTTCAGGGTTTTGCCCCGCCTGGGCACACTTGTCTTCTTACTTCCTCAATATGTTGTTCTGCCTCTAATCATTTCTTTTCTTAAATGCATTTGTTTTAAAGAAAGACTTCAGATCACTATGTGAACGCAGCCCTGGCATCATCTACCGTAACGAACAGGTCACTTTTAAAATGAGTTAAACAGAAACAAAGTTAGATTGTTAAATTCTAAGTCAGTGCTCTTACCATTGAAGATACTGCGCATGAAGACTGTTCTTTGTCAAGGGAGGGGAGTTGGTATTAGGAAGGAGATAAAGCTAACTTAGCACCAATAGGAGACTTTATCTTTGTAAGATAATTGAAAAACAAACTTTCCCAACAAGCAATCCGTGGTAATTTAGTGCCTGAGCCATGTACCACCCCTTTGGAGTAGAATCTACTATCATCTTGAAGGTCTTCTGTAATACATTTCTTCCTCTTTGGGAATAATTATTTTAAATCATAAAGATTTTGAATTTTGTCCTAAGGGCAATTAGAAACTGTTGGAGGACTTTTAAACAGTTCATGGTATGCTTCCCTAACCTGTCCACGGAGTACCCCGAACAGCCTGAAGCCAAAGCAGTGAGCTGAAAATACCTTTGAGTTTCCAGGCTCTGTTTTCAACATTCAAGTGTGATTCTGTGCTCTCTAGCCTCATACAACTGCCTCTCATAATAATAACGGACCCCTGGGCAAAGCCTGTTGCACTGTGATATGAGAGAAGATACTAGGCTTTTCTGTACTTTCTCTCACCATCTGACCCCTCATCACCCCCATAGGGACAGGCATTTAGTAGTACACAATAAACGTGTGTTAGGAAGCAAACACATTCTTTGTGTTTATTGTGTGGCTTTTAGTGGCCTCCAACACATGCATTTTTAGGGTTGAAAATCATAGATTTCATGCATTTATTTCTTTCTCATACTGAAGGAAAATGTTTTGGGATTATCAATAGATTGATATTTCTATATCTCAAATAGGCTTCTAAGAATTCTCGGTTGGCATCAATTACTGAGGGAGCAGGGCTCTGCATTCTCATTACTCCATTTAACCAATGCAATTCAGTTTTTGTACTTTACAAGCTGGGCTCTGGGTCAGAGTTCCATTGCTGAAAAGAAACCTTGTCTTGTCCCCACTTGGAGCTAGAAACGATAGTGTTTCTTCTATAGGTGTCTACCTTCCTATGAACTGTTCTTTGTGCACTTAATCTGCCTGAGCTATTTCCTACCCTCTTCTCTATTTTTTTTTTTAACATTTTACCTCTCCCTCTCTGTACCTTCCCTATTTCTCTGCTTCCCTCCTTTCTCCCCATTTCCAATTCATTCATTCATTCATCTGTCCATTCACCAAACATAGAATATCCCAAACTTTTTACTAAGGGCTCAGGATCTATTGACTTGCTTTAGGCTGGCAGGGTAGCTCAAACTTTTGAGGATGGCACATTAATTTCCCACTTTGCTAAGAGGTGGTTCCTTCAAAACACACCACTGTGTTGAGTCCATAAAATAATATCCTAAAAATTACCCATCCTTCTTTCCTCTGTGGGTAATTAGCAGATTTTTGAAAACATGAGGAACTTGTTGAGACAATGAATCAGGCCAGTTTCCTAGATACTCACCCTGTCTTCAGGTCTGCACTCTGTTTCAGGCCAAATTTTTATGGAAATTAGGACTATCTGGGCAATAATGAAGCCCTGAGTCCTATGCTAAATTCATCTTGCTTGTCATTATTTGGTGTGGATAAAAAATAAAATATGAGCATTGCTTCTTTGTCTACTCCTCACATAACTTGAAATAATTTTCTGTGCATATGCAGTCTTTCAAAGTATCCTTGAAATTTTTACTATGAAAGTATCACAACACATAGAAGTGTGCAAATTATACATGTAGAGCTTAATGAGAGCATAGGAGATCCTTAAGGAAAACATGATCAGTGACTCACAAGACTTTCTCATGCCTCTGCTATTTACCTTCACGCATGGCCAAAGGTATGATCCTAACAATACCCTGCAGACTGCTTTTGTGTTTTTGTGAAGTTTGGTGATGGGCGGATACACTGTGGTCCCATTTGTTCCACAGTATGTTAGTGAAATGAGTTATGTTAACTGATACAGCTTATCACTGCATCATACAGTTCTGTGACCATTTCTAGAAATCCTGTGCAATACTGGATTTCAGTTTGAAGCTATTATAAATAACAATGCTATGAACTTTATTGTATGTGTCCTAGAAACATGCACTGCTCTTAGGTACATATTTAGGTCTGGGTTTGGGGGCCACTATATGCAAAGCATTAGTTTAGTTTTAGTAGAAAATTCCAGGAAGTTTTTCAGTATGTTTTATGCATTTATATTGGTGCTAGGAGCAGTCTATAATAATTCTCTTGGCTTGACATTCTTGCTACTGCTTGATTCCACCAGTCTTTTTTATTTTTTACCATTTGGGTGAGTATTGCAGTGGCATTTTTGCTTTTAATTTGCATTCTATTAATCACTAATGAACACTTGTTCATGAGTTATTGGCCTTTGGGATGTGGTTTTGTGAGGTTTCTATTTCAATTTCTTGCCTATTTTTACTGTATTGTCTAGCTTTTTCTCCCTGATTTATAGAAATTATTTTATATTCTGGATATAAGAACTTTGTTATCTGTATTATGTATTCTGTTCTGTAGACTCCCTTTACATTGTCTTGCTTGCTTTTAAACAACAGAAATTTTTAACTTGAACATAGCCATGTTTCTAAGCACTGTTTTGCATCCTGTTTATTTTTTAAAGATTTTATTTATTTATTGGACAGAGAGAAATCACAAGTAGATGGAGAGGCAGGCAGAGAGAGAGAGGGAAGCAGGCTCTCTGCTGAGCAGAGAGCCCCATGCGGGACTTGATCCCAGGACTCTGAGATCATGACCTGCGCCGAAGGCAGCAGCTTAACCCACTGAGCCACCCAGGTGCCCCGCTGTTTAAGAAATTCTCACTTAGGGGGCACCTGGGTGGCTCAGTGGGTTAAGCCTCTGCCTTAACCTCTGACCCCAGGGTGCTGGGATCGAGCCCCACATTGGGCTCTCTGCTCAGTGGAGAGCCTGCTTCCTCCTCTCCCTCTGCCTGCCTCTCTGCCTACTTGTGATCTCTGTCTCTGTCCAATAAACAAATAAAATCTTAAAAAAAAAAAAAGAAAGAAATTCTCACTTAGGAGAAATGAAGTTTTGTGCTACCAAACTTTCCAGAACATTGGTAAAAGGAAATTTGCAATGTGAGTTCCCATTTAGGAGCTTGGTTAATTATTTTAGTCATTTGGCTTTCATGTGGAATTTCTAAATGGATTGGAATTTCCCTAGATATTTTTCTGTAAGCCTTTCAAAACTAGTATCTGTTAGACCTGTATTAATGTCTACAGAAGCAATGCTGGCTCTTGTAGTGCAGTCCTTGTGTTTCTGTTAAGCATTAAGTGGTTCAGAGAGAAAGACAATAGATTCTCTTATCTGTGAATTCTATGCTTCCTTGCACTGAGGATAAAACCATGGATAAGTAAGAAAAGTTGATATTTCAACACCGACCACCACCATTTTATACAATGGTTCTTTTAGTTATTTTTTATTAATCCATGTAATTTTGATGAAGTATATTCTTTGTGGCCTCTCATTTCTATTTCCTTCATAGATAAGGGACCAACTGGAATAAGAATGGCTTATGACCAGGCTCAGGTCTTTCTAGATCTAGGCTATAATTATTAATTTTAGTTAGATGACCACAAGTGATTACATTCTCAGCGGCTTGTTTGTATCAATTGAAATCCATGGAGAGTGATTTAAAATCTTGAAATGTAAAATTGTGGGATTAAAGATGTATGAAGTTGGGATCTATGTCTTGTTCATCATCATATCCATGATGGCTGAGCACATAGTGGGTGCTCAATAAAAGTTACTCCAATGGAAGAAAAAAAAGAGAAAGAAAGAAGAAAAAAAAAGATGAATGGACGGATGGATCATGGATGTAGTAGACATAGTAACCAGGACTGTCCCATCCTTGGCTCTTTCAATTTAGTATACTTGTCAACCATATGTCACTGTTTTCTGGCACAAGAAATCTTGCCCCAGAGAGCAAATTTGTTTTAAATGTTGCTTTGTAATAACCTTTAGTAACATTCAACCTTGTATATTTTTTTATTAATTCTATTTCATAAATTCCTGGCTCTGTATTCCCAGTTTAAATATCACCTCTTTGTTGGCAACCTGTTTCAGTTACATATTTGCATATTTAAATATTGCTGCCCTCTCACAGCCCTGTCCAAAACTCTGATTTCACGGCTTCATTGAGAGTGTCTCACTCCCAGCACTGGCCTGGTAGAAGTTCGCAGACGGAGCTCACAACGGGTACTCTGTTATGGGAAAGAAAATAAAATTAGAGAAGGTAAATTTTATATTCAGATAAAAATAGACTGAATGGTGGCCGGCTCGCTTAATTATGTGGCTATCCTCATTTAAATTCTTCATTCAAATTCTTTAATCTCTCCGAGCCTCAGTTACTTCATCTCTAAAATAAGGCTAATAATCATACCTCCCTCAAAGGAGGATCTGAACATGAAAGGAGACAATGCAGGATAAGGTTCTGACACAAAGGGAGCTGCCACTGTTACTGCCCTTGCCCCTTCTGTAACTCTCATTGGCATCATTGGTGTTCTTGGTTATCTACACTAGGAATTTTCCGGGCATGTGAGTGAACTTTGGAAACCCATTTATGAAAGAGAAGTTTGCTTGGTGAGAATGAATAAGAACAAAGGAAGCTGGTGAACGTCATAGACGTTTGTATCAGGCTCCAGGGTTCAGATGAATTCCTTCTCCACTTGAAGGAGATTCTGTCAAAAGGACTGCTATTGTATGGAATCAGCCCTCTCTCTCCTTTGAATGGTGTCGGAAGGAGAGATACTAACAAATTCTAACATTTTTCCTTCAGTATTCATTGTCAGTCACCAAAAGCTTCTTTTATGGCTACATTATACTATATTGAAAGCAATGATTAATTAGATCACAGCTTATCAAGGATTCACTACATTACAGCTTGAAAGTCTTTCTGATACGGGGAGGCTGGCCACACTTGCGGATAAGCTTTAAGTGATCTCAGCCTGTCATTAGGAGAGCATTTGCAAATATTTCCTGAAGACGCTGCCACTCATCCTTCTGAACTTGGTTTTTAATGAGTTTTGCTTTCTGAAGACAAAGTATTGAGCTGGGAAAAGTTCCCTCTTGAAGTCTGTCACCCCAAGTGAGTTGGAAGGGGTTCGTGAGAGCACAGAATAGGAAATTCAACACAGGAGCTGTTAATATATATTTTTATTATACTTTTTAAGCCAGGAAAATATAAAGTTTTCATTGATTCCTGATTTGATAGGTATCTGGGGCTTCCTCAAACAAAGTAACATGAAATTTGAGTGAGACCAGAGTTTGAATACAATGAATACAGTATCTATTCCAAGACACAGTTTTAACAAATACCTCTCAATTCACATTGACATGCCAGTATGTTCAGATACCGCTCATATTACAGTGCTCATGTTTTAGAGACCTTAACAACTCATCAGCATAGCAGGTTGAATTAAAACCTTGGTTTCAGCCAGTTTGAGGTATAGACTTGAAACATCCCCTAGGGGATATTGGATGTGGGTGGTCCTCACACTGCATTTTGAGAAGGGACTGGTGAATGTTGTTTTATGATTAGTGTATACTGTGTCTATCTTGTTTTTAGTTTCTTTTGTTCTGTTGTTCTGTTCATTGACAAACACATTATACTATCTTTTTTTTTTTTTTTTTTTTTTGTAATCCATGTGATGTACTTTCTCTACTAATATCCCTCCTTTGGAATCCCCAACAACTCGGCAAAGAGCTGAGTACATATTCAGGGTAGCATGTATCATTAATTTAGATCTTAAAATGTTTTCCCCAAGATGTATAGGACTATGATCACGGAAGCATTTATTAGCTTGTTCAAGTGTGAAAAAGCATGGTTATCATCAAAATAGAGTTCATCACATGAATAGATAAGTAGAAACTAAAACTTATGGCATTACTAAAGATCCTAAGCCAAAATTGTACCCAGTAATGTTTGTCTTTGTGTCTCTGCTCATTTGGCTTAGGTGTTGTTGTAGAACTGGTAGAGTGATGTCTCTGAGGAAATGCTATGGATCCGTCAAGCTCCATATTAGTAACTTGGATTTAGCAGTTCAGCCTAATTCTGTGCTTATCACAGATTTATATATTGTTTATTATTATTTTTTATCATTATTATATATTTTTATTATTATTACAGCAAATTATTATTATATATTTTTATTACTATTACAGTAGAATCAAAGAAAGGGAGAGAGGACTTTTTTCCAGTGAGGCCAATACTTGGCTTAAGGTCCCGACATGACAGGGAATTTTACATCATGCAGGTTGGAGGCATGGCCAATATAGGGATCCTGGTTGATCTAGTCATTATTCAGGACCTGATTTGATGGTATTGGAGTAATCTCCTCAGTCATAATAGCCATTGAATTAATTACTTGCTTCCTTTTGGTTCAACCATTAAGTGAATTCTCAGTGTAAGGCTTCCTTCCACGTTCTTGGTTTCTCTCCTTTGCTTTGGTCTCCCTTTTGTTCCTAAAGCCCTGCATACATGTATCATTAACTTTAATTCCTAAGTATTTTTCTGAGCTATGAGAATTGTGTCACTCTGGCCCAGCAACTATTTGAGTGACTACTATGTGCCATTTGCAGGGTCTTTAAGGGAATAAGCAACAAAGCTTCTTTTCTCATGGAGATCACTACAATTAAAAGTAAGCACATGCCTTCCGGTTATAAGATGAGTAAGTTCTGAGGGTCTAATATATAGCACAATGACTGTCACTAATAATATTATGTTATATACTTGAAATTTGCCAAAACAGTCTATGTTAAGTATTCTTACCAAAAGAAAAAGAAAAGCAACTTTATAAGCTGATACATGCATTAAATAACTTGATTGTGGGAATCATTTTACAAGGTACACATATATCGAATCATCCTATGGTATATTTTAAATGTATTTCAGCTTTATTTATCAATGATACTATGATAAAAGCTGGAGAAAATAAACAAATGTGGTTAAAATCATAATGAGTATTTTAGTAGGGAAGCAAAGGAGGCTCTAAAAGCATATCAAGGGCTTTATCTAGTGTAAGGAGTAAGGAGATAAAAGATGTTCTGGAGGGCACGATGGATCATCTGAGACCTGATGTTTGGCAAGGAGTTAAATCAGGGATGGAGGGGCTTGTGGTATAGTTGAGAAGAGGGAACAGAGTATAGAAATGTGTGCAGAGAGGTCTAGGATGGCTAAAAAGCAACTAGCACAAAATATAGTAGAGTATTTGGGATAAGATGGTAGGTGTGAACAGACAGTTCAGGGGTTTTTAAGGCTCGTTAAAGATGCTGAACTTTATCCTATGGGGAATGAGAAGCCATTGAAATAGTTTAAGTATGAGGAATCAGCCATAGGACCTACCTCTTGCTCCTAAACAAAAAATAAACATTAGTATTTGTCAGGATAACAGAAGATTTGGAGAAGTCTTAACTTTACATGTCAACACTATTAACTATGGTGCTTGAGGAGTGGGATCTGCTAGGAAAAACATACCTTATCTTTATTTTAGACAATTCCCTGTCATTCAAATATAGATTACTTCTGTACTAAAGAGGTTGTTTTTTTTTCTTAAAGATTTTATTTATTTATTTGACAGACAGAGATGACAAGCAGGCAGAGAGGCAGGCAGAGAGAGAGGAGGAAGCAGGCTCCCCTCTGAGCAGAGAACCCGATGTGGGGCCTGATCCCAGGACCCTGGATCATGACCCGAGCCGAAGGCAGAGGCTTAACCCACTGAGCCACCCAGGCCCCCCTAGAGGTTTATTTTTTAAGATGTCAAAATAAAAAATTACAAAGCATTGTGTCCTAGCTTCAACATTTTCAACAAAAATGTCAAGAAAGGGAACAGCAAGTTAAACAGAATTAAGGAAAGAAAAGCTTGTCCAAAGCAGTTACATTTGAGGCTTAACCAAACAGCAAGAAAGCAAAAAACCAGACTAGGTCTTCTTCCGATGAGACTCCTTCCTTCGGCATGAAGTGATGCTCAGGAGTTTCTTGCATTGTCAAGGACAGGGACTTAGGCAGGGTTGTATTTGTTGAGTCTGCTGCATTCTTGAGAGTGTGGCTTTCATTACTATTTTGAAGACAACATTTTTTTTTTTCCCCTAGGCAGAAACATCTCTGAAATGATTATGTGAACCCATAGGAAAATATGATATTATTTACAGAAATTCTGTTTTTCCCAAGTCTCTCAGGTTACCTAGGGTTTAGAGTTAGGTTACAAAAAAGGGACTAGATCTTCTATCCATCTGTTGATGGATATGGTCGCTGTATTAGCCAGCTCTATTAGCCATTAACACTGTGTAACAAGCAATCCCAGTTTCTTATGACTGTAAATATTTGTTTATAGGTTCAAGGGTTTGTCTTTCATTATGATTCAGTTGGTCTTGGTTGAATTTGGTTGTGAGAGGCTGTATTTCAGGCTTTGTGTCAGGTTCTCTTTAGCCTTGTGTGTATTCATTCTGAGACTCAGGAAAGATTGCTGTCTCTCCTGGGTTGTGTTCTTCCTGTAGCAAAGGGCTAAATTTCAAGAAAACTGGTGGAATCTTGCAATGTTTCTTAAAACCATGGCTTTGAATTGAAATACTATCACTTCTGCCCAAAGTGGTGGAGCTCAAAGTCAATAAGACGGAGATACGTACTCTGCCTCCAATAAGGGGACTCACTACCAAGTTACATAACAAAGGGCATGTACAGTTCTATCCCAGGGAGAAAGTGAGGCATTGGGAATAATAATCTAGCCAGCCTTGGTGGCTAAAGTATCATTACATGGGAGTCACCTTTGCTTTTTCCACTTAGACTATGCCATTATACAAATTGAAACTCTTCAACCACTATGAATAAAGACAAAAGACTAACTAGAGAATTATCTCTACAGATACTCTAAGAGCAGACTTGATGGCAGCTGATTAAATAGAAAATCCTGTGCTATCATTATCAAAGATAGATTGTACTCAAAAAAATTAAACCATTTGATCAAGCAGTATGATTTTTTTTTGCCACACAATGTCCACTTAAGGTATTCTTCAGGGATAAAGAATAGTTGTATGCACTAAATCGGTTAGATATTGTAAAACTAGAACTGGATCATTTTCAGAAATGATACAACATGAGCAGTCTGTTTCAAGAAACAAGCTTTTCATTTTTAGTTAATACAGCTAATTTCTTTTTTCCTTTTTTTTTTTAACCAGGATTGAGGTTGAGTTAGAAATAACAAAGTAGTAAAAACAAAGTAATAAAACAGAATTAATAAACAATTCAAGAGTATTATTTTTGAATGGGAAAACATGGATAGATTCTAATAATACTCAATACATTTTCTCTTCAAGATCTCTTTAGCAAAGTGATGCTGCTTTTAAAAATGGTAGCAAGGTGGTCAGAACCAAGAGTCATCTTATAGGTTAACTGAGTTAAAAAAAAAAAATTGGGTAAATTTTGTTGGGGGTCAGCATGTATCCCATGTGCCTAGACACTCTTTTATAACATTTTGCAGATAGGTTATTTACCTGCAGTGACCTTCAGTTATGTCCCAGAGGTTTTGATTGTAATTTATAACTGACTGTGCAAATGGGGAAGTCAGGATGACAGAGTGGGTAAGAGCCAGACTTGGGAGACCTTCGTTAAGCTTTGTAACTCTCTGTGCCTCAGATATCTTTTATGTACCGTGGGGATAATAATAGCACTTATTAGGAGAATTAACAGAACAAATACTCAAAGCACACCTAGAAGATTATCTAACACACGGTTAGTGTTTTTTTTTTAATAAATAAATACTTGTTAAATAATAGAGCTTATAGTTAGAGGATGCAGATGGATCCTGAGTGGGAAAATTGTTTATGTCCTTTTTTTGCTATAGTGGGTTGAATTGTGTCCTCCCCAAAGATATATTGAAGTCCTAACCCCCAGCATCTGTAAATGAGATTTTATTAGGGAACAGTCTTTGCAGATGTAATCAAATTAAGATGAGGTCAGACTGGATTAGAGGTGGCTCATAAATTCATTGACTAAAGGCTGCCATTAAAAGGAGAAGACAGGTTGGAGTTATACACACACACACACACACACACACACGAGGAAGAAGGCCATGCAAAGATGGAGAAAGACATTGGAGTGATACAGCTACCAGCCAAGAAATGACGAGGATTGTTGGCAACCACCAGAAGCTAGAAAAAGGCAACATGGGATTCTTCCCAAGAGCCTTTGGAAGGAACATGGTCCTGCCATCAACAACTTGATTCAGACTTCTAGTTCCCAGAACTATGAGAGAATAAATGTGTTAAGTCACCCAGTCTGGGGTCATTCGTTATGGCAGCCCCAGGAAACTAATAATGCTAGTTGTCCAGTCAGGGGCAAAGTACTTCAGTGTATGAAGACTTCACTTCGTCTGCTTTGGAATGATAGTGACAACAGGAGCTGTCCCATAGGGTGTGAGGTCTTAAATGTGAAGTGCGTAATACAGAGACTTGCATGTACCAAGTGTTTATTACAAGTGTGACTTTATCATCATCGTCATCATCATCATCATCATCATCAATCATCTTCATCACCACTATCATCATCAACAGTGGTAATTGTCTTCTCCCAGATTTCTCTGCAATAGTCACTCTGTGAGTCCAGCTGCTTCATTTCCTATAGTCCTGTTTAAAGTGCATGTGTTCCCTGTATGCTAATCTATGTCTGGGTCCTCGTGTGCTTTTCCAATGTTCTCTTGATGGCAGAGGAGGACGAGGGTGTGTTTGAAGGGGCTGGGACTATAGCCTGAAATAGCCCATAGCATTTGGAAATGTTCTTTCGAGCTTCTACTAAAATTGGGTTTATCCTGTAATTTATGTGCATTTGCTTAGATATAAATATGGGTGCTCTGAATTACTACCTAAATTGCTTAATTTCCTCCTAAATCCTCAGGGGGAAAGTTTATGCCCTGGGAGGATATAACATAAGGCTTCTTGTTCTTATTTACTCCTCTAGTCTCAGCACACTGTTATAAACATCTGGGCTTTTTAACATTTCAGTTAAATAGAGTTTGGGAATTTCTTATCTAGAGAAGCTGGAATTCCAGATATGATCTTTGCATTTTTCTAAATATTAGGGCCTCAAGACCAGTAGTTCTCAACCAGAGGTCATTTGCCCACCACTCCCCACCCCAAGTAAGGTTTGACAGCTGGAGGTATTGTTAGTTGTCATAACTAAGGATGATACTGGCACTTGTGGGTAGAGGCCAGAGATGCTATACAATGACCTCCGATGTATAAGACAGCCCCACACAGCAATGTGATCTGGTCCCAGATGTCAGTATTGCCAAGGTTAAGAAACCTTGCTCCAAGCCATGCCCAAAATGATCATGTTGTGTCTGACTGTATCAGGCCATAGAGATTTCTACTTTGCATTGAGGTCATTATCATATAACACATTTTCCCCCCTATATCTCTCTCTACAGGCCCATGTCGTATGTGTTTTGTGCTTCCTTTTAGCTCCTCACACTGATCCTCGGAAGTAGTAGATGCTCAATAAGTGTTTATAAATGGAATCCACTGCTAGGAAAATGTCTTGCACCCAAGTCACTCTGCCACTCAAAATAAAATATATATATTTTCTCTCTCTTCCCATGGTTTAAATAGCACCAGAGATACATAGGATTTCAGAAACATCAGGTTATCAGAAGGGGGGCTATACATCAAAGACCTGAAGTTTGGGGGAAAAAAATGATCGTCCAACAAGGGCAAGTTAGAAGCGGGTCAAGAATCAGGGACCTGGTTCTGACCTTTTCAGCTATGTGTGAATAGTTCTCACCAGGCCCACACATTCCTCTGTTCCACATAACTTAGTACTCCTCCCTGGGCTCTCAAAAGGGGCAAAATGGCAATGCATTTCTCCTATCAGTGGACAACTGGAATTTAGTTTATTGTTCTGCACTCCATCTCTTCTGGAACCATTCCCTAATTGCCTCAGCCTCCAAGAATACTGTCATCAGACCTCAGTTCTCATACTGCAGTTAAGGCTATCATCACGTCACAGGAGAATAGCTTTTTGATATGTTTGCCTTTCCCTCTTAACACTGAACTTCTGAAGGGCTTCAGTCTTTATTCTCCCAAGTTCCTGGAACATGGTAGGTGCTTGGCATGGATTAAATGGGTCAGCGAATCTTGCAGACAGTCCGTGTATAAATCAGCCAGTCACTTTGGATGATACTTCTGTCAGTCTGTATTTGTAATGATGCATCAGTTTCCCAAAGTACGGTCACTGTTATTTTAGTTGAGGAAATGCAGTTCGTGTTAATTTAAGGAAAAAACAAAAGGAAGTTTATTACCTTCAATATTTTCAAAGACCCAGAGTGTAGTTGCATACGGGGAACAAAAATAATACGGTGACATTTCTTTCATTCCTTCTCCTACTTCTGTTTTCCTGTTACATTTCCTGTATGAATAAAACCAGCTGTTACATGGCTGTTTCCAACACTCCATGTCTCCGTCCATCTCACAAACGGGCTTCCTCAACCTGGTGGGCAAGATGGCCACCATCAATCTCTGCTGAGTAATCATGCCCTGTACCTTCTTTAGAACCTTTCTAAGAAGAACTTTAATTGCTTCACTTTGGGACATTTACCAGCAACTGAACCAATCACTGTGGCCACATAGGTTGGATCATTCGATCAGAGCCAACCACAGGGACCAAATCTCTAGCTAGAGAGGTTAGAGAGAGCGCCAGCCAGCTGTGCGGAATGGATTTCAGAGAAGAAAGAGGTATTTCCTCACTAGGAATAAGTGCAGAAAGAACTGCTAGACAAGAAAGCATAGTGAATGTCCAGTATATCAGATATCTTATCACAGATTCACCACGTGTTCCTTCTCTCTTTCTTCTATAAGGCCTAGAATCAAGCTTTATACCCCAGCAGTAATTGGTAGATATATATAGGCACCAACTGAAGAAAATGTGTGATAATTTACTATGTTGGGTATTGCCAACACTCTGGTTTATTTAGAATGATTTGCCAGCACAATGCATGAAAAAGTCTGTAGCCCATAAATAGAACATTTATGCCCTGCTAAAAGTTTCCCATAGCATACTGTATTGCTTTTCTTAACAATAAAATGATAAAATTTAAGAGAACTACGTGGGTATGGCAGGGATTGTATGCTTTCATCAGATCAGGTGTATCTTTTGGAATTGCCTGACTTTGACCTAGTATATTCTATGACCGTCTAATCAGAAGGACAAGCTCCTTTGAGGCTGAGGGAGTGCGATGAGTGTTGCATCAGGCAACAATCGAAATTCAGGACCATGGTGTCTTTATTCTCCATATCAGTGGCAACATCTAATTATAAAGAAGGAAATGTCAGTGCCTTTTTTAAAATAATTGCTGGCAGCGTGGTTGTAGTAAATCTAACTTTAGCTGACAGGGACTACTTAAAATTATTTTACAAAAATGGGCAATCAGACAAGGCATAAATATGTCTTTGTCAAAACAGCAAGCAGGAGTTCTTGTTTAAAAACTTAACAAATACTGTACCTTCAGGCTTTGATGGCACACTTGGTTCCAAATTTGCTGGTGAAAGAAGAGTATGTGGAGAACTAGCATCTGTAAGCTATATATTGTTATTTTGTATGCTGTGTTTAACTGTTCCCAAATATAGTAGATTGAATGTTCCCAAAACTTGAATTACATGTAATTAAATATAATGTGACTCAAGTTTTGCTAGAGTGTTAGCTCAGTGGTTGCAGGAATTTTTGTTTCTTTCATTTAGTACTGCATCTTCAGGCCTTAGAATGTACAAGTTCCCCAATAAATATTCAATGAATGAATGCATGGTAACCTATTTCCTAAAGATCATGTTTCTTAACAGTGTAGACTTAAATATTGGACATACAGTTCCTAGAACCATTTGTAGTACATATTCAACTTATCAACACATATTTAATGAGCATCTACTTAATTGCAATATAGTGTTCAGTTCTAGAGATTAAAATAACAATTGCTGGAGATACTAATCAAAATGCAATCAGTAGCTATTCAAATGATCATAAATGAAGAAAGGGAGCTTATTGGATTATGTTTTGAGAAGTCCGGGAAAGGAAATATGTCCTTAGGTATAGCTAGATCTAGAGGTCCTAAAGATAAAACCTGGATTCTCTCTCTCTCTTTTTATATTTTTCATCTCTACTTTCCTCTGGGTTGGCTTAATTCTTATATAGTGCCTTTTTACCTGGTATCAGAGAAGGTCACAGGAAGGCCCAGTTTCACCAGGCATTATAAGCATCAATCCCAGAAAAATCAGTCCATTTCTCCATCCCCTACATCCATATGAATTCCAAAAGCGACTCTGGTTATCTCTTCTTCATGATATTGCCCAATTCTGAACCAGTACTCGGTATCTATGGGAGAGAGACACTCTGACAGATGAGTTGAATCGTGTGCCATGACTAGAGCAGAGAACATGTAATTGGGACTGGCAGCCTCTGGGACTAATATGAAGTGAAAAAGAGGTAAAACCCAGACAGAAGGACAAAGTAAAAGCAACAAGCACAGGGCCAGCCAAGACAGATGTCCAGATGTCCATTGCATTCCCTATAACAAGCTTTCTGTACAGAGTTTGATTTCAGTGGTAAACTTTCCCAACTCCCTTCTGAGCAAACTGAAATGCTCAGGCTAAAGTGATTTGCTCAAGGTTATCCGGTGAGTTAATGACGAATCTTTGAGATAACTAAGATCTACAGTTTCCTGGTTGAAAGCCTGTTTCCGCTGTATCATTTGGGCTCCCAGATGCCCCATAAACCCACTTCCTTTTTTTCTCTTCACTTCAAGCATAACTATTCCCATATAGTAAATCATATCCTATTATAGAATTATAAAGTAGATTGGTCAGTTGCACTTCCACATATGGGATAAAACTGACCTTGTATGTCATGTGTGGGGATTCCATAACTTGGGTGAGCCCAAGGAAATGAACTATGACTTAGTAACATTGCATTGAGAGGATTATGTGACAGAGGATCTCTTTTAACTTGTTCTGTAAGATCCGGGTGATATTTAGACATCGCCCTCTTCCTGAGATGATTAAAATCAGTTCAGTAACAAGGGTTTGTGCTTTATGAGCTGAAACTCTTAGTCGATAAACCCAATGGAAATCATTGCAAGGTTCAGGGCTCTGGCTGTGTTCATTTCACAGTCCCTCTTCACACAGCTAGTATCTGCTGCAATATTCTAGACTTTTCCTCAAAGCCTTGTGAAAAGTTAAATGACCATGAAGGAGTATAGGAAATGGAAAAAAGTATCAGGCTGGGAGTCCATCAGGGCTCTGTGACTCTGGACAAGGCCCATCATCTGAGTCCCCACCTGCTATATCTGTAAGAAGTAGGTATTTAAAGCATGCATGCCAGGCAGTTCCATCAGTAAATAGGTAGCTTATGTTTCTATCACCAGGCAAAGATGAACGACTTAGCCTTTGGCAATAGACTCACAGGGACTGAAAAGTGTCCCTAGATAATCTGTTTTTCAAATTACTATATTTGTTGGTCATTGATGTAAATTCCCAAAGGAACAGCTTATAAATGAAATATGAAGTACTACAAGCTGTGTCCCAGAAAAAAATAAAATTACTGTTACCTAAGCATGTATAAAGAAAAAAAAAATAAAAGAGCAATTATTCCTAGAATTTGTCCTGCTCACGTGAATAAGAAAAGATTATGTAGCAAAATACTAACTTAGTGAAAGGGGAATAATTAGGTATTGTTCAGATTTTCTCTTCAGTTAAATCAAGTTTTCCGGAAACATGCAAAAAAAAAAAATTCTGTGGTTACAGTGCTTTGGAATCCTTTGCAGTGGAAGTGAGAAGGAGGTCATCTTCCGAACACAACAACCACATGATGATGGGCACGGTCTCAGATTTCCTTATCATTCCACATGCCACATGGAGATTAGGGTGATTTTACATGTTTTCATTCTTTGTTCTGTGTTTTAATTTAAAACTGCAGACGTACTCCTAAATAATCAGTTGCCTTCGGAGAGTAGTAAGGAAATTTGGGGTAGGGTTTAAACATGTCTAATGCGATGAGATAAAAAAAGAGATATGCTGTATGTGAAAGGAGTAGGATAACGACTGATTTGAATTTACTTTTCTGTCAATGTAAAGAATATTATACTTTCATGGAAAAAATGTAATATGACAACCAATGACAGATAATAGCTGGTTGACAGCCTTAACATAAATGCTACGTTTTCTTCTCTTTACTATGTCTCTGATTTGTCATGAAATGCTGTAAAATATGTGTTAATGATAAGTTACTCATGTTTTATAAAAATAAAACAATTTCTAAATGATAATATTCAGGGCTCTTTCAGTCTCAGATCAAAAATTCAGCTTAAATTGGCTTAAGCAAAAAAAAAAAAAAAGGATTTATTGATTCATATACATGTAAAAAATATGTCTTCAGGCATAGTTGGATTCAATTATTCAACAACATCATTAATCATGCTCCTATTTCTAAGCTCTGCTGTCCTCTGCATTGGTCTTGTTGTCTGGCAAGTTCTTTCTGTGTGAAGACAAGAGAGCTACTCACCCATGCCCCCAGTTTCTGACTTAAATTAATTACCTTGAGCCCAAGAGAACTACTTTTTTTCTATGGTTCCAAACACAGTGCTAGCATTGTATCTCACTGGACCAACTTGGGATACATCAATACTAGTCTAACATCAACTAAATCCATAAATTTTGTGTACATAGTATGCAATAAATTAAAGGTTTATGGTCAAAGTTAACACTAGGGTGCACGATAAGGACTACCCTGACTTTACCAAACTGCATGATTAATGGTTTTCACAAAACAGTTATTTTCAGCCCCATATTAGCAAAAAGTGAGCATAGTACCCACTCTTGACTCATACAGAATGACTTCCTGGTCATCAAGATCCATAAATTTACTGTTGTCTAAAACTTTCTTATTCTTCAGACAGGGGTCCAAGATCCTACACATTATGCTTTGTTTGTGTTTTCCAAAATAAATTATATTAAAATGTCACAGTTAAAACTGGTTCTGTTTCTATAAACCATCCAATAAACTCATAAGAGTGAAAAATAGGATCAAGTGCTACAGGGTTGCCAATGTGCTAGAATGTCATTACCACTTGGATTGCCTTTTTTTCTTGCTGCCTTTCTGAAGTGACAAACTTCACAGAGTAGACCGTGACTATAGTGTGCCATGCTAATTCTCAGGTGCCCACCCCAGACTTGCTGAATCCAAAACTATAGAAGTAGGTTCCCAGCTATGTGTATGCAGTTGAACCATCTCGGTGATTCTGATACACAACTAATTGGGAACTACTAATTGGGAACCCATAAACAATTGATTCTCATAGTTTTTTGTTTTGTTTTGGTTTTGGTTTTATGTGTGTGTGTGTGTGTGTGTGTGTGTGTGTGTGAATTAGATTTTTTTTTCTTTTTTTCTTTTCAGCATCACAGTATTCATTGTTTTTGCACCATACCCAGTGCTCCATGCAATACATGCCCTCTCTAATACCCACCACCTGGTTCCCCCAACCTCCTACCCCCCGCCGCTTCATACCCCTCAGATTATTTTTCAGAGTCCATAGTCTCTCATGGTTCACCTCCCCTTCCAATTTCCCCCAGCTCCCATCTCCTCTCTAACTCCCCTTGTCCTCCATGCTATTTGTTATGCTCCACAAATAAGTGAAACCATATGATAACTGACTCTCTCTGCTTGACTTATTTCACTCAGCATAATCTCTTCCAGTCCCGTCCATGTTGCTACAAAAGTTGGGTATTCATCCTTTTGGGTATTCATCCTTTCTGATGGAGGCATAATATTCCATAGTGTATATATATGGACCACATCTTCCTTATCCATTCATCCGTTGAAGGGCATGTTGGTTCTTTCCACAGTTTGAAGTCAGCATTACCCTGGCAAAAAACCAGGCAAAAAACCTACCAAAAAGGAGAATTTCAGACCAATATCACTGATGAATATGGATGCTAAGATTCTCAACAAGATCCTAGCAAACAGGCTCCAACAGCACATAAAAAGATTATCCATCCATTCCTGGGCTACAAGGATGGTTCAACATTCGCAAATCAATCAATGTGATAGAACAAATTAATATGAAAAGAGAGAAGAACCACATGGTCCTCTCAATTGATGGAGAAAAAGCATTTGACAAAATCCAGCATCCGTTCCTGATTAAAACGCTTCAAAGTATAGGGATAGAGGGAACATTCCTGAACTTCATAGAATCTATCTATGAAAGACCAGCAGCAAATATCATCCTCAATGGGAAAAAGCTTGCAGCCTTCCTGTTGAGATCAGGAACACGACAAGGATGCCCACTATCACCACTCTTGTTTTGTTTTTTTAAGATTTTATTTATTTATTTGACAGATAGAGATCACAAGTAAGCAGAGAGGCAGGCAGAGAGAGAGAGGAGGAAGCAGGCTCCCTGCTGAGCAGAGAGCCCTATGCGAGTTCAATCCCAGGACCCTGAGATCATGACTGGAGCCCAAAATGGAGACTTTAACCTACTGTACTACCCAAGCACCCTGGTTGTCATAGTTTTATAACAATAACAATTCCATAAAAATTTATTATGATAGTACTAGCAGTAGTAGTAGTACTAGTAATTACGAATTTCTTACTGTGTGCCTGGCATAATGTATATCTCATTTGATGATCACAAGGCTCAAGTTAGTCATTCTTATTCATCCCATTGTATAGAAGAGGAGATTAAGAGAAAAAAGGTGCTTATTCAAAGTCATACAGCTAATAAATAGTAACACTTCATTTTAGCACCGATAGCATTCTCTAATTTTGGCTCTTGGAAAGATACTCTTCCCACGTAGCTATGGAGTAACAGTAGACTTCATACTCACTTTAATGTAAGCCCCGCCCACTTGTATTTTTAGCTGTATGGGAAAAGAAAAGGTGGAATTATTGTCACTTTTTCTAATCTTAAAACATTTTCCATGGTAAGAACCAACATGCTATAAAAAATGAAAAGAACATGCCAGTCACTGCTGGGCAGAATATATAAAGGTTGGGAGGTTTCCTTTCTCTGTCTGGAACCTGTCCACCAAGACAAACCTGGTCATTTTATTTCAGTCACTGGTAGCCTCCGTAGAGCCCATCATGTATTTAAAACATTAGAGCACACCATGTTGATTGGCAAGGTGGTAATAGCAAGCAGAATCAGGGCAATATACCTCGGCACAGTTTTTCTCTTGGCCCCGAGTCCTTTCTGGGTCCACAGTCTGAAAGAACACTTTCTGTACAGGTGGCATCCTGCCAGATTTGAGGAAAGACCTGAATCCTTTCTGCATCCTGCCCTTTGTAGTCACTCTTAAGTCACGAATCAGGAGAACCTACTCCAATAATTTGAATCCTTTTACTTAGGGAATGGCTGCCTCTTGAGCTGAGCTTTGCCACAGCATGGCCACGTTCTTATTTTGAGAATAAAGCTGTGTCTGTTCTCCCTGAACAATATCATAACCCATAACTTTCAGTGTCCTGGGGAGCTCATCTCCCTGCAGGAAAAGAGAAGCAAGGCAGCTCTCCTGGTTGCAGGCACGTGCCTGTACCTGTGCTGTCCTTCTGGGCAAATATGCCCTCCAATATGTCTGCCTTTGTGGTAACCATGATTGAAAGATGTCTCCCGAGATCACCACTCCCTGGTGTGCACACCCTGAAGTCTCCTTCTCTTGAATAGGACAGAAAATTATCTCATTGGATGGCCCTTTAAAAGAGGGTCTAATGGTCAGAGACAGAAAAATCAGAGAAATTCAGAGCTGCAGAGAAATAGCCTACTTTTTATGCCTTTAAAAAAAAGGGGCTGAGAGTGACCTCTGGGTGCCGAGGTCCTCAACCAGCATGTGGGGAAAAAAGCGGGGCGTGTGGGAAGTGGGGAAACAGTTGTAAGGAAGTGCGATCTGTCAGCAACTTGAGGGTATTTTGCAGCAGACCTTTGCTTAGTCAAGCTTCCACATGAGGCCATAGAGAGCCAGTACCTTGATTTCAGCAGTGAGAGACCCTGAGTGGAGGACCCAGCTTTAAGGGGCCAGCCTTCTGACACACAAAAACAGCAAGATGATAAAGTGTTTTAAACCACAGGGTTGGTGGTGGTATGCTATGTGGAAGAGAAAATGAATACAGCCTAGAACATGCTTAGTCCTCCATCTAGAATGTTCCATCATGTAGTGGTAATTTCCAAGACTGTTACACAAAAACTAGATAATGTGGTTTCATAGCAAATGGAAAGCATTTGCTGTGATTCTCATAGACGAGTTGAGGGGGTAACACATCATACTGTCATTGTCCCTTCTTGCGTCTTAACCAGTTTATTTGCCATCTCCCACATGCAGTATTATCTCATACATCTGTTCTCTGTGGTCTCAACCCCTGAGTTTCTGGCATCTGGTGTGTTCACACATTGATTCAGAATTGCAGTAGTATGTTTTGTTTCTGGAATTGTTGAAATATTTTCATTTTGTATCAGTAAAAATGGCAGCCTCCTGAAGACTTTTTTTTGTCTATGTTGTTCATGTGTGTGGTGCCGAAGAACTGTTAATTTTTGTTTCATAATGCAGAAACAACTATAGCAAAGAGTATAAAAACCAACACAATTTATATCTAATCTATGGTGTCAGACTGAAATTCTAGAATACCTAGTCCAAATTAATGGATATAAAACCTCTAATAACTGAAATTCTGGGCCTGTCTTTAAAACACAATCATCAGTTTTAATTTTTTCCTTAAGAATTGACCTAAAGACAATTTGAAGCATCAGATTTCATCAAATATCTATTTTGTTTTTCATGTTGCTTCCCTGGATCTGAAAAGAACTTGCTTTTGAAAGAAAAAGAAAGGGAGAAAAATAATTGGAATTATCTCTCCTATTGCCACCAATCCTATTTTGGAAGAATTGTCTATTATTTAACACCTTCCATTTGTTTTACCTTAGAAATGTGATTCTGTTATCAGAACCTGGAGAAATTGAAACTAACTTAGAAAGCTTTGTCACAAGTATCTTGAGTCAAGGCAGGAAAACCAGGCTAGTCACAGGTCTTCATTTTTAGGGTCTTTCTTCTAAAATGAAAGGTGATCTATATAGATGACCATCCCAAGAGTCCAGGTATTACCAGCAAGATCATCAGCATTAATGCACATTAATTAGGCATTTTTTGTGATCAGCTTTGCATACTGACCAATGCCTTCACGTTCACTTCTTTTTGTTTTCTTTCATTGTTCCACCATGTCAACTGTATCTACCCTTTGGCCTGGCATAATGAAGAAAGCCAAGTTTGATGTCCAGTACATAATGTCACAACTACCCATGGCTCAGCAGGATGACCAATAGCCAAATCCCCCTCTCCATGCACATGGATCTATTCCTCTTTAAATCCATTCAGGTAGCTACCCTACTGTTGCTGCTACGAGCTGCTCTTAGTTACCATTATTGCAATATTTATTATGTTCCAAACTCTATGAGATAGTATATTGGTAATCTATTGCTGCCTAACAAATCACCCTGAAACTTAGATGCTAAATCAACAAAAAACATTAATTATTTCACCATTTCTGTGGGTTAGAAATCCAGAACTGAATTATACATTTCTAGTTCAGGGAGTATCATAAAGTTATAGACAAAATAGTGCTGGGGTTGCAGTCATCTGAAGGCTTGATGGGGGCTGGAGGATTCCATTCTGAGATAACCCACATACCCAACCAGCAAGTTGATTCCGGCTATTCGAACAAAGCCTTAGCTCCTTACCCCTTAGCCTTCTCTGTGGGGTTCCTAGAGTCTTTTCACAACATGGCAGCTAGCTTCCCTCAAAGCACAGTGTCCAAGGGAGAGCAAGGCACTCATAGCTTTGGATTTTATAGCATAGCCTTGGAAACCGCACACCATTTCTGCAGTATCTTATTTGTTGTACAGGTTAGATTGACTCTGTGTAGGAGAGGACTTAACAAAGGCAAGGTGATAAGAATCACACAATTTTTACTTACAAAGTATATTTTCTGTATGCTATTCTCAATTACTAAGTAATGTTCCTGACTTGAAAGTTGTGACTGACAAAGAGAGCCGATTCTGACTAATGCCTTCAGGTTCATGATGCTTATATCTGAATCTGTCTGAATCTCAGTATTTAGACCTTTTTACTTCGATATTACTATTTGCTAGTCACCATTCTGGACACCAAGAATACTGTGGAGATTGAGGTAGACAGAATGCCAGTCATCACGGAGCTTACGTTCTCAGTGTAGATAGTGAGTAGATATTGCTATGAGCATTACAATGAAAATGAATGAGCACTGAGATGGGAAATAACTGGAGAGTGGTGGTTATACAGCATAGAGTAGCCACTGATGAAGAGAGAACATTCAACCCAAGACCAAAAGCATGGTTAAGGAACCTGTGATGTAAAGATAAGGAACTGTGAGGGGGTTGGGGAACAAATCCAAGGAAAGCTCAAAGGCAGAAGACATTAGGGAAAGAGTTTGGCCTATAAAGGAACTAAAAAAAAAAAAAAAAAGAATCAGTGTGATTAAAGCACAGTGAGTGGGGAGGAGAGGGACAAGAGATGAGAGAGAGAAAAAGAGAGAGAGAGAGAAGGCCAAGTCATGTGAATCTGTGGGGCCACTTCCAAATGCAATGGCAGCCACTGAGCCATTGATAAGTTTTTAGTAGAAAAAAAAGCAACATGATGCTTGGTTTGATCATTCTTGGCACTGGGTAGGAAATGGGTCTGTCTCACCTGCCATTGCTTTTGTTCTTTTTGGTTCATTCTTCAGTTCTGCCTGTGCATACCTAACCGCGTGGCTGAAGTAAAGGGATCTGCTAGGGGGCATGCAGCACCCAGTCCAGCCACAGGGGGAGCTGTCATCTTTAGAAGTTCTCAGGATATTCCCCCATTCTCTCCCAATTAACCTTCCAGAGGGTTTAATAACTCTCTAAGAGTGGTACTTATAAAAGAAGACATTTTAGGCAGAGGAAAAATAAAGCATACACCTAGTGAGGTTACCAGTTTCTTTGCACTTCGGTAGACATTGTTACCTGATTCTTTTAGGTGATATGATCAGTTATAACACTTTGTTGTCAGTTAATTTAAAAAAGGCAAATCCACTTAATAAAAGTAGAAAATAAATTTACTGGATGACTACCAGGAGACTTGGAAAATTGAAGGGGATGTTGGAAAAACAGATTTAAGGAAAAAAAAAAAAAACTACACACACACACACACACATACACTCAACACCCATCTACCCACCCTCCCTCCGCACGCAGAAATCAGTACCTGGCCATGATTTAAGATGTGGGATCTAGTTCATAATTTCTTTAGGTTGTCACTTGCAGAATGAATGGACTCCACCACTTTTTGCTGTTTTCCTTTTTGCACCATTTTGCACCATTTTCTATTTTGCACCATTCTCCTTAAGAGTAAAAGTCTTAAGAGCTCATTAATGTAGCTCGACTCTATGTAGTTCAGAGAAGTAATATTCCAGAAGGAAATCAGTGTGCCCTTACCAAAACTGATACTTTCCCTTTACTTTTCCTTCTTCTACCTCCAAAGTCCCTACAGGGTGAGGCAGGGAGGATATTGGATGTATGGGAGATATTAAATCTTAGGGGAAATTAATCCTGTGATTCTATCAATCTCACACCCAGCCAAGGCGATGCCCAACTTATATGTTCAGGGTTATTTGATCAGTAAATTATGGAAAGTCATACACCACATCTTTCTGCATAATAACTTCCAGTATAAGAATTATACCCATGATAAATGTTTGAGACCAGCAGAGCCATCCAGAAAGTTTTGCTTAAGTCTGGAAGAGCCTTTAGCACATTCTTCCAATATTGAATCAATTCAACCTTGACTTTAATAAAAAAATGTTTGACATTTGTCCATCCTTATCTCAGATGGGTATTATTATATGGAAAACATATGACATATAAAAAAGAGTTAACTTCAAAGTAGGTCCTATTGTTACCAACAACTGCTGTGTATATGTGTCTACTGTGCTATACCATTGGGAAGGACTAAAGCTGTTGCCCAGCTCCATTCAAACATATTAGCATTAATTTCTTGGGTTAGCTTGTTAGAAAGAACAGATCTGCTAGGCTACCAGTCCTTTCCTTAACATACATTGACAACTCAATATTCAGCATGGTCCAGATGCTTTTGTCTACCTTTCTCATTCATTCTAGTTATTTGTAGAATACAGTCCAACATTCTGGGAGCAATATAGCTTAGTTACAAAACTGATTCGGAATTGATCTCTATGAATGGAAGCGGTGATGCTTTGTCACTCTCCTGACCACATGGCATGAGTACAACTTTTGGGGTAGTCGTCCAAAATTCTCCTGCCTGATGCCTTTGGTGCTTTGAGGTCTTTCCCTTTACAAGAAATTGGCATGATGAAGCTATAGCCCTTTAACCGCACAGTTTCTTTCTTTCTTTATTTATTTTTTAAGATTTTATTTATTTGACAGACAGAGATCACAAGTAGGCAAAGAGGCAGGCAGAGAGAGAGAGGAAGGGAAGCAGGCTTCCCGCTGAGCAGAGAGCCCAATGTGGAGCTCAATCCCAGGACCCTGGGATCATGACCTGAGCTGAAGGCAGAGGCTTTACCCCACTGAGCCACTCAGGCGCCCCAACCGCATGATTTCTATTGGGTAGAAGAGCTGCGTGCTTCAGAGCAAAAGTTCTGGGTTCAGAGAGGCCAGAACTCAAATTGTTAGGTCATTCTTCCTCACTGTGTGACCCTACACAATTTAGTTAATATTTCTGGGGCTCTGTTTCCTGACTTTTCAAGTATAATAAGAATAACTGAGGTTAAGTAATGTAATATGTGTTAAATTCTTGTTACTGCGTCTAACACAAGCAAGAGATCAAAAAATGTTTTAAATTACCAGCAGCAGCTTCACTTGCCCCTTACAACATGCCTTGCAGGATGTTCCCAGGCTCCTCATACACAAACCATCCTTGGTGATTTATTGCATTCATACGAGAATCCATTGCACCTGCCTTTTAAATAATAAATGCCAAATGTTTTCTTTTGAAGGTGATAAGGAGAAAGAGACCCCAAAGAGCAAGTGGAGATTTCTCATTGATATAGCTCAAGTGACTTAATAAGGGAGAAAGTTATAGTTTTGCTTAGATGTTCTATATATCATTGCTGATCTGTGAAATGAAGGGCACTCAGATTTCTGCATTATTTAATCATACCAATATAAAGCCCTATAAAACTACTTTATATTCAGTGCCACATCCTTAGTCCAGTATGCCGGGGAGGGTTCACTCTAAATTAGAGTAGTTATACCTGAAATCAAAAGCTGAAGTAGTAAGCATGCCTAAGAGGAATATATTAATAACAGCAAAACCAAAACAATAACAATAATAGATTGTATTCGACATGTCTAGAGTACTTTCCATACATTATCTCATTTAATCTTCACATTAAATGACACAGTTCTTAAAAATTAAAATATATATATATATACTAAGAACATAGGGTTTGGAGTTCAGACAAATGGAGTTGAAATTCAAATGCCATGAACTTGGCCAAGTTATTTTTCATCTCCCAATTTGCCATTTAGAAAAGGGAGTATATAATTCCTGGCAAATGGAGACTTGGATAAAATCTGGGTTGAATTGGATTTGATGGTAAGTTTTTCAATGAAACACCAAAAGTACGATCCTCCAAAGACTGATTAACTTTACTAAAACTAGAACTTTTGCTCTGTGACAGACCTTAAGAGGATGGAAAGACAAACTGCAGACTGGGTGAAAATAAATATAAAACAAACACCAAGTAAAGGACAGCAAGCCATTAGGATGGCTCAAATCTTAAAAAAAAAAAAAAAAAAAAAAAAAAAAAAAAAAAAACTGACAACAACAATTGCTGGCAAAGATGTGGAACAAATGGAATTTTCGTGTGTTACTGGTGAGAATAAAAACTGGTATAACCACTTTGGAAGGCAGTTTGACATCTTACAAAGCTAAACATAATCTTTTCTTAAGATAAGCAATCATGCTTCTAGCTATTACCAAATGGACTTGACACACAGAAACCTGCAGGTAAATGTTATAACAGCTTCAACATGTGAATCCACGAATAAACTGTGGCATATTCATACAGTGGAGTACTATTCGACATTAAAAAGAAGTGAGTTTTTTAGTTATGAAAAGACATGAGGAAGCTTAAATGCATATGGCTAAGTGAAAGCCACCATTATGGAAAGGCTACATGACGCAGGATTTCAGCTGTATGGCATTCTGGGAAAAGTAAAACTTCAGAGAGAGTTACCAGATCTTTGATGGCCAGAGATTCAGGATTGAATAGATAAAGCACAGGAGATTTTTTTTTTTTAAAGCAGTAAAACTATTCCGTCTGATGCTGTGATTGCGGGTACATGACACTATGCATTTGTCGAAACCCACTGAAATTTACAGAACAAAGTATAAACTTGAATGTAAGCAAATATAAAAAAAATATTTCAGAGGTCAATGGAATCCTAGATGAATGTAGACTGTGACAACAACAACAAAATTAATCATATTAAAATATATGAAATGGGTTTCTGGGTGGCTCAGTGAATTAGGCACTTGCCTTTGGCTCGGGTCATGATTCTGGGATCCCAGGATCAAGCCCCAAATTGGGTTCCCCACTCAGCGGGGAGTCTGCTTCTCCCTCTGACCCTCCCCCCATGCTCTCTCTCTCTCACTCTCTCTCTCAAATACATAAAATCTTACAAAATATATATATATATATATATATATATATATATATATATATACACACACACACCCATACACATATATGAAACAACCTCATTGAAAGGAAAAGAAGGATAAAACAACACTGACATAGTCTCAGAAATATGTGGAGTTTGTAAAAACAAAAAATGAAAGAAATGGTACATAAACATGAACTATAGTTGATAAAGGTGTGTCCCAAAGGAGCAGGGGTTAAATGTGTACTTATGCTTGTGGATAAACACACAGAAGTGTCACTGCAGTCATGAGCGCATTTAGCATCCAGATCTTGGTTGCTAATACTATGATCTAATAAAAGGATCCAGGGCTCCTAGCAGAAGTGGCTCATTCAAGGACTAGGGCAGGAAATGGACAGGATGAGCCTGGGTCCTCTTGTAGTGCCAGAGAGCAAACAAGCGTATGCACAAAAAGTAAACATCGCACCCTGGAAGGGTCAAAGGGAGACAGACACTAACTGAAAGAGCTCCTAGTGAACAAAGCTGGGGAAATTTATATTATAAGTGGTGGTGGGTTATACCCCAAAATATAAGATAACTGTCCATGAGCTCCTGCTGATGTCAGCTTGTGAACACAGAGATAAATGGAAAGCAATAGACCCATCTATGTAGAATTCCAAGTAATTTATGTAGATGTTCTACCTTCAAGGAGCTAAGGCAAAGCTCCTCACTCTCTAAGGGTAGGTTGTGCATTAGTGAGTTCCTTCCAAATTGAACAGTGTGAAAACAGCGGGCAGGAGGAAAGATTACCTTGGCCAGTGGTAAATCTGGCAAAAAAATATACCAGCCGGATGATTAAGGTTAACATCATTACGGATGCCATGTTGATACCTTGTGTTTTTGATGTCATAAGAAAATAATACTTTGGCTTTGTGGTCTTCCCCCTAGAAACCCATAATTTCAGTGTAATCATGAGAAAGATCTCAGATAAATCTAAACTGAGTGATGTTCTACAGAGTATATGGTCAGCACTCCTCAAAACTGTCAAGGTCCTCAATAACAAGGAAAGTCTGACCAATTGTCATAGCGAAGAGGAAACTAAGGAGTTAAAATGATTAAATGTAATGTTTCTGGGTGGTACCATGGAACAGAAAGGAGAAATTAGGGGAAAAAAAAAAACTAACGAAATGAAAATAAAGAGTGGGTTTTAGTTAACATATCAATATGGAATCATTAATTAAAACAAGTACCACACTAATGGAAGACATTCATAGTAGGGGAAACTGGGTGTAGAGTCTGTCTGAGGTCTGTACTATCATCATAGTTTTTCTGTAAGTCCAATACTGTTCAAAAAAATAATTCTTTTAAAACTGGAGAGTTAGTATGATAGTTAAAATAAGGCACAGTTCAGACATTTTACATGTATTGATTTATTTCACATAACTCTCGAGATAAGTGCACTTACCTCTTCTAATCTTTCAGTAACCCTTTAAGGTGCCTAATGTGTGTTAGATTTTATTATCATTATCGTTTTTATTTGAAAGGGTATTTAGACTTGATGACAATGAATACTCTTCAAGTAGTAGAGATGATATGTCAAATGCTACATCCTTGCATGGCTTTCTGGGAAGAGTGTCCAAAGCACTCACCATGTCTTCAGGTCATAGGGCAGTTGGATCTTCATGCAATAGGTTCCCTGGAATCTGCATCCCTCTGAATTTATTGCTTCAATTTTCCAGCATTAATTAAATGTAAAACATTCTAGCCTTTCAGAACCCAACTGCAGAAACCCAGTAAAGGGTCTCAAGGTTTCCATTTCTATTTAATTAAATATATATAGACTTCAGATTATCCTCTCCACATCCAATGACCAATAGTTTTAAAATATTAATGGTGTTCTAGAGTCTTTAAGAGGATCAGGTTAATTCATGACATTTTTTTAGTGGGGGGGGATTTTATTCATGATGATCCGGATCTCTGGTTTGTTGTGATTAATTCCCAGATTACCACATGTGGGTAGAGAATGAGTAGCAGCTGTCCCTGTCAATGGGAACATTGACCTTACTTCAGATTGGCCGCAGAGCTTATAACTCTCCTCATCTTGAAGTTTTAGACTTCTCTCTTTGTGTCTTTCTTTAAATTTCATGCTTGGCCCCATAGGTATCCAATTTATGAAAGCTAGTAATCGTAGCAGCTCCTGTCAAACATCGGAAACACATCCAGATGGAAGAGAGAGAACTTACTCTCCTGAGTGTCGGAGAGTAAAACTTCGGTAAAGGTTAACACTTACACTGAGCTAAATGTCTCCTTAATTAACCTGGGGAATATGTTGACTTCTAAGGTACTTAGATCTCTGCCTGCAATCCTTGCTGGAGAGGAGGATCTGAAGTTGGGGTAGACGGAATGTATGGCCCCTGGACCTCTGTCACACTTTGAGAGTGTCCAGTTGTGTTTCCCTGCTACCTTCAGTTTCTCGCTGCCCATGACCATCACCAATACAACTTCATTTCATCTTCTCAGCTCTGAACGTGAACTCCTTTTGAGTGTCCTTGATATTGCTGGAGGATTTCTAAATAGTACTATTCGATTCCTAAGCATTCTTATTTTTTTCCTTCAAAATTATTTTAAACCAAGATGTTCTCTAAAAGGATTTATAACTTACCATTAGAAATCCTCTTCATTGCATTTTAGCCCTTTTGGATTTTGTAGGGATTACTAAAGGGATTTCTTTTTATCACTAGGGAAATATGGCTGCAGCTATTATGTCTTAAAAAAATAAATCTTAGGCACAGCCTGACAGTGCGAAATGAATTTATATTCCTCTCCAGAACAGGTTTCCTTATAACCCAAAGACGTTTTAAAAAGTATTTTAATTTGACGAGAACTATAGCAAAATAAAACCCAAAGGAGTTAAATCCACCTGCGAACGTAGTTTACTAAGGTAGACATTATTGAACATCAAAACATAGTTTGGAATGCACAGTACTTAGGAAGTACTGACCTTGTGGCTCTTCCTTTTCAGCTCTACCAACAGCAACTGCACACAAATACAGGTGTCCTTGTTGTGTCTCCTTCTATCTGTTCCTACCTCCACACACAGGTCCGTTCCACTAACTTTCCTGCTGACTGTCCGCCAGGTGTCACTCTCAGGAGACCCTCTCTTCTCACATACGTGGCTGTTTGCTTTCTTCAGGCCTTTCAGACAGCACATCTCTCAATGCTTCACCTTTGAAGTGGCTCACCTGATTTGGTCAGTTTCACCCAGGACCATCTCCCTTTTGCTTACCTCCAAGTCAACCGACGGTCACCTCATCAAGGGAAAGCTCTCGTATCGTATTCCCAAAAAAGAAGAGATCCCCAGGGTGCCTACATCAGAGTGTGGGAACCTTGGAGGCCACTTTCAATACTGCCTGTCACAGACAGGTACCAGTGTGGCTTCACATTAGTTACGAGTCTGTGGATTACAGTTCGTTACCAAAACAAAGAGGAGACCTTGTACATGGTGGGCAAACAGACACAAGAGCTACCACAGCCATCAAAGCATGCAAGTTTTTGTCCTCCCCCATCATTTGTGAATTTAATATCATAAGCCAGCTTACAAGGTTTATAGAGCCCCATTTAATTATGCGAGTCACAATAGGAACTGTAGTGGAGCACAAATTAGACCCTAGCAGCAAAACATTCTTAATTAGAAAAAAATGCCATTTAGCCTCTAAATTCAGTTAATTTATTTACTCGGTACGACAGAATATTACAGGATCGCTAGAATGGGTGCCCTCAAAGAGCTTTTACGCTTGTGACACAGTTATGCAAATATTGTGTGCAATACCAGGTTGAATCAAGTCCACGCTCCAGGAAACTGAGCTCTGAGGTGTCAGGTAAAGAAGGGATTAATTCAGACCGAGTTGATTCCCACAGATACGGGGGCATTTGCACTGAGACTGCGAGCCGAGTAGGGTAAGACATTGAATGCTCAGTACAACTTGAATGCGCAGAGATGTCATTTCTTTAAATAATGTATAAATGATAGGGTCTTCTTCATAGGTCCTTTACCCTGTCAGCAGTGAAGGGAAAAAATAACTGTGAGTCAATCTCCAGTCAAGATAACAAGTCTGTCTTTTAGCTCATACAGTCTCTTTAGGATGAGTTCAGTCTCATGTATAAGAATTATCTGGGGGGAAAAAATGGCTCAGTCTCATTCCCACCACTGCATCTGACGTATTCTCTGAGATGGCATCTGGGTGATGGGTGAAGACATACGACTTTCTCAGTCTCATGGCAGATAAGACATTGAGGTCTTTGGGTCATGGAATTCTCTGGCTCCTGTCCACTGACTAATGTCCCTTCATCTCTCTAGCTTAGGCGCTTTGAGGGTGGCTGATCGTATTGTTGATTTGGTCTCTTGGCTTCCTGGAGCTGGTGGTGATCTCAACTGACTCAGGCTTCTGTCATCTCCACTGGTACCATGACTGCCTCTGCCGACTGCCTGTGACCTCCATTGAGACCTGGCTACAGTGGTTTGCTAATAGCCCTTGTGACAGAGCTGCCTTCCTCTTGCTCTAGCATCCCTGTTGGAAGCCCTCTAGTCATAAACTTAGCAGCTTCTAGTCTGATCTCTACCACACCAGAATCAAGAGTGGATCCAGGGGAGCCTGGGTGGCTCAGTGGGTTAAGCTTCTCCATTCGGCTTGGGTCATCTCAGGGTCCTGGGATTGAGCCCCGCATCGGGCTCTCTGCTCAGCGGGGAGCCTGCTTCCCTCTCTCTCTCTGCCTGCCTCTCTGCCTACTTGTGATCTCTCTCTCTCTCTGACAAATAAATAAATAAAAATTTTTAAAAAAGAATAAAATGAATAAATATACAGTAGGGAGATTCTCAGTGAATATGATACACAAAAACAGGACATAACTGTGCTGTTTCGGTTTTTTAATCCCTTCAGGTACACCATTAAAATGATAATATTTGCAACGTAATTAGAACATAGAAAAGTTACCTATTTATGTAGTAGAAGGAGAATTCTCAGTGTATTTGTTGAACTTCACAATGTGATAGAGAATGAATGTGGAGGTGCTTTGGGGTTAACTCGGGAGAGGCTTCTCCCTCAATATGAGTAACTGCGGGTCCAGAGAAAACCCAAAAATCATCTAAATTTTTCATTTTAACTTTCATGATTTTATTGAGAGGGAGCAGCATGTGGGAGGAAGCCTGACTCATTGAAGGTTTGTGGTTCTGATTTACAGGTTGAAACTGAGGACGTGCAGTGCCTGGTGTTTTTAGAACCACCGCATGCCTGGGGAATGAAGGCTCAGGTGGTTTATCTTGCCCTTTAGAGCCAACTTTATCTGATGTCATTGAGAAAGAAGTCTGCCTTGAGATAATTGTTTTTTTCACAAGATAAATTTCATGCCAGAGAGGAAAGCACTATATTGTCCTTTGCATCTCCTTTTCTGATACATCTTTATTTGCAGGGTGTAGAGGAAGGCAATTAGACTTGGTCTCTTACCTAATTGTCTCTCTCTGACAGCTTCTGAGTTCTGTGAAAAGTGGGGCTGTTTTCTTCTATTTCTATACTTTTCACTCCCTCCCAGTGCCTCACCTAGTTTTTGTTTTTTGTTGTTTTCCACCTGGAGGGTATTCAATATCTCTCTGATCCATTAATCTGGTTGAATTAACTTCCTGGAGTTTATTTGTGCAGGATTAAATACTCATTCTAATGGAGGAATCATTGTTCTAAGTCATGCCTTAAGAATTCTCTCTCTATCTCTCTCTCTCTTTTTGAGGGGCAGGGAGTATCCTTTTTTTTTTTTTTAATATGAATCACATTCTATTGAAAACCCTTAATTATGGCATTTTCTCATCCTTTGAACCTTCATTTTCCTTTCAAAAGAAAGCAAGTCATGGGGCACCTGGGTAGCTCAGTGGGTTAAAGCCTCTGCCTTCACTCAGGTCATAACCCCAGGGTCCTGGGATCAAGCCCGGCATAGGGCTCTCTGCTGAGCAGGGAGCCTGCTTCCCTCTCACTCTCTGCCTGCCTCTCTCCCTACTTGTGATCTCTGTCTGTCAAATGAATAAATAAACCCTTGAGGGGGCGGGGGGAAGCAAGTCTTTCACACCCAAGTTTGGTGCCTGAGGTAGGGGATCAGGACGGATGGTTCTCTTTCTGGACCAGATAATCAGTGTGATTTCCTTGAGGATCTATTAAATGATTTTTAAGGCAATTTCAAAGCACTTAAGGGGGAGATAACTTACCAAGCCTCTCAATTTTTCCACATTCACTTGAAGGGAACTCTCTGGCAATAAGTGATCGGAAGTTCCAACCCAAAGTGTATTTGTTTGTTTGTTTGTTTCAATAAATGAGCACATAGTATGACCTGGACACCGTGTTAAGCATTTTAAATATATTCTGTTATTCAACCATGTCACCCAGTATTTACAACCAAGGTAACTCAGCCCTAGAAATAAAACACTTATGACCATTGCTAATTTTCCTTAGTGAGTGTGTGTATCTGTGTACACTTACATGCACTGGAGTCTCTTACACACAGTTCTTATCACTATCATGCCCTGTAATAAAAATATAAGTCTTTGTAGAATTGTATCTACAAAGGGATGGATAACATGCAATTCTTGGGAGGCCCTCCAAGTCCCCTAGGTGATGCCCCAAATATTTAGCTATCCAAGAGTTTTCCATTTGCCTGCCGATGGGATGAAGTTTAGACAAATGGCCATATTTTATCAGTAATGGCTATTTACCCAGAGCCATGATGAATGCTGGCCAGGACAAATGTAATTCATGACAGACCTAAAGTTGTTAGCAGTTTTAGACTGAAATCGGTGATTGATCAAAGCCGACTGGGTTTCACCCTGTTTTATTTTTACTTGAGCATTTAAAATGGAATGCAGGGCTGTAAGACCATGTTTATGTGAATGCCCCAACATCAAATATATTAATTTGACTAAACCTTAATCCATTGTTTTCTTTGTCCAGAATGCAGTTAATGAGAATAAAATTTATTGAGCACAAATTTAATAGCCATCAACCATGCGAATCTTGGCCAACTGCTAGTATTTTAGGGTACTTTATGTCTCCCTCTCTGACCAGTGTTTTCTGGTTTGCTGCTCACGTTCAACATAAAATCTAAAATATTTTAGAAAGGTTTAAATGCATGTGTGAATCACCTACAGTAAATGACGATAGATGTACAAATTGAAGACTCGCTTATACCTAAGAGGAAGACTACGACTGGCTCTGACCTACTTCCAATGGGTCCCCTGTTCTCATAGCAGTTGGAACCACCAGCTTATTTTCTTTCCCTTTAAACCCAAGAGATTATATGATTTCACTGTCTTCAGGGTCCAGGCTCTGACAGACGAAATCCTAAAAAACTAAATAAATGTTAATCCTCTTGTTTTTAAAATTTTCGTAGTCTAAGCTGAAGGGCTGCTAATTTGACTTTAGTTTCTGAGGTAAACCCTGTGGGATTCTACAAATCCAGGATTGAGAGGGGCATAAAGTTTGAAATGAGAGCTTGTTTCTTGAAAACTCTGTAACCCGTGACTTCCAACAGGAGGGACAGGAACACAGCCTGGTAAAACCAACCAACAAACATACACCGGCCTGACTGGCCATTGGAGTCACTCTTCTGAAGGAGGTTCACAGGCTTTCGTGTTGGGCAATTCCCTTCCTTGCTCTGGTTCTCAGTTTCCCCTTCTTTGAGAGGAGGCATTTAACCCAGTGATTTCTGAAAGACTTTCAGCTCATGTGAGTAATCATTAATAGAAAGAGGGAAGTCCAGATTTGTAGGAGGTAGGAGAGTGTAAGACATTGTTGAGGAGGGGGCTGTATCCTTGGTATTTTGCATTTCAGAAACCCTGGGCCCATGACACAATATTTGTTGTGTGGATGGAATTTATTTCTCTGGGTTTAACCTTGTATAGCCTCACATGAAAGAGGAGGCACAAGTGGGATATTTTTCAACAACCTGTGATGTTCCTGTGCTCATATATACCTAGCAACTAATACAGGGTCAGCTACTTAAAATAAATTGACCCACACCAAAGCAACCATTGAGAGCAACAGCTCAAATAGATAGCCTTAGAGTTCCTGCCTGTGGGGACAATATGGTGCCACAGAAGGAGAGCCAGCTGGCGACCTTGAGGAGGTCACATCTTCTTGAAACATGTTTGCCCTCTCTGCCTCAGGGCATGGACGCCAATAGTGACAGGACATACATAATTCCCGAGCACTAACTGTGTGCCAGGCTGAGTACCAGGCGTCCAGCATGCAGAGTACAATGGCAGCACAGTAAGGGAGAGGGCTGTGGGCTCAGGCTCTCCAGGTTCAAGCCCTGCCTCTACTCTTACAAACTGAGAGACCTCAGGCCATCTAGTTAGTAGTTCGAGGCCTGGCCTTCCACATCTTGCCTTCTTCTTTGTCTTTATTCTTACTTGGCAACCTGTAGAACCTTGAGCAAGTTTCCCAATGTCTCTGAGCCTCAGATAAGAGGAAAGAGAAAGAGAAGCACTAATTCTGCATCTCCAAATTGTCGGGAGCATTGCGTAAACATAATCCATATGAAAATACGTTGAAAACCATACAGCAGGATGGAAAGGTAAGATATTATTTGTTGTGTATAAATTTATAGCATATAGTTGAGACATGACTGAAAAAGTCTCTTTACAAAAGGTAGATCACAGTGCGTCTTGGGCATGCGGTCATTAGGAGAATTGAAATTCGGGTCCCATTTTCGGAGTTCAATTTACTCAGGTTCAAAGAAAAACTGATTGATAGAAAAGTGTGATTTTTTTTTTTCCCTTTTGGTCTCAAGAGGTCTCCATTTTCCCACTATTTTTATTACTTTTTGATCAGACAGTTAAAAACAAAGGGTCAGGCTATAGCTCAAAATGAAATGATTCTGCATCGTGTAAAACACTTTTCACTCACAGGCAGGCTGATGCACTCGGAAGTGTGTGACAAGCTTTCATGCCCTTTAAAAAAACAGAGATGAGAGACCATATTATCATAACCGCAGGGTTTCTGTCCCCCTGTTTCATGTTCAGATAAATGATGTTCCTGCTTCTGAGGGACATAATTATATGGGCATAGGAACTATCATTTCAAAATGTTTACTTGGGGGCATCAAGGTGACTCAGTCGGTTAGCATCTGCCTTCAGGCGGGGTCATGATCTTGGGATCCTGGGATCAAGCCCCATATTTGGGGTTGGGGGGGTTCCTGCTTAGTGGGGAGTCTGCTTCTTCCTCTCCCCCAGCCTGGCCCCAGCTCATGCTCACTCTCACTCTCTCAAATAAACAAATAAAATCTTTTTTAAAATGTTTACTTGGGGCGCCTGGGTGGCTCAGTCGTTGGGTGTCTGCCTGCAGCTCAGGTCAGAGTCCGGGCGTCCTGGGATCGAGCCCCACATCAGGCTGCTGGCTCCGCGGGAAGCCTGCTTCTCCCTCTCCCACTCCCCCTGCTTGTGTTCCCTCTCTCGCTGTGCCTGTCTCTCTGACAAATAAATAAAAAATAAAAAATCTTTTTTTTAAAGATTTTATTTATTTATTTGACAGAGATCACAAGTAGGCAGAGAGGCAGGCAGAGAGAGAGAGAGGGAAGCAGGCTCCCTGCTGAGCAGAGACCCCGATGCGGGACTCGATCCCAGGACGCTGAGATCATGACCTGAGTCAAAGGCAGCGGCTTAACCCACTGAGCCACCCAGGCACCCAATAAAAAATAAGAAATCTTAAAAAAAAAAAAAATGTTTACTTGGCCTCCTCAAGTATTCCTCCCTCATGCCTTCCCATCCCTATCATGCTTTTCTATGAGGTTCTAATAGAGGAGACACAGGTTTTTATTTAACAAAACTAAAACCTGAGATCTCTAACCCTTGACCTCAAGGAGCTTGTAATTTAAATGAGAGAAGAGGCTTAATCATTTCTTTCCCTCTCCCTTGCCTTCTTCTACTTCCTATGAGCTTCCCTTGTATAGCACATTTTACAAGATACAAATATGATAGTTCCATTGCTTAAGACTCTCACTGTCCTCAGATGTAAGCAGAGCATGAAATACTGTCTTTCTTTTGAAATCTGAAAAATGGAAGCTCAAAAGGGATTTGCCCCAAGTCACAGAACCTGTGCTCCTCAGTCTGGTCACTTCCCAGCTCCACACCTCCTGACGCCAGTGTCTCTTCATTGCACCTGCCATGCACACCCTTGGGAAAATAGTTCATAGACAAGGCAGCAGGTGTCTGTAAGTGCCCTCAGGAAGTGGACTAGAAATTTGGAGGAGCAAACGGTGCCCGACTTTGTCCGTAGGTGCTGCAGGGCACGTAAGAGATGCTGATCTGGTGTCTGTCATTCAGAGCACATTTATTACAAGGGGAACCCAGAAGCACACGTATGAAGCAACAGGGGGCATAAGCCTCGGGCCAAGTAGTTATTGCTATTGGTGAAACTTAGTCTTTACGTATTTAATAAAAAATATTTTAACAGGAGGCAGATATTTCCAGTAGGTGTAGCTTATGTGCAAACATTGCATGTATCATACGATTGCATGTAATATATCCAACAGAGGCAAATTTTGTGTATTTCATATAGAAAATAGATACTTTGTAAAGTGTAGGTTAGCTTGTATCCTAGCAATCTCTGTTTAGGTATCATCTAACTAGAGTAGAACTAAAAATAAATCAAATGTCATTAGATAATCTCACAGAACATCCATTAATTTCCCTTCCTGCTAGACAGCAATGAATTTGTGGTTTGAGCTGTGTTATAAGAACATTACATGAAAAATGAGAAGAGGGAATAAAGACAGATTAGAACATAATTACAGGGGCTGGAATTCAGCCAGGTCCTTTTAAGCCTTGCCAAGTTGGAGACCGCCTATCTCCAGGTGAACTTGAAGCATAAGTACTTCAAGCTTAGAATGCCACCTCCCACATAGCAGGACTCCACACTACAGTATTAGGGGAAATATTGAATCAAGGAAGACCACTACATGCAAGGGGGGAGACATTAAATGAAAGGCTGAGTGGAAATGGAAAATATAGGTGATCACTTCTATATTATAGAAGAAAGTGTTGTGGTTTTGTTCCAACTTCGGTCAGAGATATTAACTTTCTCTCTACAGATCTGGCTTAAATCCTTAGTGAATTTCCAAACAAGGTGTGAATTTATCACTCAATATTGGGAGCATCTGGGGCTTTTCATTTTATTAAAATGATTTTTTTTTTCCCACCACAAATGCTCCACGGAGCAAGGTCTGTACATTATAAGTGAAAAGTGATTCCCCAAAAGGAAATCTTTTATCACTAGCTGTAACTTAGAGTTGCACACATACTTTATTTTGGTTGCTTCCTTGTGGAGAAAGCAGCAAAGGGTTGAACTTGGAGACAGGTTGACAAGTGAGTAAGCATTCAGCCTGCAGCTGGACCTCCTGAATGGGGAGATAGGATACAACCTAGTCTAGCAGGTGGATTTGAGGTTGGCTCATCTGTAGAAATGGAAACCAAAAAAAAAAATCTCTCTCTTGATGAGATCATTTTGAAGATAGAAGAAGGTCGTGTATATAAAGCATAATCACATCACCTGATAGGTTGTAAGTCCTCCATAAATATTAACTAGTACTATATTGAGGTTCCCTGATAACCTGACCCAAAAACACTTCTATAGAGAGGGCTCATGACGTGATGAGCATGGGGTGTTATATGCAATTGATGAATGATTGAAAGCTACATCTGAAACTGATGATGGACTCTATGTTGAGTAATTGAATTTAAATAAATAAAAAAATAAAAATTGAAATAAAATAGCAATGATTACCAAAAAATACATTATTAGGCTATACATATGGCTCTGTACTTATTTCATTTTCTCTGGCTCCAGTGGTACGTCACTGTATAATATACAAAAGTATACTGGGTATGAAAGTGACCGTTATTTTGCTTCTGAATAGAACACTCTGAAATAAGCCAAAACTTGAATAAAACTGTCTCATCTGATGTCAGACTACTTGAAAGGAAACAGCCCAGGATGTCTCCTCCACCTACAGAGTCTTCCTCATAGATCTAAGGTTATGTGAACCTTAGGTGAAGGTTGAAGAAAAGAGAATTGGGGAGAAGAAAGAAAAGAGACACTGTGAGGGTAAAGGTAAACAGATTTCCCCAAAAGAATAAATTTTGAGGGGCGCCTGGGTGGCTCAGTGGGGTAAGCCTCTGCCTTCGACTCAGTTCATGATCTCAGGGTGTGGGGCTCTGGTCTCTCTGATCACGAGGGAGACTGCTTCCCCCCCCCCCCTTTGCCTGCCTCTTTGCCTACTTGTGATCTCTGTCAAATAAATAAATAAAATCTAAAAATAAATAAATAAATAAATTTTGAGCAAGACACTCTCCCTCACCTATTACTATGGCCTCCCCCTCCCTGCCCCTTTCCAACATGGCATCTGATACAATGATTCACCGCATTCTAGAGATCTTGGCTTTGGCTACTTGGCTACTGGTTGTTTTTTTTTTTTTTTTTTTTTTGAACCAAATAGGCACATCATCTTGGCAACGCTTTGTGTTAGAGTAGATTTGAAAGTCAGACCACATATTTCTTCATTGGTTTTCTTCATTGACAGTGAAGCAGATAATTGAGATTTCCTATGGCTCTTTCTGATTTTTTTTTTCAGTGTTCATAAACAACAGTCTGACCTATGTGAAATAAATGTGTATAAGAAATCCTTATACGTTACCTGAAAAAAAAAAAACCATATAAGTTCTTGCTAGGATAGCTTACTCTAAAACAGGAAAAATTCTGCTTCTCTATGGTCTGAAATATCTCCTATTTATTCTCACTTGTTTGTGGTTCGGTTGGGGGCAAATATCTCACAGTAACCAAAGCAGTAGCATCATTTTTTTTTCCCCAAATGATACCAAAAGGTTTTCTACTGTAGAAAATATAGAAACATAGGCTAGAGCTACAGTATGGCCAAACTAATTATCACATACACAGTTGAGTTTTGTGTTTTTTTTTCCACAGGAGGAAGTAGACTTATAAAATTGTGATCACTGTCGTGTGAGTTGTTCCCAAGATAGATTCATTAGACCAGAATATGAGTGTTCATTTTGTAAGTTGGATCACTGTCACATTTGAACTCCTCCACTCACATGAGTATTTTAAAACCCATAAGGCCTCAGTTTCCTCATCTGTATGATAGAACTATTTATGGTACAAGCCTCAAACAGCTGTTGATGAAAATTAAATGTGATAATTTAGGTAAAGTCCTTAGAATACCACAGAAGATAAAGCAGTGGCATTGTAAGTGATTATCATCCATTCATTATTTACTGAGTGCCACCGTTAATCATAAGAATCTTAGCATATTTAGTGTATTTTTCTCAAAGACAGTAAGGGATTGCTTGTTTATATTGTTAGCTTTTGTGTGTGTGTGTGTGTGTGTGTGTGTGTGTGTTTATCTGTGTATGTGTGTGTATTTACACAGAAATACAGTTTTAGTGTTTTCCAGCAAGCCCAGAGATACCAAATTTCATACACATATATTTTATCTGATGTTTTATTATGAACATTTCAATATCCAGAAAAGCAGGAGAATTTAACAATAAATACCCATCCATGACCAACACCCAGCTTGCACAATTAAAGTTATATTGGCTTTATCATCTATCAACAAACCCATTTGTCCTTCAAACCATTTTATTTTTGCTAACAGTTTTATTGACATACAATTTAATATACCATAAAATACACTTGTTTTAAACACACAATTTAATTTTTTTTTAGAAGATTGACAGAGTACACGACCATCCATATACTCCAATTTCAGAACATTTCCATCATCTTTGAAAAGATTCCTCATTACCCATTGACAGTCATGTCTTCTTCTTACCCTGGGCTCCACATAATTACCAGTCTGCTTTCTGTCTTAATGGATATGGAAGGCCACAAGTTGGAGCCAACATAGCATGGACTCATGGAGTGCTCCTGTACTAGGCTTCCCAGGAATACAAAGATGTTTGAAGAAACCGTCCAAGACCGAAGTTCCTTACTTTATTTTTCATGAAGCTGAGGTTTTATAATACGACCCCACAAAAATATGTCCCTATAATTTTTGTTATATTTTTGCTCACTCCATTTCCTCATACCTAGAGCATAAAACCATTCCCATTTTAGGAATACAAAAAAATGAGGCAAGAAAGAGGAGGAGAGACTGAAAGTGGCCAGAACGCCAGGAGACTCCTGCTGTTCATCTCTTTGCTGACTGCTCTGAGTCTGGCTTTGCAGAAACTCTCTGTACCTGCGTGGAACATTGCCGGATGGGGGAACAGACACAGATGATCCAGCAGCTGATATTTCTGTGGGTTATCAGCTGGGGTGGTAATTGCTTGAACAGATTCCCCACCATGGCATTTGAGAGTGCAGTCAAAGAACAGCAGTGGCAGGTGTTTGGAAACTGCCTTTGGAATTGGCCTCCTACAAAAAGGAGCTAGATGCTGACTTCGTGGGTGATGAGGGAAGTCGAAGGCGTTCGCTGAGGGAAGTTACTGCTGTGGCAGCCTTCCAAGCAAACAGATTTAGGTTTCTTTGACATTAAAATCCCCTGAAGATATATAAGGATGGGGAGCGGGCCATTGGAATGCCACCCTCACATGCTGAGAATCTTCTCTCTTGGAGATAAAATTGTCAATGCTCACCCAAGACAGAGTATTTGGGACTTGTCAACTCTGAGTGCAATTAAAGTATAAAAAAGCACCCAGTGCTTCCAACAGGCTGTATAGCCATCGTTCCCATTTTTCTATTTCCAGAAGGATTGGCTCCTGACTCCTTCACAAGTGACACTATTCCGGGTTCCATTTTCATGGCTTTCACCTGGCTCACCAAAGTTCTGCTTGGCCTTCCAAGATCAAGTCTTCTTGCTTAGGTTCTTCGCCAATAGGTTAATTTTACCCACATTTTATATTTTTTGGAAGCTAAACAAACAAACAAACAAACAAAACAAAACACAAGACAAACACACGCAGTGTAATTGGTGTTTGCAGTCAATGTATTTGGATTTTCTCTGATGGTTCAGTCCCAGCAAAGCAAATCATTAAGGGCAACATATCAGAACCAGTCCATTTTATTTCAAGCAGTGTAGCTGGAGTGTCTCTTTGGTGTGAACCTTTTTTGAATTTCAGACACAGAGACCATGTTCAGTAAACACCCTTGAATGAATGAATGAATGAATAGCACAGGTAAATACTCTACTGTCTTGAATAAATAACTGAGTCCTTCCTGACTCTTCCCACTGCACATACACACCTTCCTTGGAGTTTGGAAGGTCTTTCTCTGAAAGGGCAAGATGCATTTTCATCTCAGATCAAGAAGAAGGAGGTATTTGCTGCTTCTCTAAGGACCATAAGTATTCTACTGCCTCTAATATTGCTATTTTGTAGAAAGACTTTGAGTTCTGTCATTTAGGTAGAAATCTTATTCAAATCCAAATGAGTGAATTATTTTGAGTTAAACAACTCTGCCTCCTACGTCTTGCCACATTCATCATGGAAAGTGTTTTAGAGGTCATGCCCTTTCAGACTGGGGTTCTTCAGGAGTAATTACTTTGTCTCTATTATATGGATGGCAACTCTAACACTTACCACCTATGAAATCCTGGGCATGTTAATTAATTTCTTTGAGGACCAAGTGTCTTATCTATAAATCACATTTAATGATTCAAAGAAATAGTTGTATCATGAAGATTAAATATTGGCTTATGGGTTATAACGTACTTAGCTGAAATAAATAGCACCTACTGGAAATGGACAACTTTTGTTGATCTCTGCCCAATACCTATTTCCATGTTCCCCAGAGAGTCTGAGGAGTCCTTATGATTTAGTTGGTGGTGCTGATCATACTCATGTTCTGTGGATCAAGAATTCCTGGCCAATGAAAGCTTCCTGTGACCCACAGTAGTCCAGTGAGACTCAGACCTGGGATGTTCGTATGTATGTGGGCAAAGAGAAATTGCCTTTCAGCTGGAATTCAAGCTGGAAGGGCCTAAGTCTAGAGCTCCCAAGAACCACCACATGCATTGAAATTTCTTGAGAATGATGTTAAAGCAGAGAAAAAAAGAGCTGAGATATGGCAAAGAGAAAGATGGGGTTCTTACTAAATGGGTTGACTATCTTCCAGCCTCCTCTGAAAGTAGAACAATTTGAGAACTTTTCCATGAAGAGCACTATAAATTTCCCTCATTTGTTTAAGTTGGCTTGAGTTGGGGTTTTTGACGTCTGCAACTGGGAGTCTTGACTAGCATCCTGCTGTACGCGTTAATAGTAAAACCGCCACAATATAAAACCTCTGTCAATCTCTTGTATAAGTTTGATGCTCAATAAAGACTGAATACCGGAAATCTCATAGTTAAGTAGGATAGAGCCAAGGGAAGGGATCAATTCATAAGAGAAATGGGAATTCTGAGCCATCTAATTATTCATATGTTCCATTCCTCAGGGCATGCTGAGTGATATTCTAAGCTTTTGGCTTTAAACACATACATACTGGTGAGATCGTCTTGGCTATAGGTTGATTTCAATAATTCATCACTTAAAAATACATTTCCGTAAACTAGATCATTCGGAATGGAATTTTGAATCATCATTTCTGGAATTAGGAAATGTCGTTCTTATCTAGGCCAAAATATGGGGCTAAGACCAGTTAAATTCACTCCCTTTCATTATTTGTTGATGGACTCTGTGACCGTGACCATAAAAACAAGATGTGCTGACAGCAGATATTCACGCACACAATTCATGAGGCTGATATTAACCAGGTATACAGTGGGGGAAAGAAATAATAGGGTAGAGTTGTTTAAAGCATGTCTATTGCACAAGATATTTCGGTTGCAGCCTCTCCTATTCAGAGTGGGTTAATATTATTCATGGGAAATTGTTTATCTTTAAGTGGATTTTAATTATTCCTGAAACGAAGTGTCCATTAGACTGTCCCTGTCTGGTCACATAAAAATAGATGTATGCTGGAATTAATGTGGCCTCCACAGGAATCTCAGAGATGAATTAGCTGCTCTAATCAGAATTAGGTTGTGTTCACTAAACAGTAAACCATTGAATAATATCACAAGCATATAGTAACATTGTGAGACAGGATACGTAACATAGACTATTGATCCTCAAGTATCCAACAGACTGTCAGTTGGTTTCTTTCAAATGTTACCCACATATCAAGTGCAAATGGACAATTGGGCAAGTATATAGGAATTCACGTATTCATAAATGTAAGTCATGGCATTGCAGGCATGATTGAGGCAGATTATCATAATAATAAACATGTAAGTGACATCTGTATTTTTCTTACCTATTTTTTAATTTATAATTTCTGTTTGTTGGCTTTTACTCAATTAAAAATATATTCCTTACTCATTGTAAAAAAAAGTAAAAGTATACCCAAAGATGTTGAATCAGTAGGGGCCCAATCAGAAAAGAGAAACCACACAGTAAGTAGCGCAGGAAGTTTAATAAGAAGATTTGTCATCTATAATAGAAGATTGGAGTATCAAGGGATTGGATATGAAGATTTAAAGAGAACCCTAGGGACGCCTGGGTGGCTCAGTTGGTTAAGCAGCTGCCTTCGGCTCAGGTCATGATCCCAGCGTCCTGGGATCGAATCCCACATCGGGCTCCTTGCTCCGCAGGGAGCCTGCTTCTCCCTCTGACTCTGCCTTCCACTCTGTCTGCCTGTGCTCGATCTCGCTCGCTTTCTCTCTGACAAATAAATAAATAAAATCTTTAAAAAAAAAAAAATAAAAAAAAAAATAAAGAGAACCCTAAATAATATGGGAATAGGAGATATAATGAGCATTCACTACGCTTAATGCTCAGATAGAGCACCCTAGGAAAACCCTTCTCCCACAGGCTGAGATCTAGACCTTGGTGGGCTTCATGGATCTTCTTAATTTTACCAGCTAATTTTCCCTATTGATTTCCTGCACTGGGCAGAAGAGAAATTCAGAATTGCTATAAAGAGGGATTAGCAACTTGATGCCAAATGTCAGATCACGTGTTTCCTTCAGGTGAACTGTCCAGGAATAAAGCTTTAATTTTCATATGCATAATACATTTCTATGATTCATTAATGCAGCTAATTTTTGAAACTTTCATTTTTCTGACAATGACAACTTGGTAGGGGGTTAAATGAGACTTTAATCAAATGCTTGCAGAAAATGACTAAATATCAAAGGGAAGAGTGGAATTGTTTTTGTTAATTCTTTCCTTTGCCAAATTGTTGGCTGGTGATTAAATATTTTGTAATATCTTAACAGAAAACATGGACACTGAAGGATGTTAAATCCATTGGGGGGGGGGGTCTTTCTTCTTTCTATGACCCTAAACAATGCATACTTAATTTTATAAAAGAAATCTTACCGTGAAGGAAATGTTACCTTGTTAATGAATATTTAAATCCATAGATGAAGGCTCATTTGCCTCCATAGAAATTTTATCCGAAACACATGAAAATTAATGGTCTGTGGAGAGCTTTTGGGGTCAAAACCTTAAAGCATATCACACTTTTTAAAAATTTATGGTTTATTTAGGTTGATTTCCAAGAAGGTTTCCCAAATGGAAGTACTTAGTTAAATAATGCCTTTTTCATATTAAGTTTTTTCTGGAGACTGACTTTGTGAGGCACAGACTGGGATCACAGTGAGAATGTGTATTTATAATTCCTTGTGTCAAAATTAACTTTTATGGGTAACTTTAATCCCTGGGAAGTAAGGAAATATTCTTATGCTCCATTCTCCTCTTTATGCCACTTCCCACTTGGCAGGAACATTGTATTAATAAGTGGAATGAAGAAAAAACTGGGGACCAAAAAATTAGTACAATGTAAGCAAATGTTAGAGAGCATATCAATAACTTCTGGGAACTCAGGAGTCCTGAATCTAAACTCAAGTCGTTACTTACCGTTGAAGTTGCTTGGGTTTCTCTTTCTCAGTTAACTGAGTTTCCTTCTTATGGTCAACAGTTAACCATTCGTTTTTCCCTAAAGTGTGGCAAGAGGATATTTTTTCCCCATATTTGTCTCTCTGCAGCCAGGAGAGGCACCTGCAATTCTGTGTGACTTACAACTCCCACCGCCGCCTTCCCCTCCACCCAAGCTCCAAATAAAAGCATTAACCCTGGTGATGATACTACTAGTATTTGGAGCTGGGTCCAAGCCTTTCAGAGAGTTCTCAAGGCATGCATAGAAGGGTTCCTTCTAATCTCTCAGAGGCTTAGTTGCCAAAACAATTAGCAGGTTTAGTCAGGGGGAAGGAAGCAGTCCATCTGCTTCTTTTGTGCCTTTTAGAGCAAACAGCCAACTGATCACTGAATCCCTCAGACAATTAGTCAGAACCATTTGCGGCCCCCATGTCCCCATGGCAACCTCATTGACACATTTGTAGATGAGAAGACAGATGGTTTTGTTGGAAATGAACTTGCCTTTTAAATATATAATAGCACCTTATAAATAAATAGTGCTTTACCACTAAAAGCCTTTCTCATGCACTCTGAAATCCAATGCTCACAGAAGCTTTTTTTGTAAAATGAATGATTTTACAAATGAGACAACAAGGAATGAAGCGAAACGATCGCCCCAAGTTCGTATATAAGCCAGGATCCGAACTTTCCTATCCCTGGACGGCCAATCCAGTGCTTGCTCTACTACATTTTTTAGAAATAATGGAGGGAATGGGTTGCTCTTAGATATTTTATGCTGAATGATCTAGGACTATTCCCTATCCTCTCCTCAACTAGCCCACCCCACTTTATGGTGTCCCCTTAAGAGACAGATGAACAGGGAAGTTGCTTAAGAACATAGTAGCTCTTGGGGTACCTGGGTGGCTCAGTGGGTTAAAGCTTCTGCCTTTGGCTCCGGTCATGGTCTCAGGGTCCTGGGATAGAGATAGAGCCTCTCATTGGGCTCTCTGCTCAGCAGGGAGCCTGCTTCCCCTCGCTCACCACAGCCTGCTTTCCACCACCCCCCTACCGCTCCCCCCCACCGCCTGTTTCCCCTCCACCCCCCACTGTCTGCCTCTCTGCCTACTTGTTGTGATCTCTGTCAAATAAATAAATAAAATCTTAAAAGAAGAAGAACATAATAGCTCTTTCCATGCAGTTGAGCATGTGCAAAACAGCAAGTCAGAAGTTCTATCCATTAGGGGCACCTTAGGGATTTTTCTCTCTCTTTTAAACATGAAGGCAAGTCTCAGGCTATTGTTATTGGTCAACAGCCTGGGACACAGGAAAGGAAAGGAAAGAGAGTGCCAGAAGCTACGTGATTAAGAACATCACCAAACTCTTCTTTGTTATCACTCCAGCTGCACACAGAACATCAGTCCACTCACACTGTGTCACATAGTATGACCTTGTACATACAGCAGCCCTGCCCACTGGTAAACAGGGACCATTCGGTGACCTAGACATAGCTTGTCCTAGAATCTGGCCCTCGAGTATGATAGGAAGCAAGGCAGACAGGGAATAAGGAGAGGCAAAATCTTGGTTGTATCCCTCCTTTAGAGTTCAACATGACTTCTGAACCCAATATGCATTTCATGAAGAACTTTTTCCAAAGAATTCATGGCCAGCCCCTTATTGATTTGTACTGCTGCAGGAAAAAAGCAGATAGGCTCCTATTTCTCAGTCTAGGCTTTGTTGCACAAAGACAGAAAGCTACTTAGCCATAAATAGAGAATTGTAAAAAGCATTAAATACTTCTGAGTTTTGGCCATACTTCTCTGCCAAAGAAAGCTTTGAGGCTCTAAAATCAACTCTGGTATGGATATTCTCATATCTTTCTTTGAGAGGTAGGGAAAAAGATCTCAGTAGATATGAACCGTCACAGAATATTTTCAGCTTGCCTTCTGGAAATTATAGTGTGAAATTTTATGTCCTCACAGTGGTTAGGTCAGTTATCAGAGGTGTAAGGAAAATGTTGGGATTGAAAATAATACTTATATTTTTCACAAAATTACCCATTAGAGTGGTTATTTCATATAAAAGAAGTTCTGCTGCTTGACCATATTAGAACGCAAAATTGGTAAAGTCTTTTTACTATATATTTAAATAGAAGGAAAAGAATACAGTGATTACTTGGTGATTTTCTGTGTTTGTTTTTTTTTGTTTTGTTTTGTTTTTTTGTTTTTTTGTTTTTTGTTTTTTTTTGATACCCTGAGATGACACAATTCTCTTTCATGGTTATTTTTGGACAAATATTATGATAGCCTTAGGATTTTTTTTTTAAGATTGTCTGGACTCGGTATGTCATGCGAGAAATTATGTTAAGAAGTCCATCTCTCCATGACTTTTAAAGAATGTTTTTCAGCTTACAAATGAATTAGTGAAAAAAGTAATAGAATTTGAGAGTGAGATCCAGAACACAGCCCTAAATGCCAAATAGATGTGCTTTTCCAAGGATGTAATAATTCTTTTCACCTATCATGGGTTGGGTGGGACACTGTTGTGTCTTCATTTCCTCTGAGCTGATTATTAAACTTCCTTATGATTCCATTAAGAGCCAGAGCCAACTTAATTTTCTCTGGGGGAGGGGGGCAGGTAGCTCGATGAATAAAAAAATGGGCAGAGGAAAGGGTATGGCAGGCACATGTGCACTGCACGCATTTTATTGCTTGATACGAAGGTTTTATTTTTTTCCTCTCCAGTAGAACCCAAACGCCAAAAAGTGCATTGCTTTTGGAACCAAAGCCAAAAGCAAGACCACCAGGAAGCCCAGGGGGTGAAAAAGACATTTTTTAAAAACTGGCAATTGGAAAATCCCACAGCCTTGCAAATTATCTGAGTCACGAAAATGTGGATACAATTTTTGAAGTTTAGAAATAAAAATTTGGATCCAGAGATTTTGCTTTGCCTTTCTGTCATGTTAATCATGTGGGTTTCTTTTTTGGTTTTTGGTTTTTTGGTGTTTTTTTGTTTTTTTTTTTTTTTTCTTATCCTAATTGCTCTGGATTTGGGTCTGTCCCCTTGCTCCGTCTGAATGTTCAGTAATACAGGCTAAGGCCAGGTTAGTAGATTGGTGAGCTGGATGGCTTTTAGGGTAGCAGCTGGAAGCTGGCAGGAGATTTCTTTGGCATGAATGTGTTTAGGGGAATCTCTTGTTAAGGTCTAGTCCCTGACTGTACTCTATGGTAAGTGTTCCTATAAAGCAATGTATACATAAGAACTGTGTTCGTTTGCTTGTTTGTTTTTAGAGATGGGGTGGGGGCAGGCAGACGTAGAGGGAGAGAGAGAGAATACTCAGCCTTGTGCCCAGTGCCCAGAGCCCTACACGGGGCTTAATTTCACAATGTTGAGCTGAAATCAAAAGTCAGAGGCTTAACCGACTGAGCCACCCAAGCACCCTGATAAGAAGGGTTTCTAATAAACCCTATATTCTTGCATATACACAGAAATTTCTAAAGCCCTCACTGAGACTTGAAAAAGTTTGCTTTGTTCAAATATTCCTCTTAGGCACTTCTTTACACTGTTTAGATAGCAAATCTTTTTTTTTTTTTCCTTAAATATTAAAATAGAGCTATGTAAAGCAACACTCTACGTTATTACAGGTTCTAAATTAGTGGTTTTACTGTATATTAAATATAGTAGATCTCTAGCACTAGTGCCTAATGAATTTTTGCTCCTAGTAATTAGGTGTTATTTCATTATAGTTAGAATCTTTAACATCACCTAGTTTAATCACCATATTAAAAACTATTTAGAGAGTTGAAGTGCTTTGCTAACATCACAAATTTAGTCACAGAACTGAAAATGTGATTTCTTTCTCCTATTTCCGTGTTACTGGTGAGAATTAAGTGCAGGCATATATTGTTACATAAACTGTAATTCTGATGAGGGATACACGAAATACATCACAGCATTGTATGTAACACTTAGCATATGGTGACTCTTGAGGAACGACGGGAGACGTGTGTGCATGTGCCGTGGAAGAAGTGTGATGAAATTAACTCCATTTTTCCATCTCCTATTTCCTAGCAAGTATTTTGAATTACTCTCCTTCCCAAACAGTATGGGTACTCCCGGGCTTCAGGTGTCCCACTGGAACTTTACATAAAGTACAGAGCTTCGAAAGTTCTTACCTAAAATACTGACACCAGCATAGTTTTCGTAACTTTCTATTTCAAAATATTACAGAGTCACAGGAAGTTGTAACAAACTGTGTGCCTTCACCAGGCCGCTTGCAGAGCAGGAGCCTTGTGCCTGATTATAGCACAAAAGCAATACCAGGAAACTGACACTGTTGCAATTCACCAAGCTCGTTTAGATCCCACCAACTAACCTGCACTCATTTGTGTGCATGTGTATGCATGTGTGTGTGTGCACAGGTGAGCACACGTGTGTAGATCTACGCAATTTCATCAGACCTGTAGCTTCATTAACCATTACCACAATGAGGATACTTCACGGACTGTCATAACAGTCCCGTGATTTGCGCTCCACCCTTATAGCCCCACCCACTTCTTCCTCCCCTTCCTAGCTGCTCTGAACTGTTAATCTGTTCTCTATTCTCTAGTTATGTTAGTCCACAAATACTCAATAGGCTGAATCATGCAGTATGCAACATTTCCAGCAAGGCTTTTTCCTTTCAGTATAAACTCATTGGGGTTTATCCAGAGTCCATTCCTTCTTATTGCCATGTAGTAGTCCCTGCTAGAGCTAAGCCAGTGTAACCATTTATCTGTTGAAGAACTTTTGGATAGTTTCAAGTTATTGGTGATTAGAACAAAGATGCTGTGCATACTCCAAGGAGAATAATTTCTCATTTCTCTGGGAAAAAAAAAAAAAAACCAACAATGCAATTTCTGGATCATATGGTAATTCCTTTTTTACTTTTTAAAGGAATTGCCAAGCTATGTTCCAGTGTGGCTATACCATTGTACATTCCCAGTAGTAATGTTTGAGTGATCCAGTGTCTCTGGATTCTCACCAGCATTTGCTTTAATTAACTGTTTTGTTTTGTTTTGTTTTGTTTAATTTCAGCCATTCGTTTTGATGTTCAGTGATACCTCCTTGTGGTTTTAATTTGTATTTCCCTAATGGCTAATGATGTTAAGTATCTTTCCATGTGCTTATTTGTGGAAGGTATATCCTCTCCAGTGAAGTATCTGTTGTATTATTTATCCATCTTCTAGTTAGAGTATATGTTTGCTAATGTTGAGTTTGAGGAGAACTCCATCTACTGTAAATTATGTCTACTATCGGACATGTGATTTGCAAATACTTTCTTGCAGCCTCATCTCCTTAATGCTCCTTTGCAAAGCAAAGTCCTCTCTTTGCTGAGCAAAAGTTTTTAAATTTGACAAGGTCCAGTTTCACAGTTTTTCTTTCATTATTGTTCCTTTCATGCCAAATCTAAGCACTCTTTGCTACTCCTCGTCCTGAAGATTTTTTTTCTATTTTTTTTTTTTTTCCTGAGAGATTTTGGTGTTTTATGTTTTTGGTTGAAGTTCTCTTTCCATAATTTTTATGAAAGGTATAAGGTTTATGTTCAGGCTTATTTGATTTCCTGTGATGTCCATTTACTCTGGCAACATTTGTTGAAAAATGTATTCCTTGTCCATTCAATCATACCATGATCTTTAAAAAGACTCCTGGTCCTTAGGTAAAATTATATGACCCCCATAGTAATAATTAGAAATTTTTAAGTGCTCTGTGCTAGGCATATTTCCAAGCATTTTACTTAAATTAACCATTTATTGTTTTGCATAAAAACCCACGTGAACAATATTATTATGTTCATTTTAGAGATAGGGAAACAAAGGTTTGAAAACATTAACTGATATGCCAAGATCATAAAGCTATTGTGATATAAAGTTAGAATCCGGGTCTCACTGATTAAAAACCCATGACAGACTTAATACTAAAATGTTTCCTCACCAGAGGAAGCTCAGAACCAAGGTTTTTCATCTCTCAAGTTCTCCTTATGTTGTTGGGCCAGGATTGATGGTGACTCCTTTGGCAGACCCCTCACAATATGTTTTTGTAGCTCAAGAAATCAGCTGGAAGTTTGGAAACTGGTCATGACACTGAACCAGGCATTTGCTATATTATCTACAACCATCTTAGAAAATGAAATGGTGTCTTCATCCAAAATCATTTTTTAAACAACACCCTTTACCCTGCCAGGAGTTAAAACCAGAGTATCGAACATATTTTTGCTCTTTTTTATTCAGTTTCTATTTAACAGAAATTCTTCCAGAGTCATTCTGATTTTTTTTTAAGGATTAAAATTCTGGTCTTTATTATCCCTGTTAAAATATTTTTCATTATTTTCACTGGTTTAAAGTAACATTTCATGGTGCTATCATGTGTCTGTTAGCATGAATATATCGGTTTTTCCTTATTAACAGTACAAAGCTAGTAAAAATTTAATGGTGTTTTTCCTTTGAACCATATTTTGAAAAGCACTATATATAAACTTGTATATATATATATATTTTAATTTTTTATTTTTTATAAACATATATTTTTATCCCCAGGGGTACAGATCTGTGAATCACCAGGTTTACACACTTCACAGCACTCACCAAAGCACATACCCTCCCCAATGTCCATAATCCCACCCTCTTCTCCCAAACCCCCTCCCCCCAGCAACCCTCAGTTTGTTTTGTGAGATTAAGAGTCACTTATGGTTTGTCTCCCTCCCAATCCCATCTTGTTTCATTGATTCTTCTCCTACCCACTTAAGCCCCCATGTTGCATCACCACTTCCTCATATCAGGGAGATTAAACTTGTATATATTTATAACATTTTCTTTCTATTTTATATTGAAGTTCTTTCTTTTTTTTTCCAATTTATTTATTTTCAGAAAAACAGTATTCATTATTTTTTCACCACACCCAGTGCTCCATGCAATCCGTGCCCTCTATAATACCCACCACCTGGTACCTCAACCTCCCACCCCACCCCCCGCCACTTCAAACCCCTCAGATTGTTTTTCAGAGTCCATAGTCTCTCGTGATTCACCTCCCCTTCCAATTTACCCCAACTCCTTTCTCCTAACACTCCTTGTCCTCCATGCTATTTGTTATGCTCCACAAATAAGTGAAACCATATGATAACTGACTCTCTCTGCTTGACTTATTTCACTCAGCATAATCTCCTCCAGTCCCATCCATGTTGCTACAAAAGTTGCGTATTCGTCCTTTCTGATGGAGGCATAATACTCCATAGTGTATATGGACCACATCTTCCTTATCCATTAGTCGGTTGAAGGGCATCTTGGTTCTTTCCATAGTTTGGCGACCGTGGCCATTGCTGCTATAAACATTGGGGTACAGATGGCCCTTCTTTTCATGACATCTGTATCCTTGGGGTAAATACCCAGGAGTGCAATTGCAGGGTCATAGGGAAGCTCTATTTTTAATTTCTTGAGGAATCTCCACACTGTTCTCCAAAGTGGCTGCACCAGCTTGCATTCCCACCAACAGTGTAAGAGGGTTCCCCTTTCTCCACATCCTCTCCAACACATGTTATTTCCTGTTTTGTTAATTTTGGCCATTCTAACTGGTGTAAGGTGATATCTCAATGTGGTTTTAATTTGAATCTCCCTGATGGCTAGTGATGATGAACATTTTTTCATCTGTCTGATAGCCATTTGTATGTCTTGATTGGAGAAGTGTTTGTTGTTGATTCTCCAGTTCTTTAAGGTGTAGAGACAGCTGGTATGTTCTGGATTTTTCCATTTTTTTGAGGGATGCTTGGATGGCTATGTATTTTCCCCTTAGGACTGCCTTTGCTGTATCCCATAGGTTTTGGATCGAAGTGTCTTCATTCTCATTGGTTTCCATGAATTGTTTCAGTTCTTCTTTGATCTCCTGGTTGATCCAAGCATTCTTAAGCAAGGTGGCCTTTAGCTTCCAGGTGTTTGAGTTCCTTATGAACTTTTCCTTGTGATTGTGCTCCAGTTTCAAAGCATTGTGATCTGAGAATATGCAGGGAGTAATCTCAGTCTTTTGGTATCGGTTGAGTCCTGATTTGTGACCCAGTATGTGGTCTATTCTGGAGAAGGTTCGTCATTCTGATTTTTAACAAAGGTCACATAGCTAAGGATGACTTTGCTTATTTATCGAGTCTCTAATTCCTTTTTAACATCTCGATAGGCTATTTTCCTGCACACTAACCTATAGTAATGATTTCTCTGTGACTTACATGTTACACCCCCAACTTACATATATCTTTAATGGGCTACTTTTCATTTCAGGGAGGCTGGCTTAGATGTTGCCTATTAGAGCAAAGTGAACCAGAGGGCCACCTAGTGCCATCCTTATGTTGCTTGGGAGGAAATTGGTAGGAGTTTTTGGTTTTCCTTTTTGTTTGTTTGTTTTTGTTTTAATCATAGTTCTACTTTTTTTCATAAACACTTGGTACTTGGTCACCTTTTGTAAATAGAAAACCTTGTGGGTAGAGCAAAAAATCAGAAGATGAATTGTTTTGCTTCCCCTACTGATTACTTACTGAATGACCTTGAATAGCTTCCAATTCTAAATCTGTCCATCTTGGCGAGTGCAGATCACTAAGGAAATAAATGCTTTGCTCATGAGGGTTAGCTTTTATTGTTTGACTGCTTTGTGCAATGTATCAACTGTACTTTTTTTTTTTTTTTGGAAGCAATAGGAAGTATGTGGGTCTTTTACCGGAGCCAAAAGAAGCACATCTAGGGCAGTAGGCAAGACGTAGACATGGATAAAAGTTAACGTGACTCAGTTTCCAGAAATGGAAGCTCTCTGAGGACAAAGGATCCATGTGTTTCATTCCCTGCCCTGTCTCCAGATCAGCAACAGTATGGTTTTCTCCTCTGTCTGCTGTTTCAGTTCCCATTCCCTGTGTGGAGCCGGGAAGGTAGTGAAATCAGCTGAGATGAGATGGAACCTCACATTCCATCCTAAGACAGCCATCCGAACGCCAGCCATTTGTTGCCTTCATTGTGTCCAAATAAGCCTCCCTAAAGGTCCCAGCCTTCCTGGAGAAACCAAATTGGAGCAAGAAAAGAAAAAAAAAAAAAGAGTTTAGGATAATCTTGGTCCATCTGTTTTCCCTCTCTTGGCCTCAATGTTTTCTCTGTAGAATGAGCTAATAATTCCAGATTTCACTGGTCTGTTGCAAATATGAAATGAGATTACACAGGGAAAGGACTTTCCAGACGGCAGAGCACTGCTCCCAATCTCAGGATTGTTACTGTTGTGTAATAGGGCGCCGTCCACAGTTCCGTTTCTGCTCGCATGGACTGGTTCATATCTTAGCTATAATACCAGGATTAAACTACTTGGAAAATGGGCACATCTTCATTTTTCCCATGAGGGGAAAGAACGGGGAAAAGAATAGGTAACTCTGAAGTTTCTGAAGGATAATAAAGAGATAATAAAGATTAAAATGTGGAATTAGGAAAACAAAACCATGGCATTAAGCCACATGAGTTCAAATATTGGCCCTACTGCTTATCAAGCTTCTTGTTTCCTCAGTTTCTCTGTCACCTAAATGCCATAGGATAATGATTCTTACCTCATGGGGTTGGTATACAAATGAAATGGAATTGCATGAAATTATTAGTAAAATGCCTGACACTAAAGAAACTTCACTGCTTATGAGCTATTCTTAAAATGTCCAACTACCCTCTGTACCTCTTACCTGGCTCTCTCTCCTTCTTTGCTTTTCTGGATTGTAAAAGACAGGTATAGTTAAAAACACATAAAATTTTATTGTGTATCAGCTTGAAGAAAGTCCACTTGGAATATCCCTTCAGACACTAATGAAATCTCTTGGTTCCATATGCATCCTCTGGGGGAGAGTTTCTTTTTGCTAGGAATTGTCTAGTTGCTTCTCCTTCTGCTTTAAGGACCAAAAACAAACAAAGAAACAAACAATCCCCCACCCCACACAAACAAAATAAAAGCTAAAACATGGGAGGATTATTTTTTTTCTTGTCTTACATGTCACCAGAGCTAACACCTGTCTTAATTCCAGACCTGGTGAACTTCCGCAGTCCTTCTCACGTGGCCACATTTGGAATCTTGTCAGTTTCAGGGTGATTTTTGCCTGAAGCCACTTCAAGTCGCTCCTGCTACAGGTGCTGAGAGGCCTGGAGGTGACAGGCTGAACAGGATCCATGTGCGCTGGGGCCAGGGGTTCTAGAGGGCTGCCAGCTTGATGTGGGTAGTATTTCACTCTCTCCCCAAGTCCCGCCCCCACCATTTTAATTTGCATTTCCTGGATCCTTTTTTTTCTTCCGCAAGTTCCTTTGAGCCAGTGATCCAAATGCAGCCCTGCATGGGAGAAGAGAAGAATATCATCATGTCTGATTTAAAAAAAAAAAAAAAAAGGAACGAAAAAGCGCCGGCAGCATACCTTGTGACTCTACCACAGAAAATGAAGGGGAAATTCTAGCCACTAGATGATTGAATCAAGTTCTGGTGGGTAGCCTGTGCTCTGAGCTCCCTGCAGTGTTTCTGCACTGAGCCCAAATCAATTAGCCTGATCACTCTTTGTCTTCATTTTTGTGGAAATGTGTAAAAATTCTGTTGTTGCGAATTATGTCATGTAACTGGAAAGGTGACTTAAATTCTTGGGCTGTGGTTTGTATCCTTTAAAAACTGAAGTTAATTTTGGGGCGCCTGGGTGGCTCAGTGGGTTAAAGCCTTTGCCTTTGGCTCAGGTCATGATCCCAGGGCCCTGGGATTGAGCCCTGCATCGGGCTCTCTGCTCAGCAGGGAGCCTGCTTCCTCCTCTCTCTCTCTGCCTGCCTCTCTGCCTACTTGTGTTCTCTGTCAAATAAAATCTAAAAAACAAAACAAAACAAAACAAAAAAGTTAATTGAACATCAAACTACTCAACTTAAGGGCAGGATTAAGGGTTACCCTGACCCTATCTGGAGTACTTAGTTGCAAAACTGTTGGGGAGAAAAAAAAAAAAAAAAACCACATGTCATTTTAAGATCCTTTTAAGACCTGGACATTCAGAATCAGATGAATGTGAGTGTTGAAAACATAACTGACTTTCAATGCATGCTAGTCAGAAGAATAGCTCAAATTGTTGTGAAACACTAAGTATATTCATTGTCATAATTTCTGATAACCCTTATACAGTGGTATTGTAACACAAAACTTTATTTGGAAAGTCCTGAGGGTGGGGCTGCTTGATTTAGGAACCCAAGAAATTCTCAGTTTGGTTAATACAAAGCCCTAACAAGAACCACTAAGTGCAAACACTTGATAAAGCTACATAATTAAATCATTAGTGGGGAGAAGATTTCAATTTGCCTTTAGGCTTGACATTTCTAGGAATAAAATTAAATTATTGAGAAAAGATGAAGGATGAGATAAATCCCTTAGAAAGAAAAAGTTTATAAAATGACTGAAACCAGACATCAAAGTAAACATCTTATTAAAGTTGGCATGCCTAGTCAGAAGACAGCCCACACACAAGCCAGCTTCCTTCAGAAACCCAACTCAAATTGGTTTAAGCACCCAAAAAAGGAAATAAAAAAATTAAAATGTAGTAGCTTAAGTGAGTACAATAATCCAGAAATAAAACCAGATCCAGGAACTCGATGATGTCATTAGAATTTGGTCTCCCCCAGTCCATTTCTGCCTTTCGTACTTGAGTTTCACTTACTGGGCAGAACCTTCCTGTCAAGTCCAGATATTTCAGGAGCTCCAGGCTTCACATGCATCAGGTCAGCACTTCCACTTGGGAGAAAATATCTTTCGCTGGTGTATCACCAGTTGCTCTGAGACTGAGTCTACATTACCTGGTGTGGGTCACATGACCATCCCTTATACCTTCACAGCTGGCAGGGCTCAATGTCAATATAGATTGTCCTTTGTATCAAACAACATAAGAATAAAATGAAGGTGTTTCTCTGGAGGAAATTGAGCTTCTGTTACCGGAAAATGTGCACTGGCCACTCAGGAAACAAAAGCAACATGGCATCCTCCGCTGCCCATCTGCCAAGTCTGGATTTGGGGTGGGTCAAGATAAAACTGAGCAACTAAAGCCCAGAAAGGAAAGCAAAACTGAAAAAGAAAAAATGAAAAAGACCCTGAGATCTACTTCACCACTAGACGTGAAGGAGCAAAATTAAATTAAGCCTGGCAGAGGTAGAGAAGACACACCATCACTCCAATGTGAAGCCCCATCTCCTCTCTGGGGCCGGTCGCAGAGCTTCCAATCTAGTGTGTGCCACTTGGCTATGATGCATGTGTTTCAATTCCATGTCCTCCAAAGGCACATACCTGAATAACACCAAACAATGAAAAATGGCCCCCTGAACAATTTTTTTCAGGTTTTCATCTTCCAAACATATATGGAGACTATAAATATGAAAGCATATAATAAATTCATCCTGGAGAAAAAAGTATTTCAGTGAACAACCATGCCCAGTCATTACATAGTTGCATAGAGTCCTATCCCTGTTTCATTGTTCAGTGTAATGATTCTAATGCGAACTTCTCTGCCTGTTAACTGTATAACCCTGGGCAAAAGTGGCTCTAAGTTTGTTTATTCATTCCATGGGGATAATAATAATAATACCCCTTGCAGAAGTATTATTATTATGATGATGATGATGTTTCAATACCTGAAGACACTTTGCAATTATTGTTCAAGCATTTTGGCATCATTTGGAAACGATCTCAGAATTAAGAAGACATATTTGCTTGTAATATTCTGAGAAGGTATAATATATATATTATATATATAATGCTCAGTATTAGGGACCTGGAAACCAGACCTTGAGTTACACTACTCCTGGCACAGATTTTATCCTGAGGGTGGCCCCTACCTTGTCTAGCCAGGCTCCCGAGGAATAACCCATAATACTTCCTATTGTCAATAGACTAGCTCTGTTCCCAAAACATTGATGGACTTAGCAATAAGTTACTTTGCCTACTTTAAAATTCCCATCTATTATTTCTTTTTCAGGTGGCCAGCCCCAAAGGCAAAATGAAAATTGCTTGAGTGGGCATTGAGACAGGGATTCAGAGAAGAAAAGGAATTTTCTAGCCAAATTGGGCAAGCTTAAGTGATCCCTTAGTCATTTTTCTGGCAATTTTCTTCTTCCCTGGAGCCTGACCCTGAAGGACAGGGATCTATTTTCAAGTCAATTACTATTCATAAAGGGCATAATTGCACAAAAATCAGAAAAAGAACCCTATTTCCCTTATTATGGTAATGGAATGGTAATTTTTGAAAGAGCTACAATACATAGGATAGAAATGGCATTTGCTTTCTTTCAACTTCTCGCTTTTAGTTTAATACCATACCATTCACAAATCTCCAAATTATCAGCAAAGCAGCGATAAGTGGCAGTTTATAGATTATCTTTAAGCAAGAGAACAAAAGAAAACAAAATAGTAGTTTATAACACACCATGGTGGCCAATCAACTCCTCACTGAATTCAAATGATAGACCCACAAGAGTTTGGGTGGTGACAGTGGGGACAGAGCGAGCTGCTCAGAAGCCTGTTCAACATCTGATGCACTAAGCTCCAGGGCTCACCCCTAGTTCTCTATCCATCTTGACACTTCCTATCTTTTTCAGATACTTTTTTTTTTTTTTAATGTTTGCTATGGCTATATGCTGAGTGCCTTACACATGTCGTCTCATTTGATCTACATACCACTTCTCTATTAGCAATTCTGTTCTTCCCTGCCTTGGTCATTTTCATTTCATTCATTCATACCTTCAGCGAACATTCACAGAATGCGCACTCTAGACCAGGCAGTATTCTAACTACTATGTATATAGTGATGGAGAAATGAAAGACCTGCATTCTAGTGGGGGAGAAAGATACTAAATGAGAGGAGAAAAGCTGGTGGTGGAAGAGAAGAAGGAATCAAGACAATGAAATCTGAGCAGAGACTTCAGGGAAGCAGTGGTATCAGTGAGCTCAGGCAAAAGTGTTCTAGGTATCAAAATCGTCATGTGCAAAAGTCCTGGGGAAGCAACAGTGTTTGTAAAGAACAGAGCATGGCTTCTGTGGAAGCAACAGTGTTTGTAAAGAACAGAGCATGGCTTCTGTGGAAGCAACAGTGTTTGTAAAGAACAGAGCATGGCTTCTGTGAATGGAATATTCTGAGAGAGGTAGAAATGCCAGGGCCTTGAAGACCAGATAAAGACCCTGAATTTCTTTCTGAGGATAATGGAAAGCCATATGTGGGTGAAGGAGGGCATTGACATGCTTTAACCTGTGAGAAAACCAAAACTAAAGGGATGATACATAACCCACTGATAGGACACATCTGGGAAGCCCATAGCTCGAGTAGGGGTTCTATGCAATTCCAAAGTTTTAGTAATTTGAAATCACAGCATAGATTTTAATTATGCAATATAGACTTTCATATACATGGGCTCTTTTATTGACTTTATTGATAAACTTAACTTTTGAAACTAGCTTTCTTCTTCTATTGACATCCCCTCACTCAAAATCTCAGCTGGCTTATTTCTCATCTTGTTCCTTCACCTAACTTACCTCTGATGTCTCCCTCCAGTCATATATATATATATATCCAATAAATTATTCCCCTATAAAATTCACAGACCTACCTTTCCATGGGTCAAGCTCTTCTATCAGTGTCCAGCTCTGTATACTCTATCTTTGCAAGATTTCTGGCCTCACAGTAATCAGATATGAGCCTACATTTCAATCCCATTCCTCCTTATCCCTCAGTATCTCAACTTGTTCATCTTCGGGTGATATGTCGACCATTGCCCTTTTAAAAAATGTGTTTATGTACAAATTAGATTCCTAGATTCTCTGCTAGGAAAATCAAAACTTAAAACACTGGACCCATGTTCCCACAGGTGGAAGCAGAACAATGGCTGCCTATTTGGTGTAAGAAATGACCTCTCCAGTTCTCCATAGTCCGCACTGCTCTCTCTAGTCAGAGATCTACAGACATCACACATACCTGTGTGGTCCTTACAGACATGGACACAAAATTTGGCAATAGATAAGAATAGTAGCTCTAAGTGCTTTCTAGAGCCACAATACTGGGTTAAAATTCTAGCTCTAAGACTTGCTAAACTTAAAATGTTTACTGGTTGCTCAATGCTTCTTTGACTTCTCTGCAACATGTAGGTAGTAGTGATAACTAACTCATACTCCAGGTGTGATGATTAAATGAATTAATACATGCAAAAATATTTATAACAATGGCTGGACATAGAAATATTCAATAAAGGTTGACTTTTGAGGTTGCTATTTATAATTCTTGTTCTGTATTAGTTAAATTGGTATCATCACACTGAGTGTGCCTTTTATAGTCTCATCTCTCTGCTCTTGTGTACCTTAATCGTTATTCCCTAATGGCCTATCTAGTCTACTGTAATCACTGACTTCTATCTATCTCTTAAGGTCTACTGCCAATCTTACTCTTTGTGAAGCCTTCGCTAGCCACACTTGCTGGGATTTTCTCACTATTTGCCATTCCTCTAGCTCTGATTTTCTGTGCTACCTTTGTACACTCATCTATTTATTTGCATTGCTTTTTAACTGTCTTGTGCTGAGGTTTTCTCTCTCTAACCAGACTGGAGATTCCTAATGGAGATGTATGGCAGGTGAGATATGCTCATGTTTCAATCTGCTGGAAGATAGCTGGTACCAGTGATCTACAGTACAACATTTATTTTCTGAAATCTCATGAGGAAAATTTTATCAGGACATTCTTCTTGGCCAGCAATACCAAGTTAGAAGGTGATGTTTCTGTTTAATCAGTAGAATGTTGAAATAGGTAGCAAAGTACAAATAACACAATTGTGACATTGAAATAGTTTTTTCACCCCTTCTAATAGATGTAGATGTGGGTTGAAGGTCATTATTATGTGACACTAGGTCCAAACTGAAGCTACAAACCTAATAGGCAAATTTGTAAAAATGATCAAGAAGTCAGTTTCTTTGAAGTTCTGAACATTTTATAGAAAACTATACAGATACATACAGAAATGAATGTGTTTCATATTGAGCATTGGTCTTCAACATGGCTAAAAGATATAATATGAGAATTCAAGATATATTAGGTTATGTGATAGAGATAGTGAAAATAATTACTGAAGAAGTGTATAAATCAGTTACATCAAAATTGAACCATTGAAGATGACTGTTAACAGAGACGGAAGATGCAAAGTGTACTTTTTCATAAATGTCAGTGAATTCCTGCCTAAAATTCAGTCAAACCTCAGAAGAATTTTTTAAACCTGGAGGAAAGATACTTGTGCCATCATTTGCATAAGTCTCTGAAATAAAACACTATTCCATATGCCATCATGGTGGGGAGTAGGGCTATAATTACCCAAGTCACTTTCTAAATACTACTGCTGAAATCCATCCATATGGGAACCAAAGAGGTCCTTTGATGGATAGTTATTACCTCTGGAGGAAGCTAAAGATATGTAGGAATATTATAAATCATTCAAGGTTTTAGCAGTGGGTCCACCACAATTAAGTCTTAGTTTTCTGAAAGTAGTGACCTTCTAGAATGTTCATCTCTGACTCTCACAAGAGCCATGGTGTCTATCAGGCAGGCAGAAAGGGAGTAGTGCGATCATTTGACTGATCACAGAATACCAAATTAATTCTGCTGGCAGGAAGCCAAATCCATAATGCCAGCCTACACAGTGAAATGAGCAAAAAAAGTAATTTGATCCCCTGGCCAAAACTCCCCTGGAAATGGCAGCCACTTAGCCCTGTTGAGAAGGTGGAGAGGAAATGAATTTTGTAATGAATTACTTGTCACTCAAAGATATTTGATTTTACAATAGGAAATAATAATTCCTCCAAAGAGTGGCTATTTTGCCCAAACAGGAAGCAATAAATAAGTGCTAGTGAAACAGATAAATCTTTAGGTCATCTCCAACTCAAAACTATTAGATCAAAGTAGGGTGATTCAATGTGAGAAATGTGACTGAGTAAAGAAGGAATAGAGAAACAGTGTGGTTTTCAAGTGACCTTCTACTAAGTGTTATTTTTATCCTTTGAGATTTCTCTTACAAATCTATATATCATAAATCTGGTTTGTGTCCAACTTAGAATAACATAATCCATTTACATTTATTGGTTTGGTTCTGATTATAAGTAATTCTTAAACCTGGGTAATGCAAAACATTGGCCAACCCTTTTTTGTACCAAAGAAGTATTGAGAACTGAGGACCTTTCTAAAAGGCTTACTGTATAGTCAACAGTCATCAGTATTTTTCCTTAAATGTGACATTTATTGGGAAGGATCCTTTATATTCCACTTTATTTCTGGTAGTGTGAGATGATTATCCTCTATAAGTTCATTCAGAGGATCCATGATCAATGGCAGTAACATAAGGAATAACTAAAGGAAAACTAAAACCCATCCTAGAGTTATTTATAGCTTTTTTGTTTGTTCATTTGCCTTTTTTGTCAGAGATGATAATTTACTTGTTGAAGGGACCCAGAGCTTCTTGAGTTTTTCTTTTGTCTAACATGTCTGCAAGCAGGGATGGTTGGAGGCAGGCTGATAGAAAGTGAAAGGCTACTCCAGTTTCTCTGGCTGACAGACGGTTAAATCTGTCACAACTGAGATTTCTGCCTTAACAAACATGTTTTTATTAAGAGAAATGGGGTTAATGAATCTATTTACTAATGACTCATTCATAGTGAATCTATTTACTAATAATTCTTTCCTTTGGAGCAGTAGCTCTAATTGCTTCAGTATGTACTATTTATCAAAACCAGAAAATTGAATTAAAATATTTTCAGAATATTAGATTCTAGTATCAGGCCAGATGGCTACTCCTGCTACCTTTAAGTTGGGGCATTATAACAGCTCATTCAGTTGTGGAGTAGAATACAAGAATTTATTCTCGCAAGGTCTTGACTGACTTCTGGCAGGAGTTTTTACTGCTTGGTTGCTGAAGGGTTTCCACATTCTTAAATATACTTCTTCACTTCTTCCTTTAGCCCCAGGAGAAATGCCAAGTGTTTTCTTAAGCCAAAACTCCATTAGTACTGAGGTATGTCATACTGGTCCCAAGCATGGAGATTGGCTATGAGACCAAGATATTGATTAAGTAATTAAGTAATTAACATGCTTGTACCTCAGCTGTCATATCTGTTAAGTGGGGGAGATAATTGTACCTATTTCCTCACATTGTAGTATAAAGTCATATTTTAAATAATGCTTAAACTGTGGTGATCTTTATGTGCCTTTATTGTCTCTTTAAGAGAATAATGTCTCCATCTGTTAATCAGCAACTCTGCTGTGTCTGGGGGTGTTGGGGTGGCTCAGTCAGTTGAGTAGCAACTCTTGATTTCAGCTCAAGTTGTAATCTCAGGTCATGAGATCGAGCCCAACATCAGGTCCCACACTCAGCATGGAGTCTGCTTGAGATTCTCTCTCTTTCTTTCCCTCTGCACCTCTCCACCCCCGTTTGTGCTCATGCACACTCTCTCTCTCTCAAATAAATAAAATCTTAAAAAAAAAAAAAACAAAGTCTCTGATGTCTATCATAAGAGATAAAGATGTCATTGAATGCATTTGTATGATTGTTTTTGAATGTTTTAGCATATGTTGTCTTGTATATAAATTAATGTACCTCACCTTGGCATTGTGAAGAATGCTTTTGCAGACTTTGGGACAGAAGGACAGAAAATTCAACTGGAGGGTTAGCTGTAACATAAATCAAGCTGGGTAATGGGGGAAAGAAGAAGATTGGAGGAGTTTTGATGTTTGCATATATGTTTATCAAGTGCATACAACCATGTCTCCCTCTCCCTAAAGCCACCATCTCCCCTCCCAGCTTTTGCACTAGCCACATTTGTCACATCTCCAGAATGAGTGCCTCTTCTCTCCTCTGGTCTGTTTTCCACCCTGCAGCCCACATGATTACTTAGGATTGTCTACCACCTTATGTTACTCCCCTGCTTAGCATCCTTGCTGCTTGGCCTTTGGGAGAATAGAAAGCATCAAGCTCCTGCCTCCATCTCCAGCTTCACATCTCATCCCCCTCACTCAGTATCTCTGACCGTGCCATCCTTCCCCTAATCACTGAACACATAAAGTATTTCTAGCCATGGCATATGTGCACATACTGTTTTCTACAGAGGACCCCTTCCCTTCACACTTCCTACCTCTCATTCCTGCTCATCCTTCAGATCTCAGATAAAGATAACTTTCCTAGAGAGCACTTCTTTGAAGCTCAGCCACCCTACTCCAGAATTTAAATTAGTCTCCCTCATCATTAATCTGTTTTTCTGACAAAGCATACTGACCTTTTCCTTTGTATAACTTCCTGCAGTTTGTAGCATTACCTTTTTCTATGTGTTTGTTTAACATCTGTCCTCCCCAGGAGACAATTAACTCCACAAGGACAGGGACTGTATATCTGTTTCTTTTTCTTTGCTTTTTTTTTTTCTAAACTCTGTATCTGGATACCCAGGATAATGCCGCAGGCACGGTTGAAGCTTCCTGAATAGTTGTTGAATCTGTGAATGAAGGGCAAATGAACACCCACTGTGTGCCAAGCACTGAGCTAAGTGCATAGTACTCATGAGTTTATTTTCTCCTCACAATAATTTCTTGAGTTAATTATAATTAGAATAGCCACTTCACAAATGAGAAAATTGTCTGTCTTCACAGAGTGGGCATAGAAGGGAATGTTTGGATCCTATGAAAATTTGGCTACCCTTTCCCTAGAATCTGGGGTGAATTGAATGGCTTTCTTCCAAAGAATAAAGTATAAATGGAAGAAAAACAAGTAAACATGGTAACTGTCTGTATAGTGGATAAACCTGGAAGGCACCATCTTAACCAAATGATCAAGATTGATATAACCAATGCAAGACATTTATATCATGCACCTGTGATATGATGAGATAGACACTTGACCTGGTTGATATCATTCCCACAAACTCATAATCTCAATTTAATCATGAGAAAGTATCAAACAAATTCAATTTTAAGGACATTCTACAAAATACCTCTTCCCAACCCTGAAGATCATGAAAAAACAAGGAAAGATGGAGACATAATCAAAGATCAGAGGAGACAAAGAGGACATAAATAATAAATACAATGTGTGATTCTGGAGAAGGAAAGGGAAAAAAGTGAAAAAAAAACTGGTGAAATTCAAAGAAAGTTCTAGTTTAGTTAATAGTAATGTACCAATGGTAATTTTTCAGTTCTAATGAATGAACTGTGGTTATATAGGATGTTAATATTAGGCCAAGCTGAATAAAGAGTATATAAGAGCTCTCTGTAGTAGTTTTGTAATTTTCTTTTAGCTAATATAATTCTAAAATTAAAAAAAAAAAAAGTTAAGCAGCCAAATTGAATCAGAAATCAGAACTGATGTTTAGCTAGTATAGCCTGGTTGTTTATGGCTGCCAAGATTTAAGTTGATGTGGCGTGTTGGTTGGGATTGGTCATAGTTCCTGTATGGCACGTTGTTGACTATTTTGAATATTAAGAGTATGTTATACTGTCTCTGTTCAAAACAAAACAAAACAAAACAAACCTATAATGGGGGCGCCTGGGTGGCTCAGTGGGTTGGGCCTCTGCCTTCGGCTCGGGTCATGGTCTCAGGGTCTTGGGATCAAGCCCCGCATCAGGCTCTCTGCTCGGTGGTGAGCCTGCTTCCCCCTCTCTCTGCCTGCCATAAATAAATAAAATCTTAAAAAAAAAAAAAAAAAAAACCTATAATGGCTTGTTTTCTGTTTTAGAGTACTTTCTTTAAAATATTTTGTTTCAGATTAACAAACTGTTTTGTGACTGTAGTCATTTTGTTTAACGGAGCAGTTGTCATGGTGAATCTAGTTTTCAGCGAATATTTTTCCACATCAAAATTTCTGATAATGGTAATTCCCTAGAACAAGAAAGACCAGCTGCTGATGGTTTCACTTCAGAGTCTTATAACACCTTGATACATTGATGACTATTATTGGAAGCCTTCTAGTCCAACATCTTTTTTTTTAATATAATTTTATTTTTTCTGTATTCTAAGTTTCATTGTTTATGTACCACACTCAGTGCTCCATGCAATACATACCCTCCTTAATACCCACCACCAGGCTCACCCATCCCTTCACTCCCATCCCCTCCAAAACCCTCAGTTTGTTTCTCACAGTTCACAGTCTCTCATGCTTCTCTCCCCCTCTGATTTACCCCAATTCACTTTTCCTTTCCTTCTCCTAATGTCCTCCATGTTATTCCTTATGCACCACAAGTAATTGAAACCATATGATAATTGACTCCCTCTGCTTGGCTTATTTCACTCAGCATAATCTCTTCTAGTCCCTTCCATGTTGATACAAAAGTTAGGTATTCATCCTTTCTGATGGCTGATTAATATTCCATTGTATAAATGGACCATATCTTCTTTATCCATTTGTCTGTTGAAGGGCATCTTGGCTCTTTCCACACTTTGGCAATTGTAGCCATTGTTGCTATGAACATTGGGGTGCATATGGCCCTTCTTTTCACTACATCTGTTTCTATGGGATATATACCTACTAGTGCAATTGCAGAGTTGAGGGGTAGCTCTATTTTTAATTTTTTGAGGAATCTCAACACTGTTTTCCAAAGTGGCTGCACCAACTTGCATTCCCACCAACAGTGTAAGAGGGTTCCCCTTTCTCCACATCCTCTCCAACACTTGTTGTTTCCTGTCTTATTAATTTTGGCCATTCTAACTGGTATAAGGTGTTATCTCAATGTGGTTTTGGTTTGTTTCCCTGATGGCTAATGATGATGGACATTTTTTCACTTGTCTGCTAGCAATTTGTATGTCTTCTTTGGAGAAGTGTCTGTTCATGTCTTCTGCCCATTTTTTGACATGATTATGGTTTTTTTTGGGTGTTGAGTGTGAGGAGTTCTTTGTAGATCTTGGATTATCAGTCCTTTGTAGTGTTGTTTGCGAGTATCTTCTCCTATCCCATGGGCTGCCTCTTTGTTTTGTTGACTGTTTCCTTTGCTGTGCAAAAGCTTTTGATCTTGATGAAGTCCCAAAATTTCATTTTTGCTTTTGTTTACTTTGCCTTTGGAGACATGTCTTAAAATAAGTTTCTGTGCCCAATGTTGAAGAGGTTACTGCCTATGTTCTCTTCTAGGTTTTTGATAGAGTCCTGCCTCACATTGAGGTCTTTCATCCATTTCAAGTTTATCTTTGTGTATGGTGTGAGAGAATGGTCGGGTTTTGTTCTTCTATACATAGCTGTCCAATTTTTCTAGCACCATTTATTGAAAAGACTGTCTTTTCTCCACTGGATTTTTTTTTTTCCTGCTTTGTCAAAGATTATTTGACCATAAAGTTGAGGGTCCATATCTGGGCTCTCTATTCTCTTCCACTGGTCTATGTGTCTGTTTTTGTGCCAGTATCATGTTGTCTTGGTGATCACAGCTTTATAGTAAAGCTTTAAGTCAGGCAACGTGATGCCCAGTTTTTTCTTTTTCAACATTTCCTTAGTAATTTGGGGTCTTCTCTAGTTCCAAACAAATTTTAGTATTTTTTGTTCCAGCACTTTGAAAAATGCCAGTGGAATTTTGATTGGGATGGCATTGAAAGTATCAATTGCTCTGGGCAATACAGACATTTTAACAATGTTTATTCTTCTGATCCATGAGCATGGAATGCTTTTCCATCTTTTTGTGTGTCCTTCAATTTCTTTCATGAGTGTTCTGTAGTTCCTCGAGTACAGATCCTTTACCTCTTTGGTTAGGTTTATTCCAAGGTATATTATGGTTCTTGGTGCTATAATAAATGGAATAAATTCTCTAGTTTCCCTTTCTATATTTTCATTGTTAGTGTATGAGAAAGCAACTGATTTCTGTGCATTGATTTTATATCCTGCCACATTACTGAATGCCTGTATGAGTTCTAGTAGTGTAAAGTCTTTTGGATTTTCCATACCAAGTATCATGTCATCTGTGAAGATAGTTTGACTTCTTCTTTGCCAATTTGAATACCTATTATTTCTTTTTATTGTCTCATTGCTATTGTAGTCCAACATTGTTTAGGACATGTTTTGCTTTGGATATCATCAAAGATACCCTGTAAGTTTTCTATGCAAAATGCAGTCCACACAACAACAGTACCTGGGAGCTTTTTAAAAATTAAAAATCCCAGATCCTACCCCATACCCACTGAGTCAGAATCTGCAGGTTACCACTAAGGTCTGAGGATCAAAAGTACACTGCAGTGATGACAGTTGATAAAGCTGCAGTGTATAATTGCAACTTGCAAAAAGAGAAGAACTTCAACATCTCACCAGGAAAAAAAAAAAAAAATAAAGGTAGATATGTGAAGGGATGGTTATGTTAACCTGATGGGGGGAGTCTTTTCAAAGTATATACATACACCAAAGCATCATGCTGTATATTTTAAATATCATACAGTTTTACCTCAATAAAACTAAAAAAAAAAGATGTTATGATTTTATCGATAATTATTAAGATCTGCTACAACATATGTCTCTTGTATAAAATTAGCACGTGTTGTGAAAATGTACATAAAAATTAGGGGCATTTTTATATAATATTGAAGTGAGAAACGCTCAGGCTGCTTAGCTGGCAATGCAAGAAACATTTTCAATTTAGTATAATTTCCATCATTCCAATTTTTATTTTCACTTCATCATGGTTCTGTTTAACTTGAAACCTTTTTCAAAAAGGAGCTCATCAAAAACCCTTTCTGAGGCTCTGTTCATTTAGATCTCAATCTCCTATTTAATTTTTATCAGCCATTATTAACATGTGTTGATTTCATTCTCTTTGTCTTAATCATTTCTTGCTAGGAAATCTAACCACAGCATTCTCGCTGTGTATTCCAAAGGGGCCCGGGGGCCCTGCTGCTTCCAACATCAACCTAATTTGAGAAGCCTTTTCATGTGAAAATGACTCCCCATCATCAAGGGCAACTCGTTTGTTAATTAAAGATGACTTAGTGCACTCACCCAGCATCCTACCAAAACCGGCCTATTGACTCCTGGCAAGGTCTGGCCACGTCACACTTAATGCTCCCAGTAGGAATTTCTATGAATTCTGAAATCACAAAAAAATGTTTTGAACTGTCCCTCTCGGGAGAGGAACTTCTCAGGGGCACAGATGTGATGTGAAGCCTGAGCTAACTGAGTTCATTGCCAGGCCTCGGAAAGATCACATGAACATGAAAAACACAGTTTCGCAGCCAGTCTGAAGAAGCTGTCCCTGTGAGGCTTGTTACAGAATGAGCCCAAGACAGCCAAGTCCCTTCACTCCCATGGTTTGCAAGCGCTGCTGAGGGACAAAAGCTAACCCCACACCCTAGAACGGTCTGGATGTGGCTAATAGAGATGCCAGGCCTGAGTAGCATTGGGCTGTTTCTCCAGGACACTTCCCACCTCTCACACCTCTAGGATGTCATCTTAAAGACCTGCAAGTCAGAGTTACAAATATTAGGAAGGAGAAGATTATATAGCCAGTGGAATGCTAACATCTTGGGTTGACCAATGTCCTCAGATGAAGCTCCTTGGACACAGTAAGTTCAAAGTTTTGTATTAGCATTCAGGGTTCTGAACCTAAGGACCTAAACCATGCCTCTTTGTGATGAAAAGAAGTCATCTGTGGGAAGGATAACATTCAAGGTAAGTGCTCAATGCTGGGGTTGAATTGAGACAGAAGTGGGCCGTCATCTTCCTCCAGTAATGCAATTTCATTCACAGCCTGAATGGTCATTTACACTTTCATGCCGTGTCGTAAAGGTGTTCCTGTGCTGGGGAGAGAGTGAAGTTTGATCTGGGGCTTAACAGAATGTGATGGGGATATAAAGCATCTTTAATTGGAGAGAGCTGTGTCACCTGGTTGTGAAGTTGAAGGCTTTATCAGAAATAGAATTCATGTTCTTACCTCCAAGAGGAGGCCCTGTTGGGCTGACCCTAAGTAAATCTCTACCTCCTTTCATGGTCCTGGTTAGTGATACTGACGTTCGGCTCATTTTACGTGGTTTACAAAGAACTTTCATGAAAAGAAATGTGTTTACTCTTCATGGTATGGTTACACTCCTTTACCAAACCTGTTCCAGGTTTGAAATCCTACTCTTCTAAAACACAGGGCTGCCAACAATTGGGTATTGGGGGGGGGGGGCGGTGAGCACAGGACATTCCAGGAGACACAGTAAGGGACTATGGCCAGAACTGGGAATGCAGTTTCTAATGCCTGGGGAGGTGCAGAGAGTGAGAAAAGAATGCCAAAGAATCTGGCCACCTTTGTCCAGCAGCTTATCTGTCTTCTGCATCCATCCTCCCCAGCGGACGCCACTCAGCTCCCAGGGATAAGCGTGTAGGTTTAATTGGTGTCTTGTCATAATCTGAGGCTTTGTGTCCCACCTGACTAGTTTTTAGTGGGGCCCATCCACTCTGGGGCTTAGTCAAGCAAAGGAGGTTTCTGTGGATCGATAAACATAAGTTTCTCCTGTGAAACTTTATTGCCAAAGGCTCCAGCAGCACTGGGTGTCAGTAAAGACCGATTTCCCAGTGACAGTCTTCCCGCATGCAAAAGCTCCTCCTTCCCAGGGGATACATGAACAAAGACAAGCTGAGTTTTTTCTCACAGTAAACATTTGTTCCCACTTGTTTGTGGGAAATGAAACCACCGGAACTCATTGATTAAGACTTAATTGTACCCACATTTATATACTAAGCCATTTACATGTATTACTTTATTCAAACAAAATTCTCCTGTGTTAGGGTTCTGGTGGGTATTTCAGACGAAGAATCTGAGTTCCAAAAACTGAAGCGACTCACACCAGTTTTACGAAAATCAAGTCTGAAGGCACAACTTGAAGTGTAGCTCTGGGATCCTAGAGCCCTTGTACCTAGCCATCTCAAGAATGGTCCCACCCTATAGACGGAACACTTTCTATCACACCTGGATTGAAGTGAATTTGTGTGGGAAATTTCTGGGGCCTTCTCTTCATGAAAGGATTATTGATTCTGGTAAGATTTCTCAGATAAATCCTGGAAATGTTGTTCTAGGCTGCACAGGTCGCTTGAAGGATTTCTTTTTGAGTATTTAAGGGGTGGGGGTGAGGAGATCCAAGCCTTACGTCTCTCTCTCTGTACGGAACTTTTCATTTCCGCCTTTTCTTTTCCTCTGAGTGCTATTTCTGTGTCTCCTCTTATTTCTTCAAATGTGTCGTCTTTCATAGGAAGGCGACTAGCATGTGATAAGTCTCTGCTAGACAATTGTCAGATGTTATTAAGGCTGCCTGATGCTACTATGAATATGACCTGGCAAAGATAACTCAGTTCTGGAGTTTTTCATAGTCATGAACTCATTAGAAGAGCCGTAGTCCCTTGCCACTGGCAGTCCAGACAATGCATTTTACTTGTCCTTTGTGTCGAAATTTTCTGACTCTGTGTAAGAGGAAAGAGGTGAGACATATTTTCAGAATCATTTTGTCGCTCACTTTTATGACACCGGCTCCAAAAATAAAGTTCTAAAGTATTTGACAGCCATTACGTGGCCTTCTTATACTGAGAAGATGTCCAAAGTTTGGGCTCCAAAAGAGAATGTTCTAAAAAAGGACAGCCAGGTCAGGATATAAGAAAATGAGAGGGGAGACAGCACCATTTCAATTTCAACAAGGACAGACGTATTTTAAGGTGTTGCCTCAACGTTGACATTTTGAGGTTGCACAGATCCAAACCAGAGACCAAAACCACCTGACCCCGGTGACTCATGCACTGTGGGCGCTGAGAAGTGGAGGGGGGGGATGGGTGGGCAGTTCAATTGTCAGCTCAATATTCGAGCTCCTGAAATATTTTCTTCCTGTGCTACTTGACCTCTCTTGGATGGGCATTTATCATCATTTTTCCCCCCACTGGGAGAAAATGCAGTGAAGAAAATAAAAGGTGAAAAGGATAGAAAGGAAAAGAATGAATGAATACTGGGGAGAGGCCAGACTCCCTGGCAGTGGGAGAAGAGGGTCAAACGAAGCCCTTTGGTTTTCTTCCAGAAACCTAAAAATACCCACCTCTTGTCTGGTGACATTTCTCCTCTGTTTTCCTTATGCATTTGCTGTAGGGGGTGCTAATGTTGCTTCATGGCTTGCTCCCCACACCTCCCTGCTGTTAGAAAGAAACCAGTCAGTTGGGTAATCATGATAATTAAAAAAGATGTAAACTTTCAGAGTGGCTGACACTAACTCATTACCCTAAGCTGTCTTGCCTGACTGAACTGACATTAATTCTAATACCCCGTTACATCAGGCACGTGAAAGTTCCCAGCTAATGTGAAGATTTCTTCCTCCCTTGCTTTCCTCATCTTATGCTTTCCTCCCTTGCTCCTTCCCTCCCCCCTGCTTTTCTTCTTTTCTTCATGACCATCAGGCTTGCTCCCACCGATGTTTGATGTTCGTGCTGCTGGTCTAAGGACCACACTCGGGTAGACTGTTCCAAACCAGTCTATGGCAAATCTGAGGGTACATGTGCCCTTGGGGGGCTTACTGAAATGCGGATTTGGATTCCATAAGTCTAGGGTGAAGGCTGGGATGTCGCTTTTCTATCAGTGTTCCTGGAGATGATTATGAGGCCCACTCTGGAAATACTCCTCAGGAAGTTTCAAGACAGGGGTCCCCTCCTTGCTAGTGCTGTCAGAGATAAACAGGTTTGGACACCAAAGGTCCTGCTAGAACCTGTGGCTCAAATTGTGATTGGGGGGAAAGAGTCCCCGTGTCAACCCTAGGGAATCTGAGGACTTGCCCCAGTGCTGAAAGGCAGGCTGCAGGGGGGCCACATCCAAATGTATTCTTCCCCTCTGCTGTGATGCATACATGAAGTGGCTCCTAGGCCTCAAGCTTCCAGCAGAAGTGGATTTGAATCTAGTCTCTATGGTTTTCTGAGGTAATCTCTCTAAACCCCAGCTTAGAGTAAGGATTGCCTACATGGTTTTGTGGGTGACCTCAGGGGAGGCTTAGCCAGCATCAGTATACAGAAGTTTAGAAGTGTGACCCATTACTATTTTGAGGTGATTCTTTTCATGTTTGGTGTGTCTGTGTTCAGCAAGAAGATGCTAGAACGTTCCAAAATTTCCAACACTGTCTACACTTGGAGTTAGGAAATATCTAGTGTGATATTGTGTGCAAAGTTAGGTAATTCTCAGGGTTTATATATGTGTCTTGATGCCTTTTATGCAACTCTGATTCTCCTATTGGTACCATCATTTGGAACTTGATCCCTGTAGGCATAAAGGATTTTTCAAGAGGTCCAAATTATCTGTGGGCCAAGTATGAAAATAGAATCTGGAACTACTAACAGATCCAACCAAAAGTATGCTTCTGCTTGGTGTGGAGCTTTTATCCTTAGTGTTAATCCTTTGGATGAAGGCTCTAGAGGAAAGGTCAAAGATAACTATTTCCTGGGATGTATGGTAGACCTACCCAATGGTGGTCATGGGACATATTATGGATTAAACAGCGGAGAAGAGGCAACCCTCAATTCACAATTCATTAGGTAAACACATGGGAGCCATCTGGCCTACATGAGCTATTTAGAAAATGAGCTCAAAATGGTGAGAAAAGAATAGAACTTATTGTCTTTATTGAAGACTTCTTAAAAATATTGATTTCCAATCTATATTAATCGAGAGTCTGTTGAAAATAATAGAAACCCAAGCAAAACAACTTAAACCCTCCCTCCCCCCACCCCCAAAAGTGGAGGTAGAATCTTTTGGGTTGAATTACTTCACTTCACAAGGACAGAGCTGGGTTGAGAGACGGCAGGATGCCAGGAATCAAACAGTTCCCTCCCCATTTCTTGGTGTCTCTTGCTTGCTTCCAGTTTGGTTTCAGTCTCAGGGAAGATCTTGCCATGGGTAGCAAGGGTGGCCCCTAGCCACTCCAGGTCTACTTTCTATCAGGGCATAAAATTCTAGGGAAATTCAGAGCTCCTGATTCCCAAGAGGACCCATGGAAGTCCTGAGATCAAGTTTTAGAGGTATAGCTTTGTCACACCCTTGTCCAGGAACAAATTATGTAGTCCCAGGAATGGAACTGTGTTCTTCCACTTTGTCAAGATTGTGCACAGAGCATCCCTGAGAATGTGATAAAGATAATGTCTCTAGTAAAATCAGGGTGTTATTCCAAGGAGAAGAAAGAATGAATTGTGGGCAGGAAAAAGAGCTGATTTCTAAGAACCAAAAGGGAATAAAGATCTATTCCTTTAAAGAGCTTGGAAAAGAGATGCAGAGTCTACTAAGACTTTGCATGAAAGAAGACAAAGTATTTTTTGCAAATACTTGACAGTTTCCAAAGGGTTAAGAGTTCAGAAGTTGAGAGTGGGGGATTAAATCTACCTGTACTTTGTCCCTTAGCAGATTTTACTCGCACACATACTCTGGGTGTGCGCGTTTGTTTGTGTGTTTGTGTGAGTGTGTGTATAAATGTATACAATTATACAGTGAGCTTATTCACCTCAGAAATGGGGATGTGATGCCAGCCAGAGGGTTTTACTCAAGTGATTGAGATGTGACTAAGTGATTTTCAAGTATACAGTTATTTGTACTATGTAACTGTAAGTAGATGCTCAGGGGAAAATTCTCTTTCCCCGATCCTATTGACTTATGGAGATGTATGAGGAGATCCAAGCTCCGAACAGTGTGAAATATGGCTTTGTATTGCATTTGCTTTCTGCCAAAGATAAAAATCACTTTACATTAAAAAAGTCTTATTCTCACCAGGTGATAAGCTGCTTTTTTGTAATAGAGCACAGCACTCTGGAAAACCGTATCCATTCCTGTGGGCCACTGAAGTGTCCTTCAAGGAGGGAAGGATTAGGGGGCTTACCACCATCTACTCGGCACCAATATGTCCTCAGGTCATTTTCTGGCTTGGAGACCTACTTTGCTTGTGAAGCCTCGACTTCCTCATCTCTTCAGTGACTATGACAAAGTAACCTGAAAATGGGGAGTTAAATAAGATTAAACCCATTATGGGGTGCCTGGGTGGCTCAGTCGGTAAAGCAGTTGCTGTGGGCTCCCAGGGTCCTGGGATGGAGCCCAGCCTCAGGTTCCCTACTCTGACAAGAGGCTGTTTCTCCCTCTAACCCAGGACTTGGCATAGTATAAGGACACAAACAGTTGGTGATGGAGTATGTGATTCTTCGGTACATGAGAATGTAGTAAATGGAATATAAAAATTCCATACATGTCAGGTAAATTGTGAATTGTCAGGTTTTTCAAGAGACTGGATTAAAAAGGGACTACAGGTTGAGTTAAGAGAATAAGCAGAGTTGGTTTTTTGTTTTTGTTTTGGTTTTGGTTTTTTGGGTTTTTTGTTTTGGTGTGTGTGTGTGTGTGTGTGTGTGTGTGACACATATGGTAACACATCTGTTTTGGCTACATGTTCCTCATCTATGAAATGAAAGATTCCAAGTACAGTCTTTAGGAGCCTCTCAGACTTTAAAATTCAGAAATTGTCAGTTTAAAAAGAAATGTTGGTAGCTTTAGTTTTTGTGTGCTTTGGGAACACAGTGAATGCTTTTGAAATGGAGCTAAACTTTACATCAGGCTAAGTTGTCATTTGGTAGGGGCTGAAACTGCTAAAATATTAACATTGCATTTCCTCCTACTGTTGGGTATGCATTGGCCTTTGGATTCAAGTCACATTCATTCTTTTGCCCTGCAAGGAAGGATGGACTGAGTGCCTGCTCTGTCCCTTGCCCTGTGCTGACACAGGTGTTATATTTTAAATGGGGGAAGGAGGTAAAAATTGGTGACAGGAAATAATAGCAAATTATACTACATGTTATGAAGGAAAGAAAGAGAGCACGAGCAAAAGTAATATTGCTAATAGAGGCAGCCTCATTTCCCTATAGCAAAGCCTATAAAAGGAGATGAGACCTAGGCTAAGTTACAGAGTAAAAAGTATCCAACCACACAAAGGAGAGAAAGAAGGGCATTCCGGGCAGAGGGGAAAGCAAGTGCAAAGGCCCTGAGTTAAGTAAGGTCTGGATGTATTTGAAGAACTGAACAAGTATGGCTGAAGCAAGGTGAGTCAGGGAGGGAAAGTAATATGAGATCCCAGAAAGGAAGGGGTCAGGTCATATGTGGTCTTGTAGAGTTGACAAGAGCTTGCAGTGTTTGTGCGTGTGTGTGTGTGTGTGTGTGTGTGTGTGTGTGTGCGTGTGCACGTGTACATTGAGGCACTGTTGTTCCAAGGGACTAGAATGATGTAAGCTATCATTTAAAACTGTTCTTGCTACTGTAGGGACAGAGATTGGAGGGTGTAAGAGTAGATGCAGGCAGTTAGAAAACTGTTAGAGAAATCCAGGATTGAGACAATGAGGGGGATAAACTGGAGTGGGGGGGATGGGGGTTACAACAGTATCACACACAAGAAGAAATGTTTCAGCCTTATGAGTATCTATGTAACTTGTTTGCGTTGCTTTCCATCTCTGGAACTCAGCTTCACTATAACAAGGGCATGCAAAATACGATCTCTTAGGATTCTCCTAGATCAACATTTTATTCCCGTATATAAATATCTCTAAGCCAGATGAACCCTCCCATCAATCTGTTTGGCTTAGGTCAGATGTGGTGATTTGCTCTGACCAGCTTCCCAGACGTTCCCCAAGGCAAAGATGTGGGAATATTGATGTACCAAAGAATAAGAAATTAGTGTGGATCTTATCGAGAACTGTGGGGGTTGGCTGGCCTTGGAGTGGTGTTATTTTCTTTCTTTTACAGTTGAAATGACTTTAGAAAGGTCTACTCGGGTGCACAAATGAATTTCCAATTCCAAACTCGGGCTATCAATTTCATAAATCCAGATTACAGATTAATTACATTTCACTCCATGGTGTTTAGAATGATGATTTTCATGGAGAAGTGCAAAAGATTACAAAGAGCCGTGATGCAAGATTTATTTAAATGAGGAATTAGAAAGGGGAAATTCCCCAAACCTCCCCCAATGTTTCTTTCTTTCTGGTGTTCAGACAAAAATGGTAAATTAATAGAACAAAACAGGGTGGGATGCCAATACATTCAGGAAAAGCCAAAGTTCATTTCTGCTTGCAGATTCAAATGCTGCCGGCAGATCAATGTGAGCTTCATGGTGTGCTTTGCAAAAATCGTTCTGCAACTAATATCCTCAAGGACAAGACACAGCCTGCTTCGGCTGCTCCAGGAATTCGTCTGGATGGCTGTGGAAGGCAGTGTTTTGTACTGGGACAGCTTTGGGGGACTAAGCTACCCATAGATCGTATTATCTTGGGCCTCACAGAAGTAGAGAGGGTTTTAGCATTTGCATTTTTCCCCCACCTAGAACTGTACGCTGTGGATGTCACCAGCCTGTGTCAGAAGTTCGATTACATGCTTCTGCTTCAATTTAATGAGATGATGACCATGTACGCATGCTCGCTTTCTCTTTGTCTCTCTTTTTCTGTTTCTCTCCTGCTGAGTTAGATTCTCTGGAAGTGATTCTGTTAGCAAACGACCTTTTTTACATTTCTGTTGGTTGTTGTAGAATTAATATTTAGTTCACATGCAATTTGTAGAAACACAGAGGAGGTTGCATAAAGTTAGTATTTCTAGTATTTCTTGAGAAAAGCAGAAAAGGTGTTAGTAAATATTAAATATTTTAAAACACTTAATATTTTAGGGATGCCTGGTGTCTCCATTGGTTAAATGGCTGCCTTCGGCTCAGGTCACGATCCCACTGGGATCGCATCCTGCATCAGGCTCATTGCTCAGCGGGGAGACTGCTTCCCCTTCTGCTGGCCTCTCCCTCTGCCTGCTGCTCCCGCTGCTTGTGCTCTCTCTCTCTCAGACCAATAAATAAATAAACAAAATCATTTTAAGAGATCTAAAACATTTTTTAAAAATAAAACTTTTAATATTTTAAAACAATTTAAAATATGTATTAAATAGTTTATTTCTTCAAAACCGGCTTTAGGATACAGGATGAAGTAAGTTAAGCAATTTAGATTTTTTGAGCACATACCATAAGGAAGGAATTAAGGGCAGGCCCTGGGGTGACAGCAGTGGCTCGGAAGCCACAGGGCCTGTCTTTGGGGGGGTCACAATCAAAAGAGAAGGCAGGCCAAGGAAGCAGTAATTCAAATGGAGTAAGTGGGGAGAAACATGGAGGGCAACTATGGTGGATAGTGGAAGAAGTCATGATTAAAGATAACTGTTCAAGAATGAATAGCTATTAGCCACTAGGAGGTGGAAAGAATTTTAGGCAGAGAAAAGAGAGTCCAAAAGCTGCAAAACAGCCTGTTCTTTTTTTTTTTTTTCAATTTATTTATTTGAGTATAGTTGGCACACATGTTACTTGAGTTTCAGGTGTACAACAGAGTGATTAATCATCTCTATCCTTTATGCTCTGCTCCCCACAAGTGTAGTTACCATCAGTCACCAGAAGATTCTATTACAGTATCATTTGACTCTATTCCCTATGCTGTGCCTTTTATTCCCATGGGAGGCAGCATGTTCTGATGAAGGAGCTGGACAAGACCAGTGTGACTAGAAAGGAAAAAGAAGGCAGGCATGTGGGTCTCAAGTAAGACCACCCACATCCTCAGATCTCAAATCATCTGAGGCCTTAAAGAATTGTGGAATGTTTTCCCAAAAGTCATAAAAAGTCACCGCTGGAAAGACAGACACAAGGAAGCAAGACACTGTCAGAGGAAGAACATGAACCAGAGCAATGAGGCACAGAAAGCTTAGAGCTGATAGTAATTGGGCCAATCGGGAGTTTCTCTGTGAGGAGGTGACTTTGGTACGAAGGCCTGAATGGCACAAAAGATCCTGCAGAAAGAAATAAGAAGATATTTCGACAAATAGGATATTTGTCCAGCAAAAGAGTTAACAGTGCCAAGACCAGGAAGCAGGCCCGTGCTGTTGGTTTACTGAATAGATAGAAGGGAATGATTAACTGAAATTTGGACCTGGGTCCAAATTAATTTTATTGCTCTCCAGGGCCGTCACCTCTCTGGGCTTCCTGCTTCTTGAGGTGCAGACATGTTGTTTTCTCTTTCACTGGACTGTAAACACCTGGGTTTAGGGACCGTGTCTACTCAGTGCCTGGGACCCTGTCTAGGACTTATGAGGCACTCAGTAAACATTTGTTTCACCAAAGAATCTAAGATAAAGTGACCATACAACTAGTACTAAAACTCTAAGACTAGAAAGAAATAGTTCTAGTTGGTTGATTTCCAATCAACCAACCTAATAACCCAATTTTTAAGAATCTTGAAGTCAACACAATCAAAATACTTGTATGGAGTAGATAGAACCCAAGTAACAAAATAGGGGGAAAATAATGTAAATTGGGGTTTTCTGAACCTCAGTACTATCAACATTTTGGACTGAACAGTTCTGTGCATCACGTAGCAACATTGCTAAATATTGGTAACACCCCTTTCATGGTGCCAACCCTGACTGTCTCTATATATTGCCCTATGGCCCGATTAAGATCACTGATTGAGAAATCTTAACTCTGTGACTCTTTGTAAGATGTTGGGGGAGTTGTACCACCCAGAGGAGTTACAGCTGATATGGGTGCAAAGTTTTCTTGAGAGGTATACATGTGTCCCCTGAATTGAAATACTGTAAATCATACATGTAGAATCTTAGCAGCAGCTAAACAAAGATGCTTAATTTTTTATTATTTTTATGGTGAGTTTTCAGACATCCATCACTGTAAAAGAAACCACTTTCAAAATTTTTCTTTATGAATATGTAATATAATTGTAGAGTAAACCTCCTTTATCATTCTGATGGGGGATCAGACTAATACTCATCTTGTATATTGAGTTTTATCCACATTTTCACTCTATTTTTTAAGTAGTTTGGGGAGGGAGGGAGAGAGGAGAATAAGAGTCGATTCGTAACGTGTTGTGATCTGTGGGACAACACCGTGCCTCTTCATCATTGAGCTGTACCATACAGTTTTCCTGTACAGTTTTAATAATTTTAAAAAGAGCTTTTTTTCACCCCATCTTAAATATTCAGAGAATATAGGCAAGTATAAAAAATAAAATTAAAATCATCTATAATCCCACAATCTAGAGGCAACTAAGTATATTACTCTTTAATAGATTCATTTATTCCTTCATTAAATTATGTGCCAGACACTGTGCTAAGGCTACAGATTCATGGTGGAGCAGATGTACAAGGTACCTGCTTCGGAGAAGCCTATTTGCATATGTATTAGTATGTATGTTCTCTCTCTACTCAGACCAGATGTCCCTGGACACCTGGCTTTGGCCAGGAACTGTTTGACTTTCAGTGACAGAAGTCTGAAAAATATTAAATTAACTAAATTAATAGCTTTATCTTACTTGTATAAGGACTTTGAAAAAGAACTACTCTGGGCCCATTCAGTGAGTCCATACTTCCACCGGGAACCTAGACTTCTTTGGTTATCCATTGTGCTATCGCTAAGCTTGGATCCATTGGTCCAGCCCTTACAAAACAACCACTCCTTATTCAGCTGTTCATCCGGGTTTTGAAGTGGAGGAAGGGAAAAAAAGCCACGGAAGGGCCATGTGAATCTGATCCCACAAATAAGCTCTCTCAGGCTTCAGAATTTTCCCAGGGACCCCTCTTTCAATCTCCTGGCTAGAACTGTGCCCCATGGATCAAGATGCAAAAGTTGAAAAGAATTGTACAAAATTGTACAAAGTTAAAAGTGATACATGTCTTTCCAAAAGTAGATGTTTTCTTTCCCTGAGGTAAACGTTAACTGTTTAGAATTAGACTTCCGTAGGCTTGTTTATGTGTATTACAAAGAGAGTCACACAACTTAAGGCTGTTTTTGCTTCCCATTAAAACTGTATGGTAGAGGGCGCCTGGGTGGCTCAGTCATTATGCGTTTGCCTTCAGCGCAGGTCATGATCCCAGGATCATGGGATCAAGCTCGGCTCAGGTCATGATCTCAAGGTCCTGGGATCGAGCCCAGCATCTGGCTCCCTGCTTGGTGGGAAGCCTGCTTCTACCTCTCCCACTCCCCCTGCTTATGTTCCCTCTCTCTCTGTCAAATAAATTTTAAAAATCTTTTAAAAAAGGTGTATGGTAGACATTTTCCTCTTCTCAACAATCTATCATTGGCAATCTTCCAGATTGGTATGTTTAGAGTTAAGCCATTTAGCAATAACAGTGTTACCATAGTCTGTACAATGAGCATATCACAGTGATTAAACTGTTCCATCCTAGTAAGTAGACTTTCTCCAAATTGTTAATAAAACCACAGTGTATATCTTTGTACTATATCCATACTCGAATGGATGACTTCTTTTGTACATAAGCATTCTAGAAATAGAATTACTGGGTCTATATGTATGAAGCAACCTCTTCGACCTCTGCCACAGCAACAGCTTCCTAGGAACAACGCAAAAGGCAAGGGAAGCAAGGGAAAAAATGAACTATTGGGATTTCATCAAGATCAAAAGCTTTTGCACAGCAAAGGAAACAGTTAACAAAATCAAAAGACAACTGACAGAATGGGAGAAGATATTTGCAAATGACATATCAGATAAAGGACTAGTGTCCAGAATCTATAAAGAACTTAGCAAACTCAACACCCAGAGAACAAATAATCCAATCAAGAAATGGGCAGAGGACATGAGCAGACATTTCTGCAAAGAAGACATCCGGATGGCCAACAGACACATGAAAAAGTGCTCCATATCACTCGGCATCAGGGAAATACAAATCAAAACCACAATGAAATATCACCTCACACCAGTCAGAATGGCTAAAATCAACAAGTCAGGAAATGACAGATGCTGGCGAGGATGCGGAGAAAGGGGAACCCTCCTACACTGTTGGTGGGAGTGCAAGCTGGTGCAGCCACTCTGGAAAGCAGCATGGAGGTTCCTCAAAATGTTGAAAATAGAACTGCCCTATGACCCAGCAATTGCACTATTGGGTATTTACCCTAAAGATATATTTTTAAACATTCTAATATTTACTATCAAGTGGCCTTCCAAAAGGCCACAATCATTTATACTCCCACCAACAATATATGAGGGTTTCCTTTTCCACCTTTGGAATGTGGAACAACAATGGGTGTCATCAATATTCTTAGTATCTTCTAACTACATAGGCAATAGTGTATCACTGGATGGATTTAGTTTGAAACATTTTATTATAAAGCATTTCACATATACTCAAAAGTGGAATGAATGGTAAAATAAACTCTCATTACCCATCATCCAGCTTTAACAGTTACCAGAATATGGCCACACTCGTTTTATCTGGATAGGGTTTGATCCTATTCTTGTTTTTCCCTGCCATTTCCCCCCACTAACTCTTTACTTTTTTGCTTATTCATCTTTTATTTCTTATCCTGGTACCGATTTTGATTTCTTCAAAGGCTGATGTATTTGCTCTTAGAGCATCATATCCATGAGTCTAGTTTTTCTATCTATAGCAGAGATAATAAATATGTGGCATGAATCTCATTACTTGTCCCCTTCTGTACCTCGATAGATATTATTAATTGACCAATACATCTTTTTGCAGTGAGCCCAAGTGTATACCTACAACTCTTTACCATGGTGCCTTAGATTAGTGGTTCTCAAATTTTAGTACGCACAACATTACCTGAAGATTTTGTTTAAAATATAGATATATGTTCCTAGATCCCTCCTCCATAGATTTTCATTCACTAGGTTTGGGGCAGCACCCAAGATTCTGCATTTCTAATAACCTGCCAGGAGATGCTATGGATGCCTGTCTATATATTACACTGGAACATTTTTCTAGACACAGTGCTTCCACTGCTGTGCCTGTGAATCACGGGAGATAACGTTCAAATGCAGGTTTTTATTCAGTAGGTCTGTAGCACAGCTTGAGATTCAACTTTTGTAACAGGCTTCTAGGTGTATTGCTGGTCCATGGACCAATTTGAGTATGTAGATCTTCAGTGGCCATACTGCCAGAGATGGCTTGTGGAGTGAATCAGGGGTCTCTGCCTGATTTAGCAATAAGGGCTTTCTTAATCTCAAAGAGACTTAACTGTCACTATCTACACTATGTATATCACTATATACACCATGTACACTATGTCTAGACTGGCTAAAAAATATTCAACTGGGATACTTTTCATAAAATCAGATTCCAGGTCCCTCCAGGGATCAATAGATCCACTATGTTTGGAGAGGGGCCTGGGAATGAATTGTTCGGACAACTCTTTGGTCAATTTGGGGCACAGGTAAGTTTTGGAACTACTATGTTGCATGGCCTCGATGATACACAGGTCTTCTTTCTTGGATTCATCTAGTCCCTTTTCAATCCATCCATCTTATCAAGACACATGTATTTGCGTTGACCTTTTACACGATGATGCCGCACACTGAGGGTCCCGCAGAAATGAATCAGGAGTTGAATCAGTGATGATCCTCTCTGTGTAGATCCGAAAACCAGGTGAAAGATGCAGATATAATAACACATAACCCCTGCAGGAAGTCAGAGAAGAAAAAGGTTGCCTTTCTTTCTCTGTTTATTCCTTTTTAGAAGTTAAATTCAAACATTTACTCAATAGGGAACTCCCCTTTCAAGAAGAAATCTCACAAAAGCATAAAAATGCCAAGGTGATGATTTTCCGCGTAATATTAAGTCATAATTTATAAGTTTTGCCCATGGATCATACTGCCGATTATTAGCTAGGTTTTTAAGTGTAACACATGTTCATTACACAATATATACGACAGTAGGCAATGAACACCACCTAGAGAATCATAACTTTGTTCATTCTTCCACTTTGAGGGAATTTCAATTTGTAGCCTTAATGATATACAACCGTAGTTTCTGCATTTTAAGTAATGCACCAATGGCAGTCTTGTTTTCCAAGATTCTCATTCTATATGACTTTCTATACAGGGTGTAAAAATTATGAAATGCTAATAATGTAAGTGATATGTTTACCATCTGCTTGATGGTGCTATTCACTGTCATTAAGATTCTGAAAGGACCACTTGAGAAAACAGAATAATGAAGAGGAAAAAGAACTGTAATCAAGCATAAAAGGACTTTTTGAAGAGGGAATGGAGACATCTTTCAGCAGTGACCTTTTTCTCACACTGATGCTGGGCCGGGACTGTAATTGTCCATCATTCTTTTCAATGGTCAATACACTGCTCACCACAACTCATTCTTTCAATACTATCGATCCCTTTAACAACCTTGGCCGGCAATCACTCTTTGTAAGTTACAAAGTTAGTGGCATTCTTTCTGCCCCGTTTTGTGGTTCACGGTTAGACAGGCTCAACATTCTGTGTGTGGATGAATGCAGCTGGTTAAGTGAATTCGGAAATTCCACAGGTGGTAAAGAGTGGCTTTTAGGCAGGACGTTGTACTGATTAAAAGGATGCATGGATATAAACTGGCAGCCTCCCATCATTGCTAGAGAACCTGACTTCCACTTTTAAAGGAGTTGGCCATGCAAGTCCTTTGGATTCAGTCATCTGTCCCCAGCTGCACAGCAGGATCGTTAGAAGTATTTCAGTGGCACCGGGGAACTTATTTCTTCTTCTTTTGAAGTATTCTTAAGGAATAAGAAACCCATAGAGTTTCTAATAAAACATTTTATAAGATGTTAGCATTTTCAAGTTTATATACATTGTCCCCTTCAATTCTTACAACAGGTCTGTGTGATAGGCATGATAAATGTTTTATTTGAGGTTTTACAGATGGGTAAATTGAGTCTTGGGAAGGTTAAAGACAAGAATGGTCACAACTTGCCTGCCTTGTGCATTACAAAGCAACCTAAAGTGACACAAAAAGAAATGATGTTAGGATATTAAAGCCTTCATTTTCTGACTCAGTACTTTTCCTATTACACCATTTTGCCCTTGACGTTATCTTTATACCATATTAAAATTTGATTTTTCATTTTTTTAAATAAAAAATGCTGAAAATATGCTGTGACCTCAAGTCCTAGACTCAGTTATGTATGATGTTTTGATTGGGGGACACCAATTTCCATGTTAACCATTCCAATGGAACATTTAGCTGCAGCTCTGAAAGGAAAACCAGGAGGTTGCAATTATATTTACTTCTGTTTATTTACAGCACGGTAGTGATAGAGCTGCACTGCAACCAACTTTGAGTTCATGCTCAGTTTTTTCAGTCATTGGGGCCATTGCTCACACAGAATCTGTCATCAGCTTGAAAATTCAATTAAAGGCGTGGAGGCCTTTTAATTGATGTGATGGTTCTGTTGGAGCAGATGAATTTGATTTTTTTTTTCTTCCTTCATGAGAAGGTTTTACTCAGGACACTTAGAAGAGTGGATGCATCTATAGCACCATTATTCTACCTGTTTGATTTCCATTAGAATAAATTATCGATCTTTCTGGTCTGCTCAAGTAGGTGAATTCACTTGGCTCTCTATTCCTGATGGTGATGATCATGGACAGGTACTAAGAACATACTGTGCATCAGACCTTATTCCAAATACTCTGTGTATCCTTGTGCATAGTCCTCCCAACAAACGTGTTGGGTAGTTCCAGTTATTATCCCCATTTTACAGATGAAGAAGCTGAGAATGAGGGTAGTTCAGCAACTTTCCCAAGTTGAAACAGCAGGTAAATCATAGAACTGAAATTAATTCAGTGGTTCTCCAGGTCTAGCACCCATCCTCTTAAAGACCAGATTATACTGCCTTTCCTGATATTATAAAGCAAATCTGTGGACATCTCCATATACTTACCCAAGAAATCTCTTCTGACCTTGGTGTCCTATGTGAACTTAAGGTTGTTATGTCTCACATTACGTGGATACCTTCTCCTTCACCTTCAGAATCATTCTAACCACTCTTTTGTGCATCAGGATACTAAAAACTATTTCAAGGGCATTTCCAATGTGTAAGTTACCTCTTTAAGGCTAAAGATGGCTATTTCTTAATAACATGACCAGTTATGCTCATCTTTCCTATTTACTTCCCTAATTGTCTTTGCATCACATGTAACACTTACTATGTACTAAGCACTCTAAGCATGTTATGTGTATTAATTGATTCAATCTTCAGCATAGCCTTATGAAGTAGACATGACTGTATCTTCATTTTACAACTGAGGAGACTGACTTAGAAAGCTGAACTAGGTTGCCTCAGCTCTAACAGGTGGTTCAAAATAAAGCTGGGATTTAATTTAAGATATCTGACTCTATTCTCTCTTCTTTAGCTTATCCTCAAAGGATTCCTTCTTGTTTGTCCATTTAAAATCCATCTTGGAGTACCACTGTCACACTTTATAAACCTAGAGGTTTTTCTTTTTTTCTTTTATTATGGTATCCTTGACATATAAGATTGTGTAGGTTTTAAAATGTGTTGATTTGACACATTTATTATACTGCATTATCACTTCTTTTTTATGTTGAGAACAGTTAGGATGTAGTCTCTTGGCAACTTTGAAGTTTATAATACAATATTGTTGATTATCATCACTATGTTGTGCATTAGATCTCCACAACTTGTTTATCTACTAGTTGCAAGTGTGTACTCTTATTTTTTGGTAAGACTTTATTTACTTATTTGACAGAGATCATAAGTAGGTAGAGAGGCAGGCAGAGAGAGAAGGAGGGGAAGCAGGTTCCCCACTGAGCAGAGAGCCTAATGCAGGGCTCGATCACAGGACCCTGAGATCATGACCTGAGCAGAGGCTTACCCCACTGAGCCACCCAGGTGCCCCTCAAGTGTATACTCTTAAATATCTCTCCACTTCCCCTACCTCCCAGTCCCTGGTAATTACTATTCTACTCTGTTCTATTCTACTTGTTTTTACAAATTCAGAGTTTTGTTTATTTTTTAGATTCTACATATAAGTGATATTATACAGTGTTTTTCTTTCTATGTCTGATTTTTCCCAACATAATGCCTTCAAGGTCCATCCATGCTGTTTCGTATGACAGTTCTCTCTCTCTCTCTTCTTGAGCAATATACTTTAAATATAAATCAGATCATGTAACTGACAAACCCAAAACCATTCAGCAGTTCCTTTCACTTTAGGGAAAATATAAAGCTAGAGGATCTCAGTGTCCTATTAGGTTATGGATGTGTCACCTAACAAACAAAAGCTCTAATAGCATTTCAAAAAGACAGCCATTTGGGAATGATTCATTTCTTTTCTTTTCTTTTCTTTTTTTTTTTTTTTAAGATTTTGTTTATTTGACAGACAGAGATCACAAGGAGGCAGAGAGGCAGAGAGAGAGAGACAGAGGAGGAAGCGGGCTCACCACTGAGTAGAGAGCCCAATCTGGGACTTGATCCCAGGACCCAGGGATCATGACCTGAGCTGCAGACAGAGGCTTTAACCTACTGGGCCACCCAGGAATCCCAAGGGAATGATTCATTTCTTAATACAAAACTGAGAACTATCAACACTCTTAAGTCATGACGTTATAACGACCTTGGATTCTGATGTGTTCTCTTGAGTACGGGAGAATGGAATATAGTTAGAGCAAACTCGGGAAATCCACAACTGGGTACATATACAGGGAGCATAGCCTGCTCCCTGGAAAGCACCATCTGTTAGGATCACAGAAGCATGAAGCTTGGAAAGAACTGTCCCAAAGCATTTCATCTTTGAAGAGGAGAATTGTTGACCTTCATTCTCTAGTGAATGAAGTATTTGTCCAGTATACACAGTTTCGTAGGCAAGCTTCCCTACCTTTTCTTTCACTGAGTGTCTAAAGTATATAAAATTCTAGGTAAAATGATTCTGGGTCTACTGCAGCTAAACCACAGGTCCGCTGGTTCATGGAAATAGTCTTCAACTTTGAGCTTGGAAGTAGATGAATGGGTTCAGTTTGTTGTCCGATATATACTAGACCTTTGGGCATATATATGTCAAATTTCTCTGAACCTCAGTTATACTCATAATCATAGGAATAAAGAAGTCATACTGTAAACACATTTTACCTTTTGGTTGATTTTAGAAGATAACCTTCTTCTTTGTACCTGTGATTCCACTATATTATAAAATTCCCAGGACAGCAGACAGATGTAATTTATTTTATGAGCACAGAGAAGTAATACTCAAATAAGCAAATGCTGCACCCAAGTAGGAATGCTTGAGACTGTTCTGCCATACATGTTTACCACTAGAGATTTTACAACGAATGCAGAAGTTCAGAGAGCCCCAAATCTGTATGTATCTTTTGTTCATTCTTTTAATCTGACATACTGATACTCAAGCTTTAGTATACCTAAGTAGTACTGTTTAGGGTTACAACCACCAAGCCACTTTGCCCGACTTTGTGAGAAACGCAATGGATTTTATCATAATTTATGCATACTTTTAATATTATCTCGAAATTTAATAAAATCTCCATCTTTCTTGTAAGATAAGACTCCGTGGCATTGCTCTATTCCTGGGTACATCCTGGCTCCGGTATTTACAGTGAAAGCTTCTAAATGTTTCTGAGCCTGAGCTTCATCTTCAGTAAAATGGAGTAACAAAACCCATCATGCTCTATTTTAGTGATGGTTGAATTAGTCCAGACTGTATTTACATTAAAGGTCTTGCATAATACGGGACACATTGTAAGTACTTGACCAATGTTACTTTCCTTCCCAGCTCATCCCTCCTGACTGCCATTTTATACCATAAAGGAGGAATGAGTGTTCTTTCCTGGGTTTTTAGGGCATTCAGTTGTTTTCATTTGCCACTAACTTGCTTTAATACATTGTAGAGCTGCGCAATTTGCAAAATACTCATTTATTAGTTGAATCCTCTTAGACACATGGTTGTCCATTTTCACACATCTTGTTAGGTAATTAGTAAGTTAAAGGATGGATACATCCACTGTAACCAGAAGCCAAGATTGAGATTTTCCTAGGAGAACACCTGTTGCTCCATGTAATGTTATCTGTAACTGGCCAGGCGGACATTAAGCTTTTGATATCGAGTCTTTATAGATGCCCACATCTGCCAAAGAATTTTGAAAGGGAAGAATTTGATGAGATTTGAGTCTTTATGTTTCTTAGCCCACCAGCCTCAATTACACTTTATTGATGTCAGAAAATATCACTTGTAAGAGTGTGTTCCTACTAATGTCTAAACACTTATGAAAGTTATTGGATTATTAATATCTTTCAGTCCTTCAGAAAAAAAAGTAAATGCCAGCACCAAAATATTCAGAGTGGCTAAAACTTTAAACATTGATAATATTAAGTGTTGGAGAGGATGTGAAATAAATGGAAATTTTATATTTTGCTGGTGAGAACATCACCTAGTAAACCACTTTAGAAAACCAGCAATCATTAACAAAACCTATGCCTCCTCTGTGACCCAGCGTATGTGCATAAGATATGGGTGTCTATGTCTTCAAAAAGACGCACATGCTTTTAGTATCTTTATTTACAATAATTGATACTGAAAATTACCCAAATGTCTATCAACAGGAGAATGGGTAATCATGCTATATTCATACAATAGAAGACTATGTACACAGCCATAAAAAGAATAAACTACAAATACATTCAAAAGCATGGATGAAACCTAAAAACATTAGGATTTATGAAAGAAGTGAGGTACAAAATATTCCATAGTGTATAAATCCTTTAACATGAAGTATAACCAGTCTATGCTGATGGCAGTCAAAATAGTGTTGACTTCTGGGGGTAGCGGATAACTGGAAAGGGGCACAAGGAAATGTTCTGGGGGCTAAATATGTTCTAACTGGATGGCGCTATTATTTGACACATACATGTTTGTATGTACAAATCAATGAATTTGTGCCTTAAAGATTTGTAGATCTTGTTATATTCACCTTATCCATTGAGAGCTCCAAATAACCTATAAATTATCTTAGAAGAGATTTATTAATATATGTCACAGAGAATTATTGATCTTTACAAAAAACTTTCTGAATACCCAGTTTCTTCAACAAATACGTGACATGAAAAAAAGAGGGTAAGAGGTAACTATTGCAGATTTTAAATTATTGAATAGACTTATTCAATTTATGTAGATGCAATTTATGTAGATTTTGTTTAGGTCCTGTTTTTGTTGTTGTTGTTGTTTTTAACTGAAGATACTTTTTGAGTCCTTGGGAGAAAATTGAACAGGAGCTGGTTGTTAAATATTAAGGGTTTGTAAAATTTAGTGGGGTGGGATAATGGGATCATAACTCAAGATAAAATGATAGTGTGTTTGGCATTGGCATTAAATATTTCACCCAGTAAAGTAAGAGCAAATAGTTATGAAATAAAAATAATGCCCAAATGTTGAACTTTAGGAGATGAAGTCCACCTTTATGACTGAGGTGACTAAAACTAGTAGTATAAAAATAACAAAAAAGTGTCAGGATGGGATGAGGGCTGAGTTAATGAGTCTTGTTTTTTGAACCACAACTTGATGTACCAGTGAGCCATTCAAGAGGGGATCACCAACTCTGTAGGTCCAAGAGCTCATCACTGAGGTCTGAACCAGAGAGAAGGATGTAAGGATCTCCAGTCCTTCTCTTTGCAACTCTGGGTATGAAAGAAATCAGATAAAGATAATATTTTGAGTGAACCAACCAGCCAGCAGAAGCCAAAGACCGTTAAAATGCAAAGAATAGGCAAAGCGAATGGAGAGCCCCGAGCAGGCTAACAAGGATAAAACAGGGTGACCTGGGAGGGGAAACGAGCAGAAAGCCCAGGAAAATGAGGAATTGCAAAAAAGCATCTTTTACATTTCATTCAGCAGATGTTTTCAGAGCCCCTCTTATCTAGCCACTGGAATTGAACCGTTGAAAGGTCGTGGCTGACACCTTCCCTGGGCTGTCCCCCTAGACTGTTAGGGAACCAGGCAGGGGACAGATGCAAGGTTGTAGTAATAGAGAGCAATGCAGATCCTGAGTATAACCTCTTACCAGAAGGGTAGGTAGGAGAGAAAGAAGAGTTAGCCTGCGAGGAAAATTTGAAGCACTCTCTACCCCTTGTGCTGATCGACCAAGAGGACACCATCTTCCTGGGAGAGCTGGGCACCCCAGCATCACACTCCTAACAATGCTGTCTTCTGTGCCCCGAGGTCAAAATAGAGGCTCATTGCATTTCAAAATGGGAAGCTCAGCGGTGGCCTGGTCCTGCAGTTAACCACGCAGCAAAGAAAAATGCCAGGAAACAGCCATTTCTCTGGCCTAGACTTGTAAGTGACCCGCCTTCATATTTCCTTGGGCTCTGCACGCGCAAGCAGAGACCCTGTTTGCCGCGTCTCAGCCCACAGTTAATTCACTTTCCTTTTATTTTTCCTGATTCCTTGAATTATCACCTTCCTGAAAACCTGTGTGCATAATGGAAGAGCTGACAGCAGCCAGAGCGGAGTGAAGCAGCCCAAATGAGTCTCCTATTATTGCCCTATTACACGGGGAACAGGCTTCTCTTTGCCCTTCATTCATCACCTGCAAACTATGAAAAGCTAATCGAGTTGCTTTGTTTTAATGGCAGCTGTTCGGCCCTGACCAGCACCCTTCTTCCACTCGGCTCCAGGAGCAAACAGATGAGTGCCATTTGGAGTTGAAGTTATCGTGCATGAAAATCACGTTAGGGGCAATGAAATTTTTTTCTTTGCCTTCATGGGACGGGGAGCATGAAGCACAGTTCTCTTTCACTTGAGGTCCAGAACAGGACACCGAGCTAATGGGTGAGACCTGTGAGACTGGTCTTGCCACATTTTTCCGACTAAAGGACCTCAGCTTTGCATTGTCCCTCCTGCTAAAGGCTTTCACGACCCCTCCTGATGTTCCCATGGGCCGTTTAAGTGTGTTAAATATCCATCGGAGGAAATGATTTCAATAGTGGATGCTTCCTAGCCTGTGTCATTTACTATACACACTATCAATTAGGATGATTTTATTATTCCCTCCTTCCACTGGGCCCTGAAGCAAGGCATTCGGGAAATCTAATTATGCCTATGTACTTCCTTAGATAAAGGCCATCTTTAGATCCTTCTAACCAGCACATTTCTCACATCGGTAAGATATTTTGTTGGTCATGGGTTTTGTCTGGTTTTGTTTGGGAAGGTGGGTACTTTCCTGAGTGCCTCAGAGTGATGAGAGTCCTTTGATTCATTTATTTTTTTTAAACACCAACTTTCAGAGGACAGGACCGGAGACACTGCAGACTCCCTTTCACGAAGCCCTGTCCTTGGGTTCTGAAAGCTTTTGCTCTCATTTCCCATTACTTTTCTCTCTGGTCATGGATGATCTACCCTCTCCTTGCAGGGCTGAGAGTTCATGGCTGTTTCTAATTCAGAATTAGCAGATAGAGAAAAATATGCTCCTCGAGGTAATAATTCTCCCACGGTTGCTGCTGCTCACCTGTCACCGTGTAAAACAGAACATGGCTCTAGGCCCACGTGTGATGCCTGACATTGCCACAGGCACCAAAAGAACTTTTTTTTTTTTTTTTTTTTAAGCAGCTTTGCAAAGATGGAGCTATCCTTGGGCTCATATTTGTGTTGAATCTAAAGGAGTTGGTGAAAGCAGAAATGAGGCGAATAAAATGCAGATCGGCTCTGGGAAACTTCCATTTCGCTGGCTCGGCTTATTGGAGAATTGGCCCGTGGAAGATTATGTCGCCATTTGCGCCGAGTTAGTGTGGCAGTTTGTCGAGGGAGACTAGAATTCTTGGTATTTGTATTCTTACCTAGCTCCTGGTTTTAATGATGTCTCTTCTCATTTCTCACCCAGGCATTTTTCCTTCTCTGCTTTCCATGCTAATGTCTCCCCGTCCTGTTTTTCAAATTAAATATCATACTTAAAATATTAATACCGCTTGCTCTTTGATTCTTTGTTTATTCATCTTATGCAAAACGCACCAGTGAGCTCTCCATCTGTATTAAATGCTACTGTATGGGCAGATACAATGACTTATTAATGACTGTTCCATGATATGGAGAGTGAGGGCTTTATATAATCATGCAATCCTTATTCAAAATGCTCCACTGGTACTACCCTGTAGGGAAAAAAATGAAATATGTCTATCTTTTCAAAGGAAAAATGACTTGCCTTGTGAAGACCATTGTAGAAATAACGAAGTATTTAAACTAGGCCAAGTTACTGGCATCCCCAAGGAAGTCAGCTCATGTCTTAAAGTATTTGGGTATGTACATTTTTGTAGCATTTATTAAAATGGAAGCTACATACCCTAAATGTATAGCTCAGTGAATTGTCACTAGGTATATAGCCGCTGCTGGGGTCACAAAATAGCGTATTTTTAAGAAGCCGTATTCATATCTCTGGCCCATATTCTTTGGGTTGTTTCCACTTTTTGTATGATTTATAGCTGTTATTTATGCACATTCTTTGTAAGGGCTAGATATGAATTGTCTGTGTACTGTATGTGCTAATAAAAGCCCACTCTGTAGGCTGAGTTTTCACTGCTCTCTTGGTGTCTTTTGATGAATAGAAGTTCTTAATTTTATTGTGATCCAATTTATCAAGACTTTCTGCTATGGATAATGTTTTCTTTCTTTCTTTCTTTCTTTCTTCCTTTTTCTTTTTTTTTTTTTTTAGACTATTTAAAAAATCTCTCCCTATCTCAAAGTCATAGTCTCACATGAAGTAGTGTTCACTTTTACTTCCCAGAAGAAGATTTCCTGCTTGTCCTTCAGAGTCAGATCTAGATTCACCTCCAAATTTAGTTTGGGTATTTGCATTTTTGGCTGCTGTAGGAAAGATGGAGGAGAGAGGAGACAGGGAGAATGTTCTGAATATTCTTGATCAATAGTTCTACAGGTAGGCAATGATGATGTCTCAGATGTGGGTGGTAACAGTGAACGTGGAATGGAGTGGTTGGATTTTAGGTATGTTTCGAAGGTAAGCCTTCAAATTTCATGGGTGGTAATGAGAAAAAAAGAGAAATTCAGGATGCCTCCTTTGTTCTTGACTTGAGATACTGGGTGAGTGATGGTATTACTGATTATGATTGTGCAGATAAAAAAAAAAGGAAGAGGAAGAGAAGAAGAAAATATTTGTAGGGCAAACAAAGTGGGGAAAAAATAGGTTTTGTTCAAGTTAAGTTTGAGATGATTCATCGGAGTGGAAATGAATGAATGAACCAGTAGACTTTTACCTGATAAGCAAGCAAGTCAGTGGTAGAACTAGTACATCCAGGTGTTTTAACCCTTCATTTAGGGTTTTTCTCCACTTTAGGAACATAACCCAGAGAACATTTCACTGAACTTCTTGTAGAGTATTATAGGAAAACAAACTAAGATCTTCTGGCCAAGTAATTTTGGATAGCTTTTATACTAACTCCCTTGATGACTTATTACACACATTACTTAAATCTTGGGGAAATTCTGCAAGAAAAAAAATATAACTTTGACTTTATTTAACCTCGTATTTCTCCAATTTCTTTCTCTACAAAAGTGGTTTTGTTTTTTGTTTTTTTTTTTTGTTTTTTGTTTTTTGTTTTGAGGAAGACCTGTTAATATCCCTCAAAACTAGTATCAGTGTTCTGTGAAAACATCTTCAGGAAAACTGATTCATCAGTCTGCTATCCTATGAGCACACATGTACACACTGGAGGCTTACTGCCACCCTCAAAAAATAAGCAAATGGTCAACATGGTGCTTGATCAAATTTGTCTATTTCTGCAATCTTATGCAAGTGGTAAAATGTCTTGTAACGGCCCTTTGTGAAGGGCAGTTCCCCTGTGTCATAATAATTGAAAATTAGGAAGTTACAGAGTCATAATTAAATTGTCCCCTTTGAACCTTTGTTGATTGAAGCTGCATATTAACCACATCCCATTCAGGCAGCAGTAGCAAGAAATATTCTGAACACCAACTGCTATGACATAACATAACAAGCTTTGACAGCTTCCTAATTACCTGACTACCCAGTAGTTAAGAACACTTAAATACTGTAGCATTCCTCCTCTTTGCACATAAGTCAAAAGGTATCTCTAATTTGCTTTTTAATTGATATCTATATTGCTGCTTTTAAAGGAATGTACACTCCCCAGTATGTTTAGCTATTAATTTGTAACCTTTGATCCGCATGTGAAAAATGATTATAAAAAAGAAATTATTCGTTATCAAGCACATGGATGTCAGGCCTAGATAAATCTCCAATGGCAACCCAAAATGCATTGAACCATTTTTTTTAAACAAACTCTCCTTTTTTTCCTGAAGACCTAACTCACTTTCAATTTAATCTCAATTTCAATTATGTGTTTGATTTCACGCTAAGCTTAATTTTTCTCACCTGTAGAACGGGGAAAATTATGGTTTTAGGGTCAACGTGAACATCAAATGGAAGTGATGCGTGTGAAAGGATTAGAGCCGAATCTGGCCAACATAGAACGTTCAAGGAGTGTCAGCTCTATCCATCTCAGTTCGAAAGACTTTTGGATTTGCCAACGAGATGGGCTCCATGTATATTTGTTCAATAAAAAAAAATAGGGGCACCTGGGTGGCTCAGTGGGTTGAGCCTCTGCTTTCGGCTCAGGTCATGATCCCAGGGTCCTGGGATCGAGCCCCACATCAGGCTCTCTGCTCTGCAGGGAGCCTGCTTCCTCCTCTCTCTCTGCCTGCCTCTCTGCCTACTTGTGATCTCTGTCAGATAAATAAAGAAAAAATCTTTAAAAAATAAAAATAAAAAAATAAACATTAAACTCCCACTGAAGTTTCCCTTATTATATTAGTAGACTAAGAGGTAATTAGAACCAAAGTCATACACCATAAGATACTATCTCATCTTAGACACAACTGGCAGTGTAATTATGAACAATTAACAGACCTAAAGACATCTTCGAGAACAATGTTCTAGCTTCCATATACACAGTCTTCTTTATCTGCCTAGTGCTATGCTGAGCCCTTTATAGGCATGATCTCCATAACAGCCCTATGAGGTGGAAAGTATTTTTGGTCCCTTTTTACAAGAAAAATAAAATTAGGCCCACAGACTCTAAGACCAAAGAGGTGGTAAGTGCTGGTAGATGTTGACCAAAGTCTTTTTGCCTACAGACTCCGTACTCTTTAACAACTCGAAGTACTACCATTGAAAGAATCTTGTAGAGTAGGTCATTGTATAAAGGAAGGAGTGAAAGGAAAGGAGGATCTAGAGGTATGGTAGTTCATGTCAACATAACATGTCCTTTCCCTACAGGAAGAATCTGGATTGTGTTTAAAGAATTTGCAAAATATTAAAACCCAAAATGTGTTTGTGTCCCTAGAAACCACAAATCCCACTAGATTTACTACTTCCTTCCTGAGAAATAGGTGTATTTAAGGACTCCTGAAGATGACTCTTCATCTGGGTAGGATGAAAATAGGTAAACTAATTGGAGAATTGAGCTCCTTTTGTATACAAGAAGATGAGTATGGCATGGACTCATTACCTGTTCTAAGGAAGCTCAAGGTAGTTAGCCTTTCTGGAGTTAGGTCCACTAGGATGTGAGTGAACATACAAGTTCCCAGGACAGGAGTTTACATTTGATGGAAAGGAAGCTTTTCAAGATTCAAATTGCACAATTCCTTTGGCCTATAACTTTGTAAGGATGCTAACAGTGGTTTCAGTGAAATTTCAGAGAAATTTACCTTTTGAAATCTTTAGAACATATGTCTGTGTTTTTGCAATGAGGGTTTCAACTTTCATTCATGGCATATACTCTTCCCTTATTATTTTCTCTCCCAGCTACAGTCAACCTGGGCCTCAGTTAGAGTTCCTTCCTATACACATTACACCCAATGTGGTACATTCTTACTGTTTCTGTTACGTGTATTTAGATCCTACTTAGCTTATTTAGAGATTGGAAGAAGGATCAGGCCTCTGTTCCCATTTGCCATACCACCATCTCTATGGTTTTTCCTCTTGGCGTTCTTTTACTGCTTTGCCATGCATCCTTCCAGAAATCATTCAAAACTGTTGAGATTCTCATATGCATGTATTTTGGATTTCAGGTGTTTTCATGAACTTTAGCTCCTCTCTTTTCTCCCACTGTATGAAAAACATCCTAGAAAACAATGATCCCTTATTCTCATCCACAGTTTATAGTAAGAGGCATTTCATTGACTAATTCCCTTCTTTTCCCTCATAAATTACATAAGCTACATGTTCAATCTCACACTTTCTTTAAACTGTTAGTATAAAAGAAAAGCTTTCTTTTTCTTCTTCTTTCTTTTTTTTTTTTTTTTTTTTTTTTGAAAGACCTTGGGTTTAGGGAGCCTGGGTGGCTCAGTTGGTTAAGCAACTGCCTTCAGCTCAGGTCATGATCCCCAGGTCCTGGGATCCAGCACCACATCTGACTCCCTGCTCAGCAGGAAGCCTGCTTCTCCCTCTCCCACTTGCACAAGCACCCCCTGCTTGTGTTCCCTTTCTCACTGTGTGTCTCTCTCTGTCAAATAAATGAATAAAATCTTAAAAAAAAATCTTTTTTTTAAAGATTTTATTCATTTATTTGACAGACAGAGATCACAAGTAGGCAGAGGCAGGCAGAGAGAGAGAGGATGAAGCAAGCTCCCCCCTGAGCAGAGAGCCCGATGCAGGGCTCGATCCCAGGACCCCGGGATCATGACCCAAGCTGAAGGCAGAGGCTTTAAACCACTGAGCCACCCAGGTGCCCCAATAAATAAAAATCTTAAAAAAAAAAATGGGACTCCTGGGTGGCTCAGTGGGTTAAAGCCTCTGCCTTCGGCTCAGGTCATGATCTCAGGGTCCTGTGATCAAGCCCCACATCTGGCTCTCTGCTCAGCAGGGAGCCTGTCCCCCTGCCCCCTGCCTGCCTCTCTGCCTACATGTGATCTCTGTCTGTCAAATAAATACATAAATAAATAAATCTTTTTTTAAAAAAAAGACCTTCGGTTTATACTAACAATTGTAACCTGATAGCTAAAAAACTGGAACATTCCATTAATTCTCTATGGTCCAAAGGTGTTCACTCTTCCTGGTTGATTGGATGCTTTAATTGTGTAATGAAAATTATAGATCCCTCCCTGGGAGAAAAAAATAATCACATGCCAACAAAATATAGGAACACCACCACATTCTTCATAAACTTTCTGATATTCATCCCCAAACCCCAGAATAAGAATCCCAGTTACCAACATTTTTCATTTTCTTCGTTTTGACTAGAATGTAGGTTCACAGTACATACTCAGGATCAATGGATAAAGGCTCATACCTCAACCTTGTCTCTTTTGAATATATGATCACAGGCAAACCGTCCACTTCCAGTCACATGGCTAATGTAAGCATCTACGTCTTTAGGTATCCATAAAGGATTAAATGAGATATTGCCTATACAGGGTACAGCTTATTGCCTGGCACATGGGCCTACCAATATTAGCTATTACTCTCTTCATAAAGTTTATATATTACTTAGTATCTAACACTTTTTGGTGGAAGTGAAAGGCAGGGCAAAGAACCTGATCTTTGGAGACCATTGGGGGAAACTAAAGAGCAATTACCAGGCTGAGAACCAGGGTAAGAAAGAAACCTTTCATTTTATTTTGAGGCCTACCAGGAGATGCTCCCTTTCGCCCTCTTATGAACGAGGTCAAGAAGAAGAGCGATCCTTGTCTAAAACACAAAGAAGCAAAACTTGATCAAAGCGGAGAATCGCTCTGCAATGCTATCGATTAAGATTTAGGATTTTTTTGTTGTTGTTGTTCAGTGGCAAGCGAAATATACTCCGAGAGACATTACCAAAACGTTCTCTCAGCAGTTAAGAAAATTATCTCTAATTTGATCCTTGCTTGGGTCTTCCCTTCTTTTAGGGAATACCTTACAATATCTGTTAATTGTCAAAGTATGCAATAAGCAACCAAAAAAAATCAAATTTTAATATTCTACATACAGTTCTCCCAGTGGTTAAGGAATGGATAGGAACCATGGAATCCAGAGCAACATTACCTAAGATAAGTAAAATCCAAGCCACACGTGTAATTTTAAATTTTCATGTGACCATATTTTTAAAAGTTAGTGAAATTTATTTTATTTCGTTTACCCAATATATCCAAAATATCATTTCAACACATATTCAGCATAAAAATTCATTAATGAGGTATTTGTGTTCTTATTTTTATACCAAGCCTTGAAATCCAGTGTGTCTATTATAATGCACCTGTATTCTGATACTATATTTTCAGGGATAAAAGTAGAATGCAGTCCTGCCAAAACAATCAGGTTATGTTTATTTTATTTATTTATTTTTATTTTTTAAAAAGATTTTATTTATTTGTTTGACAGACAGAGATCACAAGTAGGCAGAGAAGCAGGCAGAGAGAGAGAGGAAGAAGCAGGCTCCCTGCTGAGCAGAGAGCCCGATGTGGGGCTCAATCCCACGACCCTGAGATCATGCTTGAGCTGAAGGCAGAGGCTTTAACCCACTGAGCTACCCAGGTGCCCAGTTATGTTTATTTTAATTAGGCTGTGTCTAGGGGAAATATTTTGTATTATTTTGGGTTTTTAAGTTAAATAAAATTAGAACTCCTTTTCCTGAGTGACACGGTCACATTTCAAGTGCCTACTGGCCACAGTGGTCTAGTGTCTGCCAAATTAGAAAGCACAGGTTTACAGGGGGGAAATGGGAACCCATAGTGAGAAGCTCTAAGTTTGAATCCTGTCTCCCATCTACTCACTGTGTGTCTTTGTGCAACTTCCTTACCTTCTCCACACCTCAGTTCCTTTGGGTTTACACAGCCCCCTAAGCTGTTAAGTTTGTTCTGAATGAGATCATGGAAGAGAAAGAGCTATAAAATGAAATGTAAACATAAGGTATTTTAAATGTAATGATATAGAGACAGTTAATTATTTAAGCCTTTCAAATCAGATTCTACATTTGTGGAGGTTGAAACAAATCATCTTTTCTATTGCTAAGATTGATTATAAATCCTAAAGTTGGAATTCTTGTGTGTTGGGACCTCTTGAAAGCAATTCTTTGTCTTGCTTCCCGTTAGAAAAATCAATGCTTTCATCTTGACTTTAAGTTCTCAAGATACAGTTTTTAAATATAAAAGAAGATTTTTGAGGTTTTTGAAGAAGAGTTTAAGTGGTAACGTGGTCACAATGCTTTGTGTGTGTGTCTGTGTTTTGGAAAGATACACATCCCATTATTAAAACTACTCTACAGATAGAGAATTTAAAAAAAAAAAAAGGGGACTTTTCTGTTTTATTTCAAAGGCTTCTCTATTATTTCAGTTTCAAACAAAGAACATATGTTATTTCTGTAATAAAAATCAAGACAGGTGAAAAAAATCATTTGATATAAAGCAGAGGGCTCTGATTCTACATTTGTAAGAGATCAAATTAATTATCTTTGGGGAATGAATCCGATTAATGCTCATGGGAATTAATACGGAGAAATCGATCAATCCCAGCTGCTTCACTTTTTGAAGCCCAGCTCTGTAGAGCCGTCTGTGTGGGCCCCACCCCACCACATAATCAGCACTGGTGACCCAGATAGCCTGCCCTCAGAACTTTACCCTTGGTTACATATTTGACATCCATGTTTCCTGTCCTGTCTTCAGCATTTTAAAACACGTGTATGTCTCTATGCGGAAAACCTCTTGAATTTCAGTCTTGGCCTCTCTGAGGGATTAGTGCCTGTTTGGTTGAATTGTTCCCCAAAGCCCCCTAAATGAATTTCTGTCACATGTACCTTGAAATCTTTACATAGGCCATGTAATCCCAAACATTACCTTGGATTTAATGAAAATCCATCTAGATGTTTTCATGCTAAGCAGCCACAGAAAGATAGAATCAGCTTTATGTATTCAGATTACTCTTGTAAAGAATGCAAGGTAACAAGCCATTTTTAAGGGTTCAGAAAGACATCTACTCAAAAATAGCCTCGGCGTTAGCTTTTAGTCAACTTGCCCTTAGGTCTTCATTGAACAGACTTGTCCAGATGGAAGCCCTTTCTCCTTGAACATATGAGTGGCCCACCTGAGTGCCTTTATATTAATATAATAACTCTATTAATTAAATTAAATTAAATACTAACTATTGATGGCTTACTTTCTAAGTTCAGGCTGCTATAACACAATACCATAGACTAGGTGCCTTAAACAACAAAATCTTATTTCTCACAGTTCTGGAAGCTGGAATTCTGCGGTCAGGGTACCAGCATGGGCAAGTTCCTGGAGAAGGCCCTCTTTCAGGCTGTAGGTGGCTGTGTTCTCATTGTATCTTCCCGTGGTGGAGAGCAGAGAGGGCAGTCCTCTCGTCTGTATCTGTTCTTAGAAGGGTACAAAGCCTATTCGTGAGAACTCTACCCTTGTGACTTAATTACCTCCTGAGGGTTCTACCTCTGATTCTATCACAGTGGGAATTTAGGCCTTAACATGTAAATTTTAAGGGGACACAAGCATCCAGTCCATAGCACTCACCATGTGGAGACACTGCAGGAGCTCAAGATAATGGTGAACAGACATGGCTGCTGTCCTCAGGAAGCCCGTTATCCCTGGGGAGTCCTGTCCATCAAATAACTAAATGGAAAAATTTAACCATACCAAGTAGCATATAAAGGTAGAGGACACAATGAAATTAGAAGAGTTAGGGAGGAAATAACCTAAGGGGAGAAGTCAGAAAGGCTTCTATGATTGAACTAAAACCCAAAGTATGACAAAATACTAACTTGATCCTGGGAGAGAAAAGGAGGGTGGATCTTCTAGGTTAGTGGAACCACATCTGCTGAAACTCTAAGGGAGAAGGTAGAGTGGCACATTCAAAGAAGCCAAAGAAAACATCTGAGTATAGCATAGAAGGGGTTAAGTGGGGGCCAGACCTTCTGAGACCTGATGGTCTCTATCACAAATGTTGATAGGCTGAGCCTTTAAATCTAATCCAATCTTTTTTCTAATACCCATAGCAATAGGGAATTCCTTTTCATTCATAAGATCGTTGGGTCTGCTTAGACCATCACTAGGCTATCTTCAATTTTTCAGCAAGACAAGAATTAGAGTGGAACCTTCTCCTTAAGTCCTGAAAACAGCTACTCTCCGTTCTGCATCTTCATGGGACACTCCGGTGAGATTTACAGCGAATTAGATAAAGCCTCCTTTCCCAGTTCCTGGGCATTCTGATTCTGTAGATCTAGGGTGGGCATAGCCATCTCTATCTTGTAAACTTTCTACTAGCCCATCTGATGGGTAATACTGTCTGGGCAAAAAAAAAATCAGTTTTGTGTATCACCCTTTTATTTATAAAGAATATCAACCTCAGCAAAATAGATGATATTACCAGTCACTTTTGGCAATCCGCTGATGGATTTTCCTCTTTTGTATCAACAGGCTTTGTGATATTTTAGTTTTTGACTTTTCTGGAGACTTCTACATTAAGAACATTTCTGTAAATCATTCTCCTTCTTTTGCTTCCCTTGAAAAACATTGATTCTTTTTGATTGAATTGAATCTTTTTTATTCTTTTCAAGTATTTACTCTGAAACTGAATTAACTCTGTTCTTAAACAAGCTCAGGAAGTCTAGCCTCTTCAGGTAGTGCCATTTTATCTTGTCTCTCATTCAGTAAGAACTTCTTGTCATTCAAACACTTGGTTGCAGTCGTGTTGTTAATACTTTCTAAAGACTTCCAAAGGAAGACCAAGATGTTTCCTCTCAGACTAAATTAGTTCATAGACCTGGAGAATTTGTTTCCCCTGCCTTTACCTGTCAGTCCTGTTCCATCTGTTATGTAGACTGAAGTATCTGTTGTTGCAGAAGCCTTCTGTGGTCTGCCTGTGCCCACAAGCCCCTATAAACAAAGCATGAGCCAATAACACAACTTCCTGTCACCCAGCAGCCAGAGGTAGACACCAGTCCTGGCAGAGCCACTGAGATGCCTCTTACAGGAATTTGCAACAGGGGTCCAATGTATCTAGCTAGTTAGTTTGGACTACTTGAAGTCAAAAGCCATGTAGGCATGGGGTGGGTGGGTTATAGATAGCAATGAACAAATAGGGTGGAGGTCATCCACTGAGAAGCTGTTGCATGAAGGGAAGTCAACGGAATGGGATGAAATGGAAAGAACCGGGAGAGACAAAAGAGTAGAGTTTGAACAGGATTGCAACAGTGAGGGACAGTCTGCAAGATGACATAGTACGATGGGTAGAAAGAGAGACAAGAACCCAGGAAAGGGCTTGGCTGGGAGGCTTAGTTAAGTCTCTGCCTTTGGCTCAGGTCACGATCCCGGGGTCCTGAGATCAAGTCCCACACAGGGTTCTCTGCTCAGTGGGGAGCCTGCTTCTCCTTCTGTTTGCTGCCCCCCCCCCACTGCTTGAACTTGCTTTCTCTCTCTCTCTCTCTCACAAATAAATAAATAAAATATTAAAAAGAAACACACACACAGAAAGGGAGGAAAACAGAAAAAAAAAAGTTTGAAGGGAATGAAGGGAAGAAGAATGCGGAAGAGACCCTGGGGCAGAGAGACACAGGGAGGGAGAATTGATGATACGACAGAAGTGGGCCAGAGAAAAGGAGATGGCCAGGAAGATGGGGACACAGAGCAGTTGCTTTTCCTTGGAAGGGTTTTATCCTGCACTGAGTCTGTCCAGTTCTCTTTCCTGCCCCTGAATTCACTATCGGATTGGTAGTTAGACCCCACCCCACCCCTTATCTTCCAAATATTATTTATTATTTATCTTTTCATGTTCTTTATTTCATTAGTTCTTTTTGGAAGTTTATTTAGAACTTTCTTCTTAGTTCTCTTTTCCAAAAATACTGATTCTTCGAAATGCTCAACTAATTCTGTAACTTGTTGTTTTTTTAAAAAACTTTGTTTTGAAAAAGTTTAGACTCACATAGTTGCAGAAACAGGACAGAGAACTCCCATTACCACTTCCCCAGCTTCTTCCAGTGATAAGAACCGTTGTACCAATTGCAAGGAACCATAGTACAATTGCCAAAACCAGGAAATTGATATCGGTGTAATACTAGTAATTACAGATTTTCCTTACATTTCCCCAGGTTTTACACACACTGGTTTGTTTTGTTTTGTTTTAGGTGTATAGGTCAATAGAATTTTAACCCATGAATACAGATTTGTGTAACCATTACTTTTTATTTTTTTATTTTTTTTTAAGATTTTATTTATTCATTTGACAGAAATCACAAGTAGGCAGAGAGGCAGGCAGAGAGAGAGAGGAAGAAGCAGGCTCCCTGCTGAGCAGAGAGTCCGATGCGGGGCTTGATCCCAGGACGCGGGGCTTGATCCCAGGACGCGGGGCTTGATCCCAGGACCCTGAGATCATGACCTGAGCTGAAGGCAGAGGCTTTAACCCGCTGAGCCACCCAGGCGCCCCCTCCCCCATCTTTTTAAAAAGGTGATACATTCCTATGGTTGAAAAATCAAAATAATATTAAGATACTCAGTGAAACACTTAAATCACAGCTCTACCCTCTCCATTCATCTTGTTCCCTGCCTTATAAATGGTTACCTTCACTGTTTCATGTTTGCCTCCCATTCATCCTTCTTTAAAACACAAGCAAAATATACTTATTATAATGTGTGTCCTCCTTATATAAAACTTAGAGCATTTATGTGAACTATCTCACCCCTCACTATTTTCACTCACCCGGTGTCCGGGATCAGTTCATACCCTCATACAAGAGTTCCTCGCTCTTTCATGAATGTACAGTATTTCCCATATAAACACTGCACCTTTCACTCACTTGAGTAATCGCTGAGTGGTTTTCTTTGTCAAGAAACAAGCCACAATATATACATCACAAAACAAAAGCCTCAGGGAAAAGTTCAAGAGAAGATTTCCAAATGTGCACAGTCAACTGGGCACCTCCCTTCTCTCAAGGGTGGAGGGGCAAAGTAGCCCCGTGGCTGGTGCGGGGTGCGGGGGGGAAGTCAAGTAGAATTAAGGGCAAGAGTACACCTCTGCAGGACTGAAGGCGGATTTTTTTTTCTTTTTTTCTTTTTAATCAAAGAGAACATCACCTGTACTATTTGAGATAACGGGGTCATAACTGAATTAAAAACTGGCACTGGAGACTGAAAAGAGCTCTGCACAACGGTCTGAAATCTGTCAGATGACTGACAGTTGCTGCTTATGTGGAAAAGCAAGAAAGAACATCAGTTACCCGTCTAGGCCAAGTTGAAAGAATGACTATTTCAGAATAATAGGATTCGTTAAATATACATATTTTCGAGATCAACTTTTTTTGGTAGATTTATTCAACTTTCTAGTCTTCAGTTTCTTCTACCTCATTTTTGTAATTACTCCTTTATTATATGATCTCTTGTGATAATCACAAATACTCGGAATCTGTTCTAGAATTTCTCTAAAGCATGTGCATTTGTGTGTGTGTAAAGACAAACATAAATCCACTTAAGAGACATTCAGTGATCACCACCAGACATCAGGTGTTTTACCACAATTGAAAAGAAGGGATAAACACTCAGCTGGAGCTTGAGTGGCCAAGGTAATAATTATATTAGACTTGCACGCATCAGTAAAAATACGAGATCCTTTAGTGCTTTAGAGAGTCCAGGAGTTTCCCAGATAGGCTGTTAAATTCACTGAAGAATTTTGAGCATCTCTTATGTGTCAGGCACTGTATGCATATCGAGGAGAGAATCCCTCCTCGAAGAATCCCTTGGTCTCTCACATCAAAATATACCATGACTGGGGTGCCAGGCTGGCTCAGTGGATGGAGCATATGACTCTTGATCTCGGGTCATGAGTTCAGGCCCCACAGTGGGCAGAGAGATTAATTAAAAATATATATATATATATATATATGCATTTAATATATATATATATGCATTTAATATATATATTATATATAAACACACAGACATTTATCATGACTCTGTCATGCAGAACCTTTCCAAATAACAGCTAACCACTCTGAAAAACGAGTGCAATTTATGTGTGGATAGATGACAATGGCCGTGAGCTTTCCCAGCCATGCATAGATCATGTTTTTTTTAGTTTTTTTCTTAGTTTTTTTTTTTTTTAATTTTCTGTCCTTTTATTCCTTTGGTTACTTATCATTAACCACATGAAAATGGCAGTTCTAAGAGCACAGAGTCCTCTTGTTCACTGTCTTGTTCACTGTTACATCCCTGCATCTAGAAAAATGTCAGGTATGGACAAGGTACTCCCTGAACCCTTTGCCAATGAATGGCAGGAAAGACCAGCCAGCCAGAAATCAGGGAAACCTGAAGTCCCATCCCTGCCTTGATAGTTCCTCACTGGATAAACCATCAGGGAAAATACCTTCTCTAAGCTTCAGTCTCTCCATTTGTAAAATGGGATGAATGGGATGCCTGGGCGGCTCAGTTGGTTAAGCATCTGCCTTTGGCTCAGGTCCCAGCGTCCTGGGATAGAGTCCCACATCAGGGTCTCTGCTCAGCGGGGATCCAGCTTCTCCCACTCTCCCTCTGCCTGCTTGTTTTCATCTCTCTTTCTCTCTCTGTACCAAATAAATAAATACTTTTTAAAAAATGGAACAATTTGGGCCAGAAATTCTAGAGTCATGGCACCTAAGTTCTTCTTTTTTTTTAAAATTTTTTTTTTTTCATAAACATATAATGTATTTTTATCCCCAGGGGTACAGGTCTGTGAATCACTAGGTTTACACACTTCACAGCACCCAAGTTCTATCCCAGCTCTACTCCTTACAAGCTGTGTATGACTTTAGGCAAGCTACTTAAACCTTTGTACCTCAGTTTTCTTATTTGTAAAATAGAAAAATTATGAATAATCTACCTCATGAGATTGTTGGGAGGACTACATATTCCCTTCACAGTATATAACAATGTACCTGGTACATAGTAAATGCTCAGTAAGTATTAGTTTCTGCTGTCACCAACATTATTGTGAGACTCAAATAAGATAGTGAAAAAAAAGTAATTTCTCTGTATAAAAAGCTGTATAGGTGTAGATTTCCAGATTACCAAGTTACCTCCTTCAGAGACGTGCATTTGTGTTTCGCAGGAAGTTCCTAGAACCACAGTGTATTTTCCAGATGTATAGTTATAGTGAAAATCCTTCCAAATGTTGGCATACTGACAGATGAGATTTGAGGGGGGAAAGGAGCTTTTGATTGACCCTAACACAAAGCTCAAAAGTTTGCTATTATTCTGTCTAATGAGAGGGCAAAGAAATACCTTTTGGTCCAACTCTCCTGATTATAAAAATCCTGGAAGAATTAAAAATATGTCACAAACAGGCAAAATTCTTATCAGATGCTGTAAGTTTGAAGACATATATGAAAAGTAGTTTAAAAAACCCCAAAATCCTTTCCCTTATTAAAACTTTACCTAAGAAAAAAAATATTAGGGGCACTTGGGTGACTCAGTTGGTTAAGTGTCTCCTTCTGGATCAGGTCATGATCTCTGGATTCTGGGATGAGCCCTGAGTCAGGCTCCCTTCTCAGAGGCAGTCTGCTTCTCCTTCTCCCTCTACCCCTCCCTCTGCTTGTGCTCTCTCAAGCTCTCTATCTCAAATAAATAAATAATTATTTTAAAAAGAAAAAAATTAGAACTTTTTTATTTTCCTATGTTGCTGTGGGTATATAACTACCTAGAATTTCAAATATTAGATCTATACCCCCAATATAGTACTTGCTTAACAAAGGTAGATGCTATTTTAGTGGAAAATTGAAGTGTACAGTAATAGCTTTACCCAGAAAAAGTGAGGCAGAGCCATTTTAAAATGATAGAAATCTGAACTTTGATACTTAACTATGGCAAAATGAAGGTGTGTCAAACCATGTGAAAGCACTCTAACGATATTTTCATCCTGTCACATATTAAAGTAGAAAATATTCAATATCTGTGTGATTTAAGTGATATATCACTGATGTGAGTAAATATAAAGGAGAAGGTTGCATTTAGAATAAACTATCCAAAATTCAAATGCTGCCAAATTTTATTTGCAAGCTCCCAAATCAATATAAGCAAATATCTAACCACAGCGAGAAATCTTTTGAAGTCGTCTTTATATGTGGGCTGAGCTAAAAGATCTCTCTGGTCGTCATTTTATCTTTCTGTTATTGCTGGTTTTTTTTTTTTTTTTTCATATGTAACTCTTTTCTAAATCATATAAATGAGGGGCAGGGCTCAGATCTTCAGCATGTCCTATACCCCCTCCAGACACTAAAGTCTGAGGATAATGCCTTTTTCCCAGGATTTGTACTAATAACAGAATGATAACCATTCCTGTGGTTTCCAGGAAGGAAGATAAAGCTTGTAAAACACTGTTTCAGTTTATTGTTTTCTAATACCCACTAAAGCATAGTAGAAAAATACTTTATTACTAGAAGTCATAGAGAAACTTGGCAAGCCCACAGTGTTAAAACAGAGAACCGAATAGATACAATTTCATTTGATGCTAATGAGTTATTTGCTTAGTCCATGATAAGAAGTAAAAGTGAAGTTGCTGGGTGAAAAGTTTGCTAGTTCAGGTTTATTGGGTGGTTTGCTCAGAGGGTATTTCCATTTGCTTTGTGTGTTTTGGCTGGCCAGGCAAAGAGTCAGTGGAGTAGATCACATAACCACAGAGTAGCTAATCCCTATTGGGATCTGACCATTTTGGCTCCCCCACTGCTAAGCCGACTGCAAATAGAACACACAAGCCTCTCTGAGTTCCTTAGGACTGCCAAAACAAAGTATCATAAACTGGGTGGTTTAGCACCACAGAAATTCATCCTCCCACAATCCTGAAGTCTAGAAATATAAACTCATTGTGTTAGCAGGCGCAGGGCCATGCTCCCTCTGAGACTCTGGGAAGAATTCTTTCTTGTCTCTTTCTAGCTTCTAGTTGAGGCCATCAGTTTCTGGCATTGCTTGGTACGGAGTAGCATGACTCCATTCCCGGCCTCTGTCATTGCCTGGTGTTCTTCCTGTGCCTCTGTTTCTTCTGGCACTTCCCTCTTTTTGTAAGGACAGCAGTCGTCCTGGGTTAGAGCCCACTCTAATAACCATATCTTAATTTGATTAAACCCACCAAAACACTATTTCTAATTTCCTAGTAAAGTCACATTCACCAACTTACCACCTGTGAAGAGTTTGGACTTAAGCATATCTTTTTGGGGGTGGTGGGGGGAGATACCATTCAACACATAACAGCATCTTGGGGAAAAGAGAAAGTCCTTGAAAGCATATTTTTCTAAAAGAGAAGTAGAGGGACATTCGATCCGTGGGAAATATAAATTCTCTAGCTAGAGCACATAATTATAATGACTCTGGAGAGGGGGTGTGGTGAGAGGGTGGAAGAAGGTGCCTTCTAGTGAGTTTAGAAATATCACCAGAAGAACAGAGGCAATATTATGGATATTGACAGGTGGGAGGGGGGTGGTTAAGAGCACAAGTCAAGAGCCCGAAAGGCTGGTCCACACCTTCCACCACCATTTACTAGCTATGCGAACTGGAGTATGTCATAGAGTGTCTCCATGCCTCAGTTTCCTCCTGTAAAATGGGGATCAATATAGCACAAGGCAGTTGTATTAAATTAGTAAATGAAACACCTAGAGTAAAACCTTATGTGAGGCATGGTTTTAATACATTTAGCTATCGTGAATTAGGTACTAATTAATCCCTTCGATGACTGAGTAAGACAGGGGAGAGAAAAGAGGAAAGAGTGATTTCACATTGGGACTAGATATCTGAAGTTATTCTTGCAGAGAAAATATGAACTAGTGAACTTTAGATTCCAAGAGAAGATCCGACTGTTGGATCACGGCTTGTGTGTGGTAGTCCGTTTCTTTGAAGTTGTATTTCATTGTACTTCATTTTTTTTTTAAGATTTTATTTATTTATTTATTTGTTTGTTTGTTTGTTTATTTGACAGAGAAATATCACAAGTAGGCAGAGAGGGAGACAGAAAGAGAGGGAAGCAGGCTCCCCACTGAGCAGAGAGCCCAACACGGGGCTCGATCCCAGGACCCTGAGATCATGACCTGAGCTGAAGGCAGAGGCTTAACCCGCTGAGCCACCCAGGCGCCCCTCATTGTACCTCACTTTTATTGGGGTTGCCTGAAGGGAAATAACAAGTAACTCTTTGGGTGTGTGTGTGTGTAAAATACATTTTGACTGAACAGTTTAAATTTGGAGTCATAGAAATTAATTGAGCCTCCCCACTGGAAAGACCCAGATCTCAGAGGAGCTACGGTTGGTCCCTGAAGCTCTGTTATATGAAAACCTTTCCCAACGACAGGTACTTGTGTGCAGGTCCAAACAGAGTGGCAGGCTCCTCTGGACCAGGGGCCGAAGACAGTGACTCTACCAGCGGGGTTGCTGTCACTGGCATTCAGCCTTCATGGTATAAGAGAAAGGATATTCCTGTCCACATCTTTCTGGAATGACCACATTCCAGCACCAGGCTCACCCTGATGCTTCCCCAAGAGACTAATTATGGCTTAATTTGCATATGTTCAACCAGTTTCTGCCAAATATTTGCATGCCTTTTTCAGTAAATGTTGGGTGACATTTCAAGGAAGCGTTATGTAATGATTAAGAACATGATCTTTAAAGCCAGAAAGGACTGATCAAATGCCAGTTCCACCATATGACTTTGGAAAGCTATTTAACTGTTATGGGCTTCTGTTTCTTCATATGTAAGATTTTAATAATAATAGTATAATTGGGATAATGTATGTTAAATGTTTAATACAGTCCCCATCACCATTGCCAACTTTAGCTGTTATTTCTCATCCCACATTTCTCAAGGCCAAAGCCCATTTTATAATATAGTGATGAAAAAGAATTATTTAGAATATTTATTGATACCTCATCTTCAAAAGTTGGGAATTATTTGGGTTAGCATAAGAAATACGGTCTCATCTTGGAATTCAAAATGAAAAAGAAGATGGGCAATTTGAATGATTTTTCTAGAGTGGTCTTGTAGGTAAGAGGATGGCCAGGTATATAAATACAGAATAGAGGCAAATTCCACCCCTCTAGAAATAGGGTATTTAGAACTGTAACACCTTCTATATTCAGCAGTAACATTTGACTCCACGAATAAATAATAGGACACTCTAATTGTCTCAGATTCACTGGATGTCTGACTTTGTCCTGTTCTCATTTGTGACTTTTATGGGGAATTTGCCTCCACTTTTCTTTGAAAGAGTTTTCATATTTGATCCTTACTATCTGATGGTTACTGTGTTTCGCTGAGGAGGGCAAAACATTTGAAAGGGCTGGAGACTTGAAGCGTATCCCAGACTCCTTTTTTGATTTGGCACATTCATTTCATCTGGGAATTTAAGAATTCATGAGAGAATGGCTTCCCTAGGACTAGAAAGACATAGAGAGCAGTGGATTCCATGCGAGAAGGTGAGCATGAGGTCAGGGTTAGAAATATGTAAAGATGCACAAGAAATGGGTAATCATTGCACCAGAGACTCATAATTGCTCACTTCATTGGTTTCTAATATGACTGTGTTAGCCTTCTTAAATGTTCCCAAATAATTGTCAACCTTCAAAAGAAAGTGATCGTTTTTAATATTGCCCCCTGTTGATTGAACAGGCAAAATCACTCCGCAAAATAGCAAGTATAGTAGGAAATCAGGTGATCTGAATGGTAATTTCACTTCCTAATTTGAAAATGGCCTCAAAGTGTTGGAACATTCAGCTACTGAAAACCTAGGGGGCACCTGAGTGGCTCAGCCAGTTGAACATCTGATTCTTGATGTCAGCTTCAGTCATATTTTCAAGGTGTTGACACTGAGCCCTGCATTGGCTCTGTGCTATGTGGGGAGTCTCTTTGAGATTCTCCCTCTCTCTCTCTCTCTCCCCCTCTGCCTTTCCTCCTTCTCTCTCTGGGGAAAAAAACAAATAAATAAAATAAAGAAAAGAAGAGAAAGATAAGACCCTGAGATTTACACACCAATCATATTGTGTGAATTCAGAGGCCCCAGGAAGGCTTCATACCTCAAGTGAGGCTCACACACACTGCCCAATAGTCAAAATTGTACCTGCTTTGTTGCATTCTGTCTGCATGAAAATGTTGCCACCCCTTAAGTGGTCCTACTCCAAAGTTACTGGTCTTTTTCATTTGTTGGTTTGTTTTTTAAGGAGGTACTGGTATTCATTTTGTAATAAAAGGACTTTCCTACATCCATTTTGTTCTCTGTTCTCCCTCCTACTTTCCCAGTGAATTGGCTCTTTCCTGTTCAGATCATATAAAATGGAGAGGGTAGTTAAGTAGATACTTTCACAACAATGCAGAAAAGAAAAGCTTCTCCTTTGTCAGTTTATTCCTAAAAACCCCATCAAGACCCCAAAATTTAAAAATGGGGGGGTTGCTTCCATCACTCCCCACATTGACATGGGAAAAGATGATTCCATCAAGAGGATAATTTTCTTTTATTTGAAGCATAGGCTCATCAGCGACACACATATCCACAAAAATGCTGTTAGAAAGTAGTAAGTAGCTTGAACCAATACACACACACACACACACACACACACACACACACAACACACACACACTCCTGGAAGTAGAAGGTGTTTGAAAAGCATTGGTTGTATGAAAATAAAATCTAAACCAATACCAATACCCTAGCCTACTTGGCTCTAATGGTCTTCTTCCTACCTACAGCTCTAATTTTTGTTGGCTTTCTACCTCAGGATGCTGTCATCCTGGTATTTTCCTATCCCTGGAATGCCCAGCCTGCTTCAGAGCCTTTGATCTTGACCTGGAATTCCCTTGCCATGGATCTTCACATGGCTAATTCTTCCTTAGTACTTACACCTAAAGCTCAGAGTCAACCAATTTAAGTTACCCCTTACTGCACTCGAAATCTCACAATTTTATTTTGCTGTCCTCATAGGGCTTATCACATCTTCAAGATTTATTTGTTCATTTGCTTTCTTATTCATTTTTTTCTTCCACTCTACCATAAGCTCTCCGAAAGTGAAAAACATACCTTGTCTTTCATATCGTCTGTCCATAATATACCAAGAATATAGGTGGTGCTCAAGGCATTATTTGTCGAAAATAATAATGCAGAGTTCAGTAGTAAAATAAATAATCATAGTGCACACAAAGATACCTAGTGTCTTAAAGAGGGAAGGAAGAATGGCTATCATTTACTGAGCACCTACTAACACTAAAGTATTAATCTTTAATTATCCCATTTAACTCTCATATAATGGGAATGTCACAGCATTAATAAATAGCCGAGATGGGTTTGAACCCATGTCTATAAAACAATGTCACTTACCATTATGCACAAATGTAGAAAGAAAGAAAAGAATATGGAGAAGGAGAGACTCAAAGACAAGTTTACCTACCTAACACCTTTCTCTCTGGCTACCAGAAATGATTATTTGTGAGTGAATACTCCACCAGAGTTATACACTTCAGATTTTGTTGTTGTTATTGTTAGCAGTGATAGAAATTACTTAAATCTGCTTGAGTGGAAGTCCAAAATAAGAGAAATAAATGTATCAACCCACAAAATTGAACAGATTGGAGGGATGGCTCTAAAGGAGGCTTGATCCAGTGCTCCTATTCTGTTAGTAGCAGTCAAGTTTCTTTCTTCTTGATTTCCACGCTCTACTTTCTTGGTGTTAACATGGCTTGTGGGTAGTTCTAGCAGCTCCAGACATAATGTATTCTCTTTCATGTCTGTGGGAAGAAGGAAGTTCGTTTCCCCAGTAGTCAAGTCTGCTGCCAGCCCATATGGTACGTTTCTACAAATTAGAAAAAGGTACCCCTCTCTTAGTGAAATTTCCAAAGTTGGTGTATGGTTTATCGATAATTATTGGAGTGTACCTGAGACACTCTTTAAAACGATGCAAATCATACTATGGAAAAAAATAGAATACGTACATTTTTAATCAGGAAATTTTAATCAGGAAAATTAAGAATCCAAAGGCATTATGATGCATTAATTAATATAAAACCTTTACAAGTTTTCCTTTCAAAAAAACAAGGGAGCTTCAAAGATCACCACCAATAATAACACCGTGATTGTGTTGAATAACACCACCAAGAAGGTGGAGATCGCAAGTCGATTTCATTTTAGTCTTGAGATGCCAAGTTCTTGACTAAAGATTGGTACTAAGTTAAATGTATCCTATAAGTTTTAAAATGAGGACCTACGGAAATATTTCTATGCATTACTATCATGAATATTTCTGTACTGTAACAAGAGTCATTCTAAATATTAGAAACCCATGGGTAAGTTTAGCACTTCATCCTCTCATGTCCCCTCAATATCGCATTCTTTACTAGGTTCCTCACTCAATTTTAAGTTTGTATTTTACACTATTGGAATAGCTCTTGTTCACTGCAATTTTTTTAAAGATTTGTTGTGCATATATTTGTCAGAGAGAGAGCACACAAGCAGGCAGAGCAGGCAGGGGGGAGAAGCAGACACTCCCTGCTGAGCAGGCAGCCCAACTCAGGACTCCATCCCAGGACTCTGGGATCATGACCTGAGCCGAAGGCAGAGGCTTAACCCACTGAGCCCCCAGGTGTCCCAGTTCACTGCAGTTTTTCTAATTACATCTCAAATAGCAGTCTCATAAGCTATTATAAACGTGTATTTTAGAGGTGATTATGTTAATGTAACATACAGTGCAGGGAACATAATTTAAAATTTAGTTCTGGATCACAGAGAGTGAGTGAGAATGATTTTCATAATTGAAATTAGTCTAACATCTTCTCTGCTGGACAACTCTCTGTTAATGCTAAAATATTTTATATTTATGTACCTTTTATTGTGTGTAGTTTTAAAACATCACTTCATTTTTTCCTCAAAGAATTTATTTCTTTTAGTGCTTTCAAGTGCTTTGTGCTGAATTTCAGTTCCTCATCATGTTGCTTATAACATTAATTTTGTTTACAACATTATACCAAATTAATACTAATCAAATACAATTTGAAAGTAAATAGTTTGGGGATTATGGCATTGTTTTGCATTCCAGAATCTGTCTACTTTTAAGCTCCTTGTTTAGAATCACAAATTATTTTTGATGATGCTGGACCAGCAGAATCTCTCAATTCTCCAACTTGCTTATCTTTCATCAGAGTGCAATAATCTATGTATACCACGTCAGAATAACAGTCTTTACTTTGATTTGCTGGAAAATGTGCTAAAAGGCTGATTTTCTTAGAACAAGACATCTTAGCACCACCTGCCCCCCAAACTGTTAAAATAAATATATAAATCATCTATGCTGAAGTTAACAAAATTATAAAATAAGAACCAAAATGTTACAATAAAGAAGACATATCGATATGAAGAGTAGCCCTCAGATCTAATGTCCTTGCTCAGTGTATAACCTGGACAACTGTCTATAACTACTTCTTGGAAAGGAGAAGGGGGAAGGGTGGTTTCGCTTCCAGAAAAGGTGTGAATGTCATCCTGGAGAAATAACAAATGTGATTTGCATGTTTGATTACAAAAAGAAGTAGAAATGTAGAAAGGAGTCCATTTTTCAACATTAAGCAAAGCCACAATTTCCACTCCTTTGTGAGTAACCTTGTATCAGATTAAAATGACTGCAGTCCTTCTTGCTGATTTTCCTGGGCTTTAGGGTCTTGTGCCATTTGGTGTTTGATGATTGTTTTTCTTATGATAGCCCGTGCACTACCTTTTCAGAAGAAACTACCCTGTATATCGAACACCTGGGCCAATTAGATAGTGATGGTTGACATGTGGATAAGTAGGCAATCGTACACGTCTTTATAAAATTCAAATAGGAACACCTGTTCCTGCTCATAGAGGAGCGGATCATATGTTCAGAGCTGAGCTTTATTTGGATACTTCTCCATAAAGAAAATTAATATCTGCCTTTTGCAGCCGAGTTACAGCAATGCCACACTGCTGACACATAAACATTCTGGTCAGTTCCTCAGTCCCCTACACTCTGATTGCCCTGCTATGAATGTCCCACAAATTGGTATCTACAAATAATTCTTCCTCCATCAAAACCACATGTCACTGGACAAAATAAACACAGTTGGCAAATTCCTTCTTCTGATGGGATTGATTTTTGAAGGACAGAGCATCCCTCTTCAGTCAGCTTGAGTGCCAGGCTGTACGTTCTCTTGCACGCGCACATACATGCACACTCACACACAGTTACCTTAATGGCCACTAAATGCATGAGAGGCATTTGTCCACTGCTCTCAGCAATTCTCTTGTTAATGCATTTCACAAGGGCTTTTATATTCAAAATCTTAAAAGTTCTTTGTAAATACATGACCTATAAGGAGAGAAGCTCAGTCTGATCCCTTCAGGTTAGTGAAACACAGGAAGCCCTGGCATGGAAACGATCCCAGTAATATGTGAAGCAATACTCAGGTCCACAATTTGAAAGAGTTGGCTGGAACTTGACATACCCTCATTAATTTTGGTTCTCAGGAGATTTATATAGATAGTGATGATGTTATTGATATATATCTCAACATCGAATAAAAGAAGAAAATACGTGAAGGAAATCATCAGTTAGCCATGAAAAAAAGAAGCTTTCTGTTTTATTAAATAGGACTTCAAAGTAAGTACGATACCATGGACTATTCTCCTCTGGAAAGCATGAAAACCAGATTTGCAACCATTTTTCTCAAACAGGTTAGTTCCGCTCTTCCCGGAGAAGGAAATGCCAACCCACATGTCCCTTATCGGTTCCACTGAGCAATTAGATTTTATGATTTCTGATTGGAAAGTGATAGAAGAGCTGTAGAATTAGAGAATTAAGTCAATTCCACACAAAACTGTCCAAAACAAGTTTAAATGCTTAGCAAGTTGGTGAACACATGTTAATTCCATCATGTCAGTTGTCACTATGGAAGACCATTATGTCCTCCCTCATGTTGCTGAGAATGGTATAACTAGGCCATGTGACTCCACTGAGCTGTGCATGGGATGTCCATGAGCTTTGTGGGGACAGAGAGCTTGGTTTTCCCAGAACTCCTTTGGAATTAAGTTAATGATGAATTCTTACACCTTAGAACTGTAGTGATTTCTCTCTGAAGACGCATTACTCCGTTCACTTTATTCTTCTGCCATCTGTGCACGGCTCTAAAAATCAAAAATTTTCCAAAACTTCCTTAAATAGTTCTACATACAAACTTTCAGCGATCCTAGAATCTGACAAATCAAATCATTTTAATGAACCACAGCAAACAGCTCATGTTGAAACAGCTGTAAGCACAATATGCAAATCGTGTTTACTGGTAGCTTATGCTCCAGAGAAATAATCTTTATATGACTGCTTTATTATTTACAGTAGTTTCGAAATTTAATTTTTGTCAACATTGACAGATGCCATCCATGTTAATACTTGGATGGCTATATATGGAAAAGGCTAAACATATGCAGAGATCTCATGTTTGTGAGCTGATAATGTGGTTGACAAATGGGTTTAACAATATCCAGTCATTTCTGAGTCGTCCACGAAATTCACCTGAGGTCTGCAGGAACAGTGAGGAGGAAGGTCAGAGGAATATGAATGAAGAAGAGAGAAAGCCGTGGCTCTGGAGAGCGGTGTATATAATGAAAGCATGACAGAGGATGATTAATTATATTTCAGAGCCAGATAATTCCCAGAGAATCTGTGTGTACGATAAAAAAGTTTCTAACCTTTCCAGTTGTAATTAAATGAGGGATTCACTCATCTAAGCTGAGTAAAGACTATTTGGCGCCATCACCGTGCTAATGCACATATTGAAATGGTTTATTTTAAATATGCATTTTACTGCTTAGTGTGTAAAGTTGACAAAATCAAACAATACCTTGGGGGTCGGGAGGAGGTTCAAACCTCACTAAATGGTTAAATAAATGACAGTGGCCTGGAAAATTCGCCTGCCCTAAACTAACTCAGAATTTACCCTCCGGTGAAAAGGAAACAAAACTAATTCTTTACCAGTACTGTTTCCTGTTGCTTTAGATTTAAATCTCTGGCTGATTAATGTGTTTATAACGTTGGGGTTTTTTCCATCGTGTTCTCTCAGGTTACTCACTTGCAGTGGCCTGGTCTTTTCTCTCTCTCCTTCTTCTTGGCATTTCCTTTCAGACGAGGCAAAATAACAGGTCTAGCAAACATTGAAAAGCCTTATAGTTTTTGTGAGGTGGGTTAGAGAGCAACCAAATTCATTCAATTCCCTCCCCACCCCCAACAAATTATTTACTCACCATTGTACATGCCTGATGACACCCTAGGCCCCGGGATGAGTCCAGCCCTACAAGTGTCTGACAATAGTGGGTCCTAGTAAATACATGTGGAATGAATCCAGGAAGTAGAACTACGTGCCAGTATTAGAATTGGGTGGCCTCGGCCAATTCCTGGTCTGTTTTTCTAAGATAGGCAGAAAAAGGAGACAGGACATAAGTGAAGAATGGATGCTTCTCAGCTGTTGTGATCAATGGAAAGATAGCCTAATGCCTCCATTACTTCCTTCTCTATGTTTTCTGTTGCCCTGTGATGGTAGCAGGTGAACACTGGAGAGCATTGAAATTGGTGGGGCTAGAAAAGGCAAAAAAATAATCAAAGTTCAACACCTATTAGTTAAAGAGTCAAAAATTTGACGATGAGTTGTAGAAGGGACTGGCTAAAAATGTGATAGGGAGGGGTGCCTGGGTGGCTCAGTGGGTTAAAGCCTCTGCCTTCAGCTCAGGTCATGATCCCAGGGTACTGGGATCAAGCCCTACATTGGGCTCTCTGCTCAGCAGGGAGCCTGCTTCCTCTTCTCTCTCTCTCTGCCTGCCTCTCTGCCTACTGGTAATCTCTGTCTGTCAAATAAATTTAAAAAAAAAATGTTTAAAAAATAAAAATAAATGTGATACGAAGTTGGTTATTAGAAAAAAGGACCACGATGCTCTGTTTCAAAATTGTTATTTCCTGGAAATAGTAGAGACGAAGGTGTTTAAAGTTCTCGTCACTCAAGCTAAATCTCTGGGGATTTTGCAGAGGTGCTTCTCAAGGGAAACAGCATAAATGTGTGGACTCATGAGAACAGCTTGGGTCTCACCAAGTTAACAGACAACGCCCATACCCACTATCTGTCACAACCAAAGTTTACTTCTTAATGGGGGTACATGTCAGCTGCAACTTCCCACCGTGTTGCTCCCCTCCAGGACCCAGAGTGAAGAACCATCTTTTAAGGATATTGCCAGTCACTTCCCTGGAAGAAGAGACCTAGAGAACTGCACATGGGCTCTTAAAACCCCCTGTCCGCGAGGGACAGTACACTTTCACCCACTTTTCCTTGGTCACCGCAAGTTGCATGGCCACTGCTGAGTTCACCAGGGAGGGATACCTAGAAATGGGAATTAGAATATTGGATAAGCTAGGAAATCCAGTCTATCATATTGATTGTGCCAATCTCTCAGCTGTGTAGAGAGAAAGTCTCTGTCTTTATAAGGAGTGTCAGAGGTGGAAAGGTAGAAGACTAAAGCGAAGTCATTGAAAACTCCCCAAGGACTACAGTGGGTTTTGTTTTGTTCATCTAGTGCCTCATACCTAGCATAGTACCTGGAACAGGCGAGGTGCTCAAGAAATGGTAGATTAAGGGATGGCTATATTATTTGTATGGAGTAGGGCAAAATGAAAATGCAGGGTCCTTTATTCAAAAAACTGGGGACTAGATCATTAGAATTATGAAAATATATTTTCCCTTCTTCCTCTCTTTTTAGTATCTCATTGCAAGCTTGCTCCATCCCAGGGACTTGCTGGGGAGTGAGACCAGCCCTTGTGTCTCACTCCCCAGCAACCCATCAAGGGCCTGGTTCCCCTCCCTGCGGTGTTTGCACCTGACCCTCTTATGTTCCCGCTGAGGAGCTGAAACTCACAGACACAGAGGGACATATCTGTGGTCATTGGTAGTCTATTGGCACAGAGAAGACAAGAAATTAATTGTCTGGTTCATGTTGCATTGTTTTGATTTCTGGTTATCTTTTTCTTCCTCCTTGAGAGTTTATGTTGGTTTTTGTTTCCAGTTTCCTTTTGAAATTATGGGAGAAGTTACGTATTTTTCTTAAAACTGTTGGATAACTGTGGTTCTTTTGGCATCTGAAGAATGTAAGTTTCCTTAAGATGGCTTAAAAGACCCTAGGGTAATCTGGTCTAAGCAGGTTTATTTACCTGAGATTAGTTGGATTTAAGCCTTTTGAATGATGCCCTCTTCCATAAAGATTCACCGTGTAATGCACCCACTAATACAAGGCATGGATCCCAGTATTTTAAATTCATAGCTAGAAAACAGAACTCATAACATGAATAAATGTCCACTTTTTTTTTTAAGACTTTATTTATTTATTTGACATACAGAGATCACAAATAGGCAGAGAGAGAGAGAGAAGCAGGCTCCCTGCTGAGCAGAGAGCAGGGGCTCTATCCCAGGACCCCGGAATCATGACCTGAGCCGAAGGCAGAGGCTTTAACCCACTGAGCCACCCAAGCGCCCAAACATCCACTTTTTAAAGGTATTATTCCAATGCAGATTTCTCAGAAGACAGCATTTTTATTTGAAGATCCTTCTTCTTCCTCCCTGTCTTCCCTTCTTACCCACGTGTGTTCAGCAAACATTTCACTTGAGGTAACTTGTGTCCTTTGGCATGCCAAAACTGAAGTTTCGGTTCACTTTAAGGACATAAGAGAGATAAGTCATAAAAAGATTTGATCCCACAAAGAAATTCGATCCTTGGGTATTACTTCTACACTAGTAGAATCCATTTCAGTGTGCATGGTTTTTAAAGCTGAAAGCTGAGCTAATTTAACAAAAGTGACAGATAGTCACAACCAGCAATAGCATAAGTGGGATAAATGTAAATCTCTACAGCAGAAATTCTCAGCCAGTGGTGATGTTGCCCTCTCCTCTGGGGGACATTTGCCATGACCGAGTTGGGGAGACCACCGTGTCTAGTGAGTAGAGGCAAGGGATGCTTTGAAGCTTCCTGGGTTACAAAGGACAGCCCTCTCTTCAACAGATAACCACGCTGCCCCAAATGTGAATTCCCTGAGAAACCCTAGCCTAACTGCCCATCCAAGACATCAAGGAGGGGGGCCATTTTGCCCAATGTTATCACATGGACACTCACTGGTAATGTTTGTCATTGTTACCAGCAAAGAGTTTGACAAAGTGAAACTCATTCTGCACTTTGTCCCTCAGGTAAAATCTTTTTTTCACACTCCCATCTCAAAATTAATTCATCATCCTTGAAATAGAGTGAGAAGTATCTTTTTTTTTTTCTTTATAGTTCAGAAGAGACATTGCCATATGAGAAGGATTAAATCCTTCATTCTAGTTTAGTATTCCTAAAATGGAAGGAACTAGCTAAGCCACGGTTTGGATCTAATTTATCCTACTGAGCTATTTAAAGTCTTCATTATCATAAAAATAATTGGTATTTTCATAGTAACATTAGAATGGTTGTTAGCTTTGATAAAGCAAGTAATGAGAATAGTACTAGAGCAGAGTTTCTTCTAAAATAATGATTTCACCTGAATTTCACCTGAATACTTCATGTCCAATTTGAGAAAATATATGTATTATATATATATTATCAATAGAAAGTATAATATGTATTTTACATACATACATATGTAAAAAAAAACACACAAAACAAATCCTTCAGTGTTTACAGTTTAACCATCAGTTGTGCTGTTTGGGTTGGGATGGAGGGAAATCATTAATCAAGTTCCTTATCTTCTCCCCCATATTCCATGTCAGTTGAGAGATAATAGAAGTTGTATAAATGAAGAATATAGTAATATTTTAGATTCATTAATGATAAAGCCAGGTTGGGAGCAAGGCTTAGGTAAGTGACCACAATCTGACTTCTTTGTGGTTTTCCCTGACAGTGGAAGGTACCCACTGTGTGGGTCTGGCACTCTCTGTCCTCAAACCCATCCTTCCCCCTTGCCTCCCTGTGCTGTGAGCAGCCAGGCTGTCTGTGGCTGGCTGCATGTTCTTGACTCTTATGCTGGGTTCAGACAATGGGGGGCGCTGATGGGAGGTTGGAAGGTGTTAGGGAAGGAGAAACGGGTATTTCTCCCCCTTTGCCTCTGCGATGTCTTCGGCAGCTCTGTCCCCTCCCTGGTTCAATACCTGCTGCAGAGGCCCGCCATGGCTCCACTTCTCACTGAGAGACTCTGGGAATTAAACCCCAGTAAAATCACCTCCTTCCAATCTCCTTCTGAGCCAGGGCCACCGTGGCTCTCTAGGACTACCAAGACCAATCTCTTCTTTGGTTTCTCACCTTTTCTCTCACAGCTTGCATGTAGCTTTCTGAAGAAAGCCATTTCTGAAGACTCTCTCACCCTTGGGCTTACCTAGGACTGGGTGCTTAACTCTCCCTAGGAACTCAAGGTTGGACCCCAAGGGCAGGAAGTTGATGACAGAAAATATACAGCCTGAGAGTAGCTTCTTCCTCAGTGGGAGCTACCAGTGTTCTTCCCATGGAGTCAGAGAAAGCACTGGAGAGGAGCTGAAAAGGTCTACCGCATTGATCTCCCCCTGGGGAATGGAGTAGAAGTTTCCATGTTTGCCCTACACTGGGGTCAATACAGACCAGAGTCAAAAGAATGGACTCCAAAACCTGACAGTCTGGGTTCAGACTTCTGACCTGCCTTTTGCTGCCTGTTGAATGCAGGGAAGACAATTACTCTCTTTTTACTTGGTGTCTACATAGAAAATAGGGGAGAATAAGGTCTACTTCACAGACTTATCATGAACTCTATGTTGTCTAATACACAAAAGTTATCAGAGCATCGGTTGGCACATGGAAAACCCCTTACAAATTAGCTGCTGTTGGCATCCTTCTTGGTTTGCCAGTGATATGGAGATACAGATATCTCTACTTTATAGGTTAGTTGTAAGATTTAATGGGATTCGTGCCTGTACCTGGCCCATAATGAGTGTTTGATAACTTCACTATCATCACCACACTTCAGGATGTCTTTAATCTATCTTCCCCTCAGTGGTGGAGTGAAAAAGGAGAGAAGTAGAGGTAGGCTAATAAAAAAATGAAAAATTTTAAATATTCAAGAGCCAAATCTTGAAGATGTTTCTTTTTACTTGTTTTACTTGAAAGGTAAGAAAATAGCACAAAGGGGCACCCGGGTGGCTCAGTCAGTTAAGCATCTGCCTTTGGCTCAGGTCATGATCCCAGAGTCCTGGGATCGAGACCTGCATCAGGCTCCCTGCTCCGCGGGGAATCTGCTTCTCTCTTTCCTTCTGCTCACTTTTTTCTCACTCACTCTCTATAAAATAAATGAAACCTTAAAAAACGAAAAAGAAAGAAAATAGCCCAAATTTGTAGAAGAATCATTAGGTAAGCCTTGCCTGTCATAATAAAGACTGCAATTTTAAAAATGCTAGGGATTTTCACAAAGCTGCAGGCTCTCTAAATATTTGAGTAACAGGAAGCCATTGTAGCTCTTAATTATCTATCAGTTCTCCCTGCCTACCGGGGTCATTTCTTCCCGCCCCCTCCCGGCACCAGCATCTCCCCATATTTATCCATCCCCATCACCTCCTCCCACCTGGCCTTCCACGTTTAGCCCTCTGTCAGCCCACTCCAGGCTCCATCTGGACTCAGAGGCCGTGAAAACCACAGGGGGACATTGTCTACCATTTTAAAGGAAAGAGCCAACTGCAACTCCAGGGTTTTCCACGGGGCCCTACATATGAATAATCACTCTCTTGTTTCTGCGGTGAAGGTCATTCATAGCAGACATATTTCAATCCTAAAATAAATCCCCATGCATTTCACCTGTATTCACTCCCAAAGGCAGGGAGATCTTTTTCCACAGCCATGTGAACAATTGTTCCAGAACCTCACAGAGTACTTTATAAATACAAAGGACCTTTATGAATTATTCCTAAGGGCAGAGGAGGCTACTTTTCTAATTTCATAGGCCTGGGGCCAGTCTGCCAAAATTACCAACGTAAGGGAAAATTTTCTATAGTTTTGTATTATAGCTAAATTTATGGAATGCATTCACATTTTGCTTCAAACTCTACAATTGTTGTAATACAAAAATAGTAGTTTAACATACTTACTAATTGAATGACATAAAGGTCAATCTTGAAGTAAAATCAGTACTTCAGTAAGATGTGCAGAGTCTGGGTCCTTCCTCTTCCTCTCCGGACCATCATATTTCCTTAGAAAGACACACACATTATTCAAGAACTCCAGAGAGTCCTTGTTAGCTAATTTTCACGACCCTAAGACATCAGTGTAACTGTCTCTAGTTTATTCAGATCTACAGATCTGGAGAAGTGTCACGGCTTGCCCACTTAAGTTCATATAGAGACTAAGTCTGCGCAAGAGTTAAGTGAGCGAGATTAAGTCTAAGTTTCTGCCATGACATCACACAGCCTCACTGCTTCTAGGAAAATCAGGGCTACATGGGGTCCATGATCATAAACACAATCTCTGCAAAGTAGTGTCTTTGCTTATCTTAAAAGGTGTTTTTGGAGGGGCACCTGGGTGGCTCAGTGCATTAAAGCCTCTGCCTTCAGCTCAGGTCATGATCCCGGGTCCTGGGATTGAAACCCACATTGGGTTCTCTGCTCAGCAGGGAGCCTGCTTCCTCCTCTCTCTCTCTCTCTCTGCCTGCCTCTCTGCCTACTTGTGATCTGTCAAATAAATAAATAAAATCTTAAAAAAAAAAAAAAGATGTTTTAGAAAATAAATTGTACATTACAGCCTCGTGTACTTTGGCCAAGCATTGTCTCATCTTAGATGCAGGCTTCAGTGTGACTGGGGCTGTGTGGCCTGGGTCCCAGTGAACTAACCATATGTCAGGGAGAGGCGCTATCTCCTCCAGATGAAGGGAACTAGGATTTATGCAGACACCTGTACAATGTCAGAGCGACCACCTGCAGACCTACCCAGCTGTGCAAAATTCATTGAAATGAATAGATTCAAGTGGCCAGAACTTGGGAACAGCCTGAAGACTCAGGAAATAGGAGCCAATACACCTGTGTAGAGAAACTGGGGAGAACTAGAAGCCAAACCAAATAAAATCAAATGTTGAGTTTTCCAAAGAAAGGAAGCCAGAGTGTCTGAGTTAACCACAGGTCAGCAGTCGACAATTTTCTGGCCAAAATTTATTGAACCTCCCATCCTTGTATGTATAACTAGATCACTTGGACAGCCAAATTGTCATTTTTTTTTTAAGGCTGAAATGCCCATATTTATCTTAACTTGAAAGGGATGGGGAAAGGAATGCCAGCCCTCAGAGAATGAAGGCGAGCCCATTTGTTCATTTCATTAGCCTGGGAGATCAGCTGGAATTCATTTCTTAAGAAATAATTCTCAGAGGCTGCATGACATAAAGCCCTGTTTATCAAAGGCCTGCCCTTAGTGGATTTACTATGAAGCCAATGAAACTTTAGCTTTGGAACCCTCTGCCTACGCAGGACCCTGTACTATGTTCTGGGTGGGGCGGGGAAGCCAGATTGTGATTAGGAAATAACTTCTGTCAAAGCATTTCTGATAAATCAGAAGAAGGACACCTACGTCTCTTAGGTCTTGAGGAATTATTGCATATCTTTTCTCATTCTCAGTAGACAACAGCGTATCTGCCCAATTTTGTATATTTTTTACCCTCAAATTGTATAAGCTTTAGGCTTCCCAAAACCTAGATCTCTTCCTGGCAGTACTGGTCCATGATAAAGGTGTTGCTTGTCCAAAATAGGAAAAATAATAATGTAGAGACTTTTTCATAGAGCTGAACTAATAATATTAATCATTCTTTTGTGAGGGTTTTTTTGTTTTGTTTTTTATGCAGGGAGTGGGAGAAAGTATTTCCTTACTATGTTTTGCTAATAAATGCATTTTGTTTTAGGAATTTGGGCCATAGAGAGTAAATGGTTATTTTTTTGAAAACTACCTTCAGGTAATAAAATATATATATATATATATATATATATGTATATATATATATATATATATATTTTTTTTTTTTTCCTTGAAAACTCTATGTCTGTACAACCCCAGGGCATTAACAAACATCAGGAACACAAGGAGAAGACCAGGAATACCCCCATGGCAGTAAAAGCAGGGTTCTTGGCTGGGGTGGGAGACAGAGAGGTCTGTGAATAAACTGTGAGGAAGGGCTTGTGGTAAGATTTGGCTTGTTAGGTATTTGGAGGAAGATTCATGCTTTTGCTGTGGATTGGGTACTTTCAGAAACGAGGAGCATTTCTGTGATTGGGTATCATGACCACTCTTGTAACTAAGTGGGAGGAACAGAATGGAGCTAAAGCAGTAATTAGTAAAGAAACAGCAGTCGCTGTTGGCCAAAGTGGAGGGTTGGTAATTTTTTTGTGGCTTGGATCATGTTCTGGTTTTTTTTGTTGTTGTTTTTTTTTTTTTTCTGTGCTCAGGTATGATTAGAAGATGGTCTCTCCTTGGTCTTTATCATGGTCACCAAGTAGCCTTATCTGATGTTGGAGACATTGTTTGGATTTAGCAGGAAAATGCCATGGTCTGACTGTTAGAACCAGGTCTGCTCCATGCTGACATGGGTCCACCAGTGAGGGGCGTGTGTCTGTCTCTCCAACTCCCTCTCTCTGTCTCATCTCTTAATATCAAACTGTCCATGAGATCAAGTCTAGAAGCCATTGCAACAGAGAGAAGATAGGTCTTGGAAAATATCAACTTGAGCTTCTGGTTGCATGGCCCTAGGAAAACGGTGGCACCAGGCATCAATGTCATAGGTTGTAGAAGGAAGGTTGACTTAAACATACATTATTCCTTATTAAGTCCTGTGGTTAACAGTGTTGGGGGAAAAACATGTGGTTTAGTTTGAATCTTGGCCCTCACGTATTACATGACCTTTTGAGCTACTCAACCTCTTCTTCATCTCTAAACTAAAAAAGATATTAGTACCTATTGCTAAGGATTGTTTTTATAATTTAGGCAACAAATGTAGAGATTTGTTTTTAAAGATTTTATTGAATTATTTGACAGAGAAAGAGCACAAGCAGAGGGAGCTGCAGACAGAGGGAGAGAGAGAAGCAGGCTCCCCTCTGAGCAGACAGTCTGACACAGGGCTGGATCCCAGGAATCATGAACTGAACCAAAGGCAGACACCTAACCAACCAAGCCACCCAGGCGCCCCATCATATGTAAAGTTTTTAGAGAAGTGCCTGACACTGAATAAGTGTTTGGTGGTTGTAGCTACCAGGATGATGGTGATGAGAAAGACCACTGTCATTATTGTGTACCTGTTGCATTCCAGATGCTGGCAGAGGAGGTGAACTCCTCTCTGGGAGAAGCAATGGCAGTGGCCTTTGAGACAAACCAGTTGAGGTTTTAAGATCTATTGGTGTATTAATCACATGTAATATTTGACATTTATTGACTTCTCCATCACTTTGGTTCTCATAATTCTGTGAGGCTCCTACAGGCCCCCCTAAGGGGAGTGAGGCACCTGTGACTTGAGAGAGATTAAATAATGTGCCCAGTGATGCATACCTTGCTGGTGATAAAGCACACTTGAACCCAGATCCCAAATCCTCAACCACTCCTCCATGATAGTGGTGATGGAACACAAAGGATTCATTACGGGGAAGCAGATATAATGATTTTTTTTTTTTTTGGTCTTAGCTGGTGTAGGGGGGTCATTTGAGATAGAATTAGGACAAGTTAAAATGTTGAGAATCCAAGAATATGGCTATTCTTTAAAAAAATTTACGTGAAGTGTTTAGTGGAATTTACTATAGACTTTCAAGTCCCAAATGCTGTTTTCCTGAATCTCATTTATTTGTTTGTTTGTTTATTTGTTTAAATTTTCCCATTACAAAAATGGAGTTGAAGTTAACAGACTTGTAAAGAATACTGAGTTTCCTCTTTGCTGATGTTAGCGTTGAATGAAACCAACTTTGGCTTGTGTCACATGTTTGTATGAGAATCCGCCATTGTTTTCAGTGAGTTCTGACTGCTGGATCCTTTAGGTTGTGTCATTGACACTGACCTTAGGAAATGAAGCCTGGGGAGTGGGAGGGATTATAACAGAATCGAATAAGAACCATTGGGAATATGTTGGATTCACTTATCCTCTCTGTGACACGTAAGTATTTCCCATTTGAATTATGTGTATATTCACATCAGTCTTGGGTGTGATTACCTGAGTCTTTGCATTCACTGCATCCTTTCTGCCCTGTTTTAGCCTGTTCCATCTCTGCCACACTTAGCTAATTGCCTCCTCTACAGGGCCAGTGCCTCATCAGAATCTGATGTTTGAAAAGATATATACACTTTATGGAATGCCTGGGTGGCTCAGGCACTTGAGCTCTGTCTTTGGCTCAGGTCATGATCCCAGGGTTCTTGCTCAGCGGGGAACTTGCTTCTCCTTCTGCCTGCTGCTCCCCCCGCTTCTGATCACTCTCACCCTCTCTGACAAATAAATAAATGAAATCTTAAAAAAAAAAACTAAAAGAAAGAAAGAAAGAAAAGACAAGACACATTTTCACCATGAAGAATAAAAGAGTAATCTTGGCAGAATGAAAACAAATTAGCATCTAAACAGGACTAGATGCACACAATTCAGAGATATTTATATACTGTCTCACTCAATCCAACTTTAGGAAGGAGGTATTAACGTCTACTTTGAAAAGATAAAGAGATGGGACTGAGAGGTATTATGTGACGAAGCCAAAACTCTAAAATGGGGTTTGGACATCTTACTTCAAAGACATCCAGTTTCCAGACACCATGTTGCCCAAACTGCTCCCTTTCCCACGGTATTTCGATAGGAACAGGGAAACTATTTTAGGAACATTAGGCCTTAACCTTAGGGTTTCAGCAAGAAATAAATTTTATAAAAACTTGAAATGAGGGACACCCAGGTGGCTCAGTTAGTTGAGTCACTGCTTTTGGCTCAGGTCATGATCCTAGGGTGCTGGGATCAAATCCCACATCAGGCTCCTTGCTCAGCAGGAAGCCTGCTTCTCTCTCTGCCTCTTCCTGCCACTCTTCCTGCTTGTGCACCCTCTCTCTGTCTCTCTGACAAATAAATAAAATCTTAAAAAAAAAAACCTTGAAACAAAAATGGATTTATAATTAAGGAGAGGCTATATGAGTTAAGTACTGGCTGTGATCCTAAACCAACTGGGGCTCAAGCACTGGCTTCACCACTAATCAGCTGCGTGAAACTCTGCCCCAAATACTTAATATCATTAAGCTTTAATCCTCTTATCAGTAAAATGGAGATAACTCCACTAACTTGATAGGCTGGCTGAGAGTGTGAGAGGGGTTCATTCATATAAATCCTTGGCACAGCAATGACACAAAACAAGTACACACAAAAGGGTGTGTGTTGGCATGTGCATTGCTCTGCCTGAAGTTCAATATCATGTGTTTGTAGTTAACGAAAAGTCATGAAAATCTTCAGCCTCTTGTTAATGACAGGACTTTTCATTGAAGAAATCTTTTTAAACAGAAGATGTCATGCAAAGAAGATGCAGGGCCGCCTTCATTCTCAGTCTCTATCAGGAGAAACACGTGGACTAAGACAACCTACAAAAAGACATCCTCCAAATTCTTGAGAATTATCTCTTAATTGTTTATAATATGAAGGACGTTTTCAATAGAGGTATCTGGGTGTTGAAACAACCAATTGATTAGAGGGTATTAACTTTCTAAATATGGTGGGTGTCCTCAAGTACATCTTTGTTAATATAGGTTATTGACCCATGAATCTGTTGTTATACAAAGATATTTCTCTTTTTTTAAAAGATTTTATTTACTTATTGGTCAGAGAGAAAGCACAAGTAGGCAGAGTGGCAGGCAGAGGCAGAGAGAGAAGCAGGCTCTCGGCTGGACAAGGAGCCCGATGCGGGACTCGATCTCAGGACCCTGGGATCATGACCTGAGCTGAAGGCAGTGGCTTACCCGACTGAGCCACACAGGCGTCCCAAGGCTTTCCTCTTTACTGCTGCCTAGGATCTCATTTTCCTCATGTGGCTCAACTGGAAAGCTGTCCTCAACTTCTCTATTTTCTACATGTCTAGTTTTCATGAATCAGCCTGTTGGTGATCAACAGGGATGTTGTGCTGCTCTCACAAATGCATTCCCCAGTGTCTGGCCGGGGCTGCGTGGAGTGTTGAAATTACCAATTTCATAAAATTGCTTTTGATGTTCGGTAAGATGCTATTTTTATTGCACACGGCAATTGCCGCCCCAGTTTCAGAAGGACAGTCTCTTCTTCTTGATGATCCTGTTTAGTTTCAGATTTGTGTTTGGGGAAAGTAGTGATTACCCAGCTTTGAAGCCCCTTGAGCTGAAATTGCTGGGGATAGTGTCTGCTGGGCCGGAAAGCTAGTCTAAGCATCTCAGCTATTTCCTGAGAGGTATTAAGAAGCCCGTGTGGTTGCCCCGCACACATTTCAACTTCTGTGGATTATCACAAATTGTTCAGGGCCCTTTCCAGGGACTTACATAAAGCAGAAGGCTAATATGAGGCATGGATACATTATGCAGTTTTTATTGTGTGCTTTCCTTTGGAATTCACTCTGTCTGAACATCAGCTCACGGATAACACTGAGTCCTGCATGCTCTTTATTTCTTCATTTCAGAGAATAAGCTCTTTACATGTAATGAATGTGTACTTAGCATTATAGCTCCAAAGAGGAGGGACAAATGAAATTGAACTAGTGATCAGAGCTTAACGTAGAGAACAGTGGCATGGACGAGAAGAAGAGAAAGTTAGTGGTAAAGAGAGGTGACTGAGGGAGGGGGCTAAGGAGAGGGGGATGGGGTTATAGACATTGGGAAAGGTATGTGCTATGGTGAGGGTTGTGAAGTGTATAAGACTGGCGATTCACAGACCTGTGCCCCTGGGGCTAATAATACATTATATGTTAATAAAAATTTTTTCTTAATTTTTATAAAAGAGGGGAGACTGAATGGAATGAAATAAAAACCATATAGGAAGGCAAACATGGACTGGCAGGTCGCTCTCAAGGTAGGTGGAAAATGGGGAAAAAATAACGTCATGACGTGCTCAGGTACCCTGATGCCTGTGCCTCTCATCATGTCTCCTACGCTTCTTCGGAGAAGTAGAACATCGCTTATTTGTGGCCACTTTTTTTTTTTTTAAGATTTAATTTTTTTTCCTTTGAGAGAGAGAGAGTGAGTGGGAGGGAGAGGGGGAGAGAATCTGAAGCAGACTCCACGCTGAGCTCAGAGTCACAGGCAGGACTCCATCCTACAACTGCGAGATCAGGACCTGAGCCAAAATCAAGGGTCTGACGTTTAACCAACTGTGGCATGTGGGCACCCCTTGTGGCCACTCTTCTAGTCCACCATTGTCTCAGCTTCCAATGTCTTTCTGTCTCAGATCATCTGCGCCAGCACAGCTGTGCAAAGCAAGTTCTGTCCCAGCATAAATATGTACTAGGTGCTGATGGTTAACGACACCTTTGAGACCAGCTTCGAAGCTCAGAGGTCATAGTTGTTGACCACAAGAGCCTTTCTGCTTTGCTTAAACAAAACTCCCATGTGGTTACTGTTTCGCTTTGGTTTAAATGCCTTCCTCTTACATGATAGCCATTGGCTTTCTCCAAGCCCTGGGCACACATCTTCAGTACTAGCCACTGGGAAACTCCTCTATATTTTGGAAGAGTTTTATATGTATAAAGTGAAAACAGGACAACCATAGACAGTCTGTGCCCGTATGAGTAACCTCCAGACTACTGTGTTTATGATGATGCTCGATGAAGAGAGATGGAGAAATCACAGGTTTTTCATGCCTCATAAATTTAGGATTATGTGAACAAGTTCATTTACCTGACCTGTGTTAAATTTGCATTGGTCTTGGCTTTTTAAGTTGAAAGGGACAGAACCCCAGTTCAAGGTTGCTTAAGCAAAATAAATAAGTAAATACATACATACATAAACTCAAGTAAGTATCATTAGTACCTAATTACAATAGAACTGGATCCAGAGGCTGAAAAGGTGTCAGTGGATTTTCTCACTTCATCTGTCAGTACCATTTACATGCATGTGTTGGACTAAGTCTTTTTTCTTACCACTGGCTGTAGCCATGCACCGTGATCAAATGGCTGAAAGAAGTCACCGATTACATCTGGTTGTGCTAGAGGTGTATTGTTTTGTTCCTGCAAATCCTCATTTAAAAAAAATTGTTTTCACCTTGGACTCCAGTTCAATGGCACCTGTCATTCCCTGAAGTGGCAGTTAAAGTCCCTGGACCGGCCCAACTGGGTCAGGTGCCCTTTCCTGAGATTGGAGAGTCATGCCAGCCTCACTGCACTGCATAAAATCCATAAGTTACCGTGTAGAGAATTTTAGTAATCAAGTAAGGAAGGGGCTCTGGAAAGAGAAGTATGCCAGGTCCCCTCTGTATGTTTGCACTTTGCCTTGAGCAAGCCCAGTTTTTATTTCAAATGCCTATAATAGGAATGACCACTTATTTAGTTCTTACAAAGCTTTACATGTGTGATCACATTTAATCCCCAAAACAACCCTATGAAATAAGATATGGTCCCAATTTACAAAAGAGGAAATTAAGGCTTGAAGAAATGAAGTATATTATCCAGGGTCATACAAACAGTAAGTGGTAGAAGTGGAATTGAAATTAAGTGTGACTCACTTCCACCCCTTCTAGCCTTGTTTATTTATTTTATTTAACTTTGTAGATTTTTAGCCTTGAAAGATGATCTTAACTGTCTTAGTCTAAGAGATTGTGACATTTTCTACTTTCAATAGTTAAATGTCTTTTTCCCTTGCTAGATTTAAATCCCTTGACCACAGGGAATTTCATTTGTGGTTTGTTTTATTTTTTTTGTTTTGTTTTGTTTTGCCTTTTTTCAGTTTAAAAAAGTTTCCATACCCAAAAGAATCAAGAACAGGTCTTCATGGGCACCTGGTTGACTCCGTCAAATAAGCATCCCCTCTTGGTTTCGGCTTAGGTCATAATCTCAAGGTTGTGGGATGCAGCCCTGAGTTGGTCTCTGCTCTCAGTGTGGAGTCTGTTTCAGATTTTCTCTTCCTCTCCCTTTGCCCCTCCCCACTTGCACATTCATGCGCTCTCTCTCAAATAAATAAATAAAATGTTAAAAAAAAACCAAACATGCATTCAAACAAAACCTTGAATGTTCATAGCAACCCTGTTCACAATAGCCAAAAGATGGAAAAACCAGAATGCCCATCAACTGGGTATATCAACACAATGTGGTAGATACACACAATGAAATAGTCAACCATAAAAAGAATGAAGTTCACATGAAAAGAGACATACCTTAAAAACATGATGTTTTGGGTGTTGAGTTTGCTAAGATGTTAATTGAAAGAAGCTATACACAAAGGCCACAGAGCATAGGATTATGTATCTAAAAAATAACGATAACAGGCAAATTCATACAGACGGAAAGTAGCTTAGTGGTCACCAGGGGTTACAGGGAAAGAGGGATAGGGAATGCCTGTGTGAAGGGTATGGGGTTTCCTTTTGGGCTGATGAACACGTTCTCAAAGTACACTGTGTTGAAGGTTGCATAACACTGTAAATGTGTGAAATACCACTGAATCGTGCACTTTAAAATGGCTGGAGTGGTGAAATTTTGCTACCTGAATTTCATCACAAAAAGGAGGAAGCACATAGTAGCTACACAAAAAATATTCGTTGAGTAAACAAATGAATGGATACTAATGCAATATCAGACCTTTAAAAATATTAGGGAGTGACTTGGCCACCTCTTTCAGAGAAACATGCTCTTTGTGATAAACTGAAGCCATCTTCTAGGATGCCATTAAGACATTTCTATGAGTAAGACCATTTAAATGTGTTCTCCCCCTCTTGATTCTTCAAGTTAGAAATAGAGGGCATTCATACTATTAAGTATATTTTCATGTAGCTTTGACATGCCATCTTTTAATTATTCCTTTGTTGCATTTGTCAGATTTGTGAGACAGCTTTGGAACATGCTGAAGAAACAATCCTTAAGCAGAAGAAGGTGGTGATTATTGAGGGAATGCTAGAACTTTCAAATGTGTCTACATTGGACAAAATTACTCAAGCATTGCATAAATTGGAAGAGACCATCAGTACTTGTGCATACAAATCACCTGGTGATTTTATAAAAATGCAGCTTCTGATTCAGTCATTCTGGGTGGAGCCCAAGATTCTGCATTTTTAATCTCCCAAGTGATACCAATGCTTTTAGATCATACACCAGCCTCTGACATCTTCTGTGGGAAGAAACTAATTCTGAAATCTCATGGTTTTGACACACACTGTAAGTCTTATATGTCTTACTCATGTTAAATATCTGATGAAGTTTTAGTGAGAAATTTAGCTCTACAGAGTCACTCGGGCACTTACATAAGGGGAAAATCTACCACCTTGTAGTCAACCATCAAGGATGGGAAAGAAGAGGGTTGGAAATTTGCATCCCAGCAATTAAGCTCTTGCCCTCAAGGTGTCCCATGTCACTTTTGATCCTATTTGCTTAGCTAGAACACACCCAATGAACATGCCTAAGTTCAAGGGAGCAGAGAATTGTAACCCTCTGTGTAGTCAGCAGTAGAGCAGAACCCCGTTTTAGTGAATCTTAGTAACTTGTCATGTTGAGGGACTGGGCATGGGATTTCATCATGTGAATATACTAGTTACTCACAAGTTTCAGAGGAAATAGATTTGCCTTAAGGCTTTAGTTACATGCTCTCTATTTTGGAGTGATTTTTTCGTTCTCCTCAAAGGATAGGCTAATAGAATAATTCTTCTACACTGATAGAGTTTTGCAGCCAAAAAGAATTGAAGAATTTTTTTTTTTTCTAATCCTTTTATTTGTAGAGGCATAAAAAAGAAGAGTAGTCACATTTCTTTCAAGAAAAGGAAATACTAGGTCTAGAATTCAATTGTTTTGGCTTACACTCTGTAAATTTTTTTTATGGTACCACTGCCCATTTCTTACTCCAATAAATGGCAAGTGATGGATGGGTTATCCAGGGAGCAACTTTTCCATATCCATATCCATGTAGTAGACATGATTTTATAAAGAACTGTGTACTCTTTGTAACTTCAAAATAGGTGAATTAAAATGGAACTTAGATGCTGAATAACTAAAACTTCTAGGCCATTCCAATGATTTTTAGGCACAAGGGGACCAATTTTTTTTAATTGGATGATACCCTACAAAATTTAAGAACAAATCATTTTACACACACAAACACAAATAGTGACAGCAGAGGATGCATAATCATGTTCCAAATTTGGCAGGTCATTGAGTCCACTTACTGTAAGAATTTCCATTAATTCTAAAAATTACAGGATAAATAATAGATGATGTCCGTAGTCAGAACAAACACCAAGTTGTCTTTGAATTATTTGCTCAAACAAAAATGCCCTTAGAAAGGAGGAAAGTCACATGATATATTGCTGGCAACATGGAAGGTTGAGTTCTAGAAAACATTTCGTCGTTGCTTTGACAAGTTTTGATCTGTAACTCTTTTCTGCAATTCCTAAATCCTAGCTTACTGCTTTCAGCATTTGTGGCGCATTCCTCTTTCCCCTTAATGTACTGAGTTGGAAAAGCAATGGGTCATTGAGGAAAGGAGCTTGCAGCCAGGCCGACCTGGGCATGAAGCCAGCACCACCCTTTGCCAGCTGTGTGGCCTTAGGTAAAACATTTCATCTCTCTGATCATTGGTTTTCTAATGTTACAATAAAGAACATAATACCTACTTTGCAGGGTGGTTTTGAGGATTAGAAACAATAAATGTAAAAAATCTAGGAGAGGGTCCAACTCATTCCATGTCTGCTTTAAATGTTGGGTACGACTGTTAGAAGGCTATGTGACCTGGGCTCTCCATCTGAGAGCTTTAGCTCCGACCTCCTGCCCTACCGGGACTATACCCGTGATCTCTTACTTCATGCTTACGGGAGCCTCTGTTTCATGCTAAAGACCTCCTCGTTACTATTCCTGTCCAGGGTACTTCTGTTATGCAGAAACCTGCCTTCGCCACAGAAACCTAGGCACTGCTATACCCGCTTTTTTTTTTTTTTTTTTAAAGAAAATCCAGAATTCTGTTTTTTTGTGAAATTTCCTCCTTTTTGGCAACTACCAGGTAAAACAAATCCATGAGCCAAAGAAAACACATGTTTGGCCCATGGACTACTCGTTTGTGACCTCCTATGAAGCTTGACTCAGTATTCTTCAAAGTCCAGTCTTCACGGTATCTGCTTGACATTACCTGGTACAAATGGGCAAAAGCAAAAAAGGAAAGTCCCAACATCACTCCAGACTGCTGAATTCCAAAGACCACAGAGTCCAGATCTGAGTGCTGTGTTCGGCATCACAGACATTTTAAAGAAATTGCTCACATGATTCTGTGGCCTCTAATGTTTGACACCATCGACTAGTTGAAGTTCTGCCCTTTGAATGTAATCATGAGACAGGGCCTGGGAGACACAGGGACGGGGGATACTGGGGTTTCTGAGAGGAATCATGACCATGTGAAATGATATACACGTCCACCTAAGCTTTACATTCTTTACTATTTATCTCTTTTCTCTCTCACAGCTAAAGAGAGCATTAGGGTATGTCTGAGACACTGAGTCCCCAACCAATTTCATTAATTCACTGAAGACAATATGTTTGAATTTTCTAACCACTTAGTGGGCTTCTGTCAAATTAGATTAGCCTCTGTTCAAGTACAAAGCTTAAGGCTCTTTGGCTTGGCGTTCATTTAATGATGTGAATATTTGCTTTTGCTGTACAAGCTTCTGTTGAAAAGTCCCCTCCATGATGACCTCTGGGCTATCTGTTATGGATCTTTAGTACCTGCTGTTAACAACACTTGGACAGGTCTCTCTTTAATTTTTACTTTCATAATGGAACCCATCCATCAAATTTTATAGAGACTTTTTGAGATGGTCAGTGCTTAGCAGATTTCAAAAAATAAATTCCTGTTCCAAACCTGTGTTTAATTCTAAAACAATTACCTTTGGCTGTGTTCGACACAGTCAATATTAAAGATGTTGTTTTGCAGGTGATTTTGTTTTATTAGTGATTTCTGACTCTACACCAAAAATGCTTTTCATTTCTCTTCCAGATTTCAGTTACTATTAGTGTTTTGGTCAACATTAAATGTTGAATAAATGCTATTGAGTAAAAATGCTACTTATCCCTATCAATTTTTCAGCTTTTATTCTGTACCAGATTCTATGTCAAGCCCTTTATCATAATGGATCATGTAATGGTGAGGATCCCCAGTTCATCGTCACCAAAACTTACAAAATAATTATTATTGTCCTCTTTTTATAGATGACAAAATGGAGGCAAGAGGGGTTGTAAATAATTGAGCCATGGTTCAAACTTTGCTTCCTCATCTCAAAACCTCTGCAAGATTGATTTATTCAAGCTGTCATAAGGAAAGTTTCACATAATTTCCATTTCTGCTTAATGTCTGGTGACTATATTAGTCAACTATTGCTACCCCACAGCTGCATACCACATTATTTCAAAATTCATCAGCTTACAGGGGGTCTGGGTGGCTCAGTTGGCTAGGCCTCTGACTCTTGATTTCAGCTCAGGTCTTGATCTCAAGGTCTTGAGACTAAGCCCCACGTCAGGCTCTGTGCGGATTGTGGAGTCTGCTTAAGAGTCCCTCTCCCCTCAGGGTGTCTGGGTGGCTCAGTCGATTAAGCGTCTGCCTTTGGCTCAGGTCATGATTCCCAGGGTCTTAGGATCAAGTCCCGTATCAGGCTCCCTGCTCTGGGAGCCCCCTTCTCCCTCTGCCTCTCTCTCTCTCTCTCTGTCTCTCATGAATGAGTGAATGGGATCTTAAAAAAAAAAAACCTCTCTCTCCTCTCACTGTACCCCTCCCCCTCCTTTCATTTTCTTCCTCAAAACAAAACAAAAGAAACCCAAAACCTCATCAGCTTAAAATAAGCATTTTTTTTTTTTTGCTCATGGGTCAATGAGTTGCCTGGAGTTTGGCTGATCTCAGCTAGTCTTCTTTTCTGAGCTTGGATGAGGCTGTAGGTTAGGTTCAAGTCTGTGCTGTTTCTCATTCTGGGGGTCAGGCTAAGGGATGCAGCTTTCTATGGCTTCTCACAGTCTGTGGTCAGAACAGAGAGAAATGGACGATTCTTGAGGACTTGGCCTAAGGGGAGACATATTGCGGGTTCTGCCTGTCTTCCGTATGGCCAATACCATCAGCAGTTCCATGGGAAGTAGAGGAAAATGAGTGTGACCACCGGCAGAGGGGCAGATACATAAAGGATTACAGCAGTGATTGGGCGTATCAGAAGAACGCTTCCTTTTCTTCTCACTATCAGAGACACGGAATTGGATTCTTTTTTTTTTTCTTTTTTCTTTCTTTTTTTTAAATTTCTTTTCAGTGTAACAGTATTCATTATTTTTGCACCACACCCAGTGCTCCATGCAATCCGTGCCCTCCCTAATACCCACCACCTGGTTCCCCCATCCTCCTGCCCCTCACCCCTTCAAGACCCTCAGGTTGTTTTTCAGAGTCCATAGTCTCTCATGGTTCACCTCCCCTTTCAATTTCCCTCAACTCCCTTCTCCTCTCCATCTCCCTATGTCCTCCGTGTTATCTCTTATGCTCCGCAAATAAGTGAAACCATATGATAACTGACTCTCTCTGCTTGACTTATTTCACTCGGCATAATCTCTTCCAGTCCCGTCCAGGTTGCTACAAAAGTTGGGTATTCCTCCTTTCTGATGGAGGCATAATACTCCATAGTGTATATGGACCACATCTTCCTTATCCATTCGCCTGTTGAAGGGCATCTTGGTTCTTTCCACAGTTTGACGACCGTGGCCATTGCTGCTACAAACATTGGGGTACAGATGGCCCTTCTTTTCACTACATCTGTATCATTGAGGTAAATAAGATTCTAATAAGCACTGTATTGAAATAACTGTACTTATCTACAAAGTGTAACAGGATTTTATTTTGTGACTCTTATTAAAGTTTTTCTGTCATTTTATGGTGTTTTTACCATAGAAAACAATCATAAAGATGTGGAGAATTGTATTTTTAGAAACAGGGGTTTAGTGTACATCATGATTACTGTTTAAAGGTGATTACAGCAGATATGGAGGATAATGGCCAACTAAAATTGACGGAGAAAGTAATTCAAGGTTCAATCATTATTGAAGGTATTATATATACATGAGAAATAGGAAATTTATGTATTAAAGAGGCATCTTATTAAAAGTTCTTTTGATTTTCATGAAGCTAAGATTTATAATCCTCTTGTTCTAAATAGAACCATACTTTTGCCATGTGTACCATTCTACTTAGACATTGCCAGTGTTATTTAATATGTAGTCACTGATAGTGCTCTTCATGTAGATCTTTGAGGAGACAAAAAAATCAGTAAGAATATCTTACTCTACCTTTTTTACTCTTCTCTGCAAACTACAACTACCCTAGTGTCTGCTCATTAGTGTATTGATAAACCAGTTCAAAAAATAAAAATAAAAAATAAATGAAAGGATGGAAGGAAGGAAGGAAAGAAAAAGAAAGAAAGAAAGAAAAAAGGTTTTGATTGGTCGTGTTTGCTAATTTGTAAATATTTGCACCATGGCTCCTTTCAATATGCCAGTGGCTGAAGAACCTGGTCACAAAACGCCACTCTTAGCCAGCTTCCATGAAACTCTTCCCAGCTAAATAATACTCCTTGTTTTATTGGGGAGTTTCTTTTCTCTTTTATTTTCCTCTGATTATTCTTTCCCATTGCCTGAGTTTGTTTGCAGACACCACCAACACCATGCTTCATGTGTAAGGGACGGTCAGGTGAAAATACTGTGCTCGGAGTCTTGAGAACAAGCCCCTGTGTTTTTGATGTACCTGCCAATTACATATACTACAAAGAGATTTATGCGATTTTGTAGCTGGTCGTCTGTTACTGGTTCCTTGTGGTTTAAGAAAGAAACTAATATTTTCTTTGAACTTCAATAGTCAAGGTCTCAGTGGACCAAAGAAGACACGTCCTTTTCCATCTGCCATTTCCATCGGGGGGGCAGGGGGCTACATGAAATCCAGAGCAGTAACTGTGGATTACACTGGAGGTTGTGGTCAGTATGAGAGATAGCTGTGCCTTCTTGTCCCTTTCATGTCGATGGACATGGATTTGAAAGGGGGAAAAATTGTCCCTCCCTTGCCAAGTGCCGAGCAAAATAAATAAACTAGGTGAAGTGTACTTTTAAAGTGTCTCCCTGTGCTGTCCTCCTCCCACAGCGCCTGACCCCGGAGCTGAGTGAGCACCTCATATGCTGTGTGCGCTCCTTCTCTTCTCTTTCCGTGAATATCGCCTTGCGCAGAAACAGGAAGACTCAGTCACATATACCCTAGATATATCAGAGTCTTTGAGGAGTTTCTAGGGGAAACTGCATATCAATTATTTTCTCTGATTCACTAATGCATTTTTTACTCATCAGTAACAGGCTATATGCCCTGTTTATATGCCAGGAAAGATGCAAAAGTGAATTAAATCTGTTAATGAATTATAATGTAATGAACAGGACATGGATCCAACCTATACCCACACTTCCCTACTCTCGGGAGGAGAGTGATAGGCCCATGGAGATCAATGCTGTAGGTCCAAACTGAGTAAAACAAAGACTTCATCAGCAGGGTGTTGGGAGCCACAGAAGCCTTTCTAGAAAAGGTGGCATCAGTAATGGGTAAGATGTTACCATATGTGTTAACTAACTAGATTTTATTTATTTATTTATTTATTTATTTATTTATTAAGATTTTATTTATTTATTTCACAGACAGAGATTATAAGTAGGCAGAGAGGCAGGCAGAAAGAGAGGAGGAAGCAGGCTCCCTGCTGAGCAGAGAGCCTGATGTGGGGCTCGATCCCAGGACCCTGGGATCATGGCCTGAGCCGAAGGCAGAGGCTTTAACCCACTGAGCCACCCAGTCACCCCCTAGATTTTATTTTTTTAAAGATTTATTTTTTTATTTGAAAGAGAGCAAGCACAGCAGGGGGAGGGGCAGGCAGAGGCAAGTGAGATACAGAATCCCCTCTGAGCAGGGAGCATGACGTGGGGCTCAATTGCAGGACCCTGAAATCATGACCTGAGCAGAAGGTCATGAGACGCATAACTGACTGAGCTACCCAGGCGCACCACTACATAGATTTTAAGTAAAATTTTAAAATGAAAAAAAGAAATTGGTAAGATGTTATCACGTGAAAGTTGAGAAAGGTTGAGATAATGTTCCATAATAGGAAGGGTTGAGAGATGGAGGAATAGAGATTACGCATCAAGAAATCCTGGTTATTCAGCTTGCCTGGAGGTTAAAGGGCAAAAGGGGAGACAGGCAATGAAAGTGCACCCTTGACAAAGGTCTCCAGTTCCAAGATGATTTGAGAGTGAGCTTTGCTGAGAGCGGATCATTGAGTGAGGGCCTATTATTGGAAGGAGTTCTTGCTAAAGAAATGATCACATCACTCACTGGTTACCACCTTCTCCTAAGGCCAATCCCACGTGCATACACAGATGGATGGAATGTTTCCATCCTTCTGACCAGTTCTTCCGGAAGCTCGGTAACCTCCAAAAGAAATGACATCTGACCCTGGCAAAAACTAGGTAAAGGGAATAAACCCACAAAGTAAATGCTGCCTCTGACACCCAAGCCTTGATACGGTGTCAAGGGAATTTGAGATCCAAGCCAGCTTGGAAGTTGATTTAAGAAGGTGCTGAAAAACCCAAGGTTTGCCACCTCGATGCAGAACCACAAAGCGGTTGCCCTGTTGCCTTTTCTTTTGTTTCTCTTCTCTGATCCCGCTTAGAACTGATGAGGGCTTTACTCAGCTCCGAAAGCCTGCCAACTTGTTTATTCCCATATGATGGCAGGAAGATGGAGTGAGTAAAATGCAGCTAAAACATTAGGTACCATTCAGATTTTTTTTTCTCTTTTCTTAACTATACAAATCCCGTGGAAAATAAGATTCTCATGTCTTAATTGTGATACCGAAAGTGTCTTTTATTCTCAGCATGCTTGAGATAGCAAAGTAATTTTCAAGCTGAATGTGATTGTCTCAGACAGTCATGATTCAAATATTTAATCTAAAGAGAAAATTCCCAGAGTGCTTCTCTCATCATTTCTCAGTTCTGTAGAGAATAAAAGCCTCAACTTTATGTGATCTGATATTATTTCCATTATTGGTATTATGCTGTAGGCAAATATCCTTCAAGAAGCAAAGTCGGCTTCCCTTGTGCTTAGCACGTTACACTTCACAGAGACCCAGTCTGGCCTTTACAGTATGAGCTGCTGCTACCTTGTAATCGGTAGAGAATTTAATAACAATAATTTCACTTTATGCAGTGCAGGCTTTTAAGACTTAATAGGGGATTCTTCACACACTCCAAGTGTCTTTTATCCTTTCTAGGCTTTTTTTTTTTTTAATGCATGGATCAAATTTCCTATAGGTTAGTTGTTTTAACAAAGTGCTATCAGGTGGCTAATAGTGGGAGTGGGTGAGAATCTATACATTGATTACTAGGGAACTGGACGAAAGAAACTTACTGAGCCAGCCTCCAGCATCATTTTGAGCTCTCCTATTACCCACAACAAAGGAAATGTCATGGGTTAACCCTGTGCTCCAAATGCGGCATTTTCCGGCATCCCAAATAAATAAACATCACATCTCGATCAGTTTTGGTTTGGTTTTTTTTTTTTTTTTAAGATTTTATTTGTTTATTTGACAGGCAGAGATCACAGGTAGACAGAGAAGCAGGCAAAGAGATGGGAGGAAGTAGGCTCCCTGCTGAGCAAAGAGCCTGATGTGGGGCTCGATCCCAAGATCCTGGGAGGCTTTAACCCGCTGAGCCACCCAGGCGCCCACTGGTTTTGTTTTTATTTTTGTTTTCCCAAATGCAGGCTTCAGACCACTTACTTATAAGTCTCCTGGGGAGAAAAGGAATGCAGATTCCTGGGGCACACTCCATCCCTAATGAGTCTTCACTTCTGGGGATAAGGGACCCATAATTCACGCTCGGAAAAAAAAGAACTCGTGCATTTTTTCTGCACACTAAAGTTTGGGACCCACGGGTTTCTGTGCTTGGCAATCGTAGTCCTGAATTTTAGCTCCACCAACCTTATTCTATTAGTCTCCCCAGATTTGTAGGTAAGGGTAATGAGGGTTAGGCAGGGCTTAAGGGCATGGTCCTCAAACTGTGTTCTGAGGCACCCCTACCATTACATTTATCCAACAGGATCTTTTAAGTTTTCAAGAAAGGTACATTGATGCTCTACGAGTCTTGAACACTGAATCAGCTACTAGCTCAAGGTCGTTCAGTTTCAAACTCCGTATCATCAGTACTTTTGGCTAAGTATTTTTGATGAGGTTATATTATCTGTGCAGCTGCCTTATGAGCAGTTGCTATGATCAAAAGCCTGTACTATGAGAAAATGAATGTGGAACAAGACATGAGAGTGGTGGGGTCTAATCTGACTCTAATGTCTAAGAGGTTGTGCTGCAACGTTATTTTATAATACTTTGTCATATATGTGTTTTTACATGAATGTTCTGAATGAAAAATACTGTGTTTTATATATAATATTTATATATTCCATTTCATATTATATATATTTTATCTATAAATACAGTAAATACATTTAAATATAATTCCATATTTAAATATAAATAAATATCTAAGTGGGTCTGGTTGGTTCAGTCAGTTAAGCCTTCAACTCAGGTCATGATCCCCAGATCCTGGGATTGAGCCCCACATTGAGCTCCCTGCTCAGTGGGGAGCCTGCTTCTCTCTCTCCCACTTCCCCTGCTTGACTCTTTCTCTGTCAAATAAATAAATAAAATCTTTAATAAAATAAATAAATATCTATAAATATATAATACATATGTTGAAATACATGAGTATGTGAAATATTTATATACTATTTTACTATATATAAAATATAACTTTTATAATATTTACTGTTTCAGCTTCTATATATTCTATTTTCAAATGGTTGCTAAGCTTTTAGAATATAAATATCTGTGAAATGTTTGTACTATCCACTCAGTAGCTGGAAAGGTAAAGTCCTGATGGGGCCTCGCCTGTGAACAAACCCCTGAGACATTGTGGGTACCATGTGACCTGACAGGTTTCCGGAACCTCTGATTTAAGGCATGAATTTGTGGAATAGACTACAAACACAAGTCTGCCTATTGGTACACACCATTGCTCTTTACCACGTTTCCTACGTCATAATCTGATCAGCGAACTCCAGAGTACATGGGTGCATGGGAGCCAGCTCTCATGAGACCTGCTTCTTGGGTCTGAGCTGTTAGTGTCAGCGTCCCTGTCCTCGACAGATGGTCACAGTGAACCAGATAGCAGGTGACTTCGGTTCTACTCTGACTTTGCTGCTAGCTGGCTGTGTGACTTAGGCGAGGTCACTCAATTTCTCTGAATTCCTAGGTTCTCGTTGAGTGTACCACAGCCAATAACAGATAAGGAGAAGGAATAAATTCATACAGGGTCTTTACCTGTAGGCACTCGGCCAAGTGCATTGTGTCATTATTTCTATTGAATCTTTGAATATCCCTGAGTCAGGTTCTTGTTCCTATTGAACAGATGGGCACACTGAGATTCAGGGAGGTGACGGTGACACAGGATTTTCACCACCAGAACTTGTACTCTGAATCAGTGACTACAAGAGTGATCAATAAATCGATTTAAGTTCCATCACTATCTTTAAAACAAAGAAGTAAAATCGAGTGTCTCCTTCATAGGTAGATCTTAGGAGACTGAAAGCACATGGAATCTTATACAATAGTAGCCTTCACTAGCAGTCTATACCCAGGGCCTGGAAGACACCACCCTTTCAGACCTGACCCAGCTGTTGACCTCTTGAGACACTCTGTGTGCTATTAACTCTCCACAGACCTGTCGTCAAGGCAAGGGGATGGCATGGGACTGAAACACAGGGCACATGCAGGGCCACATTAATCTCCACGGAAGTCCAGGCAAATGGGCCTTGAAGAAGAACCTGGGAGTTCCTCTTCAGTTGCTGCTTTGTACTTCCCATCTGTCCTTAGTCTCAGCACTGCAGCCTTTCTTTATACACCAGGACAAACAGAGAAAGAGAGCCACTCTTTTACAAGGGCAAATCCTCTCACTCAAGGAAAATAGAAAAGGGATTAGCAGTACTCAGAGTGTAAGAAGTCGGAGAAGAATGTGAGGAATAGGCAACGCGTTGACGTGAACCACAGAGTGACATTTCAGCTTGACGAGGAGACCCAGGAGATGATGTTCAAGCGTTTTGTTAAGGCAGTGAGATACCGTCTTATTCAAGTTTTTGCTTTTGCCTGGAAAATACTCTTATAGCTAGAAATTTTAAAAAACAAAACCAAAAAACGGGCCTCAGCAAAATGTCTTGTGTGTACCAGATGATAGCTTTTGAATTTTTTTAAGGAAGGTTCTGGAAAGCCAAGGGTATCCCATTAGAAATTTGAACTGTATTTGGGGGGGAGGGGAGGTAAAGAGGAAAAGGGTGAGTCAGAAGATACTCTGAGGATAGCTGATAATGAAATGTACATTCCTCTTCTTAGAGACAAAGATGGGAAATACTGTCAAGAGAGAGCCGCTTTCTGAATTATGTGCCCGGCTCTATCGGCCAACTAAAAATCTGCTGAGAATTTTTTCTAGAAAGAATGGCTAGCTGTTGAGTTGATCTTGTTGATTCACAGATTCTCTGGGACCTTATTACCTGAATATAGATCAAATGTGCCTAACTGACAAGCAAAAATATTTAAAAGGACTAAAAGAATGGGTAGCTTACCAAAATACAACAAGCTTTATATGTAGGTATTTAATAGGGGATTCTGTTTACCTGGCGTGTACCTTCTCTCAGTCCAGAATCGCCACTACCCTATTCACAAAGGGACCTCCCAGCATGAATGTCTCCAAGGAGCAGTACTTGAAGGGATTAAGTTCTGGTTTTTATGAAGGGAGCAGAAGAGTTGGTTACAAAGGATCCCTACATTTTTTGACCCTCTATTGTCTGACCGTTGTTATACACAGTGCTTGATAGACATTTTTTCATTTAAAACCCAAAGCCGTGGTTAGAGGTTTCAATCCACAGAGTAACTGCCCCAAGTTTACAATTTCTAGCTAGAATTGTTCCATAACCTTAAATAATGAGCTATAAACCAGATTCCCAACTTCTTTCCTTCACACGAGACAGAGAAATATTTAGAGACTTTATATAGATTTTATTATAAACATAATATATTTATGTGTTACATATTTATGCTTTTATGACATTATATAATACTTATATTTTATTATAAAAATTATATATACTATTTCTGTATAAATATGTATAAACAATATACATTAAAATATACAGATAATAAATAAATATTAAAATGTATAAATATATAAACACAAAACGCATATAAAAACATCACACATGCAAAAAAATTACAGGCCAGGGCACCTGGGAGTCTCAGTAGGGGAAGCGTCTGCCTTCGGCTCAGGTCATGACCCTGGAGTCCTGGGACTGAGCCCCGCATCGGACGCCTTGCACAGTGGGGAATCCCTCTGCCCTTCACCCTCCTCATGCTCGCTCGCTCTCTCTCATTCTCTCTGTCTCTCAAATAAATAAATAAAATCTTAGGGAAAAATAGGCCAATATTCCTGATAAATATAGATGCAGAAATCCTCAACAAAATATTAGCAAACCAAGTTCATCAATATGTTAAAAAGGATGATACACTGTGATCGAGTGGAGGCATAGATGGTTCAACATCTGCAAATCAAGAAATGAGATACAGCACATTAATGAACCGAAAGATAAAAAATCAAACGATCATCTCAATAGATGCAGAAAAAGCATTCAACAAAATTCAACATCCATTTATAATAAAAACTCTCAACAAAACTGGTATGGACGGAGTGTACCTCCACATAATAAAGGTCATATATGACAAGCTGACACCTGATATCATACTTAACCGTTAAAAACTGGAAACTTTTTGTGTAAGGTCAGGAATAAGACATGGATGCCATTTTAATTTATTTGTATATTTATTCAAACTTTATTTATTTATTTGACAGAGAAAGATCACAGTAGGCAGAGAGGCAGGCAGAGAAGTGGGAAAGGAAGCAGGTTCCCTGCTAAGCAGAGAGTCTGATGTGGGGCTCGATCCCAGGACCCTGAGATCATGACCTGAGTTGAAGGCAGAGGCCTAACCCACTGAACCACACAGGTGCCCCATGGATGTCATTTTTATTCAACGTAGTATTGGAAGTCTTTTTTTTTCTTTAAAGATTTTATTTATTTATTTGACAGAGAGAGAGAGAGATCACAAGAAGGTAGAGAGGCAGGCAGAGAGAGAGGGGGCAGCAGGCTCCCCGCTGGGCAGAGAGATGGATGTGGGGCTCGATTCCAGGACTTTGAGATCAAGACCTGAGCTGAAGGCAAAGGCTTAACCCACTGAGCCACTCAGGTGTCCCCGTAGTATTGGAAGTCTTAGCCAGAGCAATTAGTGCTCTGGCTAAAAAAATAAAAGACATCTAACTGGAAAGGAAGAAATAAAACTGTCACTATTTGTAGATGACATCATTTTATATATAATAACTCTAAAGACTCCACCAAAAAACTATTAGAACAAATGAATTTAGTAAATTTGCAAGGTACAAAATCAATATAAAAAAACTAATGCACGTTTATTCATTAACAATAAAGTATCAGGGAAATTAAGAAAAATATCCCATTTGCAATTCTATCGAAAAGAATAAAATACCTAGAAACAAGTTTAACCAAAAAGGTAAAAGACCTATACATGGAAAACTGTAAGACATTGATGAGATAAATTGAACTAATTAAAAAGAAGGTAATCTGTGTTTACTGATTGGAAGAATTAATATTGTTAGTGTCCATATTTCTCAAAGCAATATAGATTCATAGCAGTCTCTATCAAAACTCCAGTGGCATTTTTCACAGAAGTGGAAAAAACAATCATAAAATTTGTATGGAACAACAAAAGATCTCAAACAAAACTCTTTCTACTCCTATTGCTGAGAAAGAACAAAGCTAGAGCCATCGAACTGCCTGATTTCAAATGACACTACAAACTTACAGTAATCAAAACAGCATGGTATCGGCATGAAAACAGTAAATCAGTGGAAAATAGCCCAGAAGTAAAACCATGCACATATGGTCATATATATATTAATTTATGACAAAGGAGGCAAGTATATACAATGCAGAAAAGAGTTTCTTCAATGAATGGTGTTGGGAAAACTGGACAACCACATGCAGAAAAATAAAACATAGCCACTATTATACACCACATACACAAATTAACACCAAATGGATTAAAGATTTCAATATAAGACCAGAAAACATCAGATTCCCAGAAGAGAACACAGGTGGTAATCTTCTTGATACTGGTCTTAGTGATATGTTTTTTTGGATATGACTAGAGAAGCAATGGCAAGAAAAGCCAAAATAAACAAATGGGATTGTACCCAAATGAAAAGCTTCTGCACAGTGAAGGCAATCATCAACAAAAAGGCAACCTACTTAATGGGAGATGATATTTGCAAATCATACATCCAATAAGGGGTTAATACACTATATGAAGAACTCAAATAATTCAATAACAAACAAAAATGAAGAAAAGAGAATACTCTTGCACTGCTGGGGGTGTAACTGGTACAGCCACTATGGAAAACAATATGGAGGCTCCCGAAAGAATGAAAAATACAACTACCATGTGATCAAGCGATTCACCCCAAGTGTTTATCTGATAAAGGCAAAAATATAAAAATACCAATTCAAAAAGATAAATGCACTCCCCATGTTCACTGTACATTATTTACAAGAATTGAGATCTGGAAGTAACCCAAGTACCCACCAATAGATGAATACATTAAAAAATGTGATATGTAGGAAATAATACTAGTCAGACATTAAAACGAATAAAATCTTGCCATTTGCAACAACACGGATGGACCTCCAGTGTATTATGTCAAATGAAGTAAGTCAGAAAAAAACAAACACTGTATGATCTCCTTTATATGTAGAATCTAAAACTAAAACAAATGAACAAACTTGGGAATAGATTTGGCCAACAGGACCACAGTTTGCTGATTCCTACTCTAAGATCACTAGCTTTGGTACTACTGTGTGTGTGTGTGTGTGTGTGTGTGTGTGTGTGTGTGTGTGTGGAAGAGCCTTACCTATTATTGACAATGTATATTCTAATAATAGTCGCTTATGATCTGCCTTTGGAAGGGTCCATTTTGAGGTAGTCACTTTTATTCTCTGCAGCTTATTGACTGGTTAACATCTCTGAATCCCTCTGTTCTTTTGAGATTGTTTCTTTGTATCACTTTCTCCTGGGAATGGTGGGCTAGAAGATTTGCAGGTGGGAAATGGGGTGACATTATGGAAAGGGCACAAAAGTCAGGAGACCCGAGTTCTATCTTGATGCTCCCATTTACCAACTCCATGGTGTTCATTCTTCAAAGTATTTGTATCTAAAAAACAAACAAACAAAAAACAAAAACAAAAAAGAAAGTATTTGTATCTATAATTATATACATTTATACATATATACAATTATGATACATAGTAGTACAATCTGTACTTCTTGCAAGTTGTATCATCTAAAACAAGTTACTTAACCTCTCTAACCTCAGCATCATTGCCTAGAAGGTAGGATGATATCCTGGAAGAATTAAAGAGATAATGTATGTAAAAGTGCCTGCTCTAGAGCTTTGTACATAGTAAATCTATACTAACTAGTGTTTTTATTTATCCATATACTTTTTTAAAAATTGTTTTTTATTTATTTTCAGCATAACAGTATTCATTGTTTTTTGTACCACACCCAGTGCTCCATGCAATCTGTGCCCACTATAATACTTACCACCTGGTACCCCGACCTCCCACCCCCGCCCTTTCAAAACCCTTAGATTGTTTTTCAGAGTCCATAGTCTCTCATGGTTCACCTCCCCTTCCAATTTCCCCCAACTCCCTTCTCCTCTCCATCTCCCCATGTCCTCCATGCTATTTGTTATGCTCCACAAATAAGTGAAACCATAGGATAATTGACTCTCTCTGCTTGACTTATTATCCATATACTTTTGACGATGGAATGCTTTCTGAGTTCTAAGCCCAAGTACAGATTCAGACACAATGTAGGTCTCTTTGTCTTGCTGGTATACTTGAAGTTCCTTGTTTTATACCATCAAAGTGTTTGATCCCTTGAATAACGAAGCTTATTTCATCACACACACACACTTTTTTTGAGCTAGAAATTGGGAAGTGGTGGGGGATGCAACAACATTTGCAAGTCATTTAAGAGCTATCTTCCTAATTTTCTTTCTTGGCTGCCTCTGAGAGGGTGGAGGAAAGGAAATTAAGGCTGTAAGACCCAAGTCAGGTCTTTTGCCTGAACCGTTAGTTAAGTTTGGCTCCTAAAACACCAGTGAATTATAGAGGATTTCCATCTTGCTACAGTTTTGAAATATTTCAAGCCAAGCTTCTTTATGACCCTTGTTTTCTTCCTTCTCTCTTCTACCCCCAAAACCTCTGAAAGCAATTTTTAAAACTCAACATGAAATGTAGGAATGAATTACTGCAATCCCCTAACAGCCACAGGGATCACGTTCCTGCATGAAAAGTATAATGGTTGGAAAAACTGTAGTAGAAAAGATCAAGAACTCATATAAAATCAAGGGTTAGGGGAAAGCAATAGGAACAGCTTTTGATAATTTTAAAACAATTCATAAAAGTTCTAGAAGGCTTTGCTTCTGAAACAAACTGGATTTCTGATGTTAAAACCTTCTTAGAAGATTGGATACCAACCTGCTTCTTGTTCTTTATAAGGGACTGGTAAATTTTTCTTTTGGGAAACTCTCCTCAATCATTGTCCATGTAATCAGGAAATTTTGCTAATTTTCCTAGGACATAAGTTTTGAGATAGAATCTCCCTATGTCTGTTACTAGAGTGTACCTTTTCTTTGAGACCTATTTTTTTTTCTTAAATCTGGCTTAATTGTCTTCAGAATCTTTTGTGCTTGTTTTTTTTTGTTTCCACAAGCAAAATGTTTTCTAATTGCCAGATTTTTCCACCAAATATCACCGTTCTTAAGTGAGTCATTTTTCTGGACGTGCTATTTTATGAAAAGGTCTCACAGAAATGATTCCCCCATCTCTGCTCTGCCAGTCATACTCTCACCATGCAAACCAGAGGAAGGGCCAACAGGAATGATTGTTCAGTTTGTCACATATCTGTTTTATTTGGACATGCAGTGTTTTTAGAATTTGAGCTGGTGGGGGGCCTGGGTGGCTCAGCGGGTTAAGCCTCTGCCTTTGGCTCAAGTCATGATCCCAGGATCCCTGGGATCGAGCCCCGCATCAGGCTCTCTGCTCAGCGGGGAGTCTGCTTCTCCCTCTCCCCTGCTGCTCAGGTTCTCTTTCTTGCTCTCACTTTCTCTCTCTTAAATAAATAAATAAAATTATTTTTTAAAAAATTTGAGCTGACATTTTAAAATTTCACACATAACAAATCTAGGTCAGGGATTGAGAAACAAGACGATCAAGGACCAGAGGATCACTATTTTAAGGCTTTGAGGGCCAAAGAGCTCAGTCATAGATACCTAATTGTCATTGTAGGGAGAAAGCAGCCACAGGTGGCTGTGTTCCAATAAAACTTGATTTGCAAAGGCAGGTGAGGGGTCGGATTTGGCTCTCAAGTCTTAGTTTGTAGAATCTTGATGGTGATTCTCATCTCTTAAGAGTGGGATAGGAGAGCAACACCAGAAGGATCAGCATCATAATAGTCCCATGCCAAGTAACAGTTGTGCTTTTTAGACACAAAAAATGAGCTATAAATTAGCCTCCGCCGCAGGACCTCCCATGAAACTCCCAACCCAGTCGGCTTGATGCATCATTGATAATTCTCTGGCCTCTGTAGATTTCAGAGTCTGTGACTGGTTTAAGGGATATAAACCGTGTCATTGACATGCAAACATATTGGGCTATCAATAGTATGCATTCTCTTAAAAGTCTGGTGAGCCCAACTACGGATGGTAAGACGGCAGTTAGACAGGAATTTATATGTACTCAGTCAGTGATTAAATTGGCTTTGTTTGATAGAGCATTTCTTTAGAAGCTGTGGATATAATCTCCAATCTAGAACAGCTGAGAGCTTAATGTTCTGCTAGAATTTGGAAAAGCAAAATGTCAAGTATTGTGTTATATAGGGTGAGAGCTATTAAATATTTTACACCAGTGTCTGGCCCTGGACTATTTGCATCAGAATCACGGGGAGTAGGAGGGATGTACCTTTATAAGTAGGCAGGAACTGCAGATGCTTGGGCTGGCCCTGGATTTCCTCAACCGGCTTCTCAGGATCTGCACATTGAAAAGGTCCCAGTGTTTCTTTTGTGTGGGATGGAATTTGTAGAATGGCTGCAAGGAGGTAAGTATAGATAGAGGACTTCCTGCTTATTTACTGGATGTAATTTAAGCCCCCTTTTAACAGAAAAGCAGCAGGGTGCCTCTTCAGAACAGAGTCAATTACATGGAAGACCATTTATTGCAGGCACAATTAAGCATTGATGAAAGGTTGCTTATCTGTGGCAGAAAGAGCTCTGTGCTGGGCCTTCTAATAACCAGCTGTGTGGCCTTGAACCAGCCACTTAACCTCTCTGGCCTCAGTGTGCTAACCTGAGGGCAGAATGGAGGGCGTTGCTAAATGACCACTGAGACCCCTTCTAGCTGGAACATTGACTTGAAAATTCTATAAAAGAATTATTTTCCTGGAGCATATGGTGCCTATCAAATTTTGTTAGTAAGACAGAAGAAAACTATTCCCTCTTATTAGGTGACTCACCTTTATTTCAAAAGAGCAGGGTTTCTCACCCTTGGTGGCACATCGACATCATATGGGAGCTTTTAAATCCTAATGTCCAGGCTCAGATCAAGTAAATCCAAGTCTCTGGACATGGGACCCTGACATCAGAATTTCTCATGAAAGCTCTCCAGGTAATTCTTTTTTTTTTTTTTTTTTTAAGATTTTATTTATTTATTTGATAGACAGAGATCACAAATAGGCAGAGAGGCAGGCAGAGACAGAGGAAGAAGCAACCTCCCTGCTGAGCAGAGAGCCCGATGTGGGACTTGATCCCAGGACCCTGAGATCGTGACCTGAGCCGAAGTCAAAGGCTTTAACCCACTGAGCCACCCAGGCGCCACTTCTCCAGGTCATTCTAAGTGCAACCTAAGTTACCAACCATGTAGCCAAAAAGTTACTCCATTTCAAGAGTGACCTGAGAGATGCTTATTCAAAGTGCAGGCTCTCGGAGCCCCTGTCTGAAGCATTTTCATTCATTGAGGCTGGGATAGGTCCTGGGAATCTGTTTTTAAAAAGCAACTGAGGTAATTGTTGTAATCTGGTAAACAGGAAGACACCACCCAGAGAATTGCTTTAGTACATTAAGCAAAGTCCAGCATGGCGGCAGGATTTCTAAGAGTATTAAGGAATAAGGGTTGTCTACTAGGAGTAAGGATATAGGCTTGTGGGAGAAGCTGGAGAAGTGAGGGTCTGAAGAAATCAAAGATGTGTAAAAAGTCACAAACCGGTCCTCACAAAGCTCTGGGAAAGGTGGACAAGCAGGAGCTTGCATGGGAATGTGAGAAGGCAGGAGCCCTAGCCCCCGGCAGAGAAGCCCCTGTAAGGCTGTGGTCCCAGAGTCTAATATTATTAGCTCTGAGGTCACCAGTGATCTGCAGAGTCAGCAGTTGGAGAGAATAGGACAACCAAGAGTCCGTATCTTTCCTTGACCACCTCTAACTGTGGCAGACTTCAGAATCTCAGACTTCGGTTGTGTTCAAGACTGACTCATAGTCACAAAGCAAAGAATCTGGAAAACCCAGCTCCACACTAGCCAAATGGACCCAGTAAAGTAAACCACGACACTTAGAAAATGGCTTCATTGGGGACACCTCGGTGGCTCAGTCGGTTAAGTATCCAACTCCTGATTCCAGCTCAGGTCACGATCTTGGGACTCTGGGATGGAGCCCCATGTTGGGCTCCAGGCTGGGCGTGGAGCCTACTTAAGATTCTCTCTCTCCGTCTTCCGCTCTCCAGCCCTCTCTCCCTCTCTCTCTTTAAAAAAAAAAAAAAAAGGCTTTCTTGTCCCCTTAAAATTCTGTCTTTTTCACTGAAGTTACTCCCTTATCAGTCCTTGAATTGTACCCAGTGCAGAAAAGAGTGCGCCCCACGTTTGTTGTTCTCCTTTGCTGCCTTTGCTGGAATGGTCCTTCATCCCAGGCTCTGATTTTTCATTCGTCTCCCACCTGTTTTATGCAGCTCACCTAAAACTTCTGGGCCATATCTGGACAAACAAGAAGTCTGTAGTCTGCTTTCTTAAGTCCTCTCTGTTCCCTAAGGGTCACATGGCCAAGCCGGACTTACCTGCAGGCACCTCTTTGTTTCTTTACCGAAGACACGTATATCCTGTTGGTCATTTATAGGTGATCCCAGCCTTATCGTTTTCTGCTCGGTTGCACAAGCGCACAATGTGACTGGTGTGGCACCAGCTCTCCAGTAATAATTCTTACTTGGTGTGAAAATTTCTTGATGCTTTAATGGAACGGTGTTCCTAAACTTTACGGATAAGCACATTGCTTTGTATTCATAGCCACTGTTAGCCGTGTAATCTGGCTTTTCATGCCACAGTGGATATAGGGAGGTGGGGAACAATAGAAGGGAAGCCCTAAATAGTCAAGGAAAAGTCAGTGAAAAGAAAAATCAAGCCTGAGGCAGAGAACCAGGGAAGAAGGCCAGTGGGGAAGGAAGGAGAGGAGGCGCCTTCATCACTAGCCTGGTGGCGCATTTCCACTGCGTAATGTCTTACCACATGTGATGAACTAACTTCACAAGTAAAACCCATAAGCCTTGCTTTATTCCAAGCGTGGAGTGAGACACAGAAAGTTCTATTACAGTTCCAGAATTAATCAGCCCTGGCCTGAACGGTATGAAATGGAGTTTCCAGACAAAACAAATGCAACTGATTCATATGACTTTGAGCAAAGTGTTTTTGAGCTTTGGGCCTCTGCTTCCTCTTCATTAAATGTGGATGTTGGATGGGAGTAGAGATGGCGTATGAGCAGTCCATGGGCTATGGATGTATGCACTGACCCCCAGGGGCTTTTTTTTTTTTTTTTCCTAATTTTTAAAAACTAAACTCCAGATTTTATTCAGATTTCATTTGTTTTTTCTTCTAGTGTCCTTTCTCTATCTCAAGAGCCAATCTAGGGTACCACTGTGCATTTAGGACAGGATGGTTTTTTTAAATGGATTAATTATCAATACCTAACAAGTTAAAGATTTCACATAAAAAGACCTGGATTTCACACCTCCTTTGAAAGCTCAGGGGTTCTGATGACAAGCGTCCTATGTGCAGAGCTTCACGCACTTGACCATGGCAGGGCTAAGCAGCTGAGTCCCCATGCGCCTCTAGAGGGGATGTGTGCCTCTCCATTTGCCATGGTGTGCCTTAGGTTCTCTACTTCCTCTCAGACAGTAGGACTGGGTGACGAACGATTTGCTCTCAGGACACCTCCAGTGGGGGCGGGGGGGCGGTTGATCAAGAGGGCATCAATTATTCATTGTACTCCGATCTCTGTGAACAGTGAGAAACCAAAAGACAACCTGAGAGCACAAAAACAAAAACAAAAAACAAAAACGAAAACAAAACATGGGCAAGAACAAATCTGAGAAAATCAAAACATGTTTAAATAACCAAACCATTTCACTCCTTTACATGAGCTTCTGGGCCTCTGTGAGTACCTGGGGTTGATACCTTAGGCAAGAGCAGCTTTTCTGATTCCTTTCCTTGCGCACATTTGAGGAAGTGGCGTTGGTTGGGCCAGGCCAGGATTCTGGGGGAAATAAGAGGTTCCTGCAAACTGGAACTATAATGCTTTTTTTTTTTTTTTTTTTTTAAAAACCCTGTCTTAGTAAATGCTGGAGTTTTGAGCCCTGAGTCCTCAGTCAGTGTAATGTGATGTTCACGATTTGTAGTTCCTTTGATGTGGGTCTTGTGAAGCCAGGTTGCTTCACAATATGTGCTTTGGGGGTCCCCTGGGTGGCTCAGTCTGTTAAGCATCTGCCTGCTTAACATGTCTCATGGCTCATGTCATGATCCCAGGTCCTGGGATCCAGCTCTGTAGGCAGCAGGCTCCCAAGTCAGTGAGGAGTCTGCTTCTCCCTCTGCCTCTTCCACTATGCTCTTTCTCTCTCTCTCAGATAAATAAGTCAGTCTTTAAAAAAGAGAGAGAGAGAGAGAGAGAGATTATGGGTTTTGAATTCAGGCTACTCAGTTTCTAAATCTGGCTCCACCACTTCCAAGAGGTATGAGTTGGGTCAGTGCACTTAACTTCCCTTTGTCTCAGTTTCTTTTTTCTTAATTGGACTCATAAACAGGACCTAATGTGTAAGGTGGTTGTAACAGATAAATGAGATAATTTATATAAAGGGATCAAAATAACACTTGGCATGTTGTGTGTGCTTAGTAGCGGTAATGATATTCCCATCATTCTATTATCATCTCAGTATGTTGACTCCCCACAGTAGCCTCATAAAACAAACAAATAAACAAAAAACCTGATCCCAGAATGCTTTGCAATTATGAAGATATGTGCCAGGGGATATTATTTTGTGGATCTGATTAAGCATACTTCATGTACCTCCAGAGAAAAGTTAGGATAAGCAAGTAAAAGTTGGAGGGCAACAGGTGTTAGTCTACTATAAACAAAGCCAACCTCTTGTGTTCAGAGATAGAAAGCAATTGAAGGGGCTCCTTACCACGAGATGGGCAAACTGTCACTTGGGTCGTTCAAGCATGGACTAGACAATAATCCGCTAGGAATATTGTAGATCTGCTGTCCAAATTGGTAGCCATGAGGTAGGCATGTTTTTAAATTTCATTTAAAATTAAATGAAATTTTAAAACCAGCTTCTGAATCACATTATCCACATTTCAAGTGCTAATAACAATAGCCAGAAGTAGCTAGTGCATCTTTCCCCAGAGAGCACCGACTTAGAACACTGCTGTCATCACAGAAAGTTCTGGTGAGCAGCACCACTGCAGAGAGATACTGCACTGGAGATCTGAATGGGATAACTTGGAAAAGGTTAATCCAGGAAGCCTGGAACACATGGAAGGAGCTAAGCTACTGAATGGTATAAAGCTCACGTACCCCTGGACTCGTGGATTTCAAACTCATGCGTAGTCGCAGGCAAAACACTGTTTCTGAGCCTCAGTTTCCCCAGGTCTATAATTATGTGCTTTGCATCACAGTGTGATTATGAGTATAAATGGATAAAACTCAGGCTTAGCACCTGGCTGAAAATGGGACGCCACACGTGTGCTTGGGTTCTTTCTTAAACTGAAGGGAAGAAACCACATAAAGTCAGCAATCTCAAGTACAGTAAAGCATCCATTTTGTTTTAGCGTCCCCTTCCCCCTAGAAAACCAGTAGCTACCATCAGGGAGCACATACCCATGTACCTGGCTCTAAGCCAAACTCCTTGCATATAATATCTCATTTAATTCCCACCACCATCCTGGGAGGCAAGTACTCATACTGTCCTCGTATTGAGGACACTACAGTTTAGAGAGATTATGTGATCTGCCCACAGTTGTAAAGGGGGTGAATACAGAATTCAAATACAGATTCCTTGGACTCACAATAATTCTCACTTTTAATGGTTAATACATAGAGATTATTACATTTGACAGGTGCTGTGCCAAGAATATTAAGGCATCATCTCACTTAATTCTAATAACTATTTTATACGTGAAAAGTTTTTGAAGATTTAAATGCCTTGTTTTTAACAGCTCATACAAAGGAACTGACATTGCTTATTTAGACTCAGGTCTCTCTAGTTCTAGGTGTTTAACTACTGTGCTCCCAGCCTAGGCTCCTTGTTTATAAGAAAGATGAGCAGAATCTTCAAGAGTGATGTGACTGTGGCCTTTGTCATACAAAAATAAAGATACCAAATATTTCTCTCACCTTCCCAATGATACTATAAACCCTCAATAGACAAGAATTCTTTTTTTTTTTTTTTAAGATTTTATTTATTTGACAGAGAGATCACAGTAGGCAGAGAGAGAGGGGGAGAAGCAGGCTCCCTGCTGAGCAGAAAGCCCGATATGGGGCTCAATCCCAGGACCCTGAGATCATGACCGGACCTGAAGGCAGAGGCTTAACCCACTGAGCCACCTAGAAGCCCCAATAGACAAGAATTCTTTTTTTTTTTTTTTTTTTTTTAAGATTTTATCCATTTATTTGACAGAGAGAAATCACAAGTAGACGGAGAGGCAGGTAGAGAGAGAGGAAGGGAAGCAGGCTCCCTGCCGAGCAGAGAGCCCGATGTGGGACTCGATCTCAGGACCCTGAGATCATGACCTGAGCCGAAGGCAGCGGCTTAACCCACTGAGCCACCCAGGCGCCCTAGACAAGAATTCTAATTGTAACATTTGCTTCTTCTGTGTCTCTCAGAACTGTACATAACAGACAAGGATTAAATAAGTACTTGCCCAAGTATGTGGAGGTAAATCTTCTAAAAGGATAAGACTGACCAAGAAATGTTTCTTACTTAGCAACCAACTTCAGTGGCAACTTATCCACCTTCATGGAACAAAACATGTGCTCATTATGTATATATCTGTTATCGTTTGAATGACTGGCAGATGGCTGTTGACAGGGTGAAAAAGATCTTTTCTCAGGTTAAGGAGGACCATAGGGGAGGCAAAATGCATTTGGCTGATACAGTTCCCACCAGTAATTTTTTTGTTGTTTTGGTTTATTGTTGTTTAATTTCTTAAACAGCTGTGTTGGCATATACAACAAAAGATTTGTTCGTCTTTTTTCGACTGTTTTCACCCCTTCTATTTTAAGAGCTCTCCCCACCGTAGTCAGTTTCTCTGCTAAGCCAGCCAAGGAGAAAACACCAGTGACATAAACAATTGGTTAGTTAACAAGTGTTCCTGAGACTGAGGGCAGAGGGAGAAAGGGGCTGCTGGCAACTGCATGCTTTCCAAGCTTTCTTATTCTTTGTTGTGCAAAAGGAAGCTTGAGGGTGAAATGACCAGGCAATTTTATGTCCCTGTTGGAGACGTCAGGGTTCTTTGAGTTGGTGGCTTTCCAATTACATTTGTTCTGGTTCCCAAGAAATTATGAGGAAGACATTCCATTTTCCTTTAGATTTTTGAATCTTGGAAATTGGAAAGAGAATTGTTGAGAGATGATGGAATGATTTCAGATTATGAAAGTCTTCAAATGTTAGTGTGCAAGTGCTTATATTTACTTTACATGTTGCTTTATGTGCTTTGTTGCTGTTTTTACAAAAGTATTACGGATTTATCAAACAGACTGTCTTATCAGTGGGTTGTTTGGGTGATATTTTCAGGAAGCCAGCATTCAGCAAAGCTCTTTATTCTTACCATGGTAATAAAGCTGAAAGTCAAAGATATCTGTATCTAGTCCCACTCCCAGTATTATTATTAATGGGCGTATTCTCAGACATTTTTCTATTCTTATATGAGAATATAAGAATACCTGTGTTCATAATTTCAAGTTGCTTTTACAAAAAAAAAATCATTCTAATTCTATATCTTAATCATCCTTACTTTTATATCTCAGATACTGTTCCATGTTTTCTTACTGAGCTAATAAGAATATTCATATATAAAATGCCAGGAACCGCCAGTAATTATGAAGGACACGCCACAAATCAGATTCTGTACTAAATTATTTACTTTAACCATCTCATTAACATTTCAATTAACCTGGGACATTATCCCTGTTTTAGCATTATCTCCATTTTCCCCAAAAGGAGACTGGAGCTTAGAGAAGTCCAGTAACTTGCTCAAGGATGTACGGGTGGTAACAGATGGACCGTCTCAATCACTAGAAAATACAGCTCACTTCCTAAATGGTTGAATATTGTTACAACCTGTGGATGTCTCATTCTTCTGCCATAACTTCAACAGAACCAGTTCCTCCTGGAGATGTCCCTCAGTGCCATCCCACATCCCTAGATAACTAACTCCCTGTCACCGTCACACACTACCCAGAGCCCTCAGCTACAGTTAGTGCTGATGAATGAATGCAGTTCCTCTTTTTATAGCCTTCGGACATACAGCCCTTTCGGCATATGTTAGGGATGTTGTTATGGTTCTTAGATATAGTTGTAGAAAACTCACCGTGGCATTATGGAGAAGACAATAATCCTTGTACAACTGTTATTTTAAGCTCTTGGCACCCACTAAATGATCAGAATTTATTTTCTGTTTCCAGACATAAATCTGCCTTTAATCCTATCCTAGGGCAGAAGTTACTGGTCACCTGGGTGGCTCAGTGGGTTAAGCCTCTGCCTTCAGCTCAGGTCATGATCTCAGGGTTCTGGGATGGAGCCCCTCATCAGGCTCTCTGCTCAGTGGGGAGCCTGCTTCCTCCTCTCTCTCTGCCTGCCTCTCTGCCTACTTGTGATCTCTCTGTCAAATAAATAAAATCTTAAAAAAAAAAAAGTTATTTACACAGGGGCACTTGGGTGGCTCAGTCGGTTGGGTGTCTGACTGTGAGATGGAACCCTGAGTCAGGCTCTGTGAGGAGTACAGAATCTACTAAAGATTTTCTCTTGCCGTCTGCCCGTCCCCTTGCTCTTACTCTAAATCAATCACTCAATCAATCTTAAAAATATTACCTTAACATAAGGAATTAATTGGATATTTTCTTAAGACTATGGCTAATCTAGCACTAAATTATACATGAGTTTTGCCATTTTAACAGAAAGTCGTGTGTCTCTGTGTGTGTGTGAGTGTGTGTGAGACTCCGGTTGGCAGTACAAACTTCCGTCCAATGCACAGTTTTCTACTCTTGAATCAGGTACACATCAATTATAAGGCTGTTCTTCTGGAGCTACCTGCTTTTTTCTTGTTCACACATGGTGCATGCATGTGAAATTCTTCTTACACGTTCTGTGGCAGAAGGCAAATATTCTTAAAATCACATTTTTTTCAGAAATTGAAAAACAGATTCCAGTAATTTTTGGATTGGCCACTGTAGTAGGCAGAAGAGTGGCCCCAGAAAACTTCTACTTCTTAATCTCTGGAACCTGTGAATATGTTGTCTTAAAAGAGAAAGGGAGGCTAAGGTTGCTGATAGAATTAAGGTTGCTCATCTGCTGACTTTAGAGAGATTATCCTGGATTATCGGGAGAGCCCAGTGTAATCACAGAGGTCCTTAAAAATGGAAAAGGCGGGCGCCTTGGTGGCTCAGTGGGTTAAGCCGCTGCCTTCGGCTCAGGTCATGATCTCAGGGTCCTGGGATCGAGTCCCGCATCGGGCTCTCTGCTCAGCAGGGAGCCTGCTTCCCTTCCTCTCTCTCTGCCTGCCTCTCCGTCTGCTTGTGATTTCTCTCTGTCAAATAAATAAATAAAATCTTAAAAAAAAAATGGAAAAGGCAGGTAGGAAAGAAGATTGACGTAATAGGATGTGAGAAGGACTCAACCTGTCATTGCTGGTTTTGACATCAGAGGAAGGGGACCATGTGCCATGAGAAGTTGCAAAAAGCAAGGACTTGGATTCCACCCTGGGGACACCCAGAAGTAACAGCCCGGCCAGCTCCTTGATTTTTAGCCCAGTGATGCCTATGCAGAACTACAGAATGTAAGATAATAAATCTGTGCTGTTTTAAACCTCCATGTTTGTAGTAATCTGCTATCCTAGTAATAGGAAAGAAATACAGCCCCTAAATACCTTTTCATAGATGGCCGAATCATGACTGCAGCTGAGTCTTAATCAGTATCAAAGCAGAGGGTTTCTTCCATCAAAGGAGCTGCCTTTCTATTTTCATAATGACCCATTTTGTAGATTCTATTAACGGGGACCTTGATATGAGACATATTAACAGAACATAGATAAATTACGTGAGAAACTTCAAGTCTTTACTCCCTTATAAAGTTATACATCGAGAGGGCTCACGGGTTTCCCGTTTCTGTTGGTAGTTGTGTATGTTTTCCAGACCCCAACTTTGATTTACCAGAATTCAGTCCACACCCCTGTGGGTTTCACAGCCATGCAACACTGGTACAGATTTCCCCCCTTGAACAACACGGGTACATACCAACTCCTAACTCCTAATGCTAAAGGACATGGTGATTTGGCAGAAGATATTTATTCAACACATCCTCTTGGAGGCCTACAACATCCAGAGGATTCTGACTGCACCGCTAATAGCAGCCGTTTTGAGCAACCTCTTTAACAAATGCAAAGCATTTATGGTTAACAATTTAAATGCTTAGTAGAGCATAGGTGCTTATCCTCTCTGCAAGGCTGTTTGCCTAGTTACGGCCATAATACGGGACACGCTATACATCACGGAGTCCCAGCACTGTTGTTGGCATAACGAATTCAAGTTTTCCTCCCAGAGCAGGATGCCAGCTCCTCTTGTCACCCAACAAACATTTGCAAACAAAAAGGCCGTGGGCGGAAGGAAAAGGGCAAAATGCACATTATTAGTTACTCAGCATCTATGTCGCTTAGTGTAGATTTTTAAAATCACAAATGTTCACTCAGCAGGCTGAAAATTTCAAATCAGTCTCACTAATATTGTCATAGTTAGTCATTTAAAATACTGCCTGTATACATAAGTATGACATATGCTACTATTTAAATTCACAGCTTGGTCCCATATGAAGACACAACAATGCTAAAATCACTGACTCATATGGAAATGCTTACATGTGCTGCTAAAACAGAAGTCACTGTGCTATACGTTAGCATGTTGACAACATACTGTAGCCCTGAGAAAGGCTTTATGGTACCCTCCTGAAAATTAAAATTTATTAACATCGGTTATTATTCATTGAACATTAGAGCTGGTAAGAGTCTTTTAAATCCATAAGTTTAATGTTCACAAGAAAGAATGTTTCCAGTCGTTATGATGATGGATAGAAGTTCAGTACCCTGTTATGCTAAAGAAGTAATTAGGCAACATACAGTTTTGCTGAAAACTCAAAGTTAATTACTGATATCTGAAGAATGATCTCACATTCGTCTTCTTCAAGTGTTTGAATAAGGGTAGGTGGGTAGTCCCTCTCTCCTGGCTGCCTGCAGGAAGTGTTAAGCAAGCCAATAAACAGGGTTAAATTGTAGCACACCTGTCTTGGGTAAGACCTAAGAAAGCCAAAGATTCAACGTGTCTGAATGTGCACTATTTGTAACCTTTAGTGTCTGGTGATTTTGCATATTAGTTCATTTATTTGTGTTGCAAAAAAAAAAAAAAAAAAAAAACTATGATGTATGCATTATTATTCTGTTTTACACATGAAACTTGGTTTCTGAGAAGGTTACAGATATACTTGAATTACCAAGTCGGTGAGTAGGGAAGGTGGCTAAATCCAAAATCGATTTGGATTAAATATTACAGAGTAGATAGTATTACCCTACTTGATAGCTAAGAAAACCAATCCTCAGAGAAGCTGAGCGACTTTCCTATGGTCTCAGAGGTAGTACATGGAAGCATGGCAACTCTTGACCTCAAAGCTATATTTATACTGTCCTACGTACGGTAAGCCAAAGAAATCTTGTGTCTTCTAGCCATTTCGGGAGAAGCAGTAATTTGAAGGAAACACAAACGAGAAAATAATTTGTGATGTTAGAAATGTCTTCTCCCTCCTTTTCTCTCTTTCTTTTTTAAACCTGATTTTCTTTAGAAGACTTATCCTGGATCTTTTGTGGTGGTATTGTTAAGATCTTATTTATTTGGTTTAGAGAGAGAACGTATGCACTCAAGCAGGGGAGCGGGGAGCAGAGGGAAAAGGAGAAGGTGGGGGAGAAGAATCCCAAACAGACTCAGACTCCATGCTGAGCTCATTGCAGGGCTCCATCTCAGGACCCTGATATCATGACCTAAGCAGAAACCAAAAGTTAGACACTTAACCAACGGAGCCACCCCAGGTTCCCCTTATCCTGGTTCTTTTTAAAGCACTGGCTCATTTTCTTGCCTAGAATAACCAAGGAAATTCTCCAATGCATCCCAAAATGAAGGCAAGTTGTAACTTCTTTTTGTATGGGTACCCAAACAAAGGTACAGGCGTCTTACTGTGTTTTTTAAGGTCACAAAATGCCCACATAAGGCTTTTACCTATTTCATTCCACTCCACAGTGTCTTGGGTGTTGAGTGGCTTCTATCTTGTTCAACATGCCATGAAAACTGTTTCCAGCTGAGGATTTGGGGTGCTTTGAAAGCATGAGCTACCAGAAATTAGGAATCCTGGAAAGGAAGGCTTCACAGTGAGTTTGAAAAACTTGCCCCAGGAATGAGCTGAGAAATGTAGCCAGTGGGTTTCGGGGGAGCAACAACAGAAGGTGAACCGAGAAGTGTTAAGTGGAGGTCTTATTACTATTTCCCATCTCAGCTTTAGGTAAGTCAGCTGTTAGAACAGAGGGATCTAGCATTAAGCATATCCTGTGGTGTTCATTTAAAATACAGATTCCTGGGCTCCAACCCAGACCTTCAGAGTCTGGCTTTTCCAGTTAGTGGCCAGGTCATTTGCATGCTTCACGAACACTTTGAGTGGATCCTAACAGACACAGTTAGGAAACAAGGATTCATGACCGTTGATAACCATCTCATAGCCTAGATGATGTGTGTGAGTTATGAGTCAGAAGGTCCATCTCTAAACTTTAAGAAAATAACCTACAAAAAGAAAGAAAGATGGATTAGTGACAGATTTAATTAAGAGGTTGAGGATAATAAAGAGAGGGATGCATGTCAAGGGAAACCTATTTCTAAAAAATACATTTATCTTATGAATTTACAGGCATATAACTTTATAACCTCTAAGCAGGTTTCCCTAGAAACCTAGACAGCTACCTAAGAATATCATAGAAGGCACATCTTTCAAATCTATTTTGCCATTGTGAATTTGGCGTGAACTCAACTGAAATCCTAACTAAAATAGCTAATCCTGACTTATTGCTTACTACACGCAAGGTACTTTTCGAAGGAACTTCCCATGTGATAATTTTCATGTTACCTTTTTTCTAAAAAGATTTTATTTATTTATTTGACAGCCAGAGATCACAAGTAAGCAGAGAGGCAGGCAGAGAGAGAGAGGGGGAAGCAGGCTCCCTGCTGAGCAGAGAGCCCAATGTGGGGCTTGATCCCAGGACCCTGAGATCATGACCTGAGCCAAAGGCAGAGGCTTTAACCCACTGAGCCACCCAGGCGCCCCTTCATATTACCTTTTGATTCTTCACAACAGCCTTTTTCCTCCTAATTTCATAGATGAAGAAACTAAAGCACAGAGAATTGAAGGAACCTAACCAAACTTCACACAGAAAGAACCAGATAGGGGTTCAAATCCAAATGTCTAGCTAGGGAGAGTCTGCTACATAAAACCTTCTTTTTTTTTTTTTTTTTTTCCTTTGGATAACAATGGGTTTGTCTGTAAAGGAGCTTGTGCCCTTCACTTTGATCATAAAGCTGAAAGATTCTTTGATTGAGTAGTGGGGCAGGAGAGTGATGATGATTACAGCTGTTTCTGCGGGAGCAGCTCACTAAGCAAGAGTGGTTCTTGGCTCTTCAGATGCACTGTCTTATGGATGACCCCATGGAGTAGGTGTGCTTTGGTCCTTTTTCAGCAAGGGAAACTGAATTTCTTCCCTGAGGTCCTCAGCAACTGCTAAAATTTCATAGACCGTGAATGATAGATCAGCTTTCAAACATAGGTCTCTCTGACTGGGAAGCCCAATTTCTGGACACTGTTTTGTTCCTTCTTGTGGAATCAATCTGGGTTGATATACGAGTTCAGACACAAGAGTTGCATGTGACTTCTAACACAAAGACCTTGTCTACTGAAGCCATGTCTACACTTGAAAGTCTTTGTGGAACTTCCAAATTACAGAAGAAGGCAAGGCAGTTTAGATGCTCCAAAAATGGAATCCAGGAAACACTTTGACCAAGGGCCAGGTGCAGAGAGGGAGGAGGGAACACAAATACAGAAGGTGAAGGATGTGAATTACCACATGGGACTCTTCCAGTAAGGATGGGTGAGTGTCCTGTCCCGTCTCTCTCTCGAGGTAGTCACTGAGCCAGGGAATTGCTGCAGGGCAAGTGAGTGTATGGATCTGAATCCTGACTTCGAGAAAGGGCAAGACACACTGATGCTGAGAGGAACACAGAAGGTCAGAGACCTCCTTGAACAGCCTTCCACCAAGTCCCTGTTTTCAAACCATTACATGATATCATGTTGATTGTTCTTTTTTTTTTATTCTTTTTTTTAAAGACTTTATTTATTTATTTGTCAGAGAGAGAGAGAGAGAGAGAGAGAGCACAAGCAGGCAGAGTAGCAGGCAGAGGCAGAGAGAGAAGCAGGCTCCCCACTGAGCAAGGAGCCCGATGTGGGGACTTGATCCCAGGACCTTGAGATCATGACTTGAGCTGAAGGCAGAGACTTAACTGACTGAGTCACCCAGGCATCTCATGTGTTGATTGTTCTTAAGCAGAAAGATCTAAAATGGAGATGGGACCTCATTGGGTAGGAAGGTAAAGACACAGGAAGTAGTGCAATATAATGAACATGGTTGTATTTAATCCCTACACTATCACCGGGCAGTAGTGGCAGAGTTTCAAAATTTCAAGGCAAGGAAGTGCAAATTCAACTTTGAGTTTTGGACAAGTTCCTCAACTTCTGTAAGCCTAGAGTCTCTCTTTTATAAACTGAGACCAAGAATAGTACTTACATAGGATCATGGGGATTAGATGAAATAATTAATATGGCTTGCTTCGCAGAGCGCCTGATGAATAGTATGTGCTTAATAAATAGGACCTTTTGTTATTATGAGACATAAGACATAAGACAGAATGAAAAACCAAGAAATGTATCTATGCCTCTAAAGCCAGATCATATTCAAAGTTATGTATATTCTGATCTCTCTTGTGGCCATGACTCATTCAAAGCTTCCAGAGCTCACTGTTTATATCTTCCCTTTCTTCTAAGCCAATCTTAGTTTCTGTAGCTCTTAAATAGGGATAATGATAGGGGTCATCTTCCTCCTGGGTTTGCTTTAAGTACTGAGTGAAGTTCCATGTTAAAGTCATTTAGACTTTAATGCCTACATGTAAAGGGTCAGGTTGTCTAATTTTTAAGTCCCATCTGAAGCTTTGAGGAAGAAGTTTCTGGCACGTGATGTCTTCTGGTTCCCCCTTTAGAAATTATAATTCAGGTAAATAATTAGGGCCACTCTTGAGAAGTAGCCAGGGGCTTAACTTGATACAGTTGTTTTAGAAAGTGTGCAAGATCTCTTTGAATTTTAACAACATCGCAATGGTGATGTTGAAAATAGAGCAAAAGGAAACAAAAATTAGATCAAATGACCACCTAACCCTCTGGTCTAGTAACAGCTTGCCAGGTCCTTCAAAGGTCATTGCCATGATTTTTCTCCATCAGGTGGTAAAGGACAAATGAGCTTAAAGCACCACAAGTCACCTGTAAGGGAGGAGACAAGGATGGAAGAGGGGTGCTTATCCAGGGGATGCTTCTAATATATGAAGAAACTCAAGCTGGGATTCTTTGGTGTACCATCTCAGACACATATGAGCATCACCTGAGAAGCTTTTTTAAAAATTACTGTAGTCCAACCACACCCCAGACAAAAATGTAAGGCTCTCCATGGTGGGACCCATGCCTGTGTTTGTTTGAAAGGTCTCCAAGCATTTCCAATGTTAAGTCAAGGTTACAAAACAGGGCATAAACATTCTAATAAGGCAGATTCTAGGAGAGTAACAGAAAAACAAAGGGCGACTGCCTAGATGGAGGGAGTGGCTCTATTGTCTGCCAAATTAATGTTCAGCATTAATCGCTCACTTAGCTGCTGCCTGTATCTAGTGGCAAAGCAAATTAACTCAAATGCAAACAGTTTATTTATATGAACAGAGTCCCATGCATTTATTTGAATCTCAACTGATGCTCTAAATGCTAATTATAATGAAAAGTACAGCATCCTACATATAAATACACATGCAATTCTGGCAGTTAATTGCCTGGAATCTTCATTTTGTTCACATTCCCAAGGGAGAAAGCTAGGAATTCCACCCACCCAGTCCCCACCTCCTTCCCCGGCCCCCCTTCCTACATCCCCATCTGCCCTCCAGGTACCAGACAACCTTGGCAGCCTTTGAAAATGTACTTAACCTCACTATTTTCTCTTATAATCTCCTTATCAAACTGAATGTATTGGATGAAACATACCTAATAGATTGACATTAGCTCAATATTGGTTTTCTCTGGTCATCCAACCTTCTGTCTGGTCATCCAACCTTTGTACACAGGAGTAGCGCTGAACATCATAGAATTTGGTTCGATAAGAATAGCTGTTTTCCAGTTCCCATGGAGAGATAGTTTGGGGGGGCAACACGTACCAGTGACCTCATTACTATACCATGAAATTATTTCCAATGGACCATAAAGCCCTGACATCTCTAAGTCCCATTAAGGTAACACAGTCAAAGGAAAGAAAACCCCATCCCATAGAACATTGACAGAAGTGCCTCATAAAGACAGCTAGCATGACAATCTAAGTAACCAGAGACTATCTTGAGATTTTTAATGTTCTTTGTGATGAAAAATTGTCTTCTCTGTTCCCTCCTTTACTTCTTTAGCATCATTTTTTATTTTTTTTAAAAGATTTTATTTATTTATTTGACAGACAGAGATCACAAGTAGGCAGAGAAGTAGGCAGAAAGAGAGAGAGAGGAGGAAGCAGGCACCCTGCTGAGCAGAAAGACTGATGCAGGGCTCGATCCCAGGACCCTGAGACCATGACCTGAGCTGAAGGCAGAGGCTTAACCCACTGAGCCACCCAGGTGCCCCAAGCATCATTTTTTAGATTTACTTATTTGCACAGGTAAAAGAGGAAAAGGGAACACCAATTTGTCCCATCTATGCTGCCAGTGTCTCAATTCCTTTATCTAGACCCAAGGGAAGTTGGGGGCAACAAATCCTTGGAATCAGCTACGATTTTGGAACTGTACCTCACCACAAGTGAATACATCCTGAACTCCTGATTTATGCCTGTTCTCTTTTGTTCTTCTGAATGTGTGCTAGAGAGTTAAGAAATCATTTAAGGAGAACATTGAAAAAAGATAAAATTTATTGTGCAGGAGATAATATATATATATATATATATATATATATATATATATATATGGCTATTTTCTACTTGATATAAAGTTCCGATATTATTAGAATGTATAGCACGTGTTTGGTTATGGCAGAGACTTCTCCAAAACAGGTTTTGTAGTTCCAATGCTGCCTAGTCAAGAGAAGAACATTCTGGGTTATCACCCGTCAGCCTGGTGTGTGTATGTGTACCCAACACACATACACACACCCCAAACAAAAGTAGAACTGAAGAGCCTGGCATGGAAATTATTTTGTGATGGAAGGCTGGTAAAGCAGAAACCATTGCACCAGTGAGATGAGCTTTTAAGAAATCCTTGAATCAGAATATTTTTTTATCATGGATGTGAAGAAAGAGGTGATGCGTTGGCTCACATCACGCGTCAATACATTAGTGGTGAAGTTCAACAAAATTGCAAAACAGATAAAGTGCATTTTTAAGTTTTTTTTATTCTTTGCAAGAAATCATGCCCATAGTGAAGGTTTACATAATTAAGCAAATAATTTAAATCTGCAGAATCTTTATGAGAGCCAAATTTTAAACTCAGTTCTGTCGGCCACTTTACCCAGTTGGCTATTAGACGTCCGCAGACACAGTTCAACGACGGTATTTTCCGATCTGATTTCTGAGTGATATTTCTCCCTTTGCCAATTCTATTTTTATAGCTCTTGTTCCATTTAAATCCTCAATTTCTTAGGGATTTGCCATCACTCACTCTCACATTGTTTTCAATCTCAATATAAATTGGCTCTGCTTCTTATGTTGTTTCTACAAATATTCTTCTTATTAAACAAGAGCTTCTCTTTCTTGGATTCTTATTAAGAACAAACCCGTGTCCTTCTCAAAATATTTTCTAGGGCTGTACCTTCAAAAGACAGGAGAAATCCTCCCTTAAGGTGATAGAAAAGAAAATAAGACCACCCATATGTTTTTAAAACACACAAGAGATTTAATGGTTGAATAAATATTTGTTTTAAATTGCAGAACATTCACAAAAAAAGAAGAGTTTTGGGGCGCCTGGGTGGCTCAGTAGGTTAAAGCCTCTGCCTTCGGCTCAGGTCATGATCCCAGGGTCCTGGGATCGAGCCCCGCATCGGGCTCTCTGCTCAGCGGGGAGCCTGCTTCCTCCTCTCTCTCTCTGCCTACCTGTGATCTCTATCTGTCAAATAAATAAACAAACAAATAAATAAATAAATAAATAAATAAAGAAGAGTTTTGTAGTCTGAATTTAACCAAAGTGAAAGAGCGAGCTGAACTTTAATTGCAAAACCTCTAAATGACTTGGCTCCTTAACGAAATCGGTGTTACAAATGCCATGGTAATTTTTGTTGTGTTGGGGAAGGAGAGTGGTATCTAAAACCTTATAGGAATTAGAAGTTGTCTTTACGAAACCACCTGGAAGAGCCACACACAAAACAAAACAAAACAAAACAACAACAACAACAAAAAAAAAAAAACTTAGAAAATTGGAGAATGGCTGATATCTTTGTGAAATCTTCCTTTTTTATTTGTTTGTTTTTGTTTTTAACTGTCTGGACTCCATAATCACTGGATAAGTTGTAGCGTGTCCTGGAGGCGGCTGGGAGCAGTCAGAAGTGATGTTCACACGATTCCCCTTATTTAGTGTATTAAGACACCTGCCAGTCAGTTCCAATTTCTAGCCAATGAGTGAACAAACAAGGTAGCCTGGTCCAGTGGAGGGAGAGAAAAAAATCTATCAACTTAATTGATTGTCACCATGTGGTTGAATCTTCTGGTTTCAAGAAAGTACTTGGGGGTATAATCTTTTAGAACACTGATTTTTTTTTCCTCCCCTCCCCTGCCCTGTAGCTATCTTTGGTTAGTTATTTTATCCTCCAACAGTAAACTAGTATAATCATCTAGAAATAGGTGAAGAAAAGGCATGAATAGGTTAAGCAAGCCAGAAATACTTTATTTGATTTACTGAGTCTTCTGTTAAGGGAAGATTATAATTTTTTTTATCCCCCCATTAGATATCTCTCTGAGCCTTTGTTTCTTCATTAGTAAACTGCAGATAATAATTATTTCTCAAGGTTTTTATGAAGCTAAAATGTTTGTAATCACCTAATGTAGATGTCATAGTCAATTACATTCAGGATATAGAAGATTTAAAAGTAACCAAAGTTGGAGGACCTGGGTGGCTCAGTAAGTTATGCTCAGGTCATGATCCCAGGGTCATGATCCCAAACTCCTGGGATCAAGTTCCACACTGGGCTCTTTGCTCAGGGGGGAGTCTGCCTCTCCCTCTGCCTGCCACTCCCCCAGCTTGTTTTCTCTCTCTCTCTCTCTGACAAATAAATTAATAAAACCTTTAAAAAGGGGCCAATTTGGAGATAAAAGGGAGATGTGAGGAGTTGAACACATACTAATTTTAGTTAAATGGGGATACTAGTCAACCTTAGCACCAGATAGTTATTCTCATGGAGGCCAAATGTCATTAAACATTCTGCTCTTTTGCAGAGAAATTAGAAACCTAGATTCTTACATGAAATTTGATGGTGACTCATTCAAACATTTGAAAAAGTTGAGGTAGGTCAATATTTAATGGGTGATGTTCTATAGGCTGTTGGACACCTGAGGTCTAACACATAGAAGGTATTTAATAAAAATAAACTTCTCTTTCATACTTTAAATTATAGGATGAATATTTAGTGTATTTAAGATGTACCCATAGCTTGAAAATAAGCCATCAAAGAAACACAGAAATGAGGTGTCATTTGATTTGGAAATATAAGAGGAGCAGTGCTGATAGTTTCGTGGTCTGGCCAGCCCCAGAAGAACATAACTTTGCCCAATTTGGGGCTCCTCCAGATGGCTCCTCCTGCTGGCTCCTCCAGCAGCACGATGGTCCAGTATCAGTTGAAGATGTACATGGAGGTCAGTAGCAAGACTGTCAGGGAGGCTGATCCAGACCCTGATGGAGAATGATCGGTCCCAGAGACCGACAGCGTGGAAGCCCAGATTCTGAGTTCATGAGCACTTCGAGGAAGAGAGACGGGTGGCTTTGGACATGGGGTCCCCTGTCTTTGGTGCTGCCCTGGGCGTGTGCTCAAAATGCCATTTTGACTAATGGCTAAACACATGATGAATGGCCTGGTACAGAACGGACAGGTGATACAAAAATGCAGGGTAAAGGAATTTCAGGACATAATACAGCAGAGCCTTGCTGTCAGACAGAGGCAAATGGAAGCTGAACTAGAAAAATACAATTTAGGGAAGAAACTGCCAAGATCTGATTCAACAAAGGTTGAATTAATACAATGAAATAGCACAACCAATCAGATGGAGGGAAAAAAAAGCCAGCACCAGAGAAATCATTGATTAGAAAAAAAGCACTCAAAGGCACAAAGGAATAGCCTCAACAAAAAAGTAAACCTCAGAATCTGTCAGAAAATACAGAAGTTATTTGAAAAACTGTCTAGGTTTATAAAGGAAGCCAGTGTGCAGGACCCCCAATCTGTCTGCAGGCAAATCTCACACTGGAGATGGAAATGGATTTATTTGGCCTCGGTTGAGTTGGGGAAAAAAGCTGGTCCCTCCGAATGTAAAGTTTCCAGTTACTATATCCTTGTAATTTTAAAATGCAAGTTTCCACCACCATTGGTGGAATAAGAGGGTGCTGCTTATGAAGAAAGCACAGATTATAGCCATGCCATTATCACCAAGAGAAAATGGCCGAAGTGTCTAACCCCTCTTACAGGTGGTTCAAGAATGAGCAGGAAGGGGGAAAAGCATGTTCATGCACATTGAATTTAAAATGATAGGAAACAGGGGCCCCTGGGTAGCTCAGTTGGTTCAGCCACTGCCTTCAGCTTGGGTCATGATCCTAGAGTTCTGAGATCAAGTCCCGCATCAGGCTCCCTGCTCAGCAGGGAGTCTGCTTCTCCCTCTGACCTTCTCCCTTCTCATGCTCTCTCTCACTCTCTCTCAAATAAATAAATAATATCTTTCAAAAAAAAATGATAACCAACAGGGACACCTGGGTCCCTCAGTCGGGTTAATTTTCTTCCTTTGGCTCATGTCATAATCTCAGGACTCTAGGACTGAGTCCTACATTGGGCTCCTTGCTCAGCAGGGAGTCTGCTTCTCTGCCTACCACTCCCCTTGCTTGTGTTCTCTCTCTGTCTCTGACAAATAAATAAATAAAATCTTTAGATACGTAGACAGATGATAGATGATAGATAAATAAAACGATGGCAAACAGGGACCCCCACAGGCTCAGACAGGATCTTGTTAGGGTATCTCTCCCATGAGGGGTCTCCACATAATCCAAGAAGTTTGTTTAATATCTCCAAAGCCCCCTGAGTTGTAAGCCCCAGAAAGACATGGCCATCACTTCTGTCACTGACTGGAGCAGTTGTATCCCTTAACATGGAACAATAGAAAAAAAAAAAAAAAGAAAGAAAGAAAGAAAGAAAAAAAAAAACAGCACGGGGGGTGGGGGGGGACAAAAAACAAAACGAACTTGTGGAATACCTGAATAAGTAAGTGAAGGAAAGAATAAATTCAGGAGCTCAATCTGGTAACCTCTGTGTGATGATTCACTGCCGTGTATAGTGACGGTGATTCTAGAAGGGCAGAGGATAGTCTGGTTTTCATTTCACAGATGAGGAAAGTGAGATTCACAAAGAGAGGAACTGAGTTAAAGTCACATGACAACTAGGTGGCAGAAGGGAGATTTGAACCTGTAGCTGGTTCATTCTAAAGGCTGACTCGTTTCTCATTGTCTGTCTTCTGTTAGTTTTATCCAGATAGGCTTAGGGGAAGTGGCTCAAGCTACATAACGACACAGAAGACTGAAATCTGGGCAGGTTATCTCCCCTAACCCCACTGCTCTTTCTCTTATACTGCCATTCCCATACCCGCTTTGTTTTCCTCAGCGAAGCCTTGGCCAACAATACGTCTTGAGCGTGTTTTGCTCAGCGGCCACTGGCACACTCTGGCCATGTAATAAATGTTGATGTCGGAGCTACCATAAGAGACAGAAGTCCTTTCATTTTACATCAAGACACGGAGTCACCGTCTGGAAGACCAGATATGCCAATCTTAATTTGAGGCCAGATTTTTAAATCTAACTCTGGTGTGAGGAAAATGCTTATCAGCATTCAAACTGAAAACTCGGGTCATTCTGCCTAGCAAACATTCATTTTGTTAGGACCCTTTTTCATAAGTAAAAGCAAATGGATTCTGCAAACAGCTAGAACCCATTTCTGTATTAGTTCACACTCTTGTCTGACAGGAATTGAAACCCACTTGAGCAAGAATAAAACACAGGGAAGGAAATTTATTATAAGGATATAGTGTGTCTCCTCAAACCTGAAGGCAGGAAAGCAGCTAAGATTCAGAAATAGACCAAACACAAGGCCACTCTCCTTTCTGTGTCCCTCTACTCTGCAAATCAGCTTCTCAGACCCCGTGAAACACAGGATCCGTGCATTTTGTGATTAAATATATTCAGGAGGCCAAGCACACGAATGCAGGAAATCCAAATTCCCCTTGGTCTAACTTGGGTCAGTGGCCCTCTTCCCCCCACTCAGACCCAACCCCCGCTGATCAACTAAAACTAGGGAGACAGAGATCATATTATACGCATATGGTCGTATGCACAGAAAACATGGATAGAGCAGAACAGTAAGAGGCTGGTCTCTATAAAGAAGGGAGGGAGGGGGAGTAGGTTCTCAACAAATCAGCAACTTTCAGTTGTCGTCCATACTGTTATCAATCTATCATCTATCTATCTATCAAGAAAAAATCCCTGCTGAGTATAATCTTGTACAGAATAGAATGTGGACTGCGAGTTTACAGATTGTAAAGGTTTCATTTTTTTAAATTATTTTTTTAAAGATTTTATTTATTCATTTGAGAGAGAGACAGTGAGAGAGAGAGAGCATGAGCGAGGAGAAGGTCAGAGGGAGAAGCAGACTCCCCATGGAGCTGGGAGCCCGATGCGGGACTCGATCCCAAGACCCCAGGATCATGACCTGAGCCGAAGGCAGAGGCTTTAACCCACTGAGCCACCTAGGCGCCCCTATTATTTCTTTTAAAGATTTATTTATTTATTTGACAGAGAGAGAGAGAGAAAACTAGCAGGGGGAGTGGTAGACAGAGGGAGAGGGAGAAGGAAACCCTCTGCTGAGCAGAGACCCTGACGCAGGGCTCAATCCCATGACCCTGGGATCATGACCTGAGGCAAACGCAAACACCTAACTGACTGAGCCACCCAGGTGCCCCTGATTGTCAAGGTTTTAATAGATTAAGATTTCTTGAGATAAATTGGCTCTTTGAGCACTCTAGAATTCAGCATGCCTTCATGTGTAAAATGACTATGAAACACTCTACAACCCTTCTGTATTATATAACCATACCTCACCTGTTTCTAAAGATCACTACAACACGCCAGCATCACATTTAGCATTCACCTTGTGATTTGCACTGATGAAAGCCATTTACTTGCAGGTCTGCTAGTTGTTAAGTTACTTACTATGCTTTCTTACGAGATAAATGTCCCAGGAACTCCAGCTAGGAACTCCAGCTCAGCCTTTTCACATTATCTCAATGATCTCAGGAGCTCTGTCTCTATACATTCTTTATGGATCGCATTACTTCCAACGTCTCTTATCTACCTGCCTGCAAAATCATCCTCCAGTGGAAAAATAAAAGAAAAGCATTATCTCCAACCACCTTTCTGTCTTGGTGATGGCATCATGGACTCTCCATAGGCTAATCACATTTCAAAATAATTGTATTTGGGGATACATTTATCTGGTGCTGATCTTATCAAACCCAAATCTTTGTAGAAGAAGGTCCTCTTTTGATACGACTGTGCCAGACATTTTCTCAGGGCTCCTACCTGAACGCTAATCCTCTCACACATAAATAGACCTCTGATCTCCTGATTTTCAATCTGTTTGCCGATCAGCCATTGTCATCTAAGGGGAGAGTTTCCTTTTTTTCCCAAATAGGCTTGGTTTTTATTGTGTCTCCTACTCCAGACACTGATGTTATCATTTGATAATGTCTATCAGGACTTTCTATTACCAAGCAAATAATTTCTAAACTGGTATTGATTAAAATATGGTCCATTAAAGTCATAGGTTGTGGCTTACCTACATAAAGCACTTTGGAAATCAACGCTGTGGGCATATATTGCATATGTTCTATACAAGTCACTGAGCAGAAGGAATGGAGATGAATCAAATGTTGTCCCTGACCTTGTCAGTTGGGATCTATACATTCTGTATATAATTAAGTCCAATCAACTCCCACATCTGGGAAAAATCAATATCAGGTTAATTTATAGATGACTTGCAAGGACCACTATGAATCATTTTTCTTTGTGTAACTCAATTCATTAAAATGGACCTGCAGCCTGCTCCTTCATTTTTAACCTTCTTAGCTAACATGGGTGAATTCTTTTGAGTGCTGTCTCCATATCAGGCTCTGTACTAAGTAGTTTACATCCACAAGGAATTTGCAAGGGAGGGGGGATGTCTCCTGCAGCCCAGCCTTTCTGTAGACATATGTAAAGTTCTGCCAGATTATTCAAATGTACACTTGAGGAGGAACCACTGTGCTTAGCTCCACCCTAGATCAAATAAATGAGAATCTCTAAACAAGCAGCCCAGGCATCTATATTTTATTTATTTATTTATTTATTTATTTATTTAAAAGATTTTATTCATTGGAGAGAAAGTCCATGAGGGGTGGGGGAGGGCGGTCCCTGCTGAGCAGGGAGCCCCACGTAGGGCTCTGGGATCATGACCTGAGCCGAAAACAGATGCTTAACCGACTGAGCCACCCAGGTACCCCTATATATTTTATTTTTTGCAACTATATATTTTTAAAGCCTACTAGACACACTCACCAGTGAGTATTTATCAGTATCTATTTTTTAAAAGGCTTATTTATCTACTTGAGAGAGAGAGAGTATGCAGCTGTTAGGGAGAGAGAGTCTTAAGCAGTCTCCACACTGAGCATGGACCACCATGCGGGACTCGATCTCGCAACCCTGGGATCAGGACCTGAGCCAAGTCAGGGGCTTACCTGACAGCACCACCAAAATGACCCGAGTACTGGTATCTTAATTAGATGATGTTTTACATTGATCTCTCCCTGCATTTTGTTTGTCTTCTGGTGTTAAAGCAGGATATGGTCTCCGGGGTCCCAAGTCCTCAGTCTCCATCAATTATGTGACATTCTTGAGCTGAAAGGGACATTTCAGCATAGAGTTTAATTGCCTCAATATTTTACCTTGGAATCTAATATCTTGGTGTTGTATCCTGGTGCTAGAATTTACTAACTAGATGAGCTTGGGTAGGTTATCCTCTCTGAACCTCAACTTTCTCATCTGTGGTAATAATAGAGCATACCTTACTGGACTAAATGAGATAATGCCTGCTTCTAGCATGTTACAAAGAACTGCATTTCCCATTGTCCCCTGTAGAAGGGAAAATCTTCAGCTTGTTATTTTGAAAACATTTCCAATGGCTATTAAAACCACTGTGTTTCCTCAGGATAAGTCCTGGTCGACGAGTAAAGTTCTTGGTAAATCAAGTTATTATGTATATTTATTTATTTATTTATTTATTTATATTTTTTAAAGACTTTGTATATTTATTTATTTGAGAGAGAGTGCGCAAGCCAGGCAACAAGCAGAGGGACAGGGACAAGCAGACTCCACACTGAGCATGGAGCCCAACAAGGGGCTCCACACCAGGTTCAATCCCATGACCTCAAGCTCATGACTTGAGCTCAAATCAAGAATCTGGTACTCAACGAACTCAGCCACCCAGATGCCCCAATTTATGTGTGTGTTTAAATGAAGTCTTGAGTATAGTATATTGTTTTTGCAAGTGGATATACGCCATAATAAATCATTCTTAAAGTTCTCTTTGACCTGAATCATTTCAGTCAGCCCTATCCATCTTCATCGGTATCATCATTAGTTCATTTTCCTTCAGATAACTTCACAGCATTGAATACCTGAAACTGAGAGGTAGAACATATTTCCAAGAAAACTCCATAGTGATGGTAAGGATCAAAGATAAAGCTAAGTTCCTCTAAGTTCACCACCTTGTCTCATCTAGATCATAATTCTGGATGATGCATTTCCTCAAAATTCAAACACATGAGAGTTCTGATTGAAGTTTAAATGCTGAGTGCAATCTACCAGGACTTAGGATGTAAACCTCAGTCAGTGCCTTCATTGGGTGGCTAAGAGTATGGACTCAAATGCCTGATGACCTGAGTTCAAATCCTAACTTTTTAGCTTATTAAGCCATGCAGCTTTGATTGGGTTATTTAACATCTCTGGGCCTATTTAATTTTTGCCAAAATGGTAAAAAAAAATAGTTTCTACCTTATGACAACTACATAAATTAATCCCTGAGAAGCACTCAGAACAATAGGTAGCATTTTTTAAACAATTTCAGATATTTGATATCCTTAGGTTTATTTGAATACTGAGATTAAGCATATCCCTAAACCATTGCAAATTATAGCCTGTAAGCTGGATTGAGCTCCTCTCCTGCTTTTGTAGAGAAAGTTCTCTCAGAACATGGTCATACTCGTTCATTTACATATTGTCACGCTGTCTCTGTGCTACAGTGACAGTTTGAGTGGTGGCGAGGGAGACCACATGGCCCCTGATGCCTAAAATATTTACTATCTGGTCCTTTCCAGAAACAGGTTGCTGATCTCGGCTCTAAGCAAGGCACGGGGCTCAATGTCAACCCCATACCATGAAAACTATTTGCAGCCAGTGACATTAGGTAGGTATTATTGTTATCCCTATTTCGCATAAGGAGAATAAAAATTCAGAGTTATTATGTAACATGCTCAGAGTCACACTGCTAGTAAGTGGTAAAAATGACGGACCCAGAACTGCTATTTTATGACTCGAAATCTGCATTTCTAACCATATTTCTCAGATCACATCAGGCTGCTCTTTGATGATCAACAGTGGCTGTGGTAGCTACTACTCTTTTTACTCTGTCTCTAACCTCATCTGTAGATGACACAGAGAGTGCATATTTAAAAGTCCATATCTGGGCCGGTTGACTGCCTTTGACCTGTGCTGAGAATTCATGCAGGACCATATGCGCTTGCTCTAAGTTGACAAACCTGAATAAAGGCAGCCTTGTGACAGGTCCATCCCCCTCCCTTCATCTTCGTCAACAACCATCCTCCCCTTTCAAGAGGGAAATCTTCGCCTTCACCAACATCATTGCCCCCACAAAGCCAGCTGTGTAACTGATGAAGTACTGCTACAGACTGTCTTTCTTTCCTACTGGCCTCTTGGATATCTGCTCCATAAGTAGACTTGGAGCCAGTGGGGACGCCATATGTCTGAAGCTTTGCCTGCAAGCATCTTGTTTTGTTTAAGAAGATACCATTTTCCTTTGATTCATTTTAAAATGTATGATATGCATGAGAATAAGGTCCTAGGAAAACACGTCCCCATGAGATCAATTTGCAGGAAACTTTAGTTTAGAAAGAAAGATCATTCTTTAGTGTGGATGTTGGTTTGATATGGAAATACATACACTTGCCCTACATGTGTGCTCCAAATTTTCTATGTAAAGTCAGAAATTAAATCCATACACCCTGTGCCTTAATGTTCCTTTTTAGGGGTCTGCACATAGACGTTTTCCTAAGTACGAGGCCCTTAAGCACAAGAAGGGTGTGATGAAATGAATCTCAAATCCAAACTTTCAAAAAGATGTCTTTGTTGTTGGCTAAAGGCAGGATTAAAAATTCTGGTGGCTCTGAATCCAGACATTGTATTTCCAAGGATAATTGGTTTCTTACAGATCTCATGTCCTCTGTGCTAGACTCCAAATGGCAGTCGTAGTTCACTCTGCAACGGTGATCTCCTTCAAAACATTATGAAAGACTCGGTTAGTGTGTCGAGCGATTTTTAGAATTTTCCAGTTATCTAAAAATGTCTCCTTAGGGTTACTTATTAAATAAAAATCAGGTCTAATGCTTTCTTACATTAAGTAATAGCATCCAGAGAACTTTTATGCATGGGAATTTGTTTCATTATATCATGGAAATTTTATGTCTCAGTGAAGAGTCTTTGTATGGTTTTACCTTGTGTTCAGTCCTCAACAAACATTTACTTAGAAATAACTCTGTGCCTGACATTATGCTGATCCCGGGAAACCAAAGAATAAGGGTGTACTAGGTCAGTCTTTTTTCTCAGATTTTCTATTTCTTTTGTGAGTCTTCTTTCTCCTCTCACACAGGATGTCATTTCTCTGTCATATAGTTAAGGATCACCATACAGGGTTGTGCTGTTTCCAACAGTGAAATGAAAATTCTCTTTCTCTTTCTCTTATTTAGTGGATGAGCTTGCTTTCTGAGACCACAGCCTTGGAAGGTTATTTCTAATATGTATTCCATTCAGCTATACGGTTTCATATAAAAACAGTAATTATATTCCTTTTGTTATCTAAATCCTTTCTTTTCTTTTCTTTTTTTAAGATTTCATTTATTTATTTGACAGACAGAGACCACAAGTAGGCAGAGGGGCAGGCTGAAAGAGAGGGGGAAGCAGGCTCCCTGCTGAGCAGAGAGCCCTATGGGGTTCTATTCCAGGACCCTGAGATCATGACCTGAGCCGAAGCAGAGGCTAAACCCACTGAGCCACCCAGGCACCCCTCTAAATCCTTTCTTGATTATAAAATTAAAACTAATTCTTGAGATTCGAGGTAACTTTTCCCCATCCCACCAAAGGTACTTGTGTTATTTTATAAAAGAATATTAATCGTTGGTCACACAATAAGCATACTCTATATAGTTTGAAGAGGCATATTCAGTACTTCAGCACATTGTTATTTTTAGAAATAAAGTAAAATTCCTTGTGTCTTAACTGACATTATCAAAAGTTAGGCTCAAAGGAATCTTGGCTGGAAGAGATATGGGAGGGGGGAAAAGATTCTTAGAAAGGGCTTAGGGGAGGATATGCCACCAAATAAATGCATATTACAATCACTAGATTTAAATCCTAGCTTTATAAAGAGGTAGTCTGGACTTAAAGGGAAAAAATGGTCGGAATCATTAAACTAGGTACTAAACTTTTATTAATGAAATCCAAAAGCACATTAGCAGTTTTAGTAACCACATCACACAGAGGCCTCATTCTAAATTCATCATCAGTTTAAACCTCTCTTTTTTAAACCACTGCTGTTGCTAAACCTCCTTTCCATCTATATTTACAGACTTTTTTCTAATGTAGTACATAACATTTATCTCTATTACTTCCTTCTTGCTGTATTCAGCTCATTATCCCACCTAAGAATTTCTGTTTGGAACTTCCCACCAGCATCTTAATTTGCTCCCCATAATAAATCCCCATCACCTGCAGACGTGAATAGCATGCCAACGAGATCTTCATTGTGCCATGTTCCTCTGGACCCATTTGGTCCCATATGCCAAAAAGTGCAAACAACTCCACTGGGCCAAATCAATCTTAATAAAGATGTGCTCTTTTTAAAAAGCTTACCGTTTGATTTTTTTTTTAAATATAAACTTAAGCAGCAAGAGAAGCCTTTTGAATGGGCTTTCTAAAGCTTAATAATTAGCCAACAATTGTATCACAATGGGATATAGATCTCCATGTGATTAGCCATTGATGCTTTAGCTTTACTTCAAAAATCTGTTTTGTAGAAAATTAGATTGTAATTGTTTGCATTGTTAAGTGATATTCATCTGGGAAACTGGCCCAAGAGAATTGTTGTGCATCAGTGGTTTGGAAAAGGGGGTTTTTATTGTGTGAGTTAATAAACCATAATACAAGTCAGTTTATTTGTATTTTTTGCATGACCTTTTCCTACAAGGAAAATAAGAACAGTACTCCTGGCCATGGACCAAAAGGTACAAATAACTTTTTATTTTATTTTATTTCTTTTTAGTGTTCCAAAATTTATTGTGTATGCACCACACCCAGTGCTCCATGCAATCCCTGCCCTCCTTAATACCCACCACCAGGCTCACCCAACACCCCACCCCTCCAACACCCTCAGTTTGTTTCTCAGAGTCCACTGTCTCTCGTGGTTTGTCTCCCCCAATGAAAAATAAAATTATGACTTCTGCCACCTAGCACCTCGTCTGTGTTGATAAGGACCGTATTTTCTGTATTTCTGTGTTTTCAAAGTTCACGATTGCAGGTAGTGCGAGGGAGAAGACAGTTTCCCTTCTTCTCTTTCTGGGTACTTTTGTGTGATCTATTAATTAAGTTGACATAATACAAATTAACAGAGAAAAACAAGCCGCAGTCTACCTATTACAGGAGCCCCACAAAGACGTGAGCATCTCCGAGACAGGCAATTAACGCTTGGATGCATCTTGAGCTAAGGGAAAGCAGATGGGGTCTGAGGCTGCAAGAGGAGGTGGACAACTCACAGGAAGATGGGAAGAGCAGACGTTTGACAAAAAATGTTTGTCTTGCCATGCAGAGACAGTGAGACACAGAGAGGAATTTGATCTCCAGGCCCTGCTGAGCTCCCCACCACCCTCCCAACACCCCCACTCTTCCCACCTCCCCACTTCCCCCACCCCCCCTGTTTATGCCTGGTCCATCCTCCCTGTGTTTATTTCTGGACCAGCCCTCTGTCCAAATTCTTAGGGGGCAGTTAAGGGGGAAGTAGAACAGTCTTCCTGTGTCTTTTGGGGCATGATTATCTTCAGCTCAGATTTATCTACATGCCAAAGTGGCACATTTTGGCAAGGCTCACTGTGAACACCTTCCATAGCTATCCTGGAAAATATGCCTGAACAATCTCTACCTTGGATCAAGGACCACCTTCTGTATACTTGTAAGACTGAGATGTGCTTTGCCTTGATTTTTCAGTTATTCTTTCTAAGCCTAAACAGAGTAGGTATGTGCCCGGGGTTTTTAAGTTCATGTTGGTGAGGAGGGATTGGTGATTGTTTTAATCAGCAAAAACATAGAGAAATCTTCATCAGCTAGGTCTCTTTGTAAGTAAAAATGCTTTATTCATTTTTATATCATCTTCAATGACTCCTATATTTTTCTGTCATGAATAAGGCTGCATTGAGTATCTGTGTGCATAGAGCTTTGTAAACTTTTGCAAGAAACTGGTAGAAAAGTCTTCTGGAATTGGTGTCACTGGGCCAAAACCTATGTCCATTTAAATAGTGATAAATACTGCCAAATTCTATTCTTAAGGGAAAAAAGTGTCTGTTGATATTTCCTAATTGTGTTTGAGGAGGTTTTTTTTTCCTACATGCCTTCATTCCCTCTGGATATCTGCCATTTCTATCATTTTTACCAAACTAATTAGATTAACTTTAGGGGTTTTTTTTGTTCGTTTGTTTTAAGTGAGTGTCTTTGTTTTTGTTCATTTATTTCTTTTGTTTATTTTAGAGTAAAAACCCTGTTGAGTAGGGATATTATAAAATAGGAAAGTCAAAGATTCCATTATTTGCTTCTTTTTTTTTTTTTAAAGATTTTATTTATTTGACAGAGAGATAGAGATCATAAGTAGGCCGAGAGAGAGGAGGAAGCAGGCTCCCTGCTGAGCAGAGAGCCCGATGCAGGGCTCGATCCCAGGACCCTGAGATCATGACCTGAGCTGAAGGTAGAGGCTTAACCCACTGAGCTGCCCAGGCACCCCTATTTACTTCTTTTTTAAAAAAGATTTTATTTATTTATTTGTGTGTGAGAGAGAGAGAGAGCATGAGTAAGGGGAGGGGCAGGGAGAGAGAGAGAAGCAGGCTCCCTGCTGAGCAGAGAGCCAGAGGCAGGGCCTGATCGCAGGACTCTGAGATCATGCCCTGAGCTGAGGTCAGATGCTTAACTGACTGAGCCACTCAGGTGCCCCCAGTGTTTGCTTCTTTTTAAATAATTTTTTAAATGGAAACATACTGTATGTTCAAAAAAGCATACAAGTCATGAGTGAACAGCTCAATGAATTTTCTTTACCTGAACTCATCTGTGATACTACAATTCACATGGAGAAAGAGAAGATTACTAGCCACCCAGAGCTCTCCCTGGAGACCCCTTCTACTCACTGCTCTCTCCCCCAAGGTAACCACTTTCCTAACTTCTAACACCACAGGTTAGTCTTATCTAAAACACACAAATATAAAAAGCCTTCACTTAAATTCCTTAATATACTTGGGGTGCCTGGGTGGCTCAGTTGGTTAACTGTCAGTCTTCATCTCTGGTCATGATCCCAGGCTCCTGGGATCGAATCCACATCCGGCTCCCTGCTCAGTGGGGGCGCCTGCTTCTCCTTCTGCCTGCCGCCCTCCCTGCTTGTGTGCACTCTCTCTGACAAATAAGTAAAATCTTTTAACAAAACTTTAGAAAGTTGAAAAAAATTAAAAATAAACAGTTTCATTAATATAAGTATCCTCTTTGACGTCTGGCCGCTTTCCTTGATTGTTGGTGTGCAGCAGTAGGCGGCTTCTTCTCATTGCGGTGCCGTCTTCCACGTAGACGCGCTCCACGGTCTGCTTCCGCTGTTGATGAACATCTGAGTTCTTTCCAGTTTGGGCCTATTCTGATTAAAGCAGCTCAGAACATTCATGGACATTCCTTGGATGAATGCATTCATTATCCTTGAGTGTATCGCAGAAGATGGGTAACAATGTTCTGCACAAGCTTAAACAATCTCATGTTGCTCGGTGTCCTTAAACTGAGAACTTTTTAAACATGAATTTTAAGAATTTTACACCAGGTTATCTTTTGACCATTTCTCTTATTCTCCTCTCTAAAGCACCTTCCCCCAATGTGACCACAGGAATCTTCTGCCACACTGATTGCTTGCCATTTTGCTTACAGCAAAACCTCTTTAAATGAGACTCCTGGAAATTTTTTGGTTCTCCTTTGTGCCATTGGCTGAGAAAATCTTCCTCATCTTTCAGGTTCTAAGACATTTAGAAACTTTCCCCTTCCCACCAAACTGGAGTCAGGTCCTCTTTCCGGTGTGTATCAAAATCAGCATTTACATCACCATATTGGATTTTTTTTTAATTGGTCTGTCTTTCCCACTGAACTGTAAATACCTTGAGGATATTTAAGTTGTTGTATCCTCCTGCCTAGCACAGTGATAGCAAACAATAGGTAATCATCAAAATATTTGTTGAATGAATTAATGATTGTGTAAAGGAACTGGCAAAAGTCACTCCCAGGCCTCAGTACCTAAAGCTTCTGGCTAAAATAAGGATGTGTAAAATTGTAATTCTTCTACTTGAATTTCTAGAAACTTTTCCATACAGCATGTCTCTTTCTGTACATTCCCTTCTACCTTACTGTCCACTCCACTGTGGCTTACTTACCAGATATTCGCTGCACAAAATCAGTGCTAACACTTTTAGAGCAAAGTGAACAATAATTTTGTATCACTTCACTATCGTGAATATCCATATATAGAAAACTAGAGACTCCATTCCAAACCTTACTAACTATGCCCTGGGGTACATCTTCCTGAGTCTCAGTTTTCCTATTTATAAAATGGATAATAACAGAAACTAATTCTTAAGTGTGCTGTAGGATTAAAAATACTGAAGTCTGAAAGATAAGCCGCTGTGATCTCCCAGGGTTAATGGTCATGATTGATCTTACAACTTCAAGCACACTGTCTGAGATGAAGGAGGAGTGGGGCAAATCAGACTTTTTTTCCTCTTACCAGCAAAAGTGTTAATTTCTGGGATGCCTAAGTGGCTCAGTCTCTGCCTTTGGCTCAGGTCCTGATCCTAGAGTCCTGGGATCAGTCCTGGCATCGTGCTCCTTCCTCAGCGGGGAGCCTGCTGCTTCTTCTCCGTCTGCCTGCCTTTCCCCCTGCCTGTGTTCTCTCTCTCTCACTGTCAAGTAAGTAAGTAAATAAATAAATAAATAAAGTTAATTTCTCTCTGCCCTCACTCCGCTTATCAGATGCATAAGGAAAGAGTTGGGGTTTGAACTCAACTACAAAAAAGATTGGCAAACTTTTTCTGTTAAGGGCAAGACAGAACTAGTTTCTGCTTTGTAGGCCAAATGGCAAACTTGAGGGTATTATGCAGGTACTTAAATTAAATGGCTGAGAGAACATGAAGTTCCACAGAATTCTTTTATTGCTGAAATTTAAGATAAAATCATAATAGAGTGAAATTGATTTTCTTCTCTCATCTTACAAGACCTCGAGTAGGAGTGCTCGTCCGCACGCTTTGAACTCCTCAGTTCAGCTGCTTGTTCTTGAGGAGGGGAGAGCTGGAGCCAACAGTGAATGAGTAAGAGTTTACATGGTGCTAACCCTCACTATTCTTCTTGGGATTGCCCGGAGTGCGTGGGCAAGAGCTAGTCGTCCTGTGCTTCCTATTCTCTACTTCCTCTTAAATTTCGTTACCTCCTACATGGTAGGCATGTCTCCAGTCCAGTGAAGGAGTTAATGATTTTCTAAGGTAATTGTGACCCACTGTGATTTCTGTCTATCCAACCTCCCCCAACCATGGGCTTTAAAATAAACCCTTTTAATAGATAAGGAAACTGAAGGTGGGAGTAATTGACCAATGATTCCACAGTCAAATACCAGAACTGGGAGTATAACTGTACCTTGAGTGATCCGAATCTGTTCTCGTGGCTGCCTTTTTTTTTTTTTTTTTAATTAAGATTTTATTTACTTATTTATTTAATTATATAGTGCAAGTGGGGGGAGGGGCAGGAGGAGGTGAGAGAGAGAATCCTCAGTAGACTCTGCACTGAGTGTGGAGCCTAACGTGGGGCTCAGTTCTACCACCCTGAGTTCACGACCTGAGCCAAAACCAAGAGTCAGATACTCAACCAACCAAGCCACGCAGTGCCCTTTGGCTATGTTTTATATTGTTTTTCTGAGCTTTCTAAAACAATGTGCTGAAAGAAAAGAAAAAGTGGTGGGTTTGGGGGTGAGAGATTGGAAGGTGAAAAATGGTTGAAGAGGATGGAAACCATTCTAGGTGGACACAAATGTCTAAACAAACCTATGGAGGAAAAATAGGAGAAAGGCATTCTCTCTGAAGGCCCTTGCCACGAAGACTTCACCTGTTCACATATACCACCTGGAAATAGCTTCTTCCAAATGCTTCTGTGCATTGTTGACTTTAGCAGAACCTTGTTATGAGCCCAGGAGGCTTCCTCAGTAGCTGCAATCCCCAGGTTGACCCTGTTAACCTGAATATAATTTGCTGTGAAGAAGAAAACTTTAGCCTCAGGTTGAAATTTATGTTCTTTTTGGCCAGCTTTTCCCTGATGTTATTTCATTAAAATCGTTAACCTACATGACTATTTCTTGAAGGAACTTGACTCTTCAGTAACCATATTCTGCTTTTTCAAATGATCATTCATTAAATGTTTGCTGACAAACTGACATCTAATCAAAGAAGAATGACCTTTTTTTTTTTTCCAGGCTTCTCACTGCAGGGTCACTCATTCTTTCTGTCTAACTTAATCTAAAAGAATAGTTTAATATCTCAAAGATTGCATTCTTTTACATTAGGTGGGAAAATGTCTCTCTCATCTAGTACACATAACTTAAATGTTTAAATTAACCTACTTCTACACATTGCTTCTACATTGCTCAAATGACTGTTGGTCAATATTGTTTGACCATAAAAATGTTAAGGTCACTTTGCATTGCTTTAACTGGAACTGGTTTGTTCATATCAGTCAATGTAATTAAAACATGAGAAGTGCCGATGACTATGGTGTTATACAGTTTGAGTCAGGCTTTATTACTGCATTTATTCCTCATACCTTTTGAAGAAGTTGTTCTTATGACCCTGTTTTACAAAACTTGGAGCGATTAAGAAATAGATCTGTTTTACATGATGTATAAGCAGCAGATTTGGGATTTGAATCCATGCTTGGCAGTTACTGAGCCCAGGTGACTTCACTGTAGTATTTTGCCAATCATGTCATGGCTCTGCTGCTTGGAATTTCCTAAGAACGCAACTTTAACCATCCAGTTGATGATGAGTCAGTTCAGCTGATTGTTTAACTATCAACTCCTGAGGATCAATATGCTGAGTTATTTGGATTTCACCTACAATAGAAGTCACAGAAAATCAGTATCAAATTGATTCTTGGGAGCCCTGGGTGGCTCAGTCGGTTAACTGTCTGCCTACAGCTCAGGTCATGATCTCAGGGTGTGGGGATTGAGCCTCACATAGGGCTCCCTGCTCAAGGAGAGTCTCCTTCCCCCTCTGCCTCTGCCCCCCACCCCGCCCCGCTCCTTTTATTCTCCTCTCTCTCTCTCACAAATAAACAAATAAAATCTTTAAAAAATTGATTCTTGCTCAATTGCTCTCAGTAAATTTGTAGATATTCAACAGTACTTATAGACCCATATGCATATTAGCTTAACAAAATTCCAGTTACATCATAATAAAGGATAGGATGATAGTTATAATAGCAACAATAGCAACAAAAATGACTACTCACTCTGAGGACTTATTATGTCCCAGGCACTGTGCTTAATGCTTTCTGTGCATTTTTAAATTTAGTCCCCACAAAGAGTCTGTGAAGTATAATGTTAGAACCCTAAAACTTAATTCCTGTGGAATTCTAGAAAGACATTTTGTCCTTGCCTCTTGTTCCTGCCACAGCTGCTAAAACCCTAGGAAACTGCCAGAGTAACAAGGGTGTCTTTTGTATGCTAATGAGATGACTGTTGGCTGAAGGTTCTTAGGTAGCTTCCAGGTGGGGGCTGATTACCAGAAGGACTGATTGCATGATTAGAGGGTTGAAAGCTTCAACCTTACACCCCTGCTTCCAGGGGGAAGAGGGGCTGGAGGTTGAGTTCATCAGCAATAACCAATGATTCAATCGGTCGTGTACGTAATGAAAATTCCACAGAAACACCTAAATGGCAGGGTTTGGAGAACTGGGTTGGTGAACATATTGAGGTGCTGGGCAGTTGGGTGGAAGGTCCGCTCAGAAACACTCTGCCCCTCCCCCATACTTTATCCTACGCATCTTTTCCATTTGACTATTTTTGAGTTGTACCCTTTATAATAAATCAGTAAATGTAAGTAAACTGTCTTCTTGAGTACTGTGAGCCATTCTAGCAAATTACTGACCCTGACAATGGGTCTTGGGAATCTCTAAATTTATCACCAAGTCAGACAGAAGTGTAGGTGTTTCGGGCACCCCATTTGTGACTGGTGTCTGAAGTGAGCTCATTCTTGGGGGACTGATCCTTTCAACCTGTGGGTCTGTGCAAACTCTAAGTAGTTAGTGTCAAAACTGAATTGAACTGTTAGATGTCAGAGTTAGATATCAGAGTTAGAGATGTGGTGTGAGAAGCAGAGGACAGAATCCCCAACGGCCCATGCACATACAATAAAAAGCAGAGGGTGTATTGGCATACTTAAAAAGTTCAAAGGTGGAGTTTGCCATGTTGAATCTGGCAACTCAAACATGTCATGAGGGCTGGGTCCCTTGCTATGGCTTCTCTCTACTTGTCTTCTTATCAGCTCAGTCTCACCCAGAATCTCCCCAAAGATCAGCCCATATCTTCCAGCCCAGCAGAAAGCAAGCTGCTTTTTACCCCATACCTCCACCTAACTCTCAGATTTAGTCTGACTGACCCTACTTGGATCACGGGTTCATCCTCACACCATTTTTTGTCACTGGAATGGACTTTGCTGTTTGGCATACGTTAGGTCACAATCTCACCCTGGAGACTTTGTTCCCCGGTATGCCATGGACTGAAACTAAGGTGGGGTGGTCAGTCCCCAAAGGATTAAATGCTGTTAATCTGTTGCTGTTAAGGTGAGTCATAGGCAAGAAAGAACAGAGGGTTTCAACTACAGAAGGTGATAGTCACCATTATCCCCACTTTACAGACAAGTAAATTAAGGTTCAGGAACTTAGAGTGACCTGTCCATTAGTCAGATATAAAGCCAGTATTTCAGCCAAGAATTCTCAGGGTAGTCACAAAACCACAATGCATTTTGAGAAACTAAGTCTCTACAAGTGAAGATTGTCAAGAGGAGTTTTTTGCTTCTGCTTATTATTTCAACCCTGATAAGAAACCAGGAACAATTACCCTGATCATTCCACATCCCTTGACCTAATTCTCACAACTTAGAACAAAGAGTTATATTTCGATGCTATAAAGTAAAATTACTAAGTACTCTTCTTCCCTGAACAGATTCTTAAAGAGCAAAACATATGTTTTCACATTCATACAAATCTTATAGAGGCTGTTAAAATTGGAAGATGTCTGTGGTAAATGGAATCCAACAGCAAATGTAATAGACATCTCTTTACCTGAAATTACTTAATTAATCCCTCATCATTTGTGAGAATATGTACCAGACAGTATGTGTTGATGGACACACAGACCCTCATCAGAGGATGCCTTGAGTAAATATCTGCCTCCAGCTTCCCTTAGGTTGTTGGTAGAATTCATCTCCTTGTGGTTCTCAGCTCATAGAGGCCACCCGCACGTCTGTGCCATGGAAACTTCTTCAAAGCTAGCAAAGGAGAGAGAATTTCCCTAGTGTATACTAGTAAGACCCAACACAGAGATAAAGATGGGGGTGTCCATGGTGGGACATCCCTTCATCCTTGCCACATAATGTAGCCTAATTACAGGAGTAATTATATTGTATTCCATTCTTAAGTCTGTTTTTAGAAGTCCCACCCTCAGGTGCCTGGGTGGCTCAGATGGTTAAGTGTGAGCCTTCAGTTCAGATCATGATCCCATAGTCCCAGGACTGAACCCTACTTTGGGCTTCTTGCTCAGTGGGGAGCCTTCTTCTCCCTCTCCCTCTGCTCTCTCTCGCTCTCTCTCTGTCAAATCCTAACATGGGTCAATGTATCAGAACTACATTTTGTTTCGAGTAACAGAGATCCCAACTGATGGGTAGGTGAAACAGATTGCCATGTGGTTTATTATTTTTTTCTCATACAAGAAAATGATTGAAAGTAGAGTTTTAGTGACATTGGTTCAGTGGCCAAAAACTCTCAAGGTTGGAGTCTCTCTGATTCTCCGGGTTTGTTTTTTTGTTTTGTTTTGTTTTGTTTTTGCCTTTCTTTCTTTCATTGGCACACTATGACTACTGTAGTTCCAGCCGGCAAGCCTGCATTTCAGGCAGGTTGGAGAACATGGTAAATAGAAAGGGGTAGTTAATATGTCAGGAAGGCAAAGTCTCCCTAGGCAGACTTACCAGACCTTAATTTGTAGCCCAGTGATAAGAACTATGTCGTGCTTCCACCCACTGCTAATAGAAGAGAAAAATATTTTTGAGTGTGTGGACATTTGGTCACTCTGCTCAAAAGTTAGTGTTCTAGTTCTATGAAAAAGAAGAGAAGTATTGAGTTAGCAACATGATTTCCCCAGGTAGGCATTGTGCTGGGCATTCAGGATGCCACGATCAATGAAAACAGCTATGGCCCCTGCTTCATGTGGCTGTTTACTAATTAGAGGGCACAGACAGTCATGAAAAGTATTTGTTGAACACATGTTAAATACAGTTATAAAAGTGCTAAGGGGAAAAGAGTCACAGTGCTCTGAGCATTAAGAATGGGAGGGAGGATATGAGTGACCTAATTAGGAAAGTTGGGAAGGCTTCCCTGAGGAGGTGGCAGTTAGGGTGGTATCAAGTTCAGTTTAAGCACCTAACATAGTGACCTGCCTATAAAAAAGTTCATAGAAAAGAATAAAAGATAATTGCAGACAGTAATTGCAGATAATTTTTGATGCCTAGATTATAACTGTATTTCATGATACTTTTTATTGTAAGTAGCAGAATATATAAGTTAAAGTGATTTTTTTTTTTTTTAAGGCGTGTATTGGCTAAAGTTCAGCTTCCACCTTCAGGCACAGTTGCATCAAGCAGCACCATCAATGGTGCCTGCTAACACTGCACTTTTCCACTTGGCTTCCCTCTGTGTTGACTCCATTTATCTGAAGTTTTTTATCATGACACTAAGATAGTGCCTAGCTCCAAACTTACAGCTTTTTATCAGAAACTTGTAGAAAAAAAATTTCTTCTCTCAGGAATAAATGTTTTACAGTTGGTTCTCACTGTGTATGGCTTAGGCCAGATATCAGCCCTTATAGCAATCTAAGAGAAGTCAGGTCCACTTTGCTAGTCCTAAGCCTTGTGCCTTCTCCTGGACTGGGGACAGAATCAGCATCTCCAAAACTCTGTGATTTGGGAACAGGAAAGAAGACCCTTGGCTTCTCCTAGAAAACCAAGAAGGATTCACCAGTAGATGTGGGAATGTCTGTTGGGCAGGCAGAAAGAACAGGGACGTACTGCAGTGTAGACACGACTAATGGCTTCCATGGCTGCCACATCTAACAGAAATAATAGTGATAACACGAAGAAAAAACACTTATTTTCTAAGGGTTTATTATACCTACCCATACAAACTCGTTCTACAGTCCTGGATGTGTTTAAAATCTATCCAGCCTGCTTTCCCCAACCCAGAAGGCAAAACTAACTCTGTTTAAACCTATGAAGTATGGGATTCCCAGAGAGTGGGGTTTTGAGTAGGACTAATATCCTTCCCTCAGTCCTCAGGTCCACACCACCGGCTCCGGTCCTCACACACTCCTGCACACATACCTTGCTTAGTGCTGACCTGCGCAGAGAAGGTCCCTTAAGTGAGGCTCATTTCAAGTGCAGATGATCCCAAGTAGGTTCTCCTCTGCCTGGTGGCCCGACTAAGTGATTTCGGGTGGCCTTAGACTTCTGATCACATCCATGCAGCCAGGGATGAAATGAAACCTTGTTTATCATCTTGATAAACAGTCCCTTTCAGTGCCTCTGGACACCGTATGTAACTCAGTAGAGTCAAATACTATTAAATTGTCATCACTGTCAAAAAGGGGAGTAATAAGTTTCTCTACCTGAGTCATAGTTAATGACTTCTACAATGTGTAACACAAATCAGAGTTTCTGTTTGTCTTCTTTCCCTCTAAATGTGTGGTTTCTGCTCTCTCTGGCTGTGAGTGTGAGGCACAATCTCATCATATAAATAAATATATCCTTTTATTATTACCTTTCAGCTCACCCGATAAAATATCAAGCTGACAGGGGCCAGATTCTTGGCTCAGATGAGGTATACGCACAGAGGAAGCTAAGCGGCTCTATCTTGTTCTAGTTCTCCGAGGAAGGTACAGATTTGAAAGACTGTATTTCACGGGTGAAAGCCTTGGAGACACTGCCCCCCTGCCCTCAGTTACCACTAAACATATTTATAGAAGTTATCAAAACGCTCTTATGGGGGTAAGAGACTTCTTTGACTTAAATGATATGAAAGAATAATTTATTATTCTAGTAGAATAATAAAATAGAATAATAATTTATTATTCTAAAGAATAATTTATTATTCTAATAATTTATTAGGCAGATTAGGCTAACATCTAGATTGACCAGCAAACCATCCTCCAATCTTATTGGCTTGAAACAACCAAGTTGTATTTCTTGATCAAGTACCATGCCCCTCGTGGTTTGACAGGGGCGCTGTGTTTGTAGAAGTCACTCAAGACTAGACTTGCTGAAACAGACACCATCTAAAAACAAGGGAACAGGTGTGGGCAAATGACAGCCCAGTGGTCCTATCTGGTCCACCATCTGGTTTGCACCACCAATGAACTCAGGGCAGCCTGTACCTTTTTCAGTGGCTAAAAAAACCCTCAAAAGAATATTTGGTGACACATAAAAACTCCATGAAACTCCAGTTTCAGTTTCCAAAGATAAAATATATTATCAGCAGACAGCCTCACTCGTTTGTCTAGGTATTGTTCATGGATACTCTCGTAGTGAAATAAGAGTTTGGTAATTAACCCCAGACACCAGATGGCCTAAAAGCCAAAAAGATTTACTATCTGGACCTTTATAGAGAAAGTTTGCAGACCCCCGATCTAAGCTATTTCTGGGTTGTCACAGCAGCAGGAAGAGAGCCTGGGAGAGTCCTGCACAGGGATTTAAAAACTCAGCCTGGAAGTGATAAGTCACTTGTATGAACACAGAAATAGTCACATGGCTCCACCTCCCACAAGGGGGCTAAGAATACCAGTAAGCCCAGGAGGAAGAGAGCCAGAGACATTTAGTAGTTTTGATGGCTGCCATGGCTAAAACGAATAATAACAAGAATATTAATAGCAGGAAATTGCATTATTTCTACACTTCAGGCACTGTTCTAAGTGCTTTGCCAGTGTTCACACACCAGCCCTCACATCCTCATCCGGAAAGCACTATTACCTTCCCCATTTTACAGACGATAAAACTAAGGAATGAAAAGCTTAAGACATTTTCCTGAGGTTAATACAGTTAATAAAAGGAGAAGGCAGTATTTCAGCTCAGCCGCCAGAGCTCCCAAATCCAACCTAAACACTGTACTCTTAGCCATTGCCCCACATGTGGACCATCTTGGGACTTGTAGGAACCCCAGCCCTCACTTCTGCGGAGACTGCATCCTGACAAAAGTCTTCATGATAAAAGCCATTGGATGCAAAATGCTAATTTTAATGTTTGTGGAACAGATTTCCAGAATGCTTACGAATTCAATTAGGAGCTAATCCATCGTTAACCCACGGATGGATATGGTTATTCATATCCATATCTGCTAAACAGATACTAAAGGAAGAGCCTGCGATTTAAGACCAGTTCCTGACTCAGCAGGGGGACCCACTGGTGGGCATCAGCCCCTAAAGTGAGAATACTTCTTTCAGAGGAAAGTATATTATGGTCCCTTTCTTCCTTGATTATCTCAGAGTGTATCTTAACCTTCTTGTCTTTACTTCTCAGCCAAGTCAGAAATGATGTTCCTTGGACACTTTTTGTTGTTGTTGTTGTTTAGCTTGAGGAAAAAAATGTCAGAGAACAGTTATGGCTTAGAGGTGATGGATTTGGATGCATTGCACTGTCTGCTTTATTTTGTGGCTGGACTGTTCTGTTTTCCTAATGGACTTTATGTATAATTACCATCCATGTTCCTATTAACATCCACTATACTCAACCTGCAAAGGATAATAGAAGAATCTCATTTTAAGTGAATAAAACAAGTGTATAATTGTTGTTGGACTTTGAACTCAGAGAGAATTACTAGTTGTATGCCATTAAATAAATGCCATGAGGAAACACAGAGAAAAATGAATAAAGATGTAGGAGCAGATAGGCAAGGGTTCAACAAAGAAAACACAATTAGATCCACCATTGCGTGAACGGTTCAGGCATATGACATGAGGTCCTGGAGGCTGAAAGGTAAGTTCTTCCATCTTTCAGCCTTTCACGATTCTGTTCTTCCATCAAAACTTGTGCAAGAAGAAACTGCCTCCAGTGTTGTCTTTAAAACTGGGTTTCATTTTTTTTTTTTAATGTTAACCATAAGAATTGGCTTTTATTTATTGTTTGCCTTCTGAGTGCTGTTTGGTGTACTGATGCACAAATTTCTAATTCTAATATCCTATAGAAATGTGCACTTTCCTTATGAGGGACCAGAGATTAGAGATTACAACTTGTTCCTAGTCACCCAGCTAGTAACCCAAATTAGGTTATTTGAAATATCATTTCAATATTAACATATTTGACCTTCCAGGTCAGTGTTTCACGTAATCTTCAGGAAATTAACATAGCCAGAGGAGTTGCTCATGTAAAATAGGGTTGTCTGTCTGTGCTAAAAACTGTTTCCATTCATTCCCAGCCTTGAGGGCTAACAATGGAGAAGAAAATCCTTATAACCTATCACCCAGCCGGCCCAGGGATTCCAGTTTAGGGAAAAAGTTGGAGATCTGAGGAGGACCTAGATGAGTGTAGTGCCTTAGACGGCAACATAGCTTTTCCTCTAAAAGCCCCACTTTGGGGCACCTGGGTGGCTCAGTGGGTTAAAGCCTCTGCCTCCGGCTCAGGTCATGATCTCAGTGTCCTGGGATGGAGCCCCGCATCAGGATCTCTGCTCAGCAGGGAGCCTGCTTCCTTTCCTCTCTCTCTGCCTGCCTCTCTGCCTACTTGTGATCTCTGTCTGTCAAATAAATAGACAAACTCTTTTTAAAAAATAAATAAATAAAACCCCCATTTTATTCTAACCTTTGCCTTCAACCAAAAAGTAGAATACAACTTATTTATTCTTCATCATCGAATATCTAAACCATCACTTGGGTTGCCCCCCTGCTGTTGCTATCCAAGGCAACCTTGTTGGAAAGAGTCAAAGTTCTGTACTATTTAAAGAACACTAAAGAATCAAAGGTATTCTTCTTATGAGCTCATTGGTGTATCTTTAGGTAAAATTTATTTCCATGTTGTTAGAGCTGTTCTTAAAAATGATTTCTGTGGTAGAGTTTCAGCATATCCATAAGCCCTTTTCTTCCTTTAAAAAAAAAGGGGGGGGGGGAGAAATCTGGGGGATGGGTGATGAGTTTTTTGCCGTATTACATTACTTTTAGTGATCTCATTTTAGGGGAATAGTAGGGTCTAAATGTTTCCCAGTCATTGGTCTGGACTGAGAGTAGGGATACAGGTGTAAGGAATGGTTCATGTTAGTGAAACCAAAGAAAACCTGGAAAGGGTCAAATTTTTTCTCAGTCATATTCCTGATTCCAACAGTATTACTAACAGCAGAATACCTTTCAGAGCTCACTCTGAGCGGAGGTATTATTATAACTGCCTCTACTTATTTAGTTTTCATACTCCCTTAGTCCTCAGCACAGCTGAAATTAATGTTATTATTATCCACATAGATGAGAACGTTGAGGCACAGCATGGAAAATGACTGGAAGCAACAGACCCAGACCTTGAATTTTGGCAACCTAACTCTAGAATCTGTGATCTTATTGATGATACTATATACTGCCTCAAACAGGACTGCCCAGCCCCGAATTTGTTCTTTATTCCTACATTCATCTGTCTTCTACATACTCCAGAGCCCTAGGAGGGAGGAGATGGTAATTTGTTTAATCTGAAGCATAAACAAATCAAGCAGCCATTTTGTCCTCCTCGACCAAAACATGCTTAAGGATCCATTAGTGTCTCTCTTGTCAGTGATTTACAGACAGGGACACTTGGAGCTTCCTTCCAGTCTACTGGGTCAATAAAGCATTTTTAACAGAGTCTTAAATATGCATTTCTGACATCCACTACAATACATTCCAAGAGAACTATTTATAAGGCCTTGATCACGACGTCCTATAAAAGTGAATCTCAAAAAAATCTGTGCTTTGTCTTAGACATAACAGCTTTTAAAGAGAGGGACCGTGTATAATGAAGTGAAAATGGAAGGATCTGAATAATGATGTCAGTCTTAACATTCCTTGATTACGTTTTATTCATTTTCTCCAAAAGTTGCCCTCAACCAGAAGCAGATATGTCCTGGCTTAACTTTTAATGAGGACTGAAGTTTCCTTATGGTTCCTCTTAATTGCTATTTCATGTTCTAGTCATTTTGTGCAGAAGAAAAAGCTTGTCTTTTGTGCCTTTTGGCTCTACCCCAAACCAAAGTTCCAAGACAATTTTTCTAGAAGGTGTATTAAAAGGTCACTTCCTGGCAAAAGCTACATCTATCATTCAAGTTCGTTTTCTTAAAAGATCACATAATGATGATTTGAATAGGAAAAGATCCCCCAAGGAAGATTAATTTTTACTGTTTTCTTCTTTTCCCTTCTTTTATTCCCTCTTTATTTACTCTTTCTCCCCCTCACTTTTTCCCTTCTTTCTTCATCTGATTCCCTCCTACTTCCTTCAGTCACTTAGCAACATGTGAATTCCTACTCTTATGCCAGGCACCAGAGATAGAGAAGCAAACAAGATGTGGTCCTGCTATCACGGAGTGTCCAGCCCAGCAGGATAGACAAGCAGTGAACCAAACATTCCTGCTAAGAGATATGCTGCAAAAGAGAAGTTTGGCTTGTGAAGAGATCATACTATGGGGATCCAAAGCTAATCTTTGGGGAAGAGGTTCATTCAACAAATATTTACAGACCAAACATAGGCTAGATTCCAAGCTGAGTACTAGGAATAGAGTGATAAAAAAGAAAAATTGCTGCCTTTACCCTTTACAGGAAAAGCAAAAGATTATTTGAAATGTCAAAATAATACATTGTGAATATTATTCTGGGAGAATGTGAGGTTGTAGAATCATATAGCAGGGGCATCCAACTGTCAGTATGGTTCAAGGACACTTAAAGAATACCTGAGTGATGAGTCCGGGGGCAGAAATCAATAAATAAAATAAAAATAAAGTATAAGGTTTAGACTTGTATTCTCTCTTTTCTTATTTTTAAGATGATTCTCTTCTATTCCAACTTTATACTCTCCCCCAGCATTTCCTTTCCCAGAAAACCTGGTGTTGTGATCATTTTGAATTGCTTGGCCATGCTTCGTCATTGACATGAGGCCATCAAACCACACTCAACTACCGAATGTCAAATTCCTGGGCAGATGAAAAGGATCAGACATTAGCAGTTTCCCATAAGTGCCCATTCTTAAATGGCTGACCCAGCTCGTAGCCCAGAAGAACCTAGTGGCTTGGTACGAGCTCTCTTAGATGACCATTGTGGGAGCCGACCCTGTTTCGTGATGCCAGCCTTCAAGTTTTTGGCCACCTGCTTGCCAGTCATTTCTAACCTCATCATCTCTTTCTATCTTGACATAGCATTGTCATTAGTGGGGACTTGTTTTAAGAGAATCGTTAGCCTTAGCAATTCATCTTCTTTGTGTTTCCTCGCTTGTGCCGAGCAAGACAGTGATGCATTGAGCTGGGAAGGAGGGATCATTGCTAGAAGCATATTGGGCTTGGCATTTTTTTAACTTCTCCAGCTCAGAGAGCACTGCTGCTGCCAGAAATAATCTTGAAATGCTGTCTTTCTCACCCCACCCCCTTTTTGGATATTAGAAACTTTCTCTTCCTGTTAAAAATAGGTTTTGATAATGTACTCAGAGGTCTGACAAACAGAAGAGAAAAGGCAGAAGAGAAAGTGGAGAGCTACCCTGTGGAGCTTCCCTGCAGGGGCCTTGGCCATTGCCACTTGGGTGAACATGGACAAAGGGAGTGAGAAGCAAGACGTCATTTAGAAAATTTGTGGTAGAGGGAGAACAGGAATTGATGTTCGTCTAACAGATCTAATGGTTTTCAACTGACCTGTGTTAGCTGGGTAATTGCTGCATTTACCTTCTAATCTAAAAGAACAATAGGACCTCTTATAAAATGAGATTTAAGGTACGAGGCAAATTTCTTATATTTTATCTAAGATGTTTTCCCATAGACAAAGTCAAGTAATGGTATTAGCAATAATCTGGAAAATCTCAATAGTACAGACAACCTTTATACTGGCTTATTCTTTACGCCACATTCTTTACCATTAGCTAATAGGTCATCTCATCATTGTATTTGTGGGAACTATAGATACAGTGTGAAATCTAGAAAAGAAGCCATTTTCCAGATAATCCGTAAGCAAAAAAGGAAGCTCAATTTTCTGAGCACTTAAATGACTGCTTTGAGAGGCCATAGCTCGGCTTGAAATCATTTTGAGTTGGATTAAGATAAAATTTAGGAGTGGATTGGTATTGGCACCAAAGCAAAGTCTATAAGACATTTACATGACAAATATTATCATTATGATTTTGCAATAACCTTGGCAGTTAGGTTTGAAAGGACAGTGCACTAGGTAATCTTTAAAATGCAGATAAAATAGATTTAAAGGAACAATTTTCCAGTTTCCAGAAAGGGTTATGATGATCCTTATGCATCAGGAACAAAGCTGGGAGATGTTTTAGTTTCTAGTCCCCTTTTTCAAGCAGCCTGCTAATGAGGACAATAGGTTAGTAAGACCACAGTTGCAGAGGGTCTTGAAAAATTATCTCCCTGTGGTCATAAAAGAACTGAGCTACTTCCTGTCAATCGTCTAATATTTTTATTTTGCCAACATAAGTCAGTGAACCAGGGTTTCATGGTCTGGAGAGATTGGAAGATGAACTTTCTTTGGTTGACTATGGCTAGGTTGGTCACAGATATAAACCTGTGGATTCAAGAGAATTGGCTATTACAGGTCTAATTAGACTTTCTAAATTGTAGGGTCCTATAGGCTCCAGGACCTGGTTGCATATTCCACACTGGCATACCTAACAAGGTGGTGTAAATAAAGCTGTAGTTGAACCTGTCAAGACCAGATGAGCTTGTTATTTAGAGCAACACCTCTCTGGCTTCCCGTGTGCAAATCCATCATCTGTCAGCCCAAGGAAGACATGGTCTGGGGTCACTGACTTTATACATAAGGTTTTCATGAAAATGGGGCACATGTTAATATTCAGTCACTGAGTTCTCCTCCCCTTCTCAGAGAAATGTCAGCATGTATGCCTGAGTGGTACTGGGTTAAAGAGCACTACAGAGGAGGTCAGAAGATCTTGGCTCTGGGCCATATGCTGCCAGAGAATAGGTATCTGTGTAGTTAAAGCATGGGCTAGTTTTTTAGCTGCTCTTGATCTCAGTTGCCTACCCTGTAAAATGGGGACAACTATAGCCTCATTGGGTTTTGGTAAACATAAAATAAATTAAAAGTTTATAATGTATTTATCATGATGTCAGGAACATAGTAAGCAGTCAGGCGGTTAACTCCTGTATGACAGTAGTTGTCACACTAGTTATGGAGCTGTGTCACTTGTTAAACACTTGTTAAATACTAATAATACTATGCCAGACAATGTTTAATAAATAAACAATAGGTATTCCTGTCCTTGAGGAGGTTATTTGGGGGGGGGGGTGGGAAGACATAGAGACAATCAGGATAATAAATAAATAAGGTACATACAGTAATTGAAAATTGCAAATATTCTGGAGGTGACATGGGTAAGGACATGAAGCAAAACAAGGGAGATCGTGAATGCTTTCTAAGAGAATTATGATTTTAATAGGGTGGTCAAGTGTGACCGAAAAAAATGACATTTTGCGCAAAGATGTGGAGAGAGCATGGATTTGCCATGTCCCAGGTGGGACATAGTTCAACTTGTCAAGAAGACCAAATGCACCTCTTTTGGAGCAACGCCTGCCTCTTTTTAGAGTGACCCTTGAGAGGGACCACGCCTGCCATGTTTAGGCGGTAGCCTACAAGGAGACCAGCACCCCTAAAGGAGAGCGACGGAAGAAAGGGTGGTAGCAAGAGGGTCTGAGTATAATTGGGGAAAGAAGAGTGAATTGGATATTTAACCTTGATAGCCTTTGTAAGCAAAGTGTCCTCTTCCTTTTGGAAGTTCTTTATCAACAAAGAATGATGACCTGTGACAAGATGCACAAAAGCAGAGTTTCGAAGTCCAGCAGACAGATTCACATTTGCATAATTTGGGACATGTTATTCATATTCAACCTCTCTGAGTCTCAGCTTTTCAGCTGTAAAGTGGGGACAAAAGCTTTTATAGTTACTGGGAGATTTATAAATAATGTAGGTAAAGTGCCAAGTGCAGTGTCTGGCATCCAGTTGGAATTCAGTAAATATCAGTGAGCCCTGAGCTGACCCGGAACTGTTCCTTTGGCTCATCTACAAGAGTGGTAGGAGAGACTGACTTTGGGCCTCCAGTGGCTGCCTCAGTGTCCACATTATTTAACTCAGGGCAATAATCTGGATGATTTCGCATGTCTGTCATTGACTTAAGTGTAAATCAGATTGACTTAAGTGTAAATGAGATTCAAGATATATCCTAGAAGCTTTTTTATAGTTTGTGCCATTTTCACTCATAAATGTTGCTCTATTCTTGTATGAAAGCCAAGTGGTAACTTTAAAATTGGTGGTTTTTTCATGAAGTATAGAACCAGCAATTACTGAACTGGCTCAATTACTTAGAGCTGACAATTACAAGTTAAAGCAACCTGATTGCAGGAATCTGGGTTGAGGAGTTCAGTGTGTGAACAGCCCTATTGTTTCATTAACCCTCATCCCAATGAAGGGCATGTAGCAACAGTATGATGTTCTTCCCATGTTCCAGGTTCAAGCCCCCTTACTTTCTGCTCAGAACTTTGAGTTGGCCTTTTGTTTCTTCTGCTTTGCCATTTTGTGCTTCCCCAATTCCTCCTTAACACAGCAGCTGGGGGGAGGAGGGTTACTCTTGAACAATATCTAGATCCTATCCATTCTTGGCTTCAAAATCCCCATTAGTGCCTCACTGAAACAGAATCACACCAAGTAATCACACCAAGAGGGCATCTTTCTCCAATTTAATCCTATTTCAGCTCCTTAGTTCCATCTATGCTAACATCCTTTTTTAAATGCCCTGACCAGCTCCTTAGAGGAATCTGTTCTCGTAATGGGGTAGGAAATATGTAAGATGAGCCTGAGACATCTTATAGAGTCAGAAAGTAAGGAAGTGCTCAAAAAAGGGGTGGGGGGGCAATACAGAGAGACGGAACACAGAGACCAACTGAAGGAGCTCACAGTGGCCAGGGCTGGACTATTCAGAGGGACAAAATAAATAATGTAGTTCTGGATTATAATTCAGTGTGTAAAACAAACATCTGTGGGTCCATAAATGATTGAATAAGTAAGTAGATGGGACGGAAGAGACACATCTGTCATGCGGATGAATTCCCAGTAATTTTAGTAGATATTGTAACCTCAGACAGGTGGAACATAACTCTCTACTCCCTAAGTGTGGACTGCACCTAGTGACTTCCTTCCAAAGAGGACAGTGTGGAAAGGCAGGGAGGAGTGATGTTACAGTGGGGGAATCTGACAAGCACTATCTGAGCCAAGTGATCAAGGTCAATTTCAATAGTGGTAAGTCATGTTGATAGTATGTACCCTTGATATGATGTGATGAGAATGGCACTTTCCCTCTGTGGGAAACACGTAACCTCAGTCTAATCATAAGGAAAGCATCAGATAAAGCCCACCTGAGGGACATTTTACAAAATAACCTGAACAATGCTTCTCAAAACTGTCAAGGTCGTCAAAAAGAAAGGAATGTCTGCAACACTATCATAGCCAAGAGAAGCCTAAGGAGATAAAACCACTAAATATAATGTGGCATCCTTGATGGTATTTTGGAACAGAAAAATTAGACATTAGGTACGAACTAAGGATATCTGAATATAGCATAGACTTTAAGTAATAATAATGTATCAGTTTTAATCCATTACTTCTAACAAACTTAGCATACTCATATAAGATGTTAATATTAGTGGAATAAAAATAGGAAATAATCGGGTGTGGCATATGGGACCTCACAGTACCATCCTCACAAATTTCCTATAAATCTAAAACTACACTATAAATAACTAAAACGTTGTTCTAAGAAAATATGTGCCAAACGTTCACATTAGTGAAATGCTTTTCCTTCATCATGGCCTGTTGAAATTCAACCTTTCAACTTGCAATTTAAGAAAGCTTTTGAATTCTTCAAAAACAAATGGGTCTCCCCTTCGGCCTATGTCCGTAGAACTTGGTACTTGCCTTTAGTGTTAATTTTAAGGTAATGCACTTCTTTCTTCATTCATTCAGGCAACAGTTATAGTGTACCTACAGCAGTTGTTGACAATAAGGCTCACCTTAACCCTGACCAAGCTTTCAGTTTGCCTGTGGTTGCAGATCTGTGGATACACATGTATGAGAAAATGCGTAGAAAGGCAAGAAAACAAGCAGTGGTGAAAGTGAGGAGATGTTCTCAGTGGAACTAATCTTTGCATTGAGTTCAAAGAAGTGGTAGTGAGTGCAGTTGGGTGGTGGGTGGTGGGTGGAAGGGTGGAAAGTTGGAGGGAGTATTCTAGGAGAAACCATATTTGCAGAATTACTGAGGCAGAAAGGGGGTGATTTCCCAAGAAAAGACACCATCATGGCCAGATATTATCATCGGTAGCACATATGGACTCTACCATGTATTAGGTTCAATGTTAACCCCTATGCATGTGTTATGTTGGTTTATACTCATGCAACCCTGTGAGGCAGGTGTTCATATAGTTCCCATTTCACGGATGAGGAAAGCAAAGCACTCAGTAAGTAGCAGAGCTGAGATTTAGACTAAAAGTGACTGGCTTAAAAGCCCACACTCTCCCCTAGCATTGAGGTCAGCCTGGGCACTGAATGACAGTCTCAACAAGATAGTTCTTTGTTGTGAGACCTTCCCTGTGTCCTGTGGGAGGGTGGGAAGCATCCATGTCCTTTTCCTGCTAGAGGCCAGTAGTCCCCACCCTCCACCAGTAATGGCAATTAAAGCAGACTTTTCCAATATCACTGGTAGGGAGGGTGACTAGCTAAATCAACCCATTCCTACACCTGCCTTGAGAATCCTATTCTTAGGATAGGCTGAAGCTGGGCCTTAAGTCTTTCCTGTTCCCTCTCTTCCTTCCCTCCTCTCTTTTTCTCCAGGGTTTCCTAAGGGCTCACCGTGGATGGGCTGAACACATATCCCTAACAATTTATAACACAGCAACTTGTATATAGTGGTCGCTTGACAAATGCTTACTGAATTTATGCCAACGGAATCCTACATGTTCAGAGTCCATTCTTGTCAAATAAAGTACATTCTTCTGGAACATAAAACTTGATATTGGAAAAGCTAATTCTTGGTTTCTGGTCACTTGGGGTATCTTTTGTGTCCCTGAAGAACTGTCCTATAGGCTGGCAAGCGCCACCTGAATGCTCACCAACCTTCAGGCAGACCCAGCTGTGCACCTGTTAAGAACCTAGTGGAGAGTGACATCCATTAGGTTGCCAATAAATGTTGAATGCATCGCTGACCTGTAACAATTAAGTGAAGCCATATGCCTAGCTCTGTAATTTGAGATGCCATTTAAAGCACATACCTATTTTCTCCAGCAGTTCCTTCTATCATTTTCAGATGAGATCTGGATTTGGGAAATGACCCCCCACCTAGGTTTTTTTATTCGGCCCCCTGGAGAGTGGGCAGGCAGTGGGAGGGAGAGCTAATTTCTGGGCAGTCTTCCTGCCATCACGGGTTCTGTATCACTGGCATGCCAGTTGCTTGTCATTAGTGGGAGGGAGCTCAGAGGATTCTAAATGGAAAGATAACACAGGAGTGAGCTCTCAAAGTATAATGCATTTAAATCAGGCAGACTCTTTATTTTGTGTCAGCTCCAGGCATGCATTCTGTCGCCGCTTCTCGGTACCTACAGCCTAGAATCATTGCTTCTTAAGGGCTGTCCATCGGAGCTTTTTGTTGCATTTGAAAGATAGTGATGGGCTATCTGTCTTCTCCAGGACTGTGCATACTGAGCATAGAGTTTTGCAGACCTGCGTGAATAGATGTTATTGAGAGTAGATGGGAGAGAGTACCACCATCGATATGTTTCATGGAAACTTTTTCGGTATTTTCTCTTACTTTCCCCAGCCCCTCCACACATTCCCCCACAGGTCTTCATGGCCAGTGAATTATTTCTCATCAGTGTCCCTGTTCTTTCTATCTTACCAGAAGGAGGGACATGTGAAGTGATCGCTGCGCACAGATGTTGTAATAAGAATCGCATTGAGGAGCGGTCACAAACAGTCAAGTGTTCCTGTCTACCTGGAAAAGTGGCTGGCACGACAAGAAACAGACCTTCCTGTGTCGATGGTAAGTAGCTGGTTTTACATCTCCCTTTAGGTGTTTTTCTAGGTGTTCACTGTCTGTTATATATATTTATTTTTCACTTACGTATGGTTCAGGTTAATGAACAAGGAGCAGCCAAAACTCTGGAAGGTTGTACAAAGGACGGTACTCTGTATAGTTAGAATTTTTGTATCTCTGGCTTGGTGGCTTTCTCATATCTTATTTTAATGTTTTGTAGAGAAGATTAAGGTAAAATAATTTGTCAAGTCAAGAAGTTGGAGGGTCCAGCTCATTTGGGAAGTGATTTTGGATTGAAGTTTTATATAATGATGATGGTGATGACGGTACTAAAGATAACAACAGCTAACATTTATTCTGTGCGTATTTAACGAGCATTTACTCTATGCCAGACACTGCTCTGTGTGCCTTACATGCATTCATAAGCAGATAGAGGTGCCCTGAATGTTCACCATCTGCCAAGCACTGTCCTAAACACTTCTCATGCATTATTTTATTTACTCCTCCCAATAATCCTAGAACAGTTACCTATTGCTGTGTAACAAATGACTCCCAATGACATAGCAGCTTGAAGCAGCAAACATTCTCTCACAGGTCTGGTGGGTCAGGAATTCCACTTAGCTGATTTTGTCTGGCTCTGGGTCTCTCCCGCAGTTGTAGTCAAGATCAGAAGGTTTGACTGGTGCTGGAGGATGGTTTCAAGATGGTTCATGCTCACATGGCTGTTGGCAGGTGGACTCAGTTCCTTGCTGTGTGGACCTCTCCATAGGAGCATAGTGTCCTCACAGTGTGGCAGCTTGGTTTCACCAAGAAGAGAATAATAGAGAAGCCATAGTGGCCTTCTTTTTTGTAATCCAGCCTTGGAAGTTAACCCTTGACTGTTTCCACAATATCCTCTTGGTTATTTAAGTCATCCCCATTCAGTGTGGGAGTGAGCTCTAAGGGCTTGAAGGCCAGAAGACAAGGATCACTGTGGCAGATACACCCCCTCTCCCCTCATTTTAAACATGAAGAAACTGAGGCTTAGAAGGGTTATGTAATGTTCCAGTGGTCTCATGGCTGAGAAGTTGTAGACCGACTGACTCTTAAGCCCAGAGTAACTGACCGTAACACCAAGTCTTGACCACCATCTTTAGAACAGCTTATATGTGCTAATAGTGAGTTCAAGGTTTAAAAGACCACAAGTATCTCTCCCCATTGTTATCTTTCATAATTTTAGAGCCAAGTATGAGATGATGTTCAAATTCTTCAGTAAGAAAAATCAAGGCTCTGGTTTCTAGTAAGAAAATCAGGACTCAAATGAATCACTTGGTCAGGGTCACACAGTAGTAAATAGAACCTGAATCTCTTGGCTTAGGACCCATTTTTCCACCTCTAGAAACAGATGGAGCAGGACACTTTCTAGATTGGCTTGTGTTGTATATTTTCATTATGAAATACGATAGTTAGAAAGAGAAACATACTCATGCTAGACCAAGTAAATTTATTTATTTTTTTTTAAGAAAACAGAAGAATCCTGGGGAGTCCAGTTACCAAAAATCTCATGAATTCTTAAATTCTTCTAACATCAACTATCTCATTTTCTTTGTTCATGGGACATATTATTTCTGATCTCTGTTCCCTTCATTCTCCTCTGTGTAGACTGGTTCCTGCTTCCAAGATTTTAGCTTTTGAATCCCTATAACTTAGGGGCCGGTATGAAGTTTTTTTCTCCATGATGCCAATTCTGATCTTACATAGCATCACAATACAACTCAAATATATTTGCCTTGCTTCCTGTGTTTTAAATGTGTTCTCCTAAAGGACCAAATGTAACTGGCCTGGCTTGTGTCACACATTAGCCTTTGACCGATCAACCCTAGCCAGTGAGCTGTACATGGGGCATGTTCAGCTGTCCATTGTGTACCATGGTAAGACCAAGCCTTTTTTTTTTTTTTCCCTAAAGGATGTGAAAAAGCCAAATTTGGGAATATACTATGATCAGTAAATTCTCCATTAATGGATTTCCAGAGGTCATTTGGAACTCTCTGGAGATATTTTTGGATAATGGAGACAAGAGATGGAGACATCTCTTGCAATTAGGGGGATATTACTCACACCTGGTGAGTAAAAGCCTTCAATGCTGCTAAACATCCTATAATACACAGGACAGCACCCACAACAAAGTATTACCCAGCCCCAAAGGTCAATGGAGCTGAGGTTGAAAACTTGCGCTTACGATTGTTTCTTTGTTCCAAATCACAGTCAGCATGGTAAGGCACCTCCAAAGCGGGAAAGGCAAGCAGTTAGACTAGAAATGCCACTTTGCTCCACTTGCAGGAGGAAACTCGACCCTTGAAGCCCACAAACATTATAAAACCATGATAGTGTCTCAAGTTGTCTGCCAAAGAAAGCCTCGAGTCTGTTGATTATGAACCCCCATTTTGTCTCCAGTTCATTTTTATCTCTAAAGATCTAGAAATAGAATTGCCTTCAGGATTTGGATGTAAGACACAAAGAGCAATACATTGTTTATTCTGGCAGAGGGGAAAATGGCATCTGGCCCTAAGTTTCTATGAGAAGTTAAGCCACATAATAGGAATATTCTGTCTCTCAGAGCAAGCTTCTTTGACTTTGGGAACTCTGAATCCTTTAGAGTGGTAGGTTCTGGCAGGTGGACTATTGGTTCCCATCTTCCAAGCAAAAGTCAATAAATTATAGAGTATTGTATAGTGTCACCTGATGGTTTTTAGTTTCTATAGCATTCCACTGTTCTAAAAACTTGAATCCATTGGCAAAGATGAGAAAAGTCTCTGTGCTGCTTTGATCAAATTTGTTTTTATGGCCCAAATCTCTACATGCAAATGAAAAATGAGGTGTAGATATAAATGAATAATTCCATTATAGTTATTAAGATCATGAACTGTGCAATTAGACAGACAGGAGCAGAACTCAGCTATACCAGTTACTAATAGAATTACCTTGGGCAAGTCACATATGCTTTTTAATTTGTTCCTTGGCTATGACATGGAGATGGTAATTATTTCAACTTATGAGGATTAAAGAAGTCTTGTTCATGTGTACAGTGTTTTGCATAATGTCTTGTTCCCATTAAATACTCGCTGAATGATGGTGGCTCTTTCCTATCTTACTAGTAACTTATGGGTAATGCTTAGAAAGGCACATTGTTTTACAAAATTTTGTTGCATTTTAATTGAACATAGTGACATTTTAGCCACCATCTTCTCCTGGAACTGCTTCTAACTAATTATCCTGGAGATCATTAATGCTAGTGAGTCATCCTCAGAAATGCATGTTTCTTATAGGAGTTTTGAAAACTGCAGAAATAATCCACACATTAGAGGCAGACATGGTATTATTGCTCAGAGATTATCATTACTTTGTAAGAAAACATGTGCATGTCCATTTTGGCTTAACCCATCATTAAAAAGAAACTCACATGGCACGGATTTAATTGAAATAAGAAGTCATAGTACTGTTTTATCAACAGCTTGTTTCATTTAACATATAGCATACATTCCCCAGTTTAAAACCTATTCTTCAAAAACATTATTGTTAATAGCTACATAGGGTTTTAGGGGTGGATACTCTTCCATTTATCTACCTATCTCCTCCACTTGGATACACTATAGTGTTTTGTGCATTTCCCTTTTTAAGCCTAAAAATGTATAGAAACCAGCTTCTCTCCACGACAGCAGCTGACAATCCACACACCATAGTTGTCCTGAATATATCCTGTTGTACATAGTGCATTTCCCATGTAAGTGTTCCAATTGCTGTTATTTACTTGCCTCTGAAATTACAAGTCACTTGTCATCTACAGTGTTTTCAAAACCAGAGAAACAGCTATGATTTTAAAATAAGCATATATTCTATTATTTTAAGATTCAAAATCAGAGACCGGGTAATTTAAAATGGGGTATAAATTTTGCAGTGTAATCTTAGCAATGTATTCAAAAATAGAAAACAGGATATTGGGAGAAATTTTTAGAGTGGGCTTTGAGTTTAAAAATGATCTTCTATTGCCTAGTAAGTGAAAATACCAAAGAAAAACACTCAACAGCTTAAATGTTGTGATGGATAGTTATAAATATTTTGAAAGGTGTTATACCCTTGCACGTGTGCCTAGCACTATTCTGACTGGATATTGGGTCATGACACTGATTCACACTTTCTCATGTTATGTTAATTATTCTCTAATGCAAAAGGAGGGCACCTTCCTTATCTTTGATGACAGTGATCAAAATGATGGCCAGAAGTTTCTTGAAGGTCTATCCTGTACTCCTCTTTGAGGTCCTTCATGTCTGTACATTCCTTTATTTCTAACCCCAACTCATAAAGGGGTCTCCTATTATTCCATCTTGCCAGTCAGAAAATTGAGGCATAGGAATTTTGTGACTGGCTCAAAATCACACAGCCAATCATGGCAGAGCCAGAAATCCAGTCTGGGCTATCTCACTCCAGGGCCCTATATAAAGCATGAGCAGATGAGGTTGTGACATAAACACACATTCTATTCCAAAGCCTTTCATGTAAGAGACCAAAATCCCTGGGTGAGAAGGGGGAGAAAGTTCAACAGTGTGCACACTTTCAGAAACATCTGGTCCTTCAGGCCATGCCTGCCCCTTCCCTTTCTGTATCAGAGAGGACTAATTAATTGCTCTTTCTGAGGTCATGACCTTTGAATAGGTAGAAGAATTTTTTTTCATATGATAGCATTTTTAATTATTTATGTTTTTTTTTTAATTTTATTATGTTATGGTAGTCACCATACAGTACATCATTAGTTTTTGATGTAGTGTTCCATTATTTGCTGTAAAAAACATTTTTATAGATAATGGTTTGTGTTATATAGAATGACTGAAATATAACTGTTTAAGGCATGGAGGGATAAAATGACTGTTTTATGGAGAAATTCTCATGCAGTTTTCTCTATTTAGGTTCTTATTCTCATGCAATTTATGTCTATTTGTGACTCAGACAAATATGTGAGAAACATCTTTATAAGTACTGGTTTGTAGAGAAGGTCTTTTAATCTTCTGTGGATTTGAGCATCACTCTAATTAGGAAAAGTTTACATGACAAGTGCATAGACCTTTCCTCTCATTCAGTGTGAATTCTGATCATTTCTCTGACTGCTACAAACATGGTGTTCTTGTTTTCTTATACTGGATACCAGCCAGAAGGGACTACCTTATATCACAGAAATTTTTACCTTTCGCAACAATGGAAATCCTACCTTTTTTCATCACTAGGATTAATGTACAGTTAATATAATAGAAAAAGTCCTCATACTCCTGCCTATTTCTGTAAAGATAAAACCCCACTGTATAAGATGTTTTGATCTCGACTCATCATACATAGGCTATAAGATAAGAGCAAGCAAGATATCCAGAGACTCAGACCCAGAGAAACAGATAGACTTACAGGGAAGGAGACAGACAGTGAGACAGGACATACAAAGAGGAACAAGGAAGGGAAGGTTCAGAGAAAAAGAGTGATCAAAGAAAGAAGAGACAATGAATGCTTAAGCGGTATGTTAAACATCTACCTATAAAATGGCTTTGTTCATTTTTTCCCAAAACAATTATTTGTATTCACTCTTACAGTTTATAACTAATTTTAACAAATAAGATTTATTTGGTAGATTGAGACTTTGAATTTTTTTTTCCAAGTTGCATTATATGAGATTCCAGAACCCTAATATCTATAAAAATTACTTCTGGAGATTGCTCCTTTGGAAAATACATGATAAAATTTTCTTGCCCATATACTATCGTATTCCCTAGAGACCACCATGGTGAAAAAGAAGTCTGAGAACTAAAGCAAATTCAAAATCTCGCAGTAATATTCTACAGAGTGGTATGAAATATATATATATGAAATACTGCATGTAATAGCCCCTTCTTAGCTATCCAAAATATGACACCGTATTAAAGGCTCTGAGAAGTTCTGCAGACAAGAACTCGGACCCACTATGTCCCAGACTTCTTTGGCTAGAGAACCTTTTTCTCTGCAACAATTAACTGTGCCCTATAGACCCAACGTTCCATGAAATGGACTTCAGGCCAGGTTGGTACAGACTATATGGACTATGTCTTTGTTTTTGTTTCCAGAAATGCATTTGAGGTCTTTTGAGACTGACTGATAATTCCTCTGCCAATAGCTCAGTGTCCTTTCTTAACACTAGCTAACCAAACATTGCACAACAGGTCTTGGTAGTAATGTGATTTATAATATCTTCATGACATGTCAGGCTCAACTGCAGTTTGGAAATCATCTAGGGACCTTCCAGAGCAACTGTATGAAAAAGCTTAAGCCTTTATTTTTATTCACAAATATTAGACATTTTAGAGGACAGGGAAGATGACCTATTTTGGTTCCACCATTTGTTACTTGTCATCCACACACAGTGAAATACCAAGATAATGAATTGCCTTGGTGGGTCAGGGACGCACCACACAGCAGCAGTCTGGGGTCCCTTTATTACCATCTCTGTTCGATGCCTGCCTGTTCTTTCAAGACAGACTCTAGTTTGTTTAATAGACGGGATGGTGAGCTCAGTTGACTTCATCAGGAGGCATTTCTGAAGGGGGTTTCTACAGTTATTGAAGAAGGTCTACTAGAGCATCATTAGTAAAATAGTGGCACATTCAGGCATAATTTCTGAAATACATACACATTCTCTTTTGCTCTCTTCCTTGGCACCTAATCCTGCCCAGGTATGTGAGGGATCCAAGTCTGTCTTAGCAGGAGGAATGAGAGGAAAGATGTAGAAGTGACAAAGCATTTTGTACCATCTCATAAAAGGTCTGTCTCTATGTTTTGTTCCTTTGCATAATAAAGAGAGCAGGAATTCAGTCTTCAGATATTCCCATACTTCTGAAACTAAGAGTGGATGTAATTTTTTTTTTTTTTTAAGTTTAAAGCGGTACTTGCCAACCGACAACCCAGTGGCAGAAAGTACCTCAGACCTGTTCCTTAGGTTGGCAGAGTAGTGAAAAAAATGGACTGTGCGCCTTTCGATGGGAGACTCCAGTATGTACAGACCCCTCCCCTTTCTATGACACACCTGATTCTGGCCCATTCATATGACCTGCCTGATCCCTAAAGATCTGGAAATTCCTGCTTCCTGGCTCAGAGTTATTTCCCTACTATTCTCAAGTTAAATAAAAAGATTAATTTTCTGGAAAAATTACTCTTTGGTATATAAACCTGAAATAAATTGAAATATACATACACAAAAACAGCAAGAAAGGAAAAATTGGAGTATTTCTTCTCTTCCCCTTGCCCACTGAATCTCTCACATCTTCATTGTTGAAGCAACCACTGCCACCAGATTTCTGTGCATCCTTATAGAAAATATCCATGCACACACATGATACACACGTAGACAACCTGATAAATCAAAATGGTGTTATATAACTTAAAAAATGGTCTGAACCTGTGTTTTGTTTTGTTTTGTTTTGTTTTGTTTTTGCCTAAGAAAATGGCTGGTAAACATGGAAAAAAAAAACGGTCCATCATCACTCAATTGAAGAAATGTAAATTGAACACTGAAATGTAATGTTTCATCAATCAAATAGGCAGAGATAAAAAGTTTGGTAATACCCAGTATTAAAGAGGCAGGAGAGAAAAATTACATATAAATCATACTCAGTGATAAATGGCTTACAAACTCAATTACTTAGCCACTTTTCTTTATTTGGTTCACCAAAGAGGAAGAAGATAAATAGGAAATTTTATAATGGGACTGGATATTTGTGGAACATAATACAAACTACATTCATTATAACTGTGCACAGTGACTTTATTTAGCAACAATTCTTGTATACAAAATGCCCTCCATTTCTTCAATAGGATCAGGTTCATATGTCTGGGTATCATCAAAGAAATCTTCTAAGGACCTTGATCTCACTTCTGTGGGAAAACTATATGTGAAAGTATATTTAGTGCATGTGTTTGAGCACAAGCATAGTAAGTACCATTTTAATGTCAATTAATGTAGCCACTTGGGAGGTACAAAATTCTCTACACAAACATTTGTAGTGGTGTGTATGTCACGTGTGTGTGTGTGTGTATGTGTGTGTGTGTGTAATCATGGTACAACACACCCCAAATCCTTATCATTTTTCTAGTTGGAATGTACTTGGTTACACAAAATTCCAAATTCATAAAGAAAATTTCCCAAAAGTAGCTCCAAAGCCATTGGTTTCCATTATTTCCAAAAAGCTTAGGTGTTCTCAAATACCTGTTCTTATCTGATATGAGAGTATCTTTAATCAATTCTTTTTTTTTTTTTTTTTGGAAAGGGGAAAAAATGTTGTTCTAAATCTAAGGAGTCAGCTCTTCATCCCTCTAGTTGGGCTTCAGCCTAGATAAGGCAAGATTTCAGGGTCCTATGTTATTAATGTGCTGTCCATATGAATAACGAGCAAGGCTTGTGAATTATTTCACACTTCTAGGAAAATCTATAGCCCTGTCCTTCTGCAATAGCACTGGAAGCTGCTGAGGATATCGGTACATTTCTTTATGGAAGGTTCTGATAACTTCATCTAAGGATATGGTAAAACTTATGTCCCCTGCTGAAGCCTGTGTAGAAATTTATGCAGATGAATAATATTTTGAAAAATTAATGTATTCCTCAATCCACCCAAGCTACTGGGATTTTTTAGGGCTGACCCCAACCCAAACAACAGAATCAGCCACTAACCAGAGAATAGAGGCCCAAATATTTGGTATTTAAGTTCAAAAGTCATTCTAAGATTCAGATATCATTATATATCATTCAGATATCATTATATTATCATTTTTCTAGTTGGAATGTACTTGGTTACACAAAATTCCAAATTCATAAAGAAAATTTCCCAAAAGTAGCTCCAAAGCCATTGGTTTCCATTATTTCCAAAAAGCTTAGGTGTTCTCAAATACCTGTTCTTGTCTGATATGAGAGTATCAGACAAGATACTTGTCCATTATGACGAGTTCACTTTCCAAAGTTTCCAAGGTAATATGATGAGTCAGGTCAGGGAGGGAGAAAGGAAGGAACACTTGGGTAGGAAAAATGTGGTCCACTGGAGAAAAGGCTGTCTGCCACTACCACCAGAAACGTGTGTCGCCATCTGTAGACTTACTGATCCAACCACCAGCCAAGAGAGTTCCACACATGATAGCTCAACACACTCTTTTACAATCTTTTTGGCTGCCTTCCCAGGAAGACCATCCATAAACGGCAGCTAGCATATTGCAGCCTGATTGTCCAACAGGAGTCATAATCACCAGTATCCTAAGGCCTCCTTAGGCTTCTGTGGTGCAGAGGTGACCTCCAGGATGCTTATGAATTCCAGGAATTGAGAGGAGAGACCTGGGCTCCCTAATGGGTGCAGTGGACATAGAAACGAAATTTCATGCACCCACTAGGTAAGACTAGATTTGTAACTGAGCTGAGACATTGGTGGAACATGTTCAGCTTCCCTAACTTACCTATTTCATTTATAATCCTTGATATTGGGGCACCTGGGTGGCTCAGTGTGTTAGGCCTCTGCCTTTGGCTCAGGTCATGTTCTCAGGGTCCTGGGATCGAGCCCCACATTGGGCTGTCTTCTCAGCTGAGAGCCTGTTTCCTCCTCTTTCTCTGCCTGCCTCTCTGCCTATTTGTGATCTCCAATTGTCAAATAAATAAATGAAATCTTTATAAGCTTTGATATCATTTGGCACTTCATTTTTGTGTCATTTATTTATCTTACTTTTATTTCTTATGTCATCTCTACACTCAGAGTTGTGGGGCTCAAATTCATGATCCCGGGATTGAGAGTTGCATGGTCTACCAACTGACCCAGCCAAGTGCCCCTCATTACTGCATCATTTAAAGAATTCAGTGGAAAATTCAATGGACTCACATTCCATGCCATCTAATATTACTTAGGGTGGTGAAATGATCCCATGGTTAGCTCATTCAAAGGGAGGTCCCATTTCTTCAAATTTAGACTGGCCTACATGTGATAACTTAGAAGTTATCATTCAGCATCTCCTTTGGTGCCTATACACTAGTTTTGCTTCATGCTGGGCACCTGTTCTCATCAACACTCTTGAAGGAGCAATGTATATATTCTAACTGCTCCACAGACCTATTCCTCCCAGACCTATTCTCTTCCTCGTCTTAGACCTCCTTATACCTTAAAACACAACACTATTGAAATTAGACCAACTAACCCTACAACAACCCCTAAAGTGTTCAAGTTAAAGTAAGAGTCACACATCTCTCAATAAAAAGCAGAAGCTAGAAATGATTAAGCTTAGTGAGGAAGACCTGTCAAAAGCCAAAATAAGAAGAAAGCTAGGCCTCTTGCATGAAATAGTTAGTCAAGATGTGAATGCAAAAGAAAAGTTCTTGAAGGAAATTAAAGGTGCGACTCTAGCAAACACATGAATGGTAAGGAAGGGAAACGGCCATATTGCTGATACGGAGAAAGTGTGAGTGGTCTGGATAGAAGATCAAACCAGCCACAACACGCCCTTAAGTCAAAGTCTAATCCAGACCAAGGCCCTAATTCATTTCTACAAATTCATTTCCACAAAGGCTGAGAGGGGTGGGGAAGCCAGAAGAAAAATTAGAATCTAGCAGAGGTTGGTTCATGAAGTTTAGTAAGAAAAGCCATCTCTATAACATAAAAATGCAAGGTTAAGCAAGCAGGGCTGATGTAGGAGCTATAGCAAGTTATTCAGAAGATCAGGCTAAGATAATTAATGATGGTAGCTACATTAAACTACAGATTTCCAATGTAGATCAAACAGCCTTGTCTTAAAAGAACATGCTATCTAGGACTACCATAGCTTGAGAGGAGAACTCAACACCTGCTTTTAATCCTTCAGAGGACAGGCTGATCGATGGTCTTGTTAGAGGCTAATGCAGTGGATGACTTTAAGTTGAAGCCAGTACTCATTTATCATTGCAAAAATCCTAGGGCCCTTAACAATTATGCTCAGTCTCCCTACTATCCAGTAATTCCATAACTGGGTATTTACCCAATACAAAGACAAAAACAGTGATTCAAAACCATACATGCACCCCGTGTTTGTTGCAGCATTATTTACACTAACCAAATAATGGAAGCAGCCCAAGTGTCTACTGATAGATGAGTGGATAGAGATGATGAGTATGTATCTATAATAGAATATTATCTCACTATTAAAAAGAATAAAATCTTGCGATTTGCAATGATATGAATGGAGCTAGAGAGTTTAATGCTAAGTGAAATAAGAGGAAGATAGGTACCATCTGATTTCACGCATATGTGAAATTTAAGCAACAAGACAAAGAGGGGAACAAAAGAGAGAGGAAAAAAAAACAAGAAATGGACTGAACTACAGAGAACAAACTGATGGTTACTAGAAGGGAGGTGAGTGGGTGGGGGGAACAGGTAAAGGAGATTAAGAGTACACTTATCATAATGAGCACTGAGTAATGTATAGAACTGTCGAGTCAGTATATTGTACACCTGAAATTAATATAGCACTGTATGTTAACTGTACTGGAATTAAAATATAAAAAAAAAACTTTAAAAATTAGGCTAAATCTACTTTCCTTTTGTTCTAGAAGTCGAACAACAATGCCCAATGTCAGCACATCTATTTACCACATAGTTATTGAATATTTGAAGCCCACTGTTGAGACCTACTGCTATAATAAAAGATTCTCTTGAAAACGCTGCTCACTGTAATGCACCTGATCATCTGAGCTCTGATGGCAACCTAGAGTGAGATTAATGTTGGTTTTGTGCCTGCTAACACAAACATCCATTCTGCAGCCCATGGGTCAAGGAGTAATTTTGACTTTCCAGTCTTATTTAAGAAATATATGGCTATGGCTGCCATAGATAGTGATTCCTCTGATAGATCTGGGCAATGTAAATTGAGAGCCTTCTGGAAATGATTTATCACTTTAAAATGCCATTAAGAACATTTGTGACTCAAGGGAGGAGGTCAAAATACCAACATTAACAGGAGTTTGGAAGAAGTTGATTCCAACCCTCATGGAAGACTTTGAAGGTTTCAAGTGAAGGAAGTAATTGCAAATGTGGTAGAAATACCTGGAAATCTAGAATTAGAAGTGGAGTCTGGAAGTGGGACTGAATTGCTCAAATTTCATGAGAACATTTGAACCAGATGAGGAGTTGCTTCCTCAGATGAGCAAACAAATTCAATAAATAAAATTTATTTATTTACTTACTTATTTATTTCTTTCTTTAAAAATGAGCTTCTTAAGGTGGAATTACTTAATAGACTACAGTATATTATAACATAACTTGTGAAGATGCTGTGAAGACTGTTGACATGTCCCAAAGGATTTAGAATATTACATAAACTTAGAGGCAGGGTTTGAGAGAATTGACTCTAATTTTGAAAGAAGTTCTACTATGGGTAAAATGTCATTGAACAACGTAGCATCACTTGTGAAAGGAAGAGTCAGTCAGTGCAGCAAATTTCTTATCATCTTATTTTGAAAAATCACCACAACCACCCTAATCTTTAGCAACTACCACCCTGATCAGTCAGCACGCATCAACCTGGAGCCAAAACCCTCCACCAGCAACAAGATTACAGCTCACTGAAAACTCCAAAGATGCTTAGCATTTTTTAGCAATAAAGCATTTTTAAATTAAGGCATGTGCATTGTTTTTTAGATGTAATGCTATTGCATACTTAATAGACTACAGTATAATATAAACATAACTTTTATATGCACTGAGAAACTAAAAAATTATTTGGCCTGCCTTATTGCAATATTTGCTTTCTGAAATATGTCTATTACTTTATGTAACTCCTCCAATAGCAGCCTTATAAGATAGTTACTATTCTTATCCCCAATTTATTGAGGAGGAACCTGAGGCCTTAAAGAAATTTCTTCTAAGACATGGCAGCAGGAGACCTAGGACCCCAAATGAGGAGCTGCTAGAAATGATAGGTAGAAGATCACCTAAGCAGCATGGGGAGTAAAGTTCAGAGTACCAGCTCACTTTTGTATTCCCTTCCTCAGAGAATGACACCACCATTCAGGCATGCTGTTTTTTATTTAAGCAGCCCCTCCAGCACATACAGCACTGTCCTCATATTCTATGCATATCAGATTCTTCAATCCCTCACCATTCCCTAATTTCATTACTGCCATAATCAGGACTCCTATATTGAACCCTAATTAATGTGCCCTTAGCACCCATACCCTGTATTACCCAATGCTGACTTTGTCACCCAGCTTAAACTACCAACTCCACCAGTCCTCCCTTAAACCATCATACTCAAAACCAATAGATACCCTCCTCCACATCCCTGAAGTCTCCTGTAAACGTTTACCAGAGCTTACCATACTGTCCTCTATGCTTTTGTTGACTTGTGATCTTCTGTGATAGAGAGACTCACCCATTCACTCAATAATTAGTTTCAGAACATTGACTGCATCGTAGAAATTATGCCAAACACTTGGTCACCTAATGATGAACAAAGCACTTGCCTATAATCCATCAGGGGTACATGCCTCGATCTAATCATACACAAACATGTTCCAAGCAGAAAGTGCAAGTTCAGAAGGAAAATAACTCAGTCTTTGGAGAGGGTGTTATCACAAAGAATCGAAGGAGGCCAGAAAGCCAAGACTTCTGTGAAAAAGTGACAGGAATTTGGAGATGCAAGGTATAACTCAAGCTAGCCGGGTGAAGAGCTTTCCAGGCAGAGAGCCAGCATGGGCAAAAGCCTTGGGTTTTGATCAAGAACTTTAGAGACAGTCACTGTGGCTGAAACCCAAAGAACAATAAGATCATATGTGAGAGGAGGCAGAAAAGATAGGAGGAGCTAAACAGTAGTTCTATAATTGAGCTGTGCATCTCCTGTTCTTAACATAGTTCTTCTTCATTTAATTTGCATATAGTTGACACACAGTGTTACATTAGTCTCATGTATACAATGTAATGTTTCAACATGTTTATATGTTATCCTAATATAATTCTTAAAACTGAGATGTGCTCATCAAATTCTTAGAGAAGGCAGTGATGGGGTATCTGTTGTGGGAAATTGGATGGTAAAGCCAACCTGGAATTTTGTGCATGAGGAGACGACATTGAGAGCCCTCTACTGAGATAAAAACTTCTTTCTGTAGTGTCTGATAGCAGATTGCAAAACCTGGATACTCCCACTTCAGACAATGGCAAAGCAAGGCAAATCAAATTGTCTTTTTGATATTGCCGCCTTCCTCACACACTGTTATCCACAGTGTTGCTGTCACCTGAATGTCTCACCCTCTCTCTGTTGCGAACCACTCCCATTGCTGAAAGAATTCTCGTAACCACGCCCAAATCAAGCAAACAACAGCTTCTGATAGAAATGTTCAGTCACTGTCTTTCCATTCTATTGTCTGACATTAGATAACATTTAACCAGTAGATTCTTTATACCAGGGCATTAGAGCAAAGGGTTTATAACTGGGGATATATTTAAATATGGTGGCTAACTACAGACTCGTGTCAGTTTATTTTCTTCCTGACTAATTTGTATCTTCTTCAACTCCATTTCCTTATGAACTGGTAATGCTTTATTTCATGTAGCCAAAAACAAACAAACAAACAAAAAAACAGTTTCTAAAATACCTCTACCAAAGGATGCCTGACCACCCTGTTCCTGAAATCTGGGGTAGCGTGTAAATTTTAAATGGGTATGTAGGCATTAATGAGTCTACTTTGTGAAGAAGAAGGTTACAGAGAAATGGTCATTTCTCATGTTACCCAGTTCCACTCCCTTCAAACTATTCAAGCACATGCTTTTGAGAAACAGTGTTAATAAAGTCACATGTACACTATAAAAATTCTTTACTTAATGGTCCTTGTAGAAAAATTAGACTTATAACTACACAGAGTGAAAGTTGTTAAGCACGATGTATCAAAGAACATTAATATTTTCACATCACATTTCACAATATGAAATGGGTACTCTTATTATTGTCCTGATTTTACTGATGAGGAAATCAAGGCTCAGAGCAAGAAAGGGCTTGCCAAGGGTCACACAACTTCCAGACAGTAGAGCCAGGATTTAATTGTGGACAGTCTGATAGCAGCATCCATGTGAGATTTTAAGATTGCATTCATTCCCAGACATACAGCAGGAACATTTCCATGGCAAGACTGAATCATACCAATTGGAGCCCAGGTACGTGTAGATTTCAACCCTGGCTTTGCCCCTGATGAATCAGCTCTCATTCAGCATGTTATTCTCCTAGATCTGCGGTTTCCTCATCTGTTAATCAGGGGTGAAAAGAAGTACAATGTCAAAGAGGTGATGAGAATATCAAATGAGATAATTCATAGAAATCACAAATCTGTAATACAATCTCCAGGCCTGTGAGAACTTAATTATATGAGCCTTAATAAACTCAGGATTATTTTAAGAACACAGTATTAAATTTGTAGTTTCATTAATGAGTTGTATCTGGATTTTGAGAAACCCTGAGTCAGACCTACAGTTTTGATTGAAATACCAATAGTTATATACCTCTTCCTCATTTGATTATCTCCAACCATAGAACAAGGCTCTTGAGCTTCTTAAAATGTGTGCATAGAAACAAAAGCATGTCAGATAATGATATAGAAGCCTGTCTCCTGAGGAGCATGAAGAGAGGAGGCAAGCTGAAAGTGGTGCTTGTTTTCCATTCAGAAGGGAAGATATTAGGACATCCTCTTCCAATCCTAGTCCAAGTAGGAGAAAACATCATTCTCCAAGTGCCTGTTGGTACACATAAGCATGGGTGAGATAAAAGATCTCAGTAGACATGGTCAGTTTCAGAAAGGAGCAGAGAGTGTGCATTCTGTCAAAGACAAGGTTCATGAGGTGTAGACTGACTTAGCCTTCATTTTGGTCTTTTCTCAGTGTTCATAGGAGTGCTGCCTTTTCTCTTCTCGCTCTAGACACTCTGTCTAGGTGACTTCGTTCATTCACTTCCATGGCTTCAGAAACTTAGATAGTTGCTATCTAACCTAATCCATTCTTCCAAACTCCAGGCCCTTTGTTCAGAAAATTACTAAATGTCACCATTTGCATTTCTCAAAGACACACCATTCAGTACACTCAAAATGGAGCACACATTTCTATCAGCCTAGTAATGCAAGGATGACTTCCATATCAGTGAGTAGCACCTGCATGGCAGTGGACCTAAAGTTCATGTCCCCCCAAAGTTCACATGTTGAGATTATAAACCCCAAGGTGATGGTATTAGGAGGTAGGACTTCAGGGAGGTAATTAGTTCATGAGGTGGAGCCTTCACAGTGGGATTAGTGTCCTTAGAAAAGAGGTCCCAGAGAGACCCCCAACTTCTTCTACCATGTTAGGATACAAGTTGAACATCTACAACCTGGAAGAGGACCGTCCCCAGAACATGACCATGCTGGCATTCCAATCTTGGACTTCCAGCCTCTGGAACTGTGAGAAATAAATTTCTGGTTATAAGTTTACCCCATCTATGGTATTTTATTATAGCATCCTGTAAGAACCTAGACATGCATCTGTTCTTTATTCAAGCCAACCTCTCGGGAAACATGTTTACCTTTTCTCACTTCCTCATGGCCCATATCCATTCTACTGGACTTCATTGATTCTACTGCCTAAACATCTCTTCAATCTTTTCCCTTTTTTCCGTCCCCATTTCTAAGAACCAGACCCAAGTCATGGTCATCCTTTGCCTTGATTACTGAAAATTCTTCTTTCTTATTGCCTGAAGGCTCTATCACACCTGACCTTCAGTAACTACTGTAATTCCTCCTGGTAGATGCTACCAGTGCTTATTATTCGTCACCATCTATAACATAATTCCCACTTTAAATTTCAGGTCAATATTATCTTCACTGCAATACAACAGATGGTGTGTGAAGGTCTCATTCAGGTTCTACTGCACTGCCAGCACAATGTCTGGAGTAAATACTCAAATAACATATGCCTTTTTGTACCCAGGCAGTGGGGTCAGACAGATTTGTGTTCCAGTCCCAGCTCTACTGTGATTCTAATCCTCGGTTTCCACATTCCTGAAAACAGACATTACACAGGACAACTTTGTGGTGTGATCACGAGGATGAATTGAGGAAAGGCATGCACAGCACTTAACACAGAGTTATTCTTGATAAATATTGGTTCTGAGAGTTGAGAAGATTCGTAGAGAGTAAAGATCCCCCCTCCCCCGTCTCTGGTAGATCATCTGTGGGACTTTCTACCATTAATATGGAGAAGAAATAAAGCCAACAGAGCGACTTTCAGAATTAGACTTGAGTGTGTGTAGTTTATACATAAAAGGACATTCTTTTTTTTTTCCCCAAAGATTTTTTTATTTCTTTACTTGAGAGAGAGAGAGAAAGAGAGAGAGAGCATGAGAAGGGGGAGGGCCAAAGGGAGAAGCAGACTCCCTGCCAAGCAGGGAGCCCAATGCAGGACTTGATTCCGGGACCCCAGGATCATGACCTGAGTTGAAGGTAGTCGTCCAACCAAATGAGCCACCCAGGTGTCCCAGAACAGGACATTCTTTTGGCCTCCGTGTTCTACAAATTCAACTCAAATATTACACTCCTTTAATTTTTCTGCATGGTGAAAGCAGAGAAAAGATGCTTCCTTGTACTTGGTGGGGGGCGATCAGAAGTCAGGCAGTTTTTAACTTCATAGAAGGGGTAATCACTATCAACAAAACTAAATTGACAGCTAACTCTTTTAAATATTTACTCAACCCAAAATAAATAAACTAGAGTTTGTATGTTGTGTTACTGTTGCGTTGCTGATGCTGTGTGCTGTGGTAACTTGGGATGTTTCACACTAAGTTAGCTTTTGCAGCAATTAAAGGATGATGTTCTGTGAAAGGTTGGCCTATCCCTGGCTTCTGTACTTCTGTGTAAATGTAGCCTCTTCTAGTTATGCACTTGTTACAAGCAACACTTGTTAAAACACAGTGTAAATATTCTTTGCTACTTATAAGAAATGGTATAGAAATAGATTCATTCATAAAAACTCATCAAAATGACTTTTTAAAGTATGTTAAAGAACTTAACATTACTTACTCCTTTCCTTGTATTTATATGCTGAGAATGTTTTATTCCATTTTAAGGCAAATAAAAAGACCTTAACCAGAAATATATTCCATCCCTGACTCTTCCTATGTCCCAATGGAGGCAAAACATATGTAAGTATGATGTTTACCCAGAACTTTTGATCAAAGGTAGAATTATTCTGGGTACTCGACGATTATTCAGACAGGTAAACTCCTTAAAAGGCCTTGCAGCCTACTGGCTGACTGACATACACAATTTTGGTATAACTTTTGGATTTAACACCATTTGTCTTAAACCTGTCATTTTTTATTATTTCATCTCACAGGATCCATAGAATTCAGGAGAAAAGTGTTTAATACTACCCCCTGTGTAAACCAAAAATGATACGTAATATGGCCCAAGAAAATGCCCACATTGGAAGGCTCTTTCCACAAACATCGACTCATCCTCTTTGATATTAAGCATTAGAGATAGAGTAACTGATAGGACATGGACCCTGCTTTAAAGACTGAGATCCAGGGGAGGCGCAGTAAACCGGTAATTTCAAAATTGTATGATTTGGGCTGTGATGGGGATTAGCCCAGAATACTCTGAGAATGGAGGTGATCGTCTTAACCCATGGTGGGGAGGGCTCTGGAGAGCTTCCCAGCAAAAGTTACATCACCTTGAGACCTAAAAGCATCTAGGTAAGATGATGTGAAGCAAGTTTGAGGCAGAAAGAACTGCACAGCCAGAAGTCTGGATTCAAGAAGGGGTCTGATGAATCCAAGGATCTGACAGAAGTTCAGCATACCTGGGGAGGGAAGCACATAGGACAGATATAGAAAGAAGTGAGAGCAGGTGGTCACTCTGGTAAGCTCGTGCAGGGCCCTAGTAGCCATGCTAAAGCGGAACTCAGTCCAAAACGGATGGAGTCAGGCACTAAAGGGTTTGGTGCCCACACACAACGTGGTTGACTTTATCTTAGAGTGTATCATTAGCTAGCAAAGCATTAAAGAAATGGTTTCTTCTAGAACTGCTCTTCATTGTACCTGGGCCCTTATTTCTAACTGGCAAAACAAAACAAAACAAAACAAAACAACCAAGAAAGAAATGCAGGAAAGGCTGCAGGTCAGTTATCATCTTTGGCTTAAAGCTCACTCAGCAAAGGTGCATCACGGTTCTGCTGCCAAAAACTCAGAGAGGACGTGACACAGAGGAAGTAACTTGCAGAGAAATGCTTGCATTTAATTAGACCTATGACTGGAAAGCCCTGCCTTGTGTGTATTCAGGTCAAGGATGGGATTCGAGGTTCTTTAAGAAAACTTTTGGTAAGTCATCAGGAGCACTATGGCAAGGGGAGAAGTAATTCCAATAAAGGAGAAGTGAAAAGGACTGGGATTATGTAACCATGAAAGGAAGAGACTTCCCCAGAAGACTGAAGAACACCGTGCAATGTCACTTAGCTGGACCTTAGAATCACCTATAGCAGTTCTTAAAAATACCCATGTCTTGACCACACCCCTAGGCATTTGTATTTACTTGTGCTGGGGGAGGGGTTGGGCATTTGTATTTTCTCAAAACTCCACAAGGGATACTAAATTGTAACCATCAGGAGTAGAGCATGGCCCAGAGCATGGGCTGGAGAACAAGGTAGTGTGAGTTGACATTCCATTTCTTTTTGGAAACAATTATTTTCGTGCTTTTAACTTTTCACTTATTAACTCTGTATAATGCATTAAAGGTGACTTACACAGATTTATCTAACATAGACAAAATGTCAACATGAAAGGAATATAGCTCTTACTCCTTTGCCCTCAGTTTCCTTATCTGTAAAATGGGGGCAAAAATAGTATCTCTCTGATAGGATCAGTGCAAGGACTAAATGGGTTAACCAGTAAGGTGATCTCCAAACGCCTGGCAGGTAAGTGTTCAATGAATATAAACTCTTGTCCTTAATCCAGATGTAGTTAATAGGAGAAGCAAGGACAGAGAGACAGAAATCACAAGGCATGTTTCAAGGGCACCAATTAGTCTGGCTGGTGCCTCGGGGAGTAATAGAAAAAAACATTGAGAGAGGCAAGTTGGGGCCAAATTGCTTTCTTGAGTTCCAGGTTAATGTTCACATTTGAGCAAGTGTTCATTAATTGGTCATCTAATAACATGCTCCCCAAATGTGAGGCAAGCAGGTGTATTTTGTACAAAATAGAATAAATTAAAGAGTGGCTCCGAGTCCATTCCAAAACTTGGACTCTGTTGTGAGTTTAACACAAATGTGAGACCAACAGATGTCTCTGTGACCAACTGAGATTAGATCAGCATAGAGCTTCAAAAATGAACCGTGAATTACTGGGTATTAATAATCCCTGGTGCTCAGGGAGAGAGAGGCTTATCTTTGTGACACCGTGGCTTTCATTCATAGAGAAAGCCAACTCACTTCTGTTGTCCACATTCAGCCCCCTTTATTAGGAATCTCTAAATGGTGCTGAAAATGGTTTCTGTTCTTTTCATGGTTCATTTATAAATATTCTGAAAGAAGATGAAAGGTAACTTACAGGGATGCAGCCAACACAGCAGGGAAGGATAAAATGTAATGTACACATGAAGAAAGTCAGGATCCAGGGAAAGCAAGCGTAGGAGACTTGAGAGGGGGCCAAGGGGGAAGTGAACACATCGAGAGAAGGTCACAGGGACTATAAATATGCCAGCAGTGGGCTACAAATTGGCCTGAAGCCTTCTAAGCCTTGTAGGCAATGCAAAGAGGGAAATGAGAGTGGTTACAAGGTTGAGGAAGTTCCCGGCTTCATCCAGGCAGTTTACTTAGGAGAGGAACAACTATTTCTGGCACAAGACCGGAGAGAAGCATTTCCAGGTTTAAAAAAGAGAATCCTATATAAAATAATAGTAATCTACAGCATCACCCCACACCCTAATAGAGTCCATGACACGTAGTGGCTAATACATATTTAGTGAGTGAATGGGGAAGAAGAAAGAAAGAATGGGAGGGCCTGTACTATATATCCCCAAATTCACGGGATGCTTTGCCAACATTCCTTGGTGTAGGCTGATGGCCTCCCACAGTTCAATAAAAGTAGTTCTGGTGGTTGTGTAATGCACAATGACCCGGTTCAGGCGTCAGTACTTGGCTAGTCTGACTGAAACCAGAAATAGAGTTGAGTACCTAGGGAAGAGAACAGATTCACTATCCCACAGGCCAACTTTTCTCAAGACTGCTACTCTCCACCAGGCATCTCATAAGACTTGAGGGGCAGAAATCGAATGTTATACTCCTGTGTCGCCCCAGGGCTTCATTCAGTGGCTTCACATGACAGAAGTTTACTTCTCACTCACATGAAAACTGATTCACAGAAAGCTGAATGGCAGGCGGCTCTCTTCAGTGTGGTGATTCGGGAAACCTTGAGTCTTCTACTCTGTAACTCTATCATGCGTGGCTACCGGAAACATCTACATCAAGTGGCAGACAGTAGAGAAGGCCCACCTACTTCTTCTCCCCTTGACTCAGAAATGGTCACATCACTTCTACTCACATTGCAGTGGTGAGTAGCAATGGTCCCACATTGTTGTAAGGGAATTGGAAAATTGAGTTTCTAGCAAGACAAAACAGCCTCGTCTTGGTCATCTCTTTCCTCCATGAAAGAATGTGAAGCTCTGGAGGGCAGCTAAGTGTCTCCTCCATTGTACTTCTCTCCAGACACCAAATATCTCACCATATGAGGAATACCCCTCCCCCCAACAGAAGAGTTACCCCAAAGTCCAGAGTCTCCAGGTCGTGAGTAGTTTCTTCAGGTCTGGATGAGACTCCTCATTATCTGGCCTCCTAGAAACCATAACACACCATCCCACCCCACATACCAAATACAGTGTTGAAGCAGGCATAGAAACAATGAAAAACTCCCTTTCAGAGTAGGACAGAGCAGTCACCATTTTCTAATAATCTGAAATCCTGCCCTACAGCAATTGTAGGGACACATGTCCCAGCAGTGTATGAAAAACATCCCAGTCCAAGACCCTCCTTGGCTCTGCTCTGCCTCATGGAAGGTTTTCCTTGTCCATCATCCGCCATGGCCCCATCTGAATGGAGTGCCAGGCAGTGTGTCCTCTTTGGGGCTCCGCAGCATTCACAGCATACATCAAATTCTTAGTAACTTGGGAACCCAAGGGTTGTTTCAAGCTCAGATGGCTAAATACATTTTTTTTTTTTTTTGATCTGGGCATCTTATTAAAGCAACATAGTTCTTTCAAGCACTCAGAAGGCTACTGACCTATTTCCGCTTATAACTTCTACCTACCAGTAATCATTCCCAGTGTTATTTCTCGGAAACAATCCTCAACCTACATCCTTCCTTCCTCCCTCCTTCTCTTCCTTCCTTCCCTTTTTTTTTTTCTTTCTTTTAGAGAGAGAGGGGAAGAGAGTGTGTGACTGTGTATTGAGGGGACATTTTAAGCAGACTCCATGCTAAGCATAGAGCTCCATCTTGAGATCCCAAGATCATGACCTGAGCCAGAGTGAAGAGTCGGACATTTAACTGACTGAGCCACCCAGGGGCCCCTCAAGTCTGTTTGAGGTCTTTGCTCTCTCACCCTCGTATGCCATGCATTATTTCCACTATTTCACATGACCCTTTCTAAGTGAATGGAATCAGCGAAATGCAGTCCTTGTTTGAGCTTTCTCTCATGATGTCATGTTGTGAAGAGGTACAGCTCTTCAGTGAAGAGCTGACCATCCAACTGTATCTCCCAAACAATATTTGCAGGAATATAAACACTCTGTCATGTATGTGAAATGTAAATTGGTGCTGCTGCTGCTAGCTCTTCTTGGAGATGAGCTTGTGTTCCGTTCCCACATTTACGATCTGCAATCCTTATCATCTCCAGCATTACTGTGCAACTTCTGAGCATCACATTTTGTTATCTATGAAAAAATTCACAAGGTTGTTATTGAATGATAAATTTATCTCATTTTACCAATAACTTCCCAGTAATTTAAAATGCGTGTGAAAAGTTATCTTGGTAATTATGGCTACTATCTTGGTTTAGTTTTTGTCATGATCCAATGGTAATTAGACAGGACTTGGACATGGCGATATTTACATCTCTAAGGCATTTCATACTTTATATATATATTTTCATCTTGAGCATTTTATTTTCTTTACTGCAAAACTTGGTGATTTACCAAGACACCCGCTTAGCTGATGTATGAATGGTACATTGTCTATCTCTGCCATTTTTAATCTTGCATTTTGGGAAAGTGATATCAACCACTTCAGTCCAGTTGGAGGAAAGTCTTCTGACAGTACCAAACAGTGCATAATTTGATCCCAATTTGTGTGGTGGTTGGCTGTGCACCTCTGTAGAATTTAACACTGAAGGATTATCTGCTTTACAAGATTATTGTTTTAATTAGTCAGCAAATGAACAAATGATCTATGCAATGAAGTATGGGCAGACTAATTTTCTCAGAGGAATTCTCCATGGATAATTTATATTGAACAAATATATAAATACTGATGCAGTTCCAGACATTAAAATTAGCATTCAGCATGAAAAATTTTTGAAATGAGTTCTAGCTGTTAGCCGGGTAGGAGGAAATCCTATCTGGATCACACATATGGTCCCTTAGGCTAAAGCAGTGGTTCTCATGTATCAGAATTACTAGAGGGCTTCTTAAAAGACAGATTTGGGGACTTCATCTTCAAGATTTCGGATTCTGTACATCTAGGCTCAGAGTTGTGCATTTCTAACATCTCTTCAAGTGATGTTGCTGCTGGTGCCCTCTTGAGATCTTACTCTGGAAACCACTAGCCTAAAGCAGCGTTCGGCAAGCTCCATCTTGCGCCTTCAGTCTGACCTACCATCTGCTTTTGCAAATAAAGTTTTACTGGAACACAGCCATGATCACTTGTTTACTCATGGTCTGTGGCTGCTTTCACACTACAATGGAAGAGACAAATAGTCATAAGAGAGACCATATGACATGCAAAGCCAAAAATATTTACTATCAGATCCTTGGTGCAAGAATTTGCTGACCCCTGGCTAAAGTACAGGGAAGTGAGTGTGTAAGAGAATGGCAAGAGACCTGGCCCCTTCCCTTCCATCTGTACCTTTTATTGTGTTCCCTTTATTGCCTTGGAATTAGGGATTAGCTCTGTGCTCACTAATAGCACAGTCAATTATAAAGACAAATCATTTATATATGCCTGTCACTAAAGAGCAAAAATTAAAAGGAATTGAATTACACACTTCAGTACCCAATTTCTGCCAGATGGATAGAAGACTTCCATCTAAAAGGAATCACAAAGTCAAGTTTCATCTTAAACTCTTCACTCTTAGAAAAGGCACAGTGGAAGCTTAATCTTTGATAAAGGGGCTCAGGGAGTGTGATGAATGGTTTACTGCCGTGTCCGTTTAATTAGACCTGCGCATCTGGATGCGAGGCACGAGGAATGAAACAAGGCGTTCATTGGACAGGAGCACATCCTCTCAAGGCTATCGCTACTTGATGAGGTCTTCGGTGGAGTAGTCAGAAGGGAAGGTCTGCGTCATTGTGCTGGCTCCTTAGATCTGATCATTGTGTTTTACTTAGAGCGTCAGATATCTGTCTGTTGCACCTTTGAATTTATTCACTAGTAAAGGGTAAGCTGTCAGATTCTCTTGGGTGGAATTTGGTCATTTGTAGCCATTTGGATAAGAAACTCTAAAAGGATTTATATAGCTTTGAGGTGATATCTTATACTTAAAAAGTGAGGTTAAAAAAAAAAAGAAAAGAAAAGAGAGAGAAACTTGGGTTTGTCAAGTCTCCCTAACCATGTCTTGTAGTGCTCTTACATTGATGCTTATCAGCTCCAAGACACACCATGGCAGCCTCAAGATACTCATGGTAGCATTATTCTTTCCTGTAGATGAAAAACTGAGATTTTTTAAAAATGGTTTTATTTATTTATGGCAGAGAGAGATAGCAAGAGAGGGAACACAAGCAGGGGGAAGCAGCAGGCAGAGGGAGAAGCAGGCTTCTCACTGAGCAGGGAGCCTAATATGGGACTCGAACCCAGGACACTGGGATCATGACCTAAACTGAAGGCAGATGCTTAATGACTGAGCCACCCAGTGCAGTCAAAACTGAGCTTTCAAGAGCTAAAAAGACTTTCTCAAATTTACCCTACTAGGGAATTCTGTAGCCAAGATTGAACTGTGGACTAAGAACCTAACTATTGGCTATTCCACTCTGCCCGTGTAAGTTCCCTCCTGTAAATTTTCTGAATGTGATCATTACATTCATCCATAAGCATCATTTACTTTGGTCTCATCTGCTCTCCGAGGGAGTCTCTTCTCTAGTCTTCAGGAAATACCTTTCCATGAGGTACCTGTGGCCATAGATTCCAAACTCTCTAGTTTTTGGTCTGATTGTGGGCAAACCAAGAGTTCATTCCAAAGATACAGTCAATATGTAGATAAATGTAGCTGATATTTAAAATGTTTCAAAGTATATGTTTTCATAGGGGAATGTAACTCAAAAACCCGGGGAGGCATGCCCAGGCCCATAAACTGAATAATTTGAAGACTGACAAATAATCTCTACCTCTCCAGTCACCTCTGATTAATTGTTAGTGGTTAATGCAGTGCTAAGCTGAGAAGAATTGTGAGACTGTGTTCTGCTGTAGAAAGAAAGACTATTATAAATAGTAATCAGAAGAATCAGCACATATTGCATGACTTGCCGGATACAAAACTGAACACTTTAAATATATACACTTGGTTACTCCTACAACAATCCTATAAAATTGGTACACATGGAGGAACAAAAGCACCAAAGTTAATGAGTTACTTAATTCGCAGGATTATTAAGTAACAGAGCTGGCATCTGAGCCCAAGAAGTCTGCCAGAGTCTGTCAATGGTGTGATCATTGCTGCTAGAGTGAGGCAGGGTATGTATGACAGACCTTGGGTCCCTGAGCCCCTTTCCTAGTGAGGGACAACATAAGAAGATTGCCTCAGAGCTTCTTAATCTGCTTTGTGCCATGGAGACTTTAACAGTCTTGTAAGATCCACAGACCCCTTTCTCAGAATAATGTCTTAAATACATAATACAAAACACATGAGATAACTAAGAAAGTCAAATATACTGAAATCCACTTGTTAAAATATTTTTAGAAGTAAATTTGTGCTCCTTTATTAATGCAGTAAATAACAAGATCCGTCCATGGATCTAAGAGCAGCCATAGTTTGAAATAATGAAGAACATAAACAATATTTCAAATAATCTGCAACAACTGTGCTGTGATGTGAAAATCTCCGTGGTTTCCATTTGAGACAAAGTCACAGGTCCTTCTGATTCTAGTATAGTTTTTTTACCTTCTTGCGTAATTGAAAAAGATGCTAAATTTCAGTTAAAGGTTAATGAAAGTAAGGATGTGGTTTTTGTTCTATCGAAGGTCACAGACCCTCTTATTTCCATACACTGAAACTTGAACTACATTAAGAGTAGCTCTGATGTTGTAAAAGGAAAACTGGATAGGAGAGGTAGAAGTAGAATTTAATAACTTCTTTGTAACTATATAATCTGAATAAGTCTCCCATACTCTCTAAGTTTCCTTTTCTCACTGTAAAATGGGAATAAACCTCTGTCATACAGATCATGGAAAGAAAAAAACAATAACATAGTTGGAAATGACCCTGTTAAGGGTAAAACCCTTTATTAGTAAATTCTAAGAGATCTTAATTATTCTTCAAGAAGCCACTGCAAGGTAGTGTAAGAATTTGAGTTGCCTGTTACTCAGATTTCATTCATACTGGGAATAAGAAACATCTTTTATTGACTGTTTCCTGTGTGTCCACACTAGGATAGGGCTCATGTTGCTAAGGTGTGAATATGAATGGAACAAGCACCTTCCTTTAAGATGCTTGAAATCTACTATGAGAAAGACAGACACATCCCCACAAAGTAGTGAGGGAAGCACATTGAGAGTGAGGTTCAGGGAGAAGAGCCAGAGAAGACCTTACCACTACAGGAGGTGAGGACCAAGCCTTATGTGTTGAATAAAAGTTGAATAGAAGGAGGTATTAATGGTACAGCTGGGGACGGCGGGTGGGCAGCAAAAGAGATAGTACAGAATAAAATATGAGCTTATGAATGCAGGATATGAGACTAATTTGACCATCTCCAGAGCATGAAATACTCTAAAGGAGAGGGCTTTCGGTGAGATAAAAGGGAAGAAAGATGGGCCAGAGCACGTGCCTTCTTACCTGCTGTGCCAACGCTCTTGGACAGTATTTTGTAGAGGATGGGAGACCCTAATGTCTTCTGAGTTAGTGATTTACATGATCTAATCTATGTTTTAGAGTGAAATTACAAATCCATGACCCTCTGGAAATATCTAGCTATCATATTTGTTTGGGCAGTATGTTGAATTTTTAAAATTCCTCCTATATTTAAAAATCAGGAGACTACCCTCCTTCCAAAACTGTAAAGATAAATTATCTCTGAGCTCCTATTGTGCATGGCATCTATTGGCCAGAGCTAACTAGTGACTGTCCTATTCAGGGGACAGAGGTTCTCCAGGTGGTCTTAGTTCCACCATTCTTTGTTTCCTTGCCAATGCTGAGCCCAAATAAGTAAGGCCATTTATCATCATGCATACAGCATTTTTCCTATGGTAAAGAAGTATGTCTCTGTGTTCATGTATCTGTTGAAAGTAAAAAAGTGAAAGACCAAGAGGACCACATGTTTCAAGAAAAATGAGAGAGACAATATGTTCTTTCTTATTCTAGCATGCTTCTCCTCATGGACAATACCTTCCCAAGCTTGACATTTGCGTTTGAAGCCCCTCTTACCAGAGACAACTTGGACTGATGGACTCCTGGGAGATGGATATCATGTAGAGCAGGGAGAACAGGTGGGAAGCTGATAGGATCAAGGCAAGGTGGGCTAAGAGCGAGAGTTAAAAACTATGGTGCTGAGCCTGGCAGGGAGAGGTGGATTCATACAATCCATTGGTGATGGAATCACAGGGTTCATGAGTATTGGCTTGGAGGCTCAGAAAGGAAAAGAATGACTTCTTTGGTTTCTACTTTGTATATGGAGGCTGGTCGTGGTTGCATCAACTAAGGGAATAAAAAAGGAAAAGGCAGATGTAGGATGAAGATGAGATCAATTTGGAATATGTTGTGTTGGAGGTAAAGTTGGGACACACAGTAGCAATGTTGAGCAGAAAGTTGGATATGTGAGCATGAAATCAGAAGAGAGATCTGGGTGAAAAGTTTGGATTTAACTAGTCAGCAGCAGATGGTTGGTAGGTGAAGCCATGAGAGTAAATTCCATCACTCAGGGAGAGCCTGGGGTTCAAGAATGGCTCATGGGCAGATGCCAAGAGAATAGCACATTTAAGGACTAGATCCCACAAAATCAACCTGGAAAAAAAAAAAAGACAAAATGTAACCAGATAAAAATAAAAAGAATCCAGACATGAGGATATTATGGAGGGCAGAGAATAGTGGTTTTTTTTGTTTTTTTGTTTTGTTTTGTTTTGTTTTGTTTTGTTTTACGAGATTACAGAAAGAGAAGGAGACAGAATCTTAAGCAGACTCTGTAGCCAGAGCAGAGCCAAACGTGGGGCTCCATCTCTCAACCCTGAGATCATGACCTGAGCCAAAATCAAGAATCAGACATTGAACCAGCTGAGCCACCCAGGCACTGCAAAGGAATAGATTTTTAAGAAGTGTCAAATGCAATAAGAACTGAAGAGAGCATGGCCCATTTTGGAAATTTGAAGTTCATTGTCCATCTTAGTGAAAGCGACATCAGTGAAGTTGTAAGGACAATACCAGATACCAAGAATAATTCACATTGCAGGCAGAGTCTTAAGTATTTTCATTTTAACTCATTTAAAACAATAACCTTATGAGGTACTGCGGTTTTCCCCAAGTTATAGTGAGGAAAATGATGGACAGAGAGGTTACAAAATTTTCACAAGGTAACACAGGAAGTAAGAGATAGATCCCCAGTTTCAAGCTCAGGCAGTCTAGCTCCTGAGTCCAGGGTCTTGGTTTTATTACTCTTCGGCTCTTTTTTCACACTGCAATGGGTAATAACTAGAGTGACCCAGTTTATGCTTGTTGTCCCAACATCCTCTCCAAAAAAGAAGTACTCTCTAGATTAAGATATCTGACGACCTCACTCACACAGTGAATGAACATTTGAGAAATATCATGAGCCAGGATACCTCTTTGAACCACAGAGTATTACAGTTCATAAAAGCTTTAAGAAATATTTGTTACACATATGCATGAGAAAGTTGGAGAAGGGAAATTGGTACCTGGAATGCGAGAAATTCAAACATGTTAGTAAGATTTAAAGGGATTTGAGAAACTTGTAGGAACATAGAATAAGGTACATGACTGATCCAGTCATGTCTCAAAAGCAGGAGAAAGAGATGATATTGAAGGCACTCCTACATCACAAAGAAAATAAAGGCTATTATGACCTTATCCATGAATTCATAGTCCTGTCATTTTCTCTCTCCATCTGTATATTCATCTGTTAATTCAACGCACACTTACTGACTCCTAATAATGTTCTAAGTGCAGAGAGGTTGACTTTGTTTTATTGGGGGTTTTGTTGAGTAGAGTTGACAAACAGTGCTATCTTAGTTTCAGGTGTACTGCGCGGTGATTCCACAGATAAGTTTGTAAATTGCCAACTTTCACCCCAAGTGTAGTTGCCATCTGTTACCATATAGTGCTGTGCCAATATCATTGACTGTATATTCTTTATGCTGTGCTTTTATTCCTGTGAATTACTCATTACATTACTGGAAGCATATATACCCCACTCCCCTTAACCCATTTGCCCATCCCCCCATATACCTTCCTCTGACAATCATTGGTTTGTTCTCTGTATTCATGTCTGATTCTGCTTTTTGTTTATTCATTGGGTTCTTTTTTCTGATTGCACATATATGAGTGAAATCATATGGTAATTTGTCTTTTTCAGTCTGCCTTATTTTATTTAGCATAATACTCTCTAGGTCCATCCATGTTGTCACAAATAGCACAATCTCCTCATTTTTTATCATTGCATATAATTAATAGTGTGTATGTGTGTATAAGTATATATGTGTGTATACATATGTGTGTATATGTATATACATGTACATATATACTTATGAAACATATATATGTATATGTTATAAGGATGTATATGTATATTTATATATTTATGATATATACGTGTATACATATGTAACACATATACATGTATACATATACATCTTTATGATATATATATATATATACACACATAAGTTTCTACATATATATACACACACACACCACAACTTTCTTATCCATTCATCTACTCATGGGCATTAAGTTGCTTCCATATCTTAACTACCATAAATAATGTTGCAATAAACATACAGGTGCATATATATTTTGAATTAGTGTTTTCATTTTCTTTGGGTAAATACTCGGTAGCAGAATTATGGGATCATACAGTATTTCTTTTTAATTTTTTGAGGAAGCCCCATATGGTTATACTGCTGTATATGTCTCCTAAGGCAAGGATAACAGAAACAAAAATAAACTATTGGGACTATAGCAAAATAAAAAGCTTTTGCATGGAGAAGGAAATCATCAGCAAAACAAAAAAACAACCTATTAGATGGGAGAAGACATTTGCAAATGATATATGTGATGAGGGGTTAATATCCAAATAAAGAGAGAACTTACACAACACCCCCTCCCAAAAAAAGACCAATCTGGTTAAAAAATGGGCAAAAGGCCTGAACAGACTCTTTTCCAAAGAATACAGAGGGGTTGACCACAAAAAAAGGGGGAAAAAAGAGTAAAATTCAGCCTCTAAGATGGGAAAAATAGAGGTCAGTTGTACACTAGTACAAAAATGAATAAAGACACAAGATGGAAAGTTGAGGAAGACCACAGTGATGAATCAGGTTTGCTCTCTGAGGAAGAGGTCAGAGCCATTTGCTGAGAGTTGTGCAAGCTGGAGGAGAGAGGTGGAAGTTTGGGACAGTCAATGGCTATGGGGCAGACATTTGGCTGATAACAAATAAAAGGCTTAAAGGGTAGTTCTGATGGCCTGACTGAGGTTGGAGACCAGCCATTGCATGGGGAGAAGATGAGTTCAGTGCTGTGTTTGCATCAAAGTGTTTCTGAACACGTGCGATGGGGGCATGCCACTGTGAAGGAATCCAGATGCCTTATGAGAAAGTGGTTCAGATGATCACTCATAAATGAGCAGCCAGGGGAGGGGATGGTGGGCTGTGAGAAGATAAAAGGACCAAGTGTATGAGTGCCTCGATGATGGTGAAGAGTATGGATGGTGGGGGGGCGGGGGGAAGAGCCTGAGAAAGCCCAAAGGACAACAGGGAGTGGTCAGAGAATGGGAATTCAACTTCAAGGAGCCAAGTATTCTTTTTTATAACCCCACTTTTCATGGAAATGTAGCTCCGGCTGTCAGCCACTTCCTTAGCCATGGAAGGCGCCTGAACTTGTTTTCAACACCAACGTATAGATTTTACTCTCTAGATAATGCCTCACCTTCTGTGTTGACCAGCCTTGTGAGTTGATCATATCCTGTACCAAAATGAAGACTTGTGTTTGGTGTGCCCCAGTCAAAGAGGACGTTCTTGTCTTCCATCAGGGAGACAGTCCTGGGCATGTGTGAAATTGATTGTAAATCACTTGCTTTGTTTTCTACATGCTGAACAAGCCCATTTAACATATTTAATGTATTTTTGACATTTACCAAGTGTCTAGCAAGCTTTGGACAATCATTATTTAAAGCATTTTACTGAAAGTACCCCTGAGTAGTTCCTAAACACTGCATTCTTTTTCAATCGATTCTGAATTTCCCTGAAGAGGGAATTGTAAATGTTGCATACTGTAGTTGTCAATCACGGACTTGTGTACTCTCCTCTTTGAATGATAACAGGAATTCATTTGAAACACTACATGTAGCCAGATACTCATTTTTCCCTCTTACTGCTATGGCATTGCTTTATTTCACTAAGATTGAAAAACCAGATTAATCTCTAGAGACATAAGTGCTCGCTAACCTTGAGAGTTACCCGCTCAAGATTTTCGAATTCTTTTTGAGAATGATGGGGTTTGAGTGGGTCAGAGGTGGTGCCCAAAACCCTCTGTCTTGACAAGAGAGCCATTGCGGACTCCTCCCACCCTCATGTAATTTGTGCTGGGGAGTGACAGGTCCTATATTAGGATGTGAAAATGTCTCCAATCAGAAAATACAGCATGTTTCAAAAATGACAGAAATAGTGCACGTTATAAATGCAACTCTTCTTCAAGCCACTTCCATTCTGATAAAAATGCAAGCTATAGCCCTGTCCTCAGTGGCTGGCACATTCTGGATGCCCCAAATGAGAGGATGAGGAGTACACAGGACCAGTAGGTGAATGGAGGTATGGAGTGGCAACAGGCATTGTCCATGCCAAACACAAGTACAGATCTCTTTGTCTCCAATTATATTTTGATACATCCTCTGCACAGAATATCAATGCTATCTAATGAGAAAATGTGCAGCTAGGCCATTTGGCAATGGGCAACAGATTTCGTGTAAGCATCTGGCATAGGAATAATTTGACAAACAGCAATATGCCAAAATTGTGTTAGATAATTTTTAAGGAACTATTTGTCAAGCTGAATACTCATTATTCCTGGGATGTTATTCATCAAACCCATGATTTAAATGACAATGAGATACAAGTCTTTCATCACAGGTGAGGCATTCACATGCCCCATAATCTTCTCCATGCTTATTCTTTATTGATAAAGATGCAGCAACTTCTGGGGCTTCTCACCTTGGCACTCTGCTGGAAATCTGAACTTAACTCTTGGGCCCGTCGGAGTAAATAAAGCTTAAGGAGAAGGACTGAAATGAGAAATTAATTCTTCACACAGTCTCTGGAAGTAGAAGCAGTTGAACAGATGTTTGTTATCAACGGGGCACACAGGGCAACTTGTACATTGATAACCGTGCCTGCAATTGTGTTGTTAAATGAACATGAGCATTCTGTGACTTCAAATATGAACTCTACTGTATTTGACCCACGTGCAAAAGAATTGTGGCAGCTTTTCTGTGCTCCCAGCACTTTCTTTATAAGAAATAGGGTCACCGTATGTATTTCATCTCTTAAATGTTCTCTGTCTTTAAACATTTGTGTGTTTCATCTACTCTGTTGCTCCGACTAAAGTGATTCTATGTACCTCTCACAAAACACACCTGGGTCCCTCCTTATTTCCTGTCTGTCGTCCCCTCATTGGTCCTCACATTCTTCTTCCCTAGAGTTAGATCAGTATCCGGTGTTTCAAGCAGCCTTGCCCCGGGACTGTGAACTCGACAGCCTATATAGCTACATTCCCTCACTGTATCCTACTTGATACAGCCCCTGGCTCTGGATTGGTAGAGGAGTCCATTACCTTCAGGCCCATTCCTAAGCTTCTGAGAAGTACTGGAAGTCTTGGGACATCTGGACATGGTGTAAAACCATTTCATCCATCCACACCTGAGTTCTCAGTGGTAACTCTTTGTGACTGTTGTTGCTAATCCATCATGGCTGTATGTTCAGACCCTTTTTTTTTTCTTCCCTGAGCCCCCACACCCACTCCTGTCCTGCCACTCTTCAGGTTGCATAACAGTTACCAAGAATGCCTACTTAAAATGCTATCTCTCTAACACCACCCCCAGAGACTGTGATTCAGTAGATGGGGGTGGGGATCCCCAAATCTGCATTTTTAGCAAGCTTCCTGGGTCATTCTGATAAAGTCTTCCTGTGAATCATGCTTTGAAATGACTGACCATTATCACTCTTGGGTAAGGCAATGAATCTATAAAACATGTTAATTTCTGGTTTTCTTGTAAGAAAGAGTTGGTGGATATTTGACAATCCACAGTTACAATTTTGCTTCTTACCAGGGTTGCTGCTTCAGTCTTTGATCATTTCCACAAGGGTTTGAGGAAGTTAAGTTGTCCATCGAAAGACATTGACTCAATTCAATATTAGGACCTAGGGTTTTAATTCTGAGTTTATTGCCTACCTCAGTCTTCCTAAGAGGCTCTATAGGTTCTCCACTGGGAATAAATCACATGATGGAAGCTACCACTGTGCCATTGCCAGTTGTCTGATGTGCAAACACTCCACAGGCGGGTCACTTTGAGTTGCTGGGGTGAGAATCCTATATGATTGGAATTCCTATATTTAAAGAGTTTCTACCTTTTTTTTTTTTTTAAGATTTTATTTATTTATTTGACAGACAGAGATCACAAGTAGGCAGAGAGGCAGGCAGAGAGAGGAGGAAGCAGGCTCCCCGCTGAGCAGAGAGCCCAATGCGGGGCTCGATCCCAGGACCCTGGGATCATGACCTGAGCCGAAGGCAGAGGCTTAACCCACTGAGTCACCCAGGTGCCCTGAGTTCATACCTTTTAAAAAGTGTATAACTACATCTCTAGAAGAGAGTAAATCATGTTATATATATATTTAGTAATATCTTAGATCAGTTCCCTGGGATACAGATTCCCAGGCAGATGTGCCTGCAGAAGGTATACTGAGTAATGGCCTCCGCAGCTGCACCTGGGGGAGGGCTGACACAGAGGAGCAGGAAGGACATCCTGTCAGGATCGCTCTCCAGGATTTTCCCCTCAGGCAGGGAAGCAGGCCTTTCTCTCCCCCATATTATTGAGGGTGTATGACTTGGGGCAAGGAGGATCTCTTCAGGTGAGGGCGGTTCCCGGTGACCCATCAGCCGCTGCAGGAGCTGGGAGAATGAGTGTCTTGGTCCTGAGTGGGGATCCACTCCAAGTAATAATTTCTTAATCTTGAGGCTAATAAGCTTCAGCGGCATTTAAAAAGAAAAATAAGACACAGGTCTTAGAATATGAAGGACCCTTGATATTGTTTGAAAATTCATATTTTTATACTTGATCTTGAGTTCAGAATGAGGGTCTTAGAAATAAAATTTTTAAAGCAGGAACCTATTTCGAACATGTTTTTTTTTGTTTTGTTTTGTTTTTTGCTCTCGCCTTCTTTGAATGCCCTAAGAGAAGGAAGCAATGATTCGGACTTGAATGTTCATTTTGGCAAAATACAAGTTCTGAGAATTGAATAAATATAACTAAATTCTGGTTCTGAGGACAAAATAAATGGAACTAATGCTAGTTTTATAGGAGCTAAATGAAAGTGTTTGCAGTTGATAGAAGGTATTATCTCATCTTTGAAATGAGTGATAAGATCAATACAGAGAAATCTCATTGCTGTTTGTTCCCTAATTCCCTAGTTACCCATATAAGACTTTCATTTTAAAATGCCCCAGTCAAATGTCCGTGAAGTAATATCATCCCCAGTGAAATAAAAGAAGATGATAAATAAAGGTAAACTTCTCATTGTAATCCAAGATTCCTGAAGCTCTGGAAAACAGAGAGGCTAGGTTGTAATCATTATCTCTCAAATTGAGCTGTGTTACCCATGTCAGTTTGTTCACATTCACATAATAGTTACCCCCTGTTTTGTGGTAAACAAAGGCGCTCAAGACCTTTTTGGGGGGCTGGAGAGAAGAGCAATCGCTCCACCATCTCTGAAATGATGACCTTAGGGTCTTCCCCCCAGTCTCCAAGTGTTTTAGGTATCAGAAGGAAACGGGGAATGAAGTTTTTTGGGTTTTTGTTTCTTGGGGGTTTTTTGAAATTTCTTCTTTCTACAGTAAAAACTGAGGGTAGCCTGGGTGGCTCAGTCATTAAGCGTCTGCTTTCGGCTCAGATCATGATCCCAGGGTCCTGGGATCGAGCCCTGCTTCGGGCTCCCTGCTCAGTAGGAAGCCTGCTTCTCCCTCTCCTACCCCCCCTGCTTATGTTCCCTCTCTCGCGGTCTTCCCTCTCTCTGTCAAATAAATAAATAAAATCTTAAAAAAAAAAAAATTGAACCAGAAAGTAATTGGGGTGGTATTACTTAAAATGAAAAAGGGAAGAAACAAAGCATGTGTTTACAAATCTTGGCATTCCAGATTTAGAAGGAAATTTCAGCTCATCCTGACCCACCCCAGCCTATCTGATGCACCAAGTTTTTCCCTTCTTACACCATAGAAAAATCAATGGAAAGATGATTTTTATTTTTCCTTTTTCCATTCCCCTCGTGGGGTCTCATAACCCCATGAATGTAGGATTTTTATTTTTCAATACTGTTACTCAGATCCAGGGAAGAGACAGACTTATAGCAAAATAAGTTACAAAGTAGATGCCAGCAGGAACATAACCTTCAGTAAAAGAAGTTGAGCTATATTTTTAGATCCTGCATTCAGAGGCAAGATCTCTGTGAGGGTATCTTTCTCTTCTCTACATTCGAGGATCAAAGCATCCCTTGCCCCTTCCCACGAGCGGGATCCACAGAGAATGAATATACACCCACACAGATGCCACAGAAAGAAGAGCCTGGGATTTGTGTGGCTTGCTAACACACAGGTTGCCGAGTCCCACGGCCAGAGTTTCTGATTGTGGTGAAGCAGGTGTGGGGCCTGAGAAATTCTATTTCTAGCAAGTTCCCAGGTGATCCTGATGCTACTGGTCAGGGAACTATATACTCTGAGCACCACTATACTAAAACCTTAGAAAATTTTTTTAAATATATTTAGGGGGTGGGGTTATGGACATTGGGGAGGATATGTGCTATGGTGAGTCCTGTGAAGTGTGTAAACCTGGCGATTCACAGACCTGTACCCTTGGGGATAAAAATACATTATACGTTTATAAAAAAATAAAAATTTAAATAGATATATCTACATATATATATATTTAAAAAGAGGAAGATACCTTAAAGTGAAAATTTTCTCCAAACCTCAAGATGTAAAACATAAAGAGTTCTGTTCTAAGAGCCCAAGATTGGGAACAGAAACAATAGAGATAACCTGGCCAGGATATCCTGAAGGGATCCACACCAATTACACTATACATGTATATGTATGTATGTACATATATGTGTATATATATATATGTATGTGTATATGTATATGTCTATATCCCATGTACAGATTTTTAGCTAGTTGGAATGAGTTATGTGACCCAGTTATTTTTTCCTAACAGCATCCAATCTGCTCTCAGCTTCCCTGGCTGTTCTCATTGAGTCCTGGATCTTGGTAGGAGTGCCAGCCTAAAGAGAGATGGAAGCCTTAATCCATACACCTCCCTCACTTTATTTCCATACCCCTTCTATAACAACGGTCTCTGTGGCTTTTGTGGAACCTCTAGTGTTAGAGCACAAGCTAACCACAACATATCATCATCATGTCATTGAGAATGAAAACCTATCTCTTCTCAAGCAGAAGACAGTTGGCCTTGTGGTCCCATTTGCCTTTCTTCCACTGGAATCATGGGTAATCTTAGCAGTGCTCCCCTGGGACTCAGGGCAGGACAGGAGATGTATCCTTCACGGCTGATTTTCTGGTTACTCCTCCCATGACAGAGAGTTCTGGGGGCACTTTTGGTTGTAATGCAGATGGATTAATGCCTTTGGAGAAAAAGAAATAATTGCCCCAGGAAGTGTTTTCAGGGTTGCCCAGGGGAACCATGATAGCAAAATTGGTAAAATCATACTATGTAGAAGAAAGTTACTGGTTGTGAGGCGTTAATAAGATAGAATATATTTTAGCTGTTAAAATATATTTATTTATAGATTTTAGGTTTAAAATATAAAGCTACACTTTTGAAGTCTTTGGGAAAATTCTTGTTACAGTAGTAGATAAAAAGGAGCTTAGGTGGGACGCCTGGGTGGCTCAGCTGGTTAAGCAGCTGCCTTCGGCTCAGGTCATGATCCCAGCATCCTGGGATCGAGTCCCACATTGGGCTCCTTGCTGGGCTGGGAGCCTGCTTCTCCCTCTGCCTCTGCCTGCCATTCTGTCTGCCTGTGCTCACTCACTCTCCCTCTCTCTCTCTCTGATAAATTTAAAAAAAAAAAAAAAGGAGCTTAGGAAATTAGAAGGTTTCTGTTTCATTCCTTATATCTTTCTGAATTTTGAAGTACTCATGAATATATATACAAAATAATTTTTAATAAAATATAATTTAAAAGGAAGTAATAGGTTGCCCTAACAGATAAAAGATCACTGAGAGATTTTGTGGAAAGTTAGATATTCTAATTATTTGTCTTAAATTGTTTTGCAAAGGGGCACCTGGTGGCTCAGTCGTTAAGCGTCTACCTTCAGCTCAGGTCATGATCCCAGGGTCCTGGGATAGAGTCCCATATCTGAATCCTTGCTCCACAGGGAGTCTGCTTCTCCCTCTCCCTCTGCCCCTGCTGTGTTCCCTCCCTGTGTGTCTCTCTCTGTAAAATAAATAAATAAAATCTATAAATAAACAAGTAAATAAATAAATAGTATCACAAAGAAAGTCCATTGTCTTAGAGTGATGGTTTAAGATTTGGGCTTATCCAGTATGCTAATATCTCACGATAAAAGGAATAATCTCCTGTAAGAATAACCATGCCAGGGCGCCTGGGTGGCTCAATGGGTTAAGCCTCTACCTTCGGCTCAGGTCATGATCTCAGGGTCCTGGGATCGAGTCCCTCATCGGGCTCTCTGCTCAGCAGGGAGCCTACTTCCTCCTCTCTCCCTGCCTACCTGTGATCTCTCTCTGTCAAATAAATAAATAAAATCTTAAAAAAAAAAAAAAAAACATGCTTTTTTTTTTTTAGATTAAATCATGACATGTACCCAAAACTTCTTTTCTTTTCCTGATGAGCAAATTAAAATTCTATTTCACACACACACAATACACATACATGCAAGCTCTTATTGGTAGGGAAAATTTTACCTTTTATTATGGGTGTGGCTTATAGACCATTTCATGAATTCCAAAATTGGCAAGCACTAAGATAAACAAAACAATTCAAAGGGTTTGTTATTTTCAATTTCAGCAGCCTCTATAAGAATATGGATTTAGCTGTTGTAAGCACTGTTGTCACTCTTTCACTTCTTTATATGGTACCTGCTTCTGAGTTCTTTGGTTTCTTGTGATTACTATAATTTTAGCTGAAAGGGCATCAAAGAGTTTTCTAGCACGTGGGAGGAGGGCATAGATTTCTATGCAGGGTGACGCATCGACTGAGCCAGCCAGTAAATTAACAGCATTGGAACACCATTAAATTTTAAACTTAATTGGCCTCTTCTCTTAATTTCTATGCATATAATCAATAGATGTCACAAAAAAGTTAAAGGAGTTATTCAGCAAGCATCTATTTCCTGGAGCATAATGGAAATACCAGTTTCATCTGAGAGTTGAAACAAACAACTTGCAATTCAAATTCAGTTGCTTACAAGATTTTTATCAAAAGGTTTCATTTCAGTTAGTTCTTTGATTAGCCCTTTCTCTTTTTTTTTTTTTTTTAAGATTTTAAAAATTTATTTAACAGACAGAGATCACAAGTAGGCAAAGAGGCAGGCAGAGAGAGAGAGGGAAGCAGACTCTCCACTGAGCAGAGAGCCCGATGCGGGACTAGACCCCAGGACAGGGATCATAACCTGAGCCTTAGGCAGAGGCTTTATCCCACTGAGCCACCCAGGCACCCCTACCCCTTTCTCTTGATAAGCAAATGGGAATTTTAGTTCTATAATCAGTTTGGCTTTTTCCCTGGGTTTCCTCCCAAGTACCCCTGCCTTCTGAATTGTCTGGCTTATTTTCTTTATATTTGTCACTTGTAAACTCTCTTTCCATCCCAACTTTGAATCTGTGCCCTATTGTTCCAGATTTACACAGAAAAGAAGCCCCCAATACAAAGTGTTAAGTATGGCCTCATACCCAAGAACAAGCTCCGCTAGTTGATGTTGGAAAGTATACTGGGTCGTGACCCAATCTGATGAACTTTTTTTAGGTGAGATTGACATTTAGTTTTCTTTTTCTTGAGCCATTTCTGCTGAATTATGGATGATAGCTTAACAGGCAATTTAGTATAAAGTTGTTCTAAAGCTGGAAAAAAAAACAGGTAATTTAGTAGCCTCTGGAAGAGCCCTCAGGAATAAGATTTATCTATATATTCCACTTCATTTCATAAGTAACAACCATGCTTCACCTGGCCCTCCATAGATTTGAGTCAGCACACCTTTGATGGGATGTCATTTCACTTTTATAGGTAAAGGAAACTTGATTTATGCCATTTCTGAGGGCCAGGCAGGGATGATCTCGAATACCACCAGCATCACCCAACTTCTGTCCATTTGTTGGACACTTACCAGGTACCAAGTTCTGGTCTATTTGCCGGAACTATGTAGGTAAAGAAAATGGATAACAACCTACCTCTCCTTCATGTTTCAGTATAGTAGGAGTAAAACAGTAAATGAAAATGAAAGATATAAAAAAGTATAAATGAGATCATTACTGATAGTGAATATACCAAGAGGAAAAGAAAAGCAGGTAAAGGTACAGATCGTTGAAGCGGAGGGAGCTCCTTTCCACCGAACAACCAGAGGAAGTGTCTCAGGGGAGGTACATTGGAAGTGAGAACTGAGTGAACAGCAGGAAGGGGTCCATCAGGTAAAGCCTTATAGGCAGCCATGACAGTGACTTCATAATCTCCCCTGTAGGATTGAGTTTATAGCATTTGGAGAATACCTGCCTCTCAGCCTGCTTGTAATCTCTGCCTGTCAAATAAATTTTTTAAAAAATATTTAGCCAGCACCTGCTGCTTGAGAATAAGTGAGTTGAAGCAGCAGGTGGGGGGGAGGGGTAGACATAAGGGAGAGCAGGTATCCTTACTCTCTATCGCCTCAGGTTGTAGTTCTGTATATTTAAGAATAAACATGGAGCCATGTAACTTGCCAAGTCTAAAAGGAAAAGAGACACTAGACAGATTCTTTAACTGCTGAGGCAGACACTGTTTCCATCTTCTTCCTTAATCTATAGAATCCTGATCTGGCAGCAGTCGGCTCAGGGAAGGGCAATAAATTCCCTAGTCCCAGGAGATGAGTCATGATGTCCTAAGCCATGCACAGTAATCTCCGCACACCTTCGCTGATGATTGATTTAAAGGAGAGCATGTGGTTTTATTCTAGATAATGGAGGAGAAGATTCTTGGTGGGGTGGGGTGGGAAGGGAAAGGAGCGGAGCGCTTCTTAAACTTCTATAAACAATATTGCTTCCTGGGTGCCTGGGTGGCTCAGTGGGTTAAGCCACTGCCTTCGGCTCAGGTCATGATCTCAGGGTCCTGGGATCGAGTCCTGTATCGGGCTCTCTGCTCAGCAGGGAGCCTGCTTCTCTCTCTCTCTCTCTCTCTCTGCCTGCCTCTCCATCTGCTTCTGATATCTGTCAAATAAATAAATAAAATCTTAAAAAAAAAAACAACAATATTGCTTCCTGATAAAAACTGAGATAATAAGAGGCCCCTGCCTCTTTATATCTTAAGCACAATTGGGGATAGCCGGCATTCCACCAGCAGTCTTACCACTGTACAGAGATGGCATCTAACGTTGTGGGGGATCATAGATCAGAAAGAAAGAGCCCGGAGTCTATGGAGCATCAGAACTGTGGAACCATCCACATCTAGACACTTCTAATGTCTAGATTTGGGTGTTCTATTTATAGCCAAATGCATTCTAATTGATATGCCCGTGTATAAATTTGCTAATCCCTGTACACTTCTTCACAATCGACAGTAAAATGAGGAGGGAAGCCCAACATAGCAATGATTTAAACAATATAGCAGCCCATTTCTCAGTTAAAATCTAGATGTCGATATTCTAGGACTAGAATGGGTCTTTCCTCTTGTTCTGTAGCTATCGGTGAACTCAGTTCCAAAGTTCCCTTATAGAACAAGCACCTGCTCCAGCTCTAGCTACTAAGTCCATTTTCCAACTAGCAGTAAAGAGGAAAGAGTGAAGGATGAGGATTTTCCTTTTAAGGACAACCACTTTCACCTCCATCCCTTTGCCCTTCATCACTGGAAGACTCCAGGCTGCCAAGAAGGCTGGAAAATTTCTTTGGGCTTAAGAAGCTATGAATCCAGTCAAGACTTGAGAGAACCGGTCACCAAAGGAAGATGAAGATAACATATGGGGGGAGGGGAATTGACATATGGGGGGAGGAGAGTTGCAGACAGTCTCTCTGCCACAGACAGCTCTATTGAAAGACCAGCAATTACTAGCATCGTGAGCACTGATCATCTCTTGTCAATACAAGAGATGGTACTAGCTACCATTGACTGAGGTCAGGCTCTGAATTTGAACTGGCTGCCAAATATTCCACTTCTTGCTCTATGTCCTGTCACACAGTAGACTTCTGCACTTCCTGGTACTCTAGAGATTGGGAAAGGCATGAGTAAAGTGACATGCTTCGCTTCTCAGCAAAGCTTTACCTACTGATGCAAAACTGTACAGAGGTTCTCCTCTGTCATGGTAACTGGCAGTGCTCCAGAGAGTGGCTGCTCTGTTGGTCTAATTCCCACACTATGAACCACAATGAGATGGAGCAAACACGCCTGCCAAACCTGTAGGAGACATGTACGTGGGGAAATAAAACTTTGTGTTAAGCCACTGAGATCTGGATATTGTTTTCATGGTGTAACCCAGGAATCTTGACTGACATACATATATATATATATATATATATATATATATATATATATATATATATATATATATTCTCTTTAATTATAACAGCCCCAAAATATAAATAGTACCATTTCTACTCTTCATATGGCCAGAGAAGGTTGATAACATGCCAAAGACTACACTTGAAACACTGGATCTCATTTAGGTGTGATACTTGAGTCTTTCTTATTCTCTGTGCTCCATTACAAATATTAAGCTATTTATCCTAATGATAAATATGGTTGAACAAACAATATTTATATTTTTCAAGGTCTCCTGGACCCTCACAGTCCTTGATTTCACTAGTTTTACTAACTTACTGACCACTGAACAGTCATACTAAAAACATACTTATGAGTGGGTAAACAGTACAAAATCTGGAGAGGTTCATAAACCTCTTATACCATATCATAGATATTTAATAGGTAGTCTCTGTCTTTTGAAAAATAAAGATAACTGTTACCTTACTGAGATGTCAGGAAGGAATTATCCAGTGCCTCTTAAATTCCCTTAAATTTTCTTCCAGTGTCACAGGACGTTGTCACGTTTTGATGGTCTTGATCTATAAAGTGTTTATATAAGCCAAGAAGTGTTAACATAGGGTTTCAAAAATTATAAAATATGTGAAGACTTACATTTAACAAGTTTTAGTTTTTAATGCAAAATGAAAGAAACAGTATCTTGGTGTTATCCACACCTTAATAATGGGAAATATAAAAATTAGTAATTCGTGGTAACTAAACCAGCGAGAATAGTGATCTAAAAATGGCATAGATGTTTAACTGTGCATGACAGATATACTTTTCTTCAGTCCTACCTTGTGCCTCTGTGACTATGTGCAAAAAACTCTCTGGAGAGTCTAAACTGGGGTTCTTTGTATTTTTGAGACATGAGCCAAATTCCACCCCCAGTCCCTCAATGACAGGCTTTGCTTCCTGCACTTTGCATTTTCAAGGCTGAGCACCTCTGCTGCTAGCTTGTGCCAGGACAGGAAGAAGGAGATGAAACTCAAATCAGTCACACTGACCACTGGTTATCCATTCCTGTCAAAGGTTTGGCCCAAGAGGGCACTGAAACTATTGGGTAAAATGAAGTTTTTAGATTATCAGTGGATTTCAATTATAGTATTTGTGCTCTCCTAGACCCCTATTACCATCAATAGTGGAGAGTTGGCAATATTGGTGAGATTTATGATGCTTCTTCGCTGGTTAGCTACATCCAGTGTGGAGCTCACATTAGCGCTTTTCTATTATCTTTGAATCTGGTTTCTAAGAAAGACATATGCTTGCTGCCTGCATGACTTTAAAAACTGCCAACTCATCAATAGCTCTATCATTTTTAGTAGAAAATGAATTCCACAGTGTCAAATTATTTCTTGTCAAAATGGTTGATCCACGGGAAAGTCACAGGAGGAAAAAAACAAAAGAAGAAAAAGAAGAGATGAACAATGTGTCACAATGGCTCAGACTTCAGTTCTTTTCCAATCACTTGTTTAGGTCGGAGCTGGAAAAGGCTTAAAAAGCTAGGAGAGAAGAATGCATTTAGAGTATTTTGTTATGTTTTCATCTTATTGGATGTTGAAAGAAGGAATTTGAAAGAAAATGTCCAGAGATTTAATTGCTCTTGAAATGGAAAAGGGGCATGTTAACAAGGGAAAGCCATAATTCATCTGTCATTTCCTGCCAGCTTTCAAGACTGGTTCTCCTGTTTTCTCCTTTGAAAAGTCAGTGAGAAGTGGAGTCAGATGCTGGGAATTTCACTGGCTGTCTTCCAGGCACAGTCCTAACTTTCTATTGGTCAGATGTTAAACAACTTAGACTCAAATTCTGGTTCTGATATTTTTTAGCTGCATAACCTTGAACCATTGACTTATACTACCTAAGCTTCAGTTTTCTTACCTGTAAAATATAGATAATGACATCACCTACAGAAATCATAGCACCTGTGGGACTGAACTTTAAAAGTGCATATAAAGTCCTTATGGTAATGGAACTAACTGTTCAGTTCCTTGACTGTGGGGGTGGACACATAAGTCTGTAACATGTGCTGAAATTGTTTAGGACTAAACATATGCACACACACACACACACACACACACACAAATAAAACTGAAAATCTCAATATGATCAGTAGATTGTATCAATACTATACCCTAGTTGTAATATTGTACCATAGTTTTGCAAAATGTTACCATCAGAGGAAACCAGGTAATGGGATATCTCTATATTATTTTTTACAACAGCACATGCATCTACAATTACCTCAATTTAGAAATAATAAAATGAGTATAAAGCAATTAGCTCAATGCCTGGGATGTCCTAAGTCCCCAATGAATAATAGCTACTTTTAAGCTAAGTGCCCACTTATCTAATGAATTATTTTCACTAATAAAATTGGTTTCTTATATGGAACACAACATGGAAAAATAAAGACTGGTATATCAGTCAAGCTTTCAACAGAAAGATAGAAACCACTAGATATTTTGATGAGATTTTGAAGCCACTCTCGTCTTTTAATACAGGAGCTACAGGCTTAAGCAGTGGATAGGAGGGCTAAGGTAGGAGTAGTAAAGAAATGTTTAGGAGATATATTCAGGAAATCTTGATGTAATTGCATACACGCCAGAATCAATGAGTCCAGCTGCTTTCAAGACCAACATTTTTGATTTTCAAAAGATCCCACAGATGATAAAGTAAGCCACTGTCCATTATCTCAGCTACCTGGGAATCCTCGGTTGCTGATTGCTTGCTGATCTGAACTGGCTGAAACTTCCACCGGAGAACAATGGCTTTTATTTCTTGCCCATCTTCCAAAACTCACTCAAATGCCTCTTACTGACTATATCTAACCAGAAAACACATGGGGAATGGGATTCTAATTCTGAGCTTCTTCCCCACGACAAAGTGGGAATGTAGAAGGGGAGGGTGAAGATTAATGATGGTGGTCATGCCAAAGACCATGATCCCGATGATGACGCTCATGACCATGATGACTGTTATCATTGTGAGTCCATAACAGACACTCCAGGAGAATGGATTTTTCATTCATTTCAGTTTCATTTTCATGGAAAATGAATTTTCTGTTATCTCTAGATGTGTAAATTGCTAAATGGATTTTTTTTTCTTAACTCTCCCATCTATTTTTGTCTTTAGCCTTTATCACCAGACACTAAAGATCTAGTGGTCTTATCTGTGGGTGACCTTGTTTCCATCATGTAACTTGCCACCAGTAGCAAGGGACTCACCGGTTTAGCGTGCCTACTCCTCAACTAGAATTGACCAGAGATAGCATGATTACTTGAGATGAGCACCCCGTGTCTGAAGTCTGTCTGCAGTGTGAGGTGAGGCAAGCAAGGAACCCCAGGCAAAGGAAATGTTAGTCTAAGATTTGGCCACTCACTTCCAGCTTCCTACAAGCTAGAAAGACCTTCTGGACTTTAAGTTAGCTTACTCCTTCCCGGGACCCCAGTCACTCTATCGGTGACTCTATCTAGTTTCTTATTGTTGTTTATCTTCCTGAACTTATCATAATCTGTAATCAGTATATTTACTTGTGTGCTTATTTATTCTTTATCTCCTCTCCATTAGTATGTAATCTCCACAACCTTTTCTAAGTTGTTCTACTTTAAATCGCCAGTGCATAAGAGCACCTGAACCCTGGAAGGTGTGAGATAAATATTTGTTGAATGAAGAAAGGCCATGGAGCAGGTCACCATGGGCAAAGTGGATTAGCTTACAGCTTCATATGGCATGGTGCATCTGCACCTAAATAAATAAAATGCTAAGCTATCATTGTTAAGTCTTGCCTACAATTTAAATGCCAAAAACCATTTCCTAGGCACATTACATAGGTGTTTTCTAATCAGAATGCTATTATGAAGATACTACTGTTCCCATAGATAGACAGCTAAACAAAGGGGAGAGAGATTAAGTGACTAAATCAAGGTTGCTAAAATTACTCAAGATATAATTCCTCATGTTTCTAGAATCTGTATTTTCTCCACTGAGGCTTCTTCACTTCTTTGAAGGGCCTGGGAAGAGGAAGTATAATAGGAATGAACACTGTCTACGCATCCATTGAGAATCTGAGGCTCTGCATTAGGGTTGGTTCCCACACCTATGCCCCATTACTCAAAACTAGGGTGAGTTGGCTGTACCATCCATAGAAGCAAGCCAGAGCTATCCAGCTGTGAGAATTTATCTACAATCCAGAAGCTTTAGAACTTGTTTGGCAGAAGCCACTAGAACCGAGCTCAGTAAGGTATGGACTCCCTGGGAAGTCCTTGGTCTCTAGTGATCAAACAGTTAAACACAGCTTTCAGAGAGCGTGGTTGCCAAGAGAACCAACTTTATATAGATATATCATAGGTTTGGCATCTCAGCTTCAGTCTTTGAAAATTATTTCCTTGATTATATTCCCAGCCATTTCTGTTACTTTTCCACAGAAAGAAAAATTTAGAGAGAGGTCATACCTAGAAAGGCATAGAAGAGATTAAGGCAAAGGGAACCAAATAAATCATCACTAGGATATGGTCTCTAGCTGAGGGGGAAAAAAAAAAAATAGCATAAGAGGGAGAAGCAATGAAAGTGGCAAAGATAACTTTAATTCCTAGGACAAAGTTCTTGCTTATCACATTAGTGTAGCTTTGTTTCTTCCCTACGACTGTGTTTTTCCTCTTGACTATTAGAAACGTGTAGAGTCTCTCACAGCTGAGATGAGATCTACTGAACCGATTAGCTAAGGTCCTACTTCCTTATCAAAGAAGCTCTGTTCCTTTAAGTTTACCATGGATGTTGAAATCGAAAATCCATCTTGCTCAAGGTCAGATGTGAAGAGGTTCTGTCCCCAACCTGTAGAGCAACTTTTTAAATGTTGGCTTCTCATTTTGAAGGGCTTGACCTTCAACTGTTTAATCTGAGATAGCCACAGTCTTCAGAAACCAGCAGCCATTTGACACAGTGAGAAAGTGCTTGGAACCTATCCTTTCTGACACAAAGGCTATGAAAGAGAAGCATGGAACTCAACTAGTCTTTAAAAATGCAGGTACCAGGGTGCCTGGGTGGCTCAGTGGGTTAAAGCCTCTACCTTCAGCTCGGGTCGTGATCCCGGGGTCCTGGGATCAAGCTCCACATTAGGCTCTCTGCTCTGCGGCAAGCCTGCTTCCCCCCCCTCTCTGCCTGCCTCTCTGCCTACTTGTGATCTCTGTCTGTCAAATGAATAAATAAAATCTTAAAAAAAAAAATACATGTACCAGGCACTGAAGAATTTGAGGTGACAAACAATCTAAAGAATTCAGGGTTAGCTATTTAGAATTTACACCTCTTCTCCATTCACTGCGTATTTGAAAGTATGGAGTAAGAATGATGAATTGGTTGACTATGGAGTAATGAATATGAAATATTCATATTTTCCCATAATTAAGGAAAGCTAATGAATAGTGTTTCTCCAGATTGGCTTAGAATGGCTTCATAGTTAACACCTGTTGATTATTCGACAGTGGAGACTACAATATATGGTATGACCTAGGACCTCAACCAAATTAACCTCAAGTGGATTACTTTCTAATGTCTGTCTTTTCAAGCTCCTAGACCATTTTTCTTCATGATCAAATATCTTTAAAAGGAGACATAAAAAAAAAAAAAAGGAGACATAAAACATAGCGACCTGAAAAAAGTGTTACCAATGTTATAGTTATTACAATTTTCAATATTGGGAATACAATGAAATAAGTAAATTTTATAACAGTAGCTATTGTCTTTTTTGTTGTTGTCTTTATCATTATATAACATACATTCTGAAAAGCTGCTGGAATTTAAACCAAGTGAATGTATCCATGTATCTAGCTCATGGTGAAGGAACAGAACATTATCAGCATCCCAGAAGCCCCCTTGTGTTTCCTTTTATCTTCTACTTTCCCTCACATATAATAACTACCCTCACTTCTAAAACTATATATAATTTTAACTTTTTTCTGAATGAATGAAAAAGAGAACTTTTTTTCAGTGAAATTGTATACTATTTATTCTCTAATGTCTGTTTTTTAAGCATAATTGGTGGGTAAGATTCATCCATATCATTTGTTTTCTTCTTTCTCATTGCTGTATAGTATTTCACAGAATGAACACGACACATTTTATTGATTTATTCTACTTTGATGTGTATATAAGTAGCTTCCAGTTTGGGATTATTTCAAATGGTACGTTTATAGACATTCTCTTACACCTCTTTTAGCAAGCATATGTGAGTATCTCTGTTGGATATAAATCTAAGAGTAGAATTTCTGGGTTAAAGAATATACATATTTTCAGCTTTAGAAGGTACCATCAGAAGATTTTCCAAAAATATTCTACCAAATTCTACTCTTGCCAACAGTGTGTGAGAGTTCAAATTGTTCCACGCATTTGCTAACTCTCGGTATTATCAAGTTTTGGGGGGAGGGGTGTTAAATCATACCGTTATGTATCTCATTTCACTTTATTTTTTTTAAAGACTTTATTTTTTATTTGACAGACAGAGATCACAAGTAGGCAGAAAGGCAGGCAGAAAGAGAGGAAGAGGAGGAAGCGGACTCACTGCTGAGCAGAGCACCCGATGCGGGGCTCGATCCCAGGACCCCAGGATCATGACCTGAGCCGAAGGCAGAGAGGCTTTAAACCACTGAACCACCCAAGTGCCCCTCTCATTTCATTTTAATTTGAGTTTTAGAATTTGAGTTTAAAAAATGAGGGATATGGTCTGAACAGCTCTACTAATGGCTTGGGGATCATTCATCTAGTCACAAGAGACTTGAATCTTGTGTTTTATTCACCAAAAAGGGGGGGCAGTTTTTAAATCACAGAATTTTAGGAGGACTCTTGGAGATCAAGACTGAGGTTGGTCCTCGGAGGTATGAGCAGACATAGTCCCTGTGACTCTTGAGTTCTCACAGGTGACAACAGCAGCACTTGTTCTCTCATTAGGTACTTCTAACTTTGCTGCTTTTATTGTTTAACAAATCAGAACATGGCGTGGCACGCTGACAGAAGAATTGAGGAGAATTCTCCGCAATGTTTACCTTGTGGTCAGGACACCTGTGCATAGTAGGTGGTCTCCTCAACAAAATGATCATTGAGTTCTTCCTAACTGAGATATCTGCAAGCCTTTCAGCAATCCCTGTGAGAAAGCAACCTCTAGAGACTTCTATGACCTGAAAAGGAAGTAAGAAAAAAGACAATATTATTTTCAGTAAGACTTAGAGTCTGAGAAACATGAAACCCTCCTTCAATGAATATTTATCCACTTTCCATAAGAAGCTAACAGCTGAGATAATCATTCTCCCTTCAAATTCTAGAATCATATCTGTGCCATGGTAGTTTATAAGCTATGAGAAATGATGAATAAATATAAGTTTATGTAGATTAAAACTATCAATTCTAAGACATTATTTCAAATGGTCCTCAACTTCTGTTCCACTTTGAAAAAAACCCATTTTTTTCATTTACTTAAGGATAGCCCAAGCTCTAATGTGCAACTGCACAGTGATTAAAAAGTATTATTTATTTATTTTTTAAAGATTTTATTTATTTATTTGACAGACAGAGATCACAAACAGGCAGAGAGGCAGGCAGAGAGAGAGAGGAGGAAGCAGGCTCCCTGCTGAGCAGAGAGCCTGATGCCGGGCTCGATCCCAGGACCCTGAGATCATGACCTGAGCCGAAAGGCAGAGGCTTAAACCACTGAGCCACCCAGGCACCCTAAAAAGTCTTATTTAAATGAGTGAATGCTTTCCTGAAAAATGCATAAAAGCATCATGTATACAAATCCTGAACTCTGTAGTTCCACATTCTAAGAGAAAAGATTTTAAAAAGAAAAGTAATTTTATGATACATTTGAATATGTATTACCACATAGCAATCACGTATGCATTAATATGTGGCATATGAATGTATATATATATGTATATAAATATATTTAAGAATATATATTGCTATAAGCTAAAAACGATAACTCCATACATACATATACACTTATGTGCTGGTGCATATTGATATGAATACGCATATTTCTATTTCCTGTAAAAATGATAGATCTCGGCACTCTAATATATCTTTCTCTCACTTCTTATATTTTACAGTTTTTCCATGTCTTCAGTGAGAGTTCTACAAGACTTCCAGGAATCAGTGTCAGTACATCTCTCTTAGTTTTGGAAATGGCTACATAAGATGCCAATACAAGCATATACCACAATTCAGCTGAACATTCTCTTTTTAATGGGTCTTTTGGTTCTTTGCTGTTTTTCCCCATTAATACAATGCTGGAATGAGCATCTATATTTAATATCATTATTTAACATGAGACCATAGATTCTGAAAAATCTACATGCTCTATTAGACAGGTAACATGAATTCTGAAAATATTTCCAGGCTCTTTTCATATGCTTATCTCTGCAGGGAGGCATGATTTAAAAACAACCACCCAAATAAAGGGTGCCTGGGTGGCTCAGTCAGTTAAGCATTTGCCTTCAGCTTAGGTCATGATCCCGGGGTCCTGGGATCAAGCCCCACATCCCAGGGTCCTGGGGTCAAGCCCCACATCGGGCTCCCTGCTCAGCGAGGAGCCTGCTTCTCCCTCTCCCTCTCATTCTGTGTGTTTGTTTGCTCACTCTCTCTCTCTCTCAAATAAATTAATCTTAAGGATAACAAAAAACAAAAAAAAACACCTCCACCCAAATAATAGCAATTAAGAGCAGGGAGGCATTGTCATGACCAGAAGTAAAGGATGCTTCCTAGGCTAACAATAACAACAATGAAACAAGAGTGTGCATCCATACATACACACATTGACATTCACACACAGACAGACACACAAACTCATAAACACACATCTCCTCTTTTGAGAGGGGCCACCAAATTATTATTTGCCCCATTTTCAGTTGTAACATTAGTTAACCTGGTGTGAAACAAGTCATTACCTTCTCTGGTCTTAGATTATCTCAAAATCATATCAAAATAAGATGCGTGGTTTCCATAGGGTGGTTTGGATACCAGCAGCATCAGCATCACCTAGAAAGTGTTGAGATATGTGAATTCTCAAGGTCTGCTCACAACCAACTAAGTCAGAAACTCTGAAGGGAGGGCCCGTTAACCTGCCTTAACAAAATCCTCCAGGTCATTCTGAAGTCCACTAAAGTTTCAGAACCATCGACCTAAATGATCTGGAATATCCTTTCCAGCTCATATGTTCTATTAAATTTTCAGACCCTCAAGACCCTAGGTATCTCATTTGTTCCTTTTAGATCTGGAGATTTTTTAGAGCAAGAAGTAGGCCAGAAATCCAGTTAATGGTCAGTCACTGTCACTTCTCTCAGCAAATAATCAGGGCAGTATAAGAATACATCATATGCTTGGCCACCTTATCAACAATGATCTTTTGAAGTTAAATGATTGAATTCTAATATTTTATTACTGGATCTGATATTTACTCTCAGACCCTGTAACAACAAAGGCATGAGCTCTGTATTCAGCTCATGAACATTATCTGAAATGTGACTTTATGGGGTGTAGTCAGAGAAATCTCCTGAAACCTTACCATAGTGATAGACTTTTGGGAGTCTCTAAACACTGGGTACTTTAATGTATTCGTTTTCTGAAGACCATTACTATAAACAAGTGACGGTTTGCTCAAATCATGAAAATGAACATAAGCCTGCAATCCCAAAGTCACTCATTTGGGCACATAAAAGAGTTTTAGAAAAATCGGGTCACTTTGCATACCCTTTTTGACCCTATCAGTAATGCAACTTTAGAGTTAAGTATCTGTTCAGACCTAGATTCTACCCTAACGCATTGCATAATTTGGACAGCTTGCTTAACATTGTTGAAACTCTTTCTTTAGCTCTAAAAAAAAGAGTATCACTTACCTTAAGGGGTATTGAGAGTATTCAATTGGTTAATTTCTATAAAGTAGATAGCACAGTGTTTAGTTCATAAGCAAGTATCAATAAACAGTAGCTTTTTAAATCTGTCTAAGCTTTGGATCAATAATTTAGAAGTTTGTTTCCAGACGAGTGATTCAGAGAGAGAGAGAGAATTTCTAGTGAGTCAGAGAGAGAGAATTTCCAGTCCCTTCACCTCTTTCCCTTCTGCCATGGTTCTGCCCCTCCTGTCATCCCTCTTCATTTAACCCTGGAAAATAATAAGGGTCTTCTAGCTGCAATGTTTCCAAATTAACCCTACTAGTCAGTACAAGAGTAATCCACCTAAAATGCACCTTTGTACACGTATGCTTTACTCAAGAAAACAGTGCATAAAGCACATATTCATAAAAATGTGTTCAGCATGTATTAGGCTCCTGCTGTCTACCAGGCACTGTGTTTGGACCCTGTGGATACAAAGAGCAAAGTCCTATCTCAAGAAGCTGGAAGTTTCCCAGGAGAGAAGCCAACTAACCACTTATTATGTGGTGTGAGCCCTGCCAATCTAGAAGAAAGCCCTGGAAGACCAGAATGGGTATAAGACCCAGCTGGAATAGTGGTGAAAGAATCAGTGAGGACTCCAAAGGAAGATGTTGGGATTTTCACCAAGACTTAAAGGACTGGGCAGCAGATAAAAAATCCATGATTTTTATCATATGGTTTTCATTTCTTGATTCTCCCGTTACAAGGTCCTGATTTTCTTTAGAAGATCACTTTGCCAACTTTCTACCTTCTGGTAGAACTGTTTGCAGACCTCATTTAGCAGGTGGACAATCAGCCTAGTTCAGAACCAATTAAAACAACACATTCTTGCGGCGCCTGGGTGGCTCAGTGGGTTAAGCCGCTGCCTTCGGCTCAGGTCATGATCTCAGGGTCCTGGGATCGAGTCCCGCATCGGGCTCTCTGCTCAGCAGGGAGCCTGCTTCCCCCCCCCCCTACCTGCCTTTCCATCTACTTGTGATCTCTCTCTGTCAAATAAATAAATAAAATCTTTAAAAAAAAAAAAACACATTCTTTGGCCAGGGTTATAGATTCAAGCATGAACATACGGCTCTACTGGAACTAATTCAGTAACAGTCTCCCTGGGACCTCTGGAACTTTTTAGTTTGGGGAGATCTTGGAAGCCTTCTTGTAATCTAAGTGGAAAAATCTGTCTATAACTGGAGCCAAAACAGAGAAGGAGGAACAGAACAATGGTGGAGAAACCAGATCCTGTGGACATCATTTAAACCCCTGGATCTTGTGGTAACCAAAGTTATTCCTCGTCCAGATTATTTAGGTAATGGAATTGCTGAATTCAGCTTCTTTCTTAAACAGGTGCAGTTATACCTGTTGTCTCTTGCAATGAACATAGGGTTTTGCGCATGTTAGGAAGAAAGATGTTTCCAGCCAACAGAACAAGTACAAAGGTGTACCCCTAAGGGACGATGGGTGCGAGCAGTTCTCAGCATGTAGCCTAGTTTGGCTGTAGCATGGAATGGGATAGAGAAGATCCTGGTGAGACAGAGAAGACTCAACTCCTAAAGGATCTTGCATAACTTTTAAAAAAGTATTTAAGAGGTTGACATACTTTTTCTATAAAGGACTAGATAGCGAATATCTTCAGCTTTGTTGGGCAAGAGGGCACCTATGGTCTCTTTAAAAAATATTGAAGTCCTCACTTGTCACAGAGGCTGCCAATAAACAATATGTAAGCAAATGCATATGGGCTCTACACAATGGGAGACTCCTGGAGGCCAGGGGGTGGGATGGGTGGGGGAGGGTTGACCTGTTGGCCTTGGTTCACCGACGCCTGATTTTTCTAATGCTTCATGGGTACAAACTCATTCAAGAATTGTCCGTTGATCTATTCAGTGAATATTTGCTGAGCACTTGCTGTACAATAGGCTCTCTGTGTTTGTAATCTCTACATGTAAAGCTACATCAAGTGCACACACCATCCTGGTTTTTTGTCCCAGTTGAGATGAGTTGGGGTGAGATGGGGGAAGAAAACAGAAAACCAACAAGATCATTTGAGACCAACAGGACAATAACTGGTTTGGGAAATACCTCTCTGAGAAAAAGGTTCTTTGGGGCTGAGACAAGTCAATACCCAGGAGAAAAGCCTTCCAAGAAGAAGAAACAGCCAGAGCAAAGACTTTAAAGGGAGAATTTCTTTCATATATTTTAAAGACACCCAAAAGATCAGTGTGACTGGAACCTGAGGTTTATAGAGGAGCACAAGAAGAGGTCAGAGGGCAGGCCACTTAGGGCTTTATAGATCATGGTAGAAAGCTTGGATTTTACACCATGGGAAGCCATTATAAGATTTTCAAGGACCATAATCTGATATTTTATAATAGTGCTGTCCCATAGAAATATGTGAATCACACATGTGATTTTAAATACGTAGTAGCTACCCTAAAAAAAAAAAAAATTGAAAAAACAGGTGAAATTAACTTCAATAATATATTTTCTTTAATCCAAATGCATCCAAGATATTATAACTTGAAAATGTAATCAATATAAAGAGTTATTAATGGGATGTTTCACATTCTTTTTTCTTGGTATTAAATCTCTGAAGTATAGAGTGTATTTCGCACTTTAGAGTGTATCTCAGTTGGAAGTAACCCCATTTCCAGGGTTTCATAGCCACCTACGTGTTGTGACTGCCCTGTTGGACATTGTTGTTGTAGAGCTCACTCTGCTCTATAGGGAATGGATTCCCCAGAATTAAGGATGGAAGCTAGAGGACAAGCTAACAGGCCATAGCAGTGGTCTAAATGAAAGGGGTTGGTCCACAATAAGAGTAGCAGAGAGAGATTAATTTGGATTGTGTTGTGGAGATAAAATCAGATAAGTTGGATGTGGGAAGTGATGCAAAAGATGAATCAAAGAGGATTTCCATGGGTGGGCATCAACACCTAGGTCGTTGGTTCCATTTTCTGATTGAACAAACCTAGGAAGGAACTAAGCTAGGCAGAAGCAGAATGAGAAATTGGGTTTCGATATATTAAGCTCGAGATGCCTATTAGGCATCCAGGAAAGCAGTTAAATAGGGTGGTTCTGTCTCAGGGATCCATCATTAATCTTATAGGCAGAGATAGTTTCTCATATTTCAAAATCTTTGAAAAAGCAAGTTTTAATCTACATATGCTTGGCCCACATTCTCTCCTTCTTCCTTCTCCTCCTCCTCTTTCTGAAGAGATTGATTTCACTTTGCATGAGATGCTACAGGACTTTCCATTTAAATAGAAACCTCAAATAAATTGGATTTTAAATCTTTTCAGAAAAAAGGAAACAATTTGCTTGCTGGGGTTTAATTTCAAGGCAAGAATCATAACCAGGGCTATTTTAACCCATCTTTTGATTACCTTCCATGGCAGTTCATGCTCTTGCAAAGGTAGAGGGATTGTTGGAATTTCAAAGAGGTGGATGGGCCAGTACCTTCACAGGCAAGGAAACCATGAAAGGGCTCATTGCTTGCAGTCCCCAGCCCTCAAGCCTTCTGGGCTTCTAATCCACCCAGAACAAATGACCGTCTTTTCTCTTCTTAACGATTTCCAGCTACAGGCTACAGAATCTCTCTGGTAGTCAGTGCCAATACTTTATCATACACAAGCCAGCTGGGGGAGAAGGGTAAATGCTGTCAACTCGCCAGCTGGCTTTACCAGATGTTTCACTGATTCCAGCCAGTTGTTTCCAAAATAACCACTTGTTTGAATTAAGCTGCTCTACCCCAAACCACACTACACACAGAACAGTGGCGTAAATAAATATGAATGTTTTTCTAATTGCCACTGGCTTCCTTAGAGAATTAGGAAAAGTCGATGTGTTTTTCCCCCTACCAGTAAAGTCAAGGTTTAGATAAGGCGAGTACGTGTGATTGAAAATTACTGAAACACTCTTGATACAATAGAGAAACCCAGTCTCCACTTAACATATTTATGGGGCACATCGGAGATATTTTCATTCTTCTCCTTTTCTTGACACTCCAATAAATGTAATTATAGTTATTATAATAGACTTTGTGTCTACCTAATAAGGAATTTTATGTCCAGTCAACTAAATTCAAGTGCTCAGGGGTGCCTGTGTGGCTCAGTGGGTTAAAGCCATTGCCTTCAGCTTAGGTCATGATCTTAGGGTCCTGGGATTGAGCCCCATATCGGGCTCTCTGCTCGGCAGGGAGCCTGCTTCCCCCCTCTCTCTGTGCCTGCCTCTCTGCCTACTTGTGATCTCTGCCTGTCGAAGAAATAAATAAAATCTTTTAGAAAAACTTAAAAAAAATAAATTCAAGTGCTCAGTTATTTATTCAGATGATGCCACTCCCCTCCCTGGTCACCTGTCTGAGGGTAGTTCACCACTGGTTAGCACACTGAGTTTTTAGAAAATTTTCATACTGAATTGGGGAGGGTATATGCTTTGGTGAGTGCTGTAAAGTGTGTAAACCTGGCAATTCACAGACCTGTATCCCTGGGGCTAACAACACATTATATGTTTATAAAATTTTTTTAAAATTATTAAAATAAATAAATTTTCATATTGACATGAACATTTTACTACTTTACTAGTGAAAAGATTTACGTGGAGAGCTGGAAATCACTGACTTCACTCCCGGCACTGGTTGAAAAAGTTTAACCTATAATCCCATCGAATTTGGTAACATGGGAGCCCTTCTTTTATCCCTATGTTGTTAAAACAGATTTCAGCTGCCTAACCATTAGTAGCTAAATAAAAGAAAGAGAAACCAGTGTTGGGGGGGATCATTGCTTTGTTTGTTTACATTAGACCAGTAAATGAAGGTATTGGGAAAACTGGATGATAATTCATCATTTTGCCTACCTACTCCTTTTGTGAATTTTAGATTTACAAACTACCAGGCAGGGCTGGCAGTCTGCAGTTCATTGTGGGTCTGCCCACTCTCTGTGGCCTGAGACACGTCACTGTTCACAAATTCAGGCCATTTGCCTACCCCTGAGAGCATTTCCATGTGCAGTCCCTAATCTACACCATGCCTTCGCCATAAACAAATCCAGAGCTTTGAAATCAAACAGACACGGTTCAAAGCTGCCATTTACCAGGTTAGAGCTCTGCAAAAAACGTTTCTTCATCTTTCCAGGTCTCAGTGTTCTCATCTATACAATGAACATAACAACTCATCCTTCTAGTAGGGTCGTTGTAGAGTAGTCAATGTAAGAGATGATGCAAGGTACTTACCCAGGATGCGGCTACGGCTACGTAGCAAAGCATTCAGGGATGGTGACCTCGCAGGTCTTTGACCTGACCCTTTGTTTGATATTGTCAACCTAGCAATAGTCCTTATAAAAAGGCAATTGTTATGTTAATGACCCAGATGTCTTTGTATCTGGGCATTTGGATAACTGAGTTACCTATTTCTCATCTGTCCGCTTGGCATCTCGTCATCATAAACGGTGTTTACACTGCTTTTCAGAGGCAATTTGGCATCACCTGTGGGTTGTTGATGTGCTTATTTTTGAAGCCATTTAATGCTGATTGTGAGTTTATTGGGATGCTTTATTTCCAGTAAATTTTGACAATAAGCCAAGGACAAAATGAAATAAAATACAAGAAATTATAGCCCTTTGGGATCAATTAACCGAAGCAAGGTCATTCTTAAACTTAGGAAAAGATGAAAATGTTATGAGGTGTCAGAAAGTGTTTGAAAACTCCAGAATTTAATTGCAAATCAGAGAGAATGTCAATCGCCCAGAAATGTGACCTAAATCCAAAATATTACAATGTCAGGAAGGTTTGAGGAAACTGGGTGGTACTCTACAGCAAAGTTCAGGTGGTTCTAATTACAGTCAGAAACAGCAACATTTTTTTTAAAAACCATAACATGAAGTTCTTTCATTGTTTGAATCCTCTAGGTTTGGCAAAAGAAAAAAAAAGTGTTTGCAGTTTTAATTTTCACTGGCAGTTAATTCTGCTCTGTTATCTGATTCACAAATTGTAGCATATTTGTGGAGGTGGAAGTATTCGTTTATCCCTCTAAATGTTGAAACTTCTGTCAGTATCAGACTGTTCTCTCTACCAAAAAGGTAAATAACATGATATATTATAAATTAATCTTATTGAAACATTAGGGTCTTGTGGATGTTTCTGCTTTTTCTTTTCATTGGTGTGTGTCAGAGAATCTCCACCAGGGGAAAAATGTGATTTAACATTCACAAGACTGAGTAAGTAGCCCGGATCTCCTCTTTGTGGAGACCCCAGCCCATTGATCATCAGTGACCAGTACAGATAGATATGGGCCTATTTCAGCCCATGCCAATATTATAGATAGAAGTCCGCATTTCAGGCTTTTAAGGATAAATCCAGCTCCAAATCCAAGTACTACAATGGCTCCTGAGCAAACTCCCTGAATTCCTTGAGCCTCATTGTTTCCAT